>NC_072423.2:28652142-29294107 GCF_028878055.3 Symphalangus syndactylus | reverse complement strand
CCCGTTGCCTCACCAAACGATGGGGGTTCAGGGCACCGTGCTGCTGCCTTCTCTCTCTGCCCACCTGCTGTCTCTCTCCAAGCCTTTTCTCCCCTCCTCAGCTATACTCAGGAAGATCAGTGAGTCTATGGCTTCAGCATGAGCAATGAGAAAATGAGATGTTGGCCTCCCCTTCCTGTAGGTATTGCCTATCTCCATGAGGGATTCTCTAAAAGCCCCATCCCTCTCTATCTCTCATGTGGAGAAGGGAATCACAGCAGTCCACTGATCAATAAACTCCAAATCCCTGCTAGTTCCTCTCTCTCCTCTGCCTCTCCCTGCTCAGTAGTTTCCTCATGTAGATTGAGGGAAGGGAGTTTGAGGAGAAAGCTCTGGGATGGGGATAGGGGCAGCAGTGTTGTTGAGCCATCTCTTGGTGAGCCAGTGGGGCCCCCAGACACTTGCTTATTTGAAAGTCCTTTTAGAGCCCTTGTCTTCACCTGTGGGTCCTAGTTGCTGGTTCTGATGCCACAGCAAAGTATCACTCAGCATTCTGTTCCAGTAATCTCCAAGGGACCCGGTTCCCATCCCACTGGAGACAGTGCCAGGGGAGATCTGTCTGCAGCCCAACTCTCCCTCCGTGAAGACAGGCTGCCATTGTTGTCACCGAAGCCATGACTCCAATGGGGAAGTGATCTGCACTTTTACTCAGCCTGAGAGAGAAGTTGCCCTGATTACTTCAGCATGGCTTCCAAGAAGAGACCTTGGCTATGACTCTCATGAGCACCAAGTCTAGCACAGGCTCTATTTTCTGCATCTTTCATGCATTTTCAGAGTCTAAATGCTGTTCCAAGTGGCCAGCACTTCCCAACCAAGAAGGTGGAAGGGATCCATGACCACCAGATTGGTACTGAAGGCATCTCAGCCTCCTGGGTCCATCCTGATCTACCCTGGGGACTCCTATCAGCTTATTGTCTAGGATCACTTTCAATACAAAACTCAAGTACAAGCACCAGCCCCCACTTTTGTTTTACAGAGACCATCATAATTATATTTGCTTCAATAGGCATCCTTCACTGAGCCCTTACTACATGCCAAAAACTTCACATGCATGATTTCATCTCATGTTCATAAGCACCTTAGGAGGGGAGTATTATTATTTTCAGATTAGGGAAACTGAGTCCAAGCAAGGATAAATTACTTGCCAGAGGTCAAACATCTAAGAAGTGGTGGAGTCTGGATTTGAACTTGGTTCTCTCTGACATTAAGGTCAATGCTTTGCTCTGCTGCCTCTGTGATGCTGCTTGCTGGTGCCCTGTCCTCCAGTGGGAGGAAAGTGAATGTGACTATGGGGCAGCCCTCAGCCCCTCCATTTCAGAACCTGTAGAAGTGGAGTGGCCCTGGGGCTGTCCTTTAGGGAGGGACAGGTCTCTGTGGCTAGTGTTTCCCTGGGCCCAGCCTACATGATTCCTGCGCAGCTTCCTCAATCAGATGCTCCTGGGTCTCTTCTCTTCATTCTTCAAACGGTAATAAATCAATCCCCCGTGGATCCTGTTTCCTTTGAATTCCAAGCACATATGTCGAAAAGGAATCGCAAATGAAGGATGAGCTCTGTGGACTCTGGCAGTGTCTGTGTATGTGACAGGCTCAGCAAACGATGTCTTTGGATATGTGGGGTTGTTTTACATACATGTAAATTTGAAGGTACTGCCTGGATGCTTATACCTACTAACTCTCACCTTTTGTGAACCTGAAAGATTGAAATAAAGAAGAGAAAACCAGAGAATGGATTAACACTTGATTTGACTTATTCCTTAGTAAAATCTATGTGAAGATCCAAAAAATGAGCTTGATCTTAAAATCAGCATCTATATCCTTCCATCTGATAGATTCCAAAGTTTCCAACCTTCCACCTCTTGGCTTAATTTTTCTGATGTCTGTTCTAAGTTTGGTCCAGCTATTGGCCCTTCTCCCCTGCCTCTTATTCCTCTGCCTCGACTTTAAGTTAAATTCTTGGTTGCATGGTTTTCTCTCCTAGGCACCTGCTTAGACATTAGTCCAAGATTAGAAGTGCTGGATTTCACAGAAACTAATTCCTAGAACTGATCCGTAGAAAAAAAAAAAGAGTGCTTTTCAATGGAGATCTCTCTGTCTTTGGAATAGGATGGTTCTCCCTGTCTTTTCAGGTAACTTTAAACCCCAAGAAAGAAGAAAGAATATAGGAGCCAGCCCCAGGCTGGGCCTGTATATGGCAAGTTCTTTCTGAGAACAAAGTGAGTTAGAATAAAAAACAAATATTCTCCCTTGTAAGAGGGCAACAGATCCCACCCCAGCCTTCTTGCAGATTCCAAGAGCTTAGTCCTAGAGCTTGGGGTGGAGGGAACCCAATCTCCCCTTGACACAGTGGCAAACTATGGATAATAGGGCACAGATTGTGGAGTCAGCTAGGCCTGGCCTCAACGGCTAAAGTCCATCCCTGCTACACAGTAACTATGCGACCTTGAGGAAGGACCTGAATCACTCTGAGTTTCCAGCGTTGCCATTTTTCATGATGGGGACAAGGCAGTGACATTTGCAATTTTATCAGGGTTGGATCCTAAAGTCAGTGCCTAAGGAAAGAATCCCTGTTGGTGGGAGCTACCCTTGAAAACCTCTGAAATTGGCCATGGTGGTGGCTCATGCCTGTCATCTCAGCACTTTGGGAGGCTGAAGCAGGCAGATTGCTTGAGCTCACGAATTCAAGACCAGTCTGGGAAACGTGGCAAATTCATTTCTCTACAAAAAATACCAGAAAAATTAGCTGGGCATGGTGGTACATACCTGTAGTCCCAGCTACTTGGGAGGCTGTGGCAGGGAGATCACTTGAGCCCAGGAGTTTGAGGCTACAGTGAGTTTTGATTATGCCACTGCACTCCAGCCTGGTAACAGGGTAAGGACTTCTCTCAAAAAAAGAGAGAAAATTTGGCAACAGTGCAAGACTCTTTCTCAAAAAAATAAATAAGTAAGTAAAGAGAGAGAGAAAATTTAAACACAGAGACATGTACAACGGGAAGGTGAGATGAAGACACAGGAAGAGGCCATATACAAGCTAAGGAACACCTGAGGCTACCAAAAGCTAGGAAATAAGATAGAACACATTGTCTCTCACAGCCCTCAGAAAAAACAATCCTGCTGACACCTTGACTTTGGACTTCCAGCCTCAGAACTGTGAGACAATAAGTTTCTGATGTTTAAACCACCCAGGTTGTGGTATGTTGTATGGCAACCTCCAGGAAGGTAATACATAGTTGGATGTGTACAAGTCAAATGTACCTTTGATGAGACTCACCAGAAATACCTTCCTTGTAGAGTTTTTGTGAGGATCAAATGAGCTAATGTGTATGAAGTGCTTAGTTCTACACCTAGGACTTATTAAATACTCTGTGAGCTCTTACCCCATTCATTCAGGTAAAGAGCCATGAGACATTTGGTGTCAGTCCTCACTGAGTGGGTAGGTAAGGGACAGCTCTCTGGGCCTCAGTTTTCTTCTGGGCAAAATCAAAGTTTGGACACCTCCCTTTCCTTCTAGCCTCGATGCTCTGGACGTCCACAACACTTAGCGCTACAGGACATCAGACAGGATGCTACATGTGAACTTGATCTTGAATGGGGCACCAGGGCACTACCTCTGTAAATATTTCAGGATCATTCTGTGCTGGGCCAGAGGCTGACATACAGTGACCTCCTTGGGCTTGTTTTACAGAAACTAACAAATCAAAAGGGCAGAACTCAGTGTCTTGAAATTGATGCCTAATACCTCTCCCTTTCCCATCTGTTCACTACCATTGTTTCACTTCTCTGGTTTGTGATGTCTGTAGAGAAAGTTCTTTTTTCTACTGATTTATATCTTTTTTTTCAAATAGAAAATATGAATTCTACTGTATTCTAAAAAGTATTCAGCTAAGTGAAGTTGAAGCATTGGAGTCCCTTCCCCTAAGAGAGTCCTCACTCCATACCCTGAATCACCATGTTCTAATTCCTATGATTTGTCCTCATAAACCCTTGGACCTAAGCAGAGCCAGGTTCATCATTAGCTGGGCCCAGGGCAGGATGAAAATGTGGAGCCCTGGTCAGGGGTGGGGAATTCAGTTTTCCCTTCCCATAGGTCTGGCTCTTCACCCACTGGAGATAGGCAGTCTCCAAAGGACTGCAATTTCTGCCCTTGGACATGCTCAGTATCTGAACTGGTGTTGAATGAGAGGTCCCAGCTGAGCCATCTGCCAAATGCAGATGGCCCTTCCAGCCAGGATGAGGATGGCTGCTACCCCAGATGCTGCAGGGCACACACCTGCCTTCTGCTCTCTCTGCACCCACACTCAGGCCCTGCCAGAGGAATCACCCAGATGATGGCTGGCAGTGGTTGAGAGGAGGGGAGAGGGAAAGGGAGCAGGAGGCTGGGCAGGGCCTGTGATGCTAGGGGACTGGGGAATGTGCAGTAAGAACCAGTCCAGGAGAGGCAGAGAGGCCACGGGAAGTGGCCTTGTGCTGGACGGAGGCTCCAAGTCCCCAGCATGTGCTCCATTATTCCACTGGACAAATTCCAAGACAAAACAATTAAGAATTTCAAGACTTGGCAACCACAGATCATCAACTCCCAAACATGAGTCCTTTCTGAGTGCAGGGCCCTGTGGGATGCATGGCTGAATGTCTTAACATACCCATTGTTCAAAACAAAGGCAGGGAGGTGCAGGCATGAGTTTTGGAGGTGGGGCAGGCCTCAGTTCAAACTCTGATTCTCCTGCTTCCACCCTGGTTGATCTGAAGATGGCGATCAACTGCATACCAAGATGGCTGACCCTTAATAAGGGCTCAGGAAGAGGTAGCTGTTACTGATAGAGGGCTGGGTGATATAGTTTGGATATTTGTCCCCTCCAAATCTCATGTCAAATATTGATCCTCAATGTTGGCGGTGGGGCCTAGTGGGAGGTGTTTGGGTCATGGTGGTAGATCCCTCATGAATGGCTTCACACCATCCTTGCAGTAACGAGTGAGTTCTTGCTCTATGTGTTACTACGAGATCTGATTGTTAAACAGTCTGGCACCTCCTTCCCTTCTTTTCTCTTGCTACCTCTCTTTGTCATATGACCCACCTGCTCCCCCTTTGCCTTCCCACCATGAGTAACAGC
The DNA here is from genome assembly GCF_028878055.3 of Symphalangus syndactylus. Taxonomy (NCBI): domain Eukaryota; kingdom Metazoa; phylum Chordata; class Mammalia; order Primates; family Hylobatidae; genus Symphalangus; species Symphalangus syndactylus. The sequence continues at coordinate 29,288,963 of NC_072423.2, read as the reverse complement.
TTACTGAGGCCTCATCAGAAGCTGAGCAGATGCTGGTGCCATGCTTGTACAACCTGCAGAACTGTGAACTAAATAAATCTATTTATAAATTACCCAGCCTCAGGTATTCCCTTATGGCAGCACAAAATGGACTAACACACTAGGTTTCCAACAACTATGCTTCAGGAGCCAGATGCAATCCTACAGAATGCTCCCGTGAATGTGGTAGGAATCCAGGAAAAGGAGAGAAGAGAAATTTAGACATCCACAGAGGAAAGACTACACAGAGACCGGCTTATAATGGGCTGGAAAGCTCAAAGGATACCATGTTTCTGTTTAGTGAGCAGGGAAGTAAAATAGCTGTGGGTATCAATTGTCAAGAGACACTTTACTTTGGTCTCTTAAAATGAAAAAAATAGACATCCGCTAGGGGTTGGGGGATGGAGATAGGGACAATGACAAGAAATAATCCATCATTTTGGGAAAATTAAGCTTATCCGTGGGTTTACATATCCATTTGAATATAGTCAAAATGCTCTGGAATCCAGTGAAAGTAATTACAGTGATGGATTTTTGCACTTTGTCACACGATGCAATTAAGGGGTAGGATCCAGCCAATATCTTAAGCCTATTAAGAGATTCATATGGAATCTGGCCATGCTTTCAGTGACTTGGATGACGTTGCATCTCATTTGTGGTGCCCTCACACAAAACATGCCTTGACCATCCAGCCCTGGTCTGGTCCATGGGCACTCTGGGCACACTAGCTCAGGCCAGATGCCGGAGGAGGAAGGTGACAGCAGAGGAGCGAGAGAGCCTGCCGAGTCTGCTCCCCTGAGACTCTGCGGCAGTTTAATACATCACTATTGTGGCCCCTGTCACCTCTGACAGCAAATATGATTTTAGCTGTCAGGGAGCTGACAGAAAACAAAACATAATTTACAGCCAAATTTGGCCTGCAGAAGCGCACACCTGGCTCCCAGAGGTGTGAGCTATGGAAACATACCCACGGGCAGGATTTGGCTGGGTCAGCTAAGGAAGAGTGAAACACCCCTCCCAGGGCTCAGCAGTGCTTGCTATTGGAGGAAGGGGAAAATGGGAATGTAGTCACTATTTCTTACGACTATAATTTCTGAAATATACTTTGAGAATTTTATTACTAATAATCCATTCTGCCATAATTATACTGTCAGCAATAAATTTCCTATCGAAATAAAAGACCTTTTTTTGTGAATTCCAGGGGGAAAATGATAGTTTATTTTTTTCACTGTCTGCTTTGCAGATTGAGCCTTTTAAAGTGACTCGAGGAATTTTCCTGTGCCCTTGGAAAAGGACACAATTTAAAAGTCCCAAATTCTCATGCTGGCTGCTTGGAGTTGGAGGTGATCAAAAGGGAGTGAGACAAATATCTGGGAAAGGATTGAAACTTGAAGATGTCAAGATTCATTTTCATCCTTGGCAATGAGCTCCCAGAACTGAACAGTGTGAGTGTGCATACGTGTGTGTCCTAATGGAGGCAAATTTGCATCAAAAAATAACTAGAATGGGCCAAACACAGAGTAGGAGGTAGCAAATCCGAGCTGTTTGAAAGTGGAAAATGTTGCACCGTGGATTCTCTTCAAGGATGCTCATCAGCTTCACTGGGCTCTGGGCACTGACCCCAGAGCCAGGAAAGTTGGCTTCTAGTTTGGTCTATTCTTGATTCTTTGTGCAACTACCATGTCATGTAGGATGGTAATGAAGCAGTCAGGAACTGGACCAGACAGACCTACCAGATTCAAATTCTGGGTTCATCACTTACCAGCTCTATGACTTTGGATAAATCACTTAACCTTGATAAGCCTCAGCTTTCTCATTTATCAAATGAAGACAGAAGTATACCCTCTGCAGAAGATGCAGAATTAAAGGAGATGAAGTATGCTGAGGTGCAAAGCACAGTAGTTGGCACAAAGTAGCTGCTCAATAAATGCTACTAGTGTGTGCTATACAGTCACCCATCATTTAACAATGGGTAGACATTCCGAGAAATGCAACATTAGGTGATTTTGTTGTTGTGCAAACATCATAGAGTGCACTTATATACACCCAGGTGGCATAGCCTACAAAACATCCAAGTTATATCAGGTAACCTATTGCTCCTAGGCTACAAACTTGTACAGAATGTTACCGAACTAAATATCGCAGGCAATTGTAACACATTGGTATTAGTATATCAAAACATAGAAAAGTACAGTAAAAATATAGTATTATAATCTTATGGGACCACCATCATATGTATATGTAGTTCATCTTTGACCAAGACATTGTTATGCAGGCCTTGACTGCACATTGGTTCATCCAACAAGCAATAATTGAGCACCTCTTATGTGCAAGCACATACAACTACATAAAGGTTAGACATATGGGCCCTGCTTTCAAGGAGCTCTGCAGGGAAGCAGATAATACAAGGTAAGAAGATGTAAGACCCAGGAGAAGATCATCTGGACAAAGTGCTCTGGAATTGGCAAGATGGGGAAAGAAAATAAGTCAGGGAAATTGTGCATGTCACTTAATCTCTTTTTTTGGTCTCTCCATCTATAAAAAGGAAGAATGACCCTCTCTTTTCTTACCCCTCGGAGTTGGTAGGAGGCCCCAAGCAAATTATAGACATAAACAAGTGTGGGAAAATGCAACCCACTCTCCAAACCAGAGTCTGACAAAGGTGATGGTGACAGTGACATAGGTAAGAGTGAGAAGGATTCTCAGAAACTTCGTGGATTGGTAGTTTAGATAAACCATGGGCAGTTCCAGGTGCTCCAGCTTCATAGAAGATCACCTGGGGCTTGAGAACTGTGTCAGGATTTCAAATTCCCAACTCCACTGTAGTGCAGACTCTCAACAGAAACACATTTGACTGAGCACCCCTTAGGAGAAGTTGAAATATTACATAGGAAAGTGGTACAGAGTGGAAACTTGTCTCTCCCTGAATCCTCCCCCTGCAGAAAGGGCTGCTATGAACCTCCCAAGGAGCTTAAGAACATAGATAAGAAACCCAAGTACAGTCTATGCAGCTACCAGCCCTTACAATGACTCTGGTCTAAATTCCAAGTTTGATCATTAATAGCCACAATTTTATTTAAAAATATATCCTCCTGTTTGTGTATTGTCCAATAAAATATGTATTTTCCATGCCTATTTATATGTGTTGTGAAGAGATAAAGAGAGGGTCTATTGATAAATATGGTATCGACACAGATTGTTATTGCACTAGAATGTTCATTTCATCCTTGACAAACATCTATGAAGGGTGTTAGAATTCTGTCCCCCAAAATTCAGACATTCAAGTTCTGACCCATAGTACCATAGAATGTGACTGCATTTGGAGATAGAGTCTTTAAGGAAGTAATTAAATGAAAATAAGGTCATTAGGATGGGCCCTAACTCAATCTTACTGGAGTCCTTGTAAGAAGAGATTTGGACACACATCTTTTAGCTTTCAGAATTGTGAGAAAACAAGTTGCTGTTGTTTAGCCACCCAGTCTGTGGTACTTCGTTATGGCAGCCCTAGCAGACCAACGCACAAGGCTACTGTGTGCTGTGTGTGTTGCTAGGCATTGGAGAGACAAGGAAGTGTAAGACCCTGTGCCCACTTCTGAGCCAAAGAACTGAATTCACAAAATAGTAAAAGAGGCAAATGCTTACAAACACAGCAGGACTGATGCTGGCCAGAAGCCCCAGCAGGGAGCAATGGGCAAACAGCAGGAAGCATGGCTGCACTGTATGGGGCAGCATGGAGGGCTCCTGTTGAAATGATTCAGACCCCAAATCGTGGCATGACATGGCTCATTCCTCATTCCCAGTTTTGCGTTGGCTAATCTTTAATTAATGAATCACATCTCTTGGTGTAGAGGAATGTTATTTACCTACTGGACTTGTCCTCTTTTTTGCAGTAAATTAAGCATTATGTTCATGAGACTGCAAGGTCTCTTCTCGTTTTCTAATTCCATTGAGCAGCCTGGTGAGAGGCAAAGCCAGCTGCCATTCCAGACAATCAATGAGCTCAGGAATGTCCGTATGGAGACAGGAACAAGGCAGAAGGAAAGATGGAAGGGAGGGAGGGAGGAACAAAGGGAGGGAAGGAAGGATAATCTTTGTTCAAATTTCTCAGAACTCTGGAGAAAAGGGCTGTGTCCACAGAATGCCCAAACATCTAAACATAATGTGGGTAAAGTCGATTGTTAGAATATTTGGTTTACAAGCAGCTGAACAGACACCGGAGGTTTCTGCATTCCTCCTGGACGTGTAGTCTTTTTACACAGACTCACCCCAAAGAAGTGGATTGTCTCAGGGAAGTGAACATAGATGAAGCTAGACACCGAGCCCCTTTACTCCTTGATCAGAGGCCAAAAGACTGTGCCCCTTTTCCCCCTGAAATAGCATCACATCAAGCTACTGCTGTCAGCTGAGCCCAGACCCACCCACCAACATGTACACCTGTATCAGCCACCCATACTCTGTTCCCACCAGCAGCATGGGTTTCAAGAGCACAAGGAGCCTTTCAAGAGCACAATCCAGCTGGTGGTCTTCAGATTGTCGGTGCATGAGTAGCAGCAGCAGGTGAGTTAAACAAGCAGATTCTCAGGACCCATGCCAATGATCAGTTACCTTAAAAAACAAATACTCCAGTCTGGAGTGGGGGGCAGAGGCGACTTTGTTTTTTATACTTTAAGTTCTAGGGTACATGTGCACAACGTGCAGTTTTGATACATAAGTATACATGTGCCATGTTGGTTTGCTGCACCCATCAACTCATCATTTACATCAGGTATTTCTCCTAATGCTATCCCTCCCCCAGCCCCCCATCACCCGACAGGCCCCAGTGTGTGATGTTCCCCGCCCTGTGTCCAAGTGATCTCATTGTTCAATTCCCACCTATGAGTGAGAACATGCGGTGTTTGGTTTCCTGTCCTTATGATAGTTTGCTGAGAATGATGGTTTCCAGCTTCATCCACATCCCTGTAAATGATATTAACTCATCCTTTTTTATGGCTGCATAGTATTCCATGGTGTATATGTGCCACATTTTCTTAATCCAGTCTATCATTGATGGACATTTGGGTTGGTTCCAAGTCTTTGCTATCGTGAATAGTGCCGCAATAAACATACATGTGCATGTGTCTTTACAGTAGCATGATTTATAATCCTTTGGGTATATACCCAGTAATGGGATTGCTGGGTCAAATGGTAATTCTAGTTTTAGATCCCTGAGGAATCGCCATACTGTCTTCCACAATGGTTGAACTAATTTACACTCCAACAAACAGTGTAAAAGTGTTCCTATTTCTCCACAACCTCTCCAGCGTCTGTTGTTTCCTGACTTTTTAATGATTGCCATTCTAACTGGCCTGAGATGGTATCTCATTGTGGTTTTGATTTGCATTTCTCTGACGACCAGTGATGATGAGCATTTCTTCATGTGTCTGTTGGCTACATAGATGTCTTCTTTTGAGCAGTGTCTGTTGGCTACATAGATGTCTTCTTTTGAGCAGTGTCTGTTCACATCCTTTGCCCACTTTTTGATGGGGTTGTTTGTTTTTTTCTTGTAAATTTATTTAAGTTCTTTGTAGATTCTGGATATTAGCCCTTTGTCAGATGGGTAGATTGCAAAAATTTTCTCCTATTCTGTAGGTTGCCTATTCACTCTGATGGTAGTTTCTTTTGCTGTGCAGAAGCTCTTTAGTTTAGTTAGATCCCATTTGTCTATTTTGGCTTTTGTTGCCATTGCTTTTAGGCCAGAGGCCACATTTTTTAACAAGCACTAGGTGATGGTGATTGGCAGGACTTGGAGAAATACTCATCCAGCAGGACCCTTTGAAATACAGATGAGCAAATTAAGGCTGCAAAAGGTGTGGTGACTTACCCAAGATCACAGAGCTGCTGGTGGTGAAAGCCATCAGAACTCTGTCATGCTGACCAAAAGTAATGCTATCAACTCAAGACAGTCCATTCAGTGGTCCACAGGGCTGTACCTGTTTCCCCCATTGCCCAGGACCTCTCACCACTTCCCAAAGTCTTCATTACAAAATGGAACAAAATCAGAGGGAGATTAGAATTTGGGGCAAGCATTGTCTGAATGAACATTAGGAGTGCTCTAAACCCTTAAAATATCGCCATTTATTTTTTCTGTCCCCATCTCCTGTTTATTGCAGAGGATTTGCATCAGTGAACTATGTGATATGTGTGGTTATGGAATGAGCAAAAGGCTGATCTAAGACAAATAGTCAAAGAGCCACATAAATTTTAAGAATTAAATTCAAATAATTTCAACATGTGTGCAATTAATACTTTTGCTTCTAACAACTTCTTTTTATGACAAGGTAGTACCATAAGCTTTAGCTCACAAAAGACCATTTTAAACACATTGGTTTAGGGTTGAGAAAATAATATTTTACAAGATTATCAGAGGAATCCAAGAGGAGGTGATTTCCTCCTCATGTGCTTGAACTTGAGAAGACTTTCAACATAATGGTTGACATATAAAAGACATTTATAATAATTACTCAGGCACTAATGACAGTTTGAACAATAAGAAGCCTTGGTTCCAAACTTCCTTGATCAGCAGTGTTTGCTGTGACTAAGGACCCTGTAGACGGCAGGCATTGACTTTGCTTAACCTTTGCACTTGTAATAAAAATGCAATAAAGTAATTGGTTAAAATAAAGACATGTCTGATAAACAGTATTTGCTTTTTAAGGTAACTGATTAAAATAGAAGCATATCTGATAAATGAGTTTATGGGGGCGGAAATCCATGCCTTGCTAATTAGTCAAGATTCTGTTCCCTACATGGACTTTTTTGCCCCTTTGATGAGAAATGAAGCAGTGGAACGATGACAATGCTGTATAGTACTAACCAATAAATAATATGTGTGTTCATCAAAGAATAAGCAGTTGTTCACATGCTACATGTTTTAAAACACCCTTGCTTCACAACACCAGAAGATACAGCTTTCAATGGCCTATTCAATCACAAAACTGTGCTTCCCATCAGGACACCAATATACTTTGACCTTCTTTGCCATAAAGCTGAGGACACTGACAGGAAGAGCGAGACTCTCTAAATCTCCCCATTACTCAATTCATTGTGATCCACCCTAGAGTTGAAAATCTATGAATGTCTTGATCAACCTTATTTCCCTTGAGAATTTGCTCTACGTTACTTCCCTTTTAAAAAGTTCCAATTTTAATTAAAATTTTCTTTCTTAACTATTAAATATATGAAGGATGACATTCTGTATAATTATGAGCAGACCAGAACAAATTACACATCGAAATAGTAATAAGAATGACAAGAACAAGGGTATCATAAATAAGCAGGCATTGATTGCTCACCTCTCTGTGTCCCCCTAATAGCAGTTAATGAACCTGGAAGGCAGCCATATTGACTCTGGGCACTATATAGAATAGAGGCCCCCAGGACCCAGGAATTCATGCTCCCTGAGCTGCTATGGGCTAGCCCCTAGTGACTAACTTTAATGCAGGTACTTGAGGTTACAATCTTCTGCTGGGATAAACTGCTTGGTCCAATTTGGGAGGAGCTACAAGTTAAACCATCTGTGGGGACCTGCTATTAGGGCAAAAGAGCTGTTCTTTACAGAACCCAGCAAAGGGGGAGAGAAAATTCTCAAGTCATGGTGCAAGCTTGCCTGACACCCAAACCTGGGAGCATCAAATAACAGATGCAGACAAGATAAGCCCTCGCCTTCATGATCAATTGGTACCTCGGAAGTGTCTGTATAGCTACAACCTTCTTCTGGGAAGAAAAATATCTCCCAGAAGAAACCTTTTAAATGCCCGATACTTCTAAACCTGTGTCATGCCTTCTCTTTCTCTCAGGGTTAGAAATAAATGCATTTTTTTAAAGACTTGCCTATTTACTGAGGACTCGCAATTAACCAGAATCCACCTAATTAGAATTTTTGTTTAACTGGATAGTTCCCTCTTGAATAAAAGTGTTTAATAATGCAAGTAGCAAACATTTGCATGGTACTGATCATGCTTCAGGCACTCCACTAAGCACATTACCTCTAAGCTGCATGATTACCCGCAAATATGAGGCAGATGCTATGATTACCCCAATCTGGCAGATGACAAGTCTGGGGCTCAGAGAAGTCACTGCATCTTTGCCCAAGGAATGGAGAGTGAGCCCTGGCCTCAGAACAGGGCTTCTTAAGTTCAACACATTCTCCATTAAAAAAGATGTAACTCTGGCTCCAAGGCTGGGCTTTCAAAGCCCAAAGAAAACCTAGAGGCTTGGGAAAGTTTTGAAAACATTAGGTGTTAAAGTGAACTGAATGATGAAACTTCAGTTGCCCCAGAAATTCAATTAATGTGTCTACCCCATTAATTAGCTTGTTCTCTGTGGTCCCTCTGCATGGGCCCCCCAGCCCTTGAGTTATCCATCTGAGGATAAAATGCCCCCCACATCTAAGGTGACTTACAGCAGAAACACTCCTAGTCAGGCACTAGAAGATTTGGAATACAGCTAGGTGTTAACATAGAATACCCAGACTCCCACTCCAGTTCCCAGAATTATTTGAGTATCACTGATACCAAGCTGGCCTGAAAGGAAGTCTCAAAGATTTCTTTAATAGACTCTCAAATGATTAAGATTGGGTTCTGTTTTCTTCACTTCTAGCCTTAAAAGAAGAGGCCTCACCACCACGGGGCTTTTTACTATATCACCATGCCCTGAAAGAGATAATGTAACTATTTTGTCACCAAGGAGAATAACTACAGCTGTGAAAAGAATTGATGGAATTACCAGGTTAAAGGAAGTAAAGTTGTTCTCTACTCCTTCCCCAATGAATACTGAAACACACTAACTCTGTGCATCAATAATACGTAGAGGCAATATATAATATTACAATATAAATATTAACACATTTACTGAACACATTTATGTTCCAGGATCTATTCTAAGCCCTATACGTATATCATATCATTTGATTCTTATGAAAACTCTGTGAGGTAGATGATGTTATTACTCTACTTTACAGATAGAGAAACTGAGGCATAGAACTCCTAAGTAACTCATCTACTGATAGTAGCTGATGGAGGATTGAGTCTTGGCAGGCTGACACCAGAGTCTAGGATGAAATTAGATTCTTAATGAATAAATATAAATTTGATTAATTGAGAGACTCCTGTGTTTTGGTTGGTCACTCTTGTACCATAAGTGCAATGGGCTGAATGTTTGTGTCCTCCCTAAATTCATATGTTGAAATCCTAACTCCCTTTATGGTGGTATTAGAAGGTAGGATCTTTGGGAGATAATTAGATCACAAGGGTGGATCCCTCGTGAACGGATCTGTGGCCTTGTGAAAGTGACCCCAGAAAGCTCTCACCCTCTTTTCCACCATGCGAGGACACAAAAAGAAGATGGCAATCCTCAACCTGGAAGAGGACCCTCACCAGAACCGACCATGCTGGCTCCCTGATCTCAGACTTTCAGCCTCCAGAACCGTGAGAAACAAATCTGTTATTTATAAATCACCCAGGCTATGGTACTTTGTTATAGAAGCCCAAACAGACTAAGACAATTAAGTACGCTGTACATATTAAGTCCCTAAAAGACAAACATTTGTCAGTTCTCTGATAAGGCTGGAATGTCCAGTTACACAAACATGAGGCCAACCCCTCCTGGGAGAAATGAAGGAAGATGAGAAGACAGAGTTGCTGGAAGCTGGAGGGCAGAGTGCGGCTCCGTAATGATGCCTGCTCCAAGTCTTCACAGAGTCCCAGGGGCCCAGATGGCATCACATTTTGTGGCAGACACAGGTTCCTGGACTACCCCTGGTCTGGGAAGAGTCCATACATTCTCTGTACATGTCCTCTGAGGGCTGAGAAAAGTTGTCCTCTCACTCTACTGGTTGTATCTGAAGTCAGAAAATTTGGGGACTGGAAGATGCGTCTGAAGTCAGAAAATTCGGGGACTGAAAAAAGCCTTAATTTCTTCTCATGTTTTTCCCTTTAGGTCGAACGGTACAAATGTGAAAAACACATCTCAGAAACAGTCTTGCTTTCCTAAAGTTCTTAAGAATTGTTAGGGAAATTAAATGACAACAATGTTCTGGCTCATATTCACTGGGGACTGGAAATGCACTTTTTACAAATCCACCTTGAGATGTCCCCAGGCTGCCCGATGTCCTCCTGAAATGCCTCTTCCTCCTACGGTGTGTTATGCACCAACTCCCGATGTTTCAGGCTCAGTGCTAACCATGTCCTTCTTCTCTATGGATCTGAAATCAGAGGGAAGTGCTACCCAGAGGGACTGCCCAGACCTGGGCTCCTTTTGTTGGGTCTCCACATGCTACCTAACCAATTCAGGTACTTTGTGGAAGACTCTGCAGGAAAACTCAGAGATGGCAACTCACTTGTGTTATCATCCCCTATTACTTTTCTCCACTTGAATTGTGACGATCCACCTAAGCTTTTGGAATTGACATTTTAGTTAAATGTCAATTTCCAAAATTGTAAGTCCACACAAATGGTTAAAACCAAAAGACAATAAATATATTAAAGATGGACATACTCTACCCAAATGGTTAATTCCATGGGGTTCCTTAAGAAAATGTTATTTCCAACATCTGATGGGGCTAAAATTACAGGAAATGTTTATCTTGAGTGATATACTCCATTCAAAGACTTTTCAATAGAGATTCTTAGGTATCTGAACCCCAGACAATGTACCTCTCTATTGTCATCTTCTCTGTAGTCCATTTTCCTCATTATGCCAATTCTCTGACCTCTTCCTCCCTAAATATGTAGTTAATAACTGAAGATAAAGATACAAAGGCTTACAAGTGACCCCTACATGATTCTAACTCAACTTGGGGGAAAAGCAAAGAATTGAGTCAGCCAAGCCTCTGATTTGCCCCTACACCACAGAATTACCAACTTGTTTGATACTATTTTCTAAATTAAATTGTTTTCACACTAAATTGAACAGCTCCAGCATCAACCAGGGCATGAAGAGTGTATTAGGAGTAGTTCTTGTCGGTAACTAGGTTAGGTTCACTATAAATTTTTAGGCCTTAGAACGGAACAGTCCCAGCTGTAAAATGTTTACCCCAATCACTCATAACCATGGCCCTGTGTGACTACCCTGTGTGTCTGTGAGCTTTTCAACAGCTCCACTGTTCCACTGACCTATTTATTTCTGTCTCTCAACTCCTTTTGCAGCAAGAGAAGAGAGAAAGTGTTGTAGCAACAGTAGCCTCATAATCCTAAATCCTTCTGAAGAGGAAAGTGATAATAAGTAAAATGCAATTTCACTTGTGTTAAACTATTCATGGATGCAGGAATCAGCTTGTTAGGGAGTTGGTGGCAACCCACAAAGAAATGAACAACGGATTCTTCTTTCCCAGGCCCTTGAGTTTTTGACCAGGCTCCCTAGGATTCTCCAAGTTCTAAATGAGCCATGAGAGGGCTCCCAGGGGTTTCCTGGAGTGCAGAAGCAGGTGGAGAACTGCAATTAAAGCTCAACTGAAGGCGCAAACACAAAGACAGTTTAAGTTCAAAGTGCTTCCCCACCCAGGCAGTTGCTCAGGTGGGAGTAATTGAGGACAGAGAGGAAAGTGACAGGTGCTAGACGCCAGCCTAACAAGAACAGGCTTGAACTTTGAGGATCAGCAGGGCAGGAGAGCATTGCTCATCCTCTTTTCAGCAAAGTGCAAAGAGATGCTGTGTGCTTGCAACGTAAAGTGCACTGAAGATGCACCTAGATGTGGGGCTTCAGAGAAGAAAACTAAGGTGTGGGCCAGACAGACCTCCCTCCTCTAATCCTTCTAGATCCCAACAAGCTGATTTGGAAAAATGATTTCCTTTACCCTGTGCCTAATGCCCTTAGACGTGAAAGGATGTTGCCACACCCAGATGTTTTAGACAATGTTGGGAGAGTAACACCAAGGCCATTCTTTTTACACCTATAACCCATTCTTTTTACACCTATATTTCCAAATTCTTCTGGGAATTATGTTCCTCATTTAAACTGAGCCATGGAGAGGCCATGAAACTAGCCTTGCTCACCCAGGCAATGTGTGCTCCAAAGCTGATCCAAGACCAAGAGGCATCTGGGGCTACAGATTCCTCTTCACCTTCCTTTTCAAAGAGGAAAGGAATCGAACTGCTCACATTAACCCCACTTGTCTGAGTCTGATAGAAGACCCTGCAGAAGAAGAACCACAGAGTTCAGAAAGGCACACTTCCCACCTTTCCTGACTTCTCCCTTCTACCTCCTTCACATCACAATCCCATGCATTTATCTCTTTCAAACTAACGAAATAGCACTATTAACCTATCAGGCGTCCTTGACTGATTGATTGAGGAACATTAATTTCATTGAAATAAGCTTGACCTCTAGAACCCAAACTGTTAGCAGCTCGATCCTTGGAAGCCAGTAACTGCTCTATCCCATAGAATCTCCAGTGGCATACTACATGCAAATTGTCAGATATTTTCCTTCTATGTTGGGCACACGAATCGAATTGGATCATTATCTCTACCCTTCCTCGCTCTTCACACCTTTAAAGCTCTCCAAGGAGAAGGACCTATGAGTTTTCTTGGTTGGTAGCAGAGCATGCGGACATTGGCAAGTTGCCTTGTAAGAATTGAATTGAAAGAATCTGTAAAGAGGGAAGGAACCAGAAGAGATGATTTAAACAACCCTTTCCAGTTTAGTATTCCCTAATTCCATGATGCCTTTGAAAGGAATGCCTGTTTAAAGTCTCCTTTAACTGGAGGATTTAAGACTTGGGATTCAGATGCTGCTTCTCAGGAAGTGGATTTGGAACCAAGACCTAGGCTTCTAAAGTTGGTCAATGAGCAGAAGAACCAAGGACAACTGACAGACAGTAAACATCTTTTAGAGTAATTTGAAGCAATTATCATGAAACTTCTGATTCATCAGAGATCCAGCCCACCAACAATAAGACTTTTTAAAAGGAATTTGAGGCTGTTCTGCTGTTTAACACAAAATACGACAGAAATTGGTGTCACGGTCTATGTCCTTGTTACTACAAATAAGCAGGTACATTTCTCTCAAAATATCCAAGGCTTTTGTTGTAGAGCCAAAATTGATCAAAGGTTACTGCAATCTAAAAACAAAAGAAAGAAAGGGAGAGAGAATTCTCCAGTTGCCCGGTTGCTAAGCAACCCTAGTCTGTTCTGGTAACTGGGTCTGGGGGTCTTTGCTTTCATTTGCAGCTGACTTTCACGCCATATATAATATATACCAGCATGTTTATTCTCCTGTAAATGCCCAGCAAATAAAAAGCGATAAAGCCCTTTCACTGAAATTATTCATGTGCTAAAAGCTTTTATCCACATCACTGGTGTGACTGACAATATCATACCAGCAAGCTTCCAGAATTAGTTCTTGTTCTGGCATTGTACTCCTGGGCTTTCTTTCTTTAATAAAAGAAAAAGAGCTACAGTTTTATTTAAGCTTCCTATAGGCTGGCATTACAGCTCTTCAGTACCAATGATTAAGATGTCATGTCTATTCCAGGCACATTTATTCTAGTGGCTGTCAACTTTCTAGAGAAACTACCTTTTACATGTTTTTTTCCCCTTTAAAAACTTTGGTTTGCCTCTAGGACTAATCTGCAAGACAGAATTTGAATGAGTTACTTGTCCATTCTGGGAGCTTTTTAAGGAAATCTGAATGGCATACAATACCCTCAGCACTGTTTCTCAAAGTGTGTACAAATGATCACTTATGTCAAAATCAATATTCAGGGGTCAGGCCTGGGAATCTGATTTTCTCAATCGTCACCCATCATGCTCTCCTTCTCATCAGGCGATTTTGATGCATGCCTGAATTTGAGCATTTCTGACTGAAAGAATGCCTAAATGCCTAAATGGTTTTATTTGCACAAATTAATCAATCCTGGCAAACCTGTATTTTAAAATCAGAGACGGGGGGTGGTGTCTCTTCAGGCAAAGGCTTCAGAGTCCCTCAGAAATGACTGACTCTTAGAAATAACACTGTAGGCACTGGCAAGCAGACTGGCCCCCTCTTGCCAGGGAAGGATGGCCTCCCACTAGACAGAAGCCTGACAGTAAAGATGGTCACACATGTGAGGCCTGGCTGAAGGCCACACTCACAGAAGGGGAAAGCTTGCTGGTAAACTGTGTTGCTGGCCCAACCCCTTTCCCCTTTTCCTTTAACTAAAGATTTTACTTTGACACTAAAGATTAGTACCCAAAAGTATATGTAGTGGGTACAAATTTTCTAAGTCACAAATTCAAGTGTGAGAAAGTATCACATTTTTCCCCTCTAACAGGATTTGATTTCTCTCTCAATACCTTATTTCTACCAGATGGCCAGAAACATAGTCTTATTAATTCAGGGAAAACACTGTCGAATTTGGTGATATCTCAACCATTTCAGGTTTAAAACTCAGTCCCATTGAGGATTTCCCACCCTCTCTTATGCCTTCCTGGAGTTGATCCTATACTCCAGGAAAGGAGGGAGCAGGCCTTGTGCAATGTTGCTGTGGTCCCAGTAGAAGCGAGTGTGGAGGGCCTCTCTCTCTCTCTCTCTCTGTCTCTCTTTCTCAGCCTTTGCAGCTATCATGGGTGGCTCATCCTCCCTGGTTCTGGCCACAGGAAGATCCCTTGCAGGCTGGCCAACTCTCATTCTCCCACAGAGAACCCAGAGATTAAGCTGATGTCCTCCTCTCCACATACCTCCTTCCACCCTGATGGTTTGGAGAACTTGTCTATGACCCTTGCTGTGTCCCCAGGTGTTGTCTTGGAAGTTAGTCACATGAGTCCTCTCCACTCTCAGATTTCCAAATTTTAAAAGGAGTTTCAAGAAGAAGGAAGAGTCAGGTGCCCTGCCCTGAACCTAACTCCCTGTCTTCTTTCTCATCAATTTCTTCTTCCCTCCTCCAACCTAAAGTTTCCACCTCCTTGTTGGGGTGAACACTGGGGAAATAGGTGGCTCATATCAGAAGCTGAGCTCTTAGAAGATTAAATCTAAAAAAAATAGGGATGGAAATGAGTGAGGCGTAAGTAAAGGAACTGCAGGAATAAAAATGACCACCTGCAAAAGATAGCCCTTCCCATCTCATCACAGCACATGTACACTAGGTCCCTGGCACTGCATTTATTATGCAAAATGAAAATATACTGTCAACAAAAATACCTTTAAGTTTGCTAAGACTTTTGGTTAAGATGGAGCTCCTTGGTTAAATATCCAAAAAGGTGCCTCTGCAGTAGATTTCAAAGTCTTTCTTATCTTGCTGTCAAGCTGTGGCAGTCAAGGAGACTTTTGAAATAGGCTCCTGATTGATTGATTGTACTACCATGGTTGCATGGGACAAAGCTCCATCTCCAAGTGACTCAAGCTAAAGAGAGGAAATTACCAACTTGCATAACAGAGACATGTGGAGGTTTCAGGCACAACTGGATCAGGAATGGCAAATGATATTATCAGGGCTCAATTTCTCCATCTCTCAACTCTGCATATCGCTGCCTGACCTCATGCTATGAAAGATGATTGCTGGTAGCTCCAAATTCACAACCCCATAGCTGAACAATCCCAGTGGAAATGGGGATTGACATAGCTCTGGCAGAAAAGTCCTGGGGAAGGTTCTCATTGGCTTAGCTGGAGGTAAACTCCCAGCTCTGCACTAATCACTGGGCCAGAGGCATGGCTGTTTGGACAAAAAGGAACAGGTTCTGCTCAAGAAGGAGTCCTGTGGCCAGGTGAGAAGGAGTGTTCTGGGCAACTAGCACCAAATGTTCACCACCCTGGAGACCTCACTGCTATTCTTTCACCTCTTTGTACCAACAGAGTTGCTATTCCAAAGCATGAATAAAACCTCATAACCCCTCACCTCAATAGTCATTTCCACATTTAATAAACATTTATTGGACACCCACTCTGTGCCAGGCTCTGGCCAAGTCTTGAAAACAGCCATAAGCAAATAGATAAGGTCCTTCTAGGTGGGAGCCTACTTCTCAAGACACCCCTCCCAAGCCCTGATTTCTCTCTGTCTCTCCAGCCCCGTTTCCTTCTCCGGGCCAACAATCACCAGCTGCAGCCATAGGGGCCTCGCCCCCACCCCATCTGCTCCAAGTTACACTGTTAGTCTGGACCAGGTTTTCTTGTCCACATATGCAGTAGATACTTCCCACCTGCTCTATCTTTCCCATCTAATTCATCCTTCAAGGCCAGCTCAAATGTCTCCTCTTCCTGGAGCCATACCTGATTGCCCATCTGGATTAATTGTTCCTCCCTCTGCACTTCCACAGCACTGAGGTTCTTATGCAGGTTTTGCATGTCTTCCATCCTGTCTGGTATTCTGGTTATTTGCATGACTGCTTTCTCCAATAGACTGTCATCCCTTGAAGGTCATCATGTCCCTTTAGCCCTTGATTCCCACCCCAGAGCCCCAGCTCTATGCTGTGAATATAACAGGCACCCACTAAATACTAGTTAAATAATAAAACAAAAGCTAAGCAAAAAAGTACTCCAGTGATATCTGTCCATCAATCTGCCCTCCCCTTGGGTATTGGCTGATGTTGAGCCAGGCCACTGTGTAAGGCACACATAGTTATAATATATCCCTGAGCTCCACTGGTGAAACAAATGTGAACACCATCATCAGTCTCCCCACTTCTAAACATGCTGTCCCAAAACCTGGTGGCAGAGCAACATGACTGAAGATGGGGCAGAGTTTCTCCTGTTGCCTCAGAATTCCAGTGAAGATCCAACACTGAAGACAAAATGTGTTAAAATAGTCAACATTCTTAGCTCAGAAAACTAGCAGTTGGGTTCCTTCTTCCTCAACATTCTTAGCTGAGAAAACCTCTGGCAGTTGGGATCCTTTTTCCAGAGTTGACTGAGAGGCATCATTTTAAAAACATCCCTATCACCTCCAATCACTGTTGAAAAAGTATTAAACTGTAAGAAGGGGCTAGTGTTGGGGGAAGCATGTCGTTTCTAAGAATGGGAAAGGAAAATGAAGTGCTCCCCCTCCCTGATCCAAGAGAGGCAGCTTCATGAAACTTCCTTATGAAAATGGGAGTGTCTGTAGGAAGAGGGACTCTATTTACATAACTCAGGTCTGAAAAATAATCTCTGCAAAACCTCATAAAGACAAGGTCTCGACATCGTCCCAGACAACCCATGTGATCTCACTTCCCTTGTACTTTCCAGACCTTTTGTGAACTTGAGCACATTGGAACATGCTTGGCCTCCCTCAAGACACTGTGAGGCCAACTGGTGGTGATATCCAACGCTCATACAGCACTTTATACTCTTCAAAGGCTTTCACATATATAGTTGCTTATTTAATTCTCACATACATAGTTACTTATATAATATGCTTTCACATATATAGTTGCTTATTTAATTCTCATAGGAAACATAATATACCCTAGATCAGACAGACAATTTGAGGTGGAATCACCTAGAACCAGCCATCCTAACTCCTGAATCAGCAATTACTCCTTCCATTGGAACATGCAGGTGTGTTCCTGGGACTGTTTTTGGGTGGTGCCAACGTAGATGTGCAACCACTGAGCAGGCCTGTGTATGACTGGCTGGTGCAGAACTAGTTATCTTCCCATCACTACTGCTTATTCAACCAAATCTAAGGCCTTTTTGTTAAAAGAATGATATTCCCATAAGGCAGAGTCTGTGATCTATACAATCACAACAATTTATGTCTAGAAAGATTCTACTTTGTTTCAGGCACCGGGCTGACATCTATTCTCTCTTATCTTTTGGACATTGAGAAGTAGACATCATGATCTGTCCTTTATAGGTGAAGAAACCAAGGCCAACACTCCTCTGTCAACACTGGACATCTGTGATTACCAGGGCCATGCTTGTCAGGTGTCTAAAACTTCTTCCTGTAGGCAACTCCCTTGGGTTGCATTGTTACCTGCAGAAGGTCCCCATTCAAATGAAAACCAGTTTGCCTGGAGAAAACACATAACACAGACAATCAGGAATGAGGAAGGCCTTGAGGAGATGGGACATTCAACAGATGCATGTGATGAAGGAAAGAAGGTTGGCAGGAAGGTTTAGGGGCTCAGCTAGGTCTGAATAAGATTCCACAGTGAGACCAGGACCCCAGCGTTAACAGAAAGGTATTTGAAAACCAGACATAGTAGACTGGGAAGAAAGTTTCCATTGGTTCAGGTTTGCCCTGGGCCAGTCTTCTTTTACAGAATCAATCATTGAACAAATTAAAATCTGTGACTACTATAGTGCTTCTTCTCCTTCTAACAGGTCCCCGCAGCCACTAGCCTAGGAGTAAAAGGAATTCTCTTCTTGAGTGGGTCACCATGACCAGCATCCCCAAAGAAATCCTCCAAGTCTTTGCAAGCTTCGAGTGGTTTAAATAGTCATTGTGTTCATACATTGCCCTCTTTCATCACCATCTTTTATGCAGCATTAATTATTTTTCCTTTTCGTTCACTGAAAAAGCTTTCAACCGAGAGAATCCTAATTAATTTGAGGCAAGAATAATTTTTCCCACATCTTGCTGCTTCCAGTCTGTGATTAAAATGGGCAATTTCAAAGTGACCATCTTCAAATCTCACGTATAATATTGAGTGGTTCTGCTAAACAGCTTTCAGATGTGCTGTTCATGTGTTATTTTGATGAGAGCTGGTGATGGTGTTAATTTCTGATAGAATACTACAGAATGCTGGGTCCTCTTTTTAAGAGATATCTTTGTGTAACGGGAAGGACTCTAGCACCTCACTTCATCAGATTCAGTTAAGTAACTGAATGTCATATATTGCTCATGGCCTCTCCTCTTCTGTATATTCTCGCACAGGTTGTATACCACATACCATACAGTATACAACTATATGGTATGGTTTCTTTCACATACCATATATTTTACCTTTCCAACTAGATTATAGTCTATTTCAGAGTGGGGCCAAGCTTTTTCCTAATATAACAGATTGGATTATCTTGATTAAAAGTACCATCTCAATTTTGCTAGCTTGACTAGAAAAGAGAGATCATTTAATTTTTTTAAAAGGAACCTCATTTGTGGGCCAGGTACAATGGTGCATGCCTGTAATCCCAAAACTTTGAAAGGGTGAGGCAGGAGATCAAGACCAGCCTGGGCAGCATAGTAGAACCCAGTCTCTATTAAAAAAAAAAAAATTTTTTTTAATTAGCCAGGTGTAGTCCCAGCTATTCAGGAAGCTGAGGCAGGAGGATCACTTGAGCTCAGAAGGTTGAGGCTGCACTGAGCCATGATGGCACCATTGCACTCCAGCCTGGGCCAGAGAGTGAGATGTGAGATCCTCTCTTTCTCGCTCTCTCTCTCTCTCTCTCACACACACACACACACAATCATGTATGTTTCATGGCTTCCATGGGGCACTAACACTAGAAATGGAAAGCCATTCTGACCCCAAGAGGTGGGCATGCTGGGGTTCAAGTTTGGGTGTCATCTGCAGTTAGAGGATTAGCAAAGCCAGGATAAAAGTGAAATTACCCAGGGAGAGAGTGTAAGGTGAAACAGGAACGAGAGCCTGGGGTAGTTTTTGAGCAATGCTATTCAGTGGCTACATGGAGACTTCAGCGGGAAGTGTTTCTGTGGAGTGATGGGGGTAGAAGCCAGGAGAGGTAAGATATGAAGGCAGGGTAAAGAACTAGAAACAGCAAATATGTGCAAGCCTTTTTTTTTTTTTAACTTCAAGTTCCGGGATACATGTGCAGAACATGCAGGTTTGTTACATAGGTATATGTGTGCCATGGTGGTTTGCTGCACCTATTGACTCATCCTGTAAGATCCCTCCCCTTGTCCCCCACCCCGCAACAGGCCCTGGTGTGTTGCTCCCCTACCCATGTCCATGTATTATTGTTCAACTCCCACTTATGAGTGAGAACATGCAGTGTTTGGTTTTCTGTTCCTGTGTTAGTTTGCTGAGGATGACGGCTTCCAGCTTCATCCATGTTCCTGCAAAGGAATGATCTCATTCCTTTTTATGGCTGCATAGTATTCCATGGTGGTGTATATGTACCACCTTTTCTTTATCCAGTCTATCATTGATGGGCATTTGGGTTGGTTCCACGATTTTGCAATTGTAAATAGTGCTGCAGTAAACATACGTGTGCATGTGTCTCTATAGTAGAATGATTTATATCCTTTCAGGTATATACCCAGTAATGCGATTGCTGGATCAAATGGTACTTCTGGTTCTAGATCCTTGAGGGATTGCCATACTGTCTTCCACAATGGTTGAACTAATTTACACTCCCAGCAACAGTGTAAAAGCATTCCTATTTCTCCACAGCCTCGGTGCCATTTCTTGGCTTTTTAGTAATCACCATTCTGACTGGCATGAGATCATATTTAATTGTGGTTTCGATTTGCATTTCTCTAATGAACAGTGATGTTGAGCTTTTTTTCATATGCTTGTTGGCTGCATAAATGTCTTTGAGAAGTGTCTGTTCATATCCTTTGCCCACTTTTTGATGGGGTTGTTTTTTTCTTGTAAATTTGTTTAAGTTCCCTGTAAATTCTGGATATTAGACCTTTGTCACATAGGTAAATTGCAAAAAAATTTCTCCCATTCTGTAGGTTGTCTGTTCACTCTGATGATAGTTTCTTTTGCCGTGCAGAAGCTCTTTAGTTTAATTAAATTCCATTTGTCAATTTTGGCTTTTGTTACCATTGCTTTTAGTTTTTTCGTCGTAGTCTTTGCCCATGCCTATGTCCTGAATGGTATTGCCTAGGTTTTCTTCTAGGGAAAAATATGGAACACTTCATGAATTTGCATGTCATCCTTGCACAGGGGCCATGCTAATCTTCTCTGTATCGTTCCACTTTTAGTATGTGTGCTGCCAAAGGCAGCATAGCAAGGCTTTTAAGAAGTGTGTCTACCAGCTGGGCATGGTGGTTCATGCCTGTAATCCCAGCACTTTTGGAGGCTGAGCTGGGAGGATCACTTAAGTTCAGGAGTTCGAGACCAGCCTGGGCTACAAGGCAAAATCCTATATCAACAAAAACTGAAAAAATTAGCCAGGTGTGGTGATGCACGCCTGTAGTCTCAGCTACTCAGGAGGCTGAGGTGGGAAGATGGCTTAAGCCTGGCAGTTGGAGGTTGCAGTGAGCCATGATCACACCACTGCACTCCAGCCTGAGCAACAGAGCCAGTCTCTGTCTCAAAAAAAAAAAAAAAGAAGAAGTTCGTCTACAAAGGGGAGGAAAGAACAAGAGTGGTAAATGAATGGGACCAGGATCCAGTAAGTTTTCTCTCCCATGTTTAGAATGATCCCATCATATAAATGCAAGCTTCTATAGATATGATTATAAAGAGCATCTTCTTTAAATATGTACACTCCCCCACCCCACCCCCACATATGCACATGTGAACCCTGAAAGATCCAATCCTTCAAAATGGATCCTGGCCGGGCACAATGGTTCATGCCTGTAATCCCAGTGCTTTGGGAGACCAAGCCTGGAGGATCAATCACTTGAGACCAGGAGTTTGAGACCAGCCTGGGCAACATAGGGAGACCCATCTCTATGAAAAATTTAAAAATTAGCTTGGCATGGTGGTGCATGTTTGTAGTCCCAGCTGCTCAGGAGGGTGAGGCAGTAGGATTGCTTGAGCCCAGGATTTCAAAGCTGCTGTGAACTATGCACTACTGTGCTCCCACCTGGGTGACAGAGACCCTATCTCTAAAAAATTAATAATAATAACAATAAAAAGATGAATTCTGAGTGGTTAACTGCACTTAAATTCAAAATAGAGCAAGCTCTATTCTATACCATGAGTTCCCAGAAAATCCATATTTGCATAACTTTGGTACTTTTATAGCTGCCTGTTCCTGCTTACACCACCTGAACTAACCAGTAGGTTGTAGTTCAGTGACCTACAACAACCAATCACAACTCAGCATTAACCAGTCAGAACTAAGCAAGTCTACATCCTTCATTTGCATAAGCAAATCAGAGTGGGAACCCAAGTAGGAACTGTCTCTATAAAAAACAATTTCTCCCTTTGTTTTCTGGACTGCACTTTTACTTTTTGCTGAAGGCTGCATCTACCTATTTTGCAAACTGTTCACTGGAATCTATGAAGCACTTCAGTACTTGGTCTTTCTAGTAGAAAAATTCTCTGGATGAAAAAGTAAAATCCAAAGTTACTGCTTTAGCATCACCATCTAGCCTGGCTATTGTGGTTGGTGGGTCAGTCACACAGTGACACTTGAAACGCCTCTCTGGAGAAGCACAGGGCCTCCTTCCACAGGGAATGGTGGACCCAATCCCCTGGTGCAAGCACTCCCGGGACTCATATGGTCCTTGTCCCATGAAATCTCAGAGGGCTAATTCCACCAGGCTCTGAAGCCCTGTGCTTTTTGTCTGGTATAAAAAGATCCCATAGTACTTCCTGTGTATTTTTAAGCAGTAGTTTGCACCATCTATTTTTAAGTCCAACAGACAGGTCTGGGGGAAGTGTGACTTGCTGCTAACCATGGCAGAATTGGGCCTGGACCCCACACGCCCCAAGGCAGCACCAGGGTCCTCCCGCAAAACACAGGCTGCTTCATTCCCCTCTCTTGGTGACAACAGTTTCATTCTTGACTCGCAGCAAACATTAACTCAAAAAGCTCTGATAGGTTACTTGTCCACACCACAGCCACACCCATTATATTACAAATGAGGAAAACTGAGGTGCAGAGAGGATCAACGACTTGGCTAAGTGCACGGAGCTAGATGTAAAACCAAGACCTGGATGGGTGCGGTAGCTCACACCTGTACCCAGCACTTTGAGAGGCCAAGGCGGGCGGATCATGAGGTCAGAAGTTCAAGACCAGCCTGATCAAAATGGTGAAACCCCCTCTCTACTAAAAATACAAAATTTAGCCAGGCATGGTGGCATGCACCTATAATCCCAGCTACTCAGGATATTGAGGCAGGAGAATCACTTGAACCCAGGAGGCGGAGGTTGCAGTGAGCCGAGATCGTGCCACTGCACTCCAGCCTGTGTGACAGAGCAAGGCTCCATCAAAAAAAAAAAAAGACCTCCCACCCTTAGACCAGCATATTTTTGTCTGCAACAAGCACCAGCATGCATGCGTAACAGACAGGCCTGGTGTATCCCAGTGGCTCAGTAGAAAGGAGTGGAGACCCACTTTCTTAAAAACCTCAGAGCCCTCCAGAGACATGACATTATCCAACGTACTCCCTCTGGAAGAGCCCTGAGTTTCCTGAGCTATAAATATTGAGTCTTGTGAGGTTTCCTCTCAGAGCTAAGGTACAGCTAATGAAGTTTCACATCCGTGCTGAGTTTGACCTAAAAAAAAGTTTAAACTTTCAGGCCCATCAGAATGAGGAGCTTTTTCTTACCCCAATCTCAGTGAGCCAACAAGCCCTTTCAAGAAAGAAATTCCCACAAATGGAGACTGTTGAGGCATCAGTGGTTACTTCTGATCACCACAGAAACCCCCAAACTACTACACCCCTCGCTTCCACAGGGGCAAGGCTGCCTCACCCTCCTACTCCATCTTCTCCAAAGATGAGATGCTGCTGAGTCCACCAGCTTTTATCAACCACTCAGCACTCAAAGTCTACTCCCCTCACATTCAACCCAACTTGGTTCCTTCGTGGTCTTCGCTACTGCCAAGACCCAGTTTTTGGCAGCCTAGAAGATTTCAGTGGCTTACATTTTTCCTCTTATCCCAACTTCTCAATGGCCTACAGCCCTCTGTTCTCTGCCTTGATCCCAGGGAGTTCCATTTGAACATCTTGAAACCCTCCTTGGTTTCTGTGGCAGGTGCTCTGCAGGCTAAACTCCTGGCCTCTCCCAGCACCTCACTCTCCACGGCCACTTTCACTTCTAAGATCTTTGTCTAAAGTTTTCAAGGAAATTAAAAGGCAAGCTAGTTACACAAAGTAATGTGACTAATGCCCTTTAGGCCCATCACCTCCCCTGCTTTGCTGCCCATTCTCCCTAAATCTTTGCAAACCTGATCAACCTGATTGTCTGTCACCATCACATTAACCTAAACTGTATTCTTTAAGGTTAAATCTCAAGTGCTTTGTCTGACCACCCTGCTCTCATTTCTGAATAGCATTTGACAACAGTTGACAACTCCCCCACCAACCCTTGCCCTCCCATGCATTCACATAGGTGCACACACAGGCACACAGACTTCCTTAAAATTATCTCCCTGGTTTTTGTAGCTTTCTCTGCAAACTTTCTGCCACCTCTCTCTCTCCAGTCTGATGATTTTCAAACCTTTCCCCTAAGAGGTTCTCCATCTTGACATATCTAAAACCAAACTCATGGTCTTTCAGACCTACTATCCTGGATCTTGAGTGTCATTACCATCTTCCAGCCCGCCAGACTGGATACCAAGGAGTCATCTTTGTCTCCTTCCTATTCTCAACCCTCACATTTAATTAGTCCCCAAGTCCTGCCAATTCTTCCTTCAAAACATCCCCTATACTTATACCATCATCTTCATTATCACTCTGTTCTCTCCTTTCTAATTCATGTGGCCCATCTCTGCTAGATTAACCCCCTTAACACATTCATCGAGCCTCATCAATGGTGACTCCTATTTCCCATATGAAACTAAAGTTCTGGCTCTAAACTTAAAATGCCCAAACATGCTGATCCTATCCTGCTCAATCACAGTGATTTCCCATTACTCTAAAGCTTGAATTCTTTGCTGCAGTCAAACTCTACTTGTTACATTTCTCCCTTCATGCTGATGAACGATTTGCACTGCCACCACCACCAGGTTGCTGGTCCTTCTCTCTGCATGGAAAGCACCCTGCTCCATTCCACTTTGCCTCATCTCATTCCTGCAGGGCCCTGTTCAACCCTCACTTCCTCCCTCAGGGCAGTTGGTGACACCTGGACACCCCAATCTTGTCTCTAATTCTTTTTGGTCTCTCTGCTGATGCTTCTTATATTAGTACATAGTGCTAATTATTTTATGATGGGTGTAACTATTCAACATATGTTGAAGATTTATTTTGGCCAAGTCACCAAGCTAGGAAATACAAAGGTAGGGAGGGAATATAAAAATATTATTATTATTATTACTATTATTATTATTATTGAGATGGAGTCTCCCTCTGTCACCAGGCTGGAGTGCAGTGGTGCACTCTCGGCTCACTGCAACCTCTGCCTCCTGGGTTCAAGCGATTTTCCTGCCTCAGCCTCCCAAGTAGCTGGGACTACAGGTGTGGGCCACCACGTCCAGCTAATTTTTGTATTTGTAGTAGAGACAGGGTTTCATCACGTTGGCCACGATGGTTTTGATTTCTTGACCTCGTGATCTGCCAACCTCGGCCTCCCAAAGTGCACCGTGCCTGGCTAAAAATTATTTTTAATGGTCTGTACCAGTGACAGGCTTGAGGGTAGGAAGAAGGATTCTGGTTTTCTCATAATCCCCCTCAGCCATCCCTCCCATTCTTTAACATGAACAATTGATGTTTCTTCAATTTTAGGTAAAAGCTATGGAGTCAATACAGGTGCAGCATTCCCTTCTACCCATTGGCAATTCTGGAACCTCCCTTGTTCTGTTAATAGACCAAAAAGAAAAAGTTGTTATTATGTTGAGTATTTACTGACCACAATGTAATACAGTTAGAAGTCCACAACAAATAGATAACCACAAAAAACATCTGAAAACGGATTTTCAAATAACTCTGAAGCTTGATAAGAAATACAAGAAAATTACAAACTGTTTACAACTCAAGAACACTACATGACAAAACTTATGGGATGCAGCCAAAGTGGTACTTAGAAGCCAATGAATAGCAGTAAACAAGTTTATTAGCACAAAAGATTGAAGTTAAATGAACTTAACTTTCAAATCAGGAAGTACAAAAACAACAACAACAACAAAATGACCCAAGGAATGTAGACGAAAGGAAGTAAAAATAATTTTTAAAGAAATTACAAATTAATCAACAAAAACAATGCTTGTCCTTTGACAAGACCAATCTTTGGTAAATTTCACTAAGAAAGAAAGTATACAAACATGTTGAGCCTGAGAAAAGCAGGAAGCTAAATTTCAGCCTGAATTTCAGTTACAAAGCAGGGAACTGTGCAGTCTCAGGCAAGTTTCTTAACTTCTCAACACAGACCCACCATCTGCAAAATGCAGGTAACAAAAAAACAATTCCTACCTCAAAAGTTGTTGTCACAATTAGATGAGATAGCATATGCAAAGGACGTAGCACAATGTCTGGCTCACAGAAACAGACAATAAATAGGGCTATCATAATGGCATTTTAATGTCATAAACCTAAATGAATAGAGTAGTAGGTCTTAGTCCTGGGTTTGCATCAGGATTACCTGTGATGATTTTTAAAGTTCATGTTGAATGATTATTTTTTATTATTGGGAATCTAATTTTCTCATCACAGGAATAATTTTTTTAATTCACCAAACTCTATTGTCAACACAATTGTGTTCCAAAGATACACCCAAACTTGGAGATTTCTGATTCTGTAATATTTTTTCCCAGGCATTTCTTTTCTGATTTCTTCCCATGCAAGCTTCAAGGATGGGAAAGTCTGACACCAGAAAATTTTCCAACTTTTTCATTTCTTCTTCCTTATGAACAAGACTCCATATTCAATGGTTAGATTGGGCACCAAAATATATCACTCAAAAAAAAGGTGTTTTTGTTTGGGTTTCCTTAGAACCAATCCCTCAGACAAGAGTTTTTGAACATGCAGTTTATCTGGGAAGTGTTCTCAGGAAGAATAGTAGGCTAGTGGGAAATTGAGCAAAGTAAGCAAAGAAGCCCAATAAAGTTATGAATGCCCAGGTTGCCACTGTGGGAAATTGAGGCTCAATGCCTTTGAGGGCCTCTGGGACAGCGAGTAGAACACACCTCAGAATTGTCCTACTCAAGGAGTGAGGAAGCTTAACCACCAACTTTCATTTGGCTTGGGTTGAGGGGAGCTCTTGAGCAATTCACTCCAGTGGCAGAGAAAGCCCTCAATCAGAATCATGTTGCTTGCAGGAGGAAGCCATTGGCCTTTAGGAGACTCAAGGGACTGTAGGCATCGGCTACAGAAGCCAACCAATGTCAACCCAATGTTCATGCCTAGGGTAGTTTGTGCACACATTGAAGGGTAAGCAACATACTTTGGAAATTCTTTCATGCTTCCCTTCTACGCCAGATTACCTTTTATTTAACCATCCTAGTCTTTAGGAAGCTCTTCACAAAAATGAAAAGATTTGTGTTTTTTAATAAAAGGACTTGGAATTTAATATAAGTGATCTACAGGGTGCTTCGTGACATACATGCTACTAATTGCTCCCTTACCTTTTGTGTTACCCTGTTCCAAAATTATTGTTCCCTAAAAAAAAAAAAATAATAATCACAGAGTTATCTGTGTGATTGGATGGTACATGTGATCAGGGTACCATGGAAGGGCATGGTATGGGGAGGTTCCAGCACATTTAGCAATTAATATGCCATGCTTAGAGATCTTCAAGAGTATTTGCAACCTTTTTAAAATTAATCTTCACAAAACTTCTAACAGCAAAAATAACACTCACATATTTTTTGCTTTTAGGAATCTCTCAGAAGTCTCTCATCACTCTTAATTCATTTTTTCATAGCTTCTGCTATAATTTATTTTATTTTATTTTACTTCATTTCAGTTTTAAGAGGGAATCTCGCTCTGTCACTAGGCTGGAGTACAGTGCCACAATCTCGGTTCACCACAACCTCCACCTCAGGTTCAAGCGATTCTCCCACATCAGCCTCCTGAGTAGCTGAGATTACAGGCATGCACCACCACGCCCAGCTAATTTTTGTATTTTTAGTAGAGACAGGATTTCACCATATTGGCCAGGCTGGTCTCAAACTCCTGACCTCAGGTGATCCACCTGCCTCGGCCTCCCAAACTACTAGGATTGCAGGTGTGAGCCACTGCACCCGGCCTTCTGCTATAATTTAAATGTGTGCCCTCCAAAATTTAGGAGTTGCCAATGTGATAGTATTAAGACGTAGGGCCTATAAACGATGATTAGGTCATGAGGACTCCCTGGTAAACAACCTTAAGGCCTTTATAAAAGAGGCTTCAGTCAGCCTTCAGTTTCTCTTGCCCTCCTCTCATGTGAGGATACAGGAAGAAGGTCCTCACCAGATTCTGGTACCTTGGTCTTAGGCTTCCCAGCCTCCAGAACTGTGAGAAATGAACTTCTGTTTTTTATAAACTTCCAGCCTTGGGGATTCTGTTACAGCAGCACAAGCAGACTAAGATAGCTTCCTTACAAGACCAAGAACGTAGATGTCCCCATTTTCATATTGAAACACTGAGGCATAGAGAGGTAAAATAAATTGCAAGAGGTAGCAAAAGGTCTCTTTATTATTATCCTCACTTCATAGGACTGTTGTTTCCTCTGCTGAAGAACTGGCTTTGGCTGAATTCTCTCACCAGCTTTTGGCAAGGTCAGATCTGAGCATGATGGCCCATCTCAATAGAAGCAAACCCGTAGCTTGTTGTGGGGACAGAAGTAAGTTCTGAGCTTCATCAGAGAGCCTTGGGACATGGGATGTGCCTTGGAGTAAACTGGACTCACTTGATAAATAAAGATATAAAAACATCTATTTCTCAGTGAAAGTTTTACTTCACTTCAAGGACCTAGACAGTCTCAGTTGCTTAAACCACATCCAGAAGGCCCCATGGGAAGTGTCTTCACAGTCAGGTTAAAAGCTTTCTGCTGCACGGGACACCATCCAGCAAAGGGAATGAACATGCTCAACTTTAAGCAACAATATGGATGAATCTCACCACCATATTGTTGTGCAAAAGAAGCCAGACTCCAAAGTAGACATGCTGCTTGCTTCTGTGTGTATAACACACAAAAACAGGAAAAACGAAAAATTCTGTTAAAAGTCAGCATAATCATTATTCTTATACAGAGTCGTCAATGACAGAAAGTGGGTATTTGGAGACTTTTAGGGATATGGTGGTATTCTGTTTCTTGATCTGGATGTTGCTTTCACATACCTACAGAAAGTGAACAAATCGAAGTGTTCAATTTGTGAAAATGTATACATCTGTACACTAATGATTTGTTCACTTTCTGTATGTATGGTATATACTTTTTAAGTAGACTAAATTTTCAGAAAAATTGAGTGGAAAGTACAGAGTTCTCACTCTGCCCCCTGCCCCTACACACACAGTACACCCTGCCCCTACACATGCAGGGGACAGAGTGAGAACTCTGTACATGCAGTACTACACATGCAGTACTACACACACAGTACTACACATGCAGTACTACACACACAGTACTACACATGCAGGGGGCAGAGTAAGAACTCTGTACATGCAGTACTACACATGCAGTACTACGCACACAGTACTACACATGCAGGGGGCAGAGTAAGAACTCTGTACATGCAGTACTACACATGCAGTACTACAGACGCAGAGGGCAGAGTGAGAATTCTGTACACGCAGTACTACACACGCAGAAGGCAGAGTGAGAATTCTGTACATGCAGTACTACACACGCGGTATTACACACGCAGTACACAGGCAGAACTCTGTACACATGCCCCTGCACATGCAGTACGCCCTGTGCCACACAGGCACAGCCTTTCCCATTACCAACATCCCCACCAGAGTGGTGAATTTTTTACAATTGATGAGCCTGCATTGACACATCATTATCACCCAAAGTCCATAGTTTACATTAGGATTCACACTTGGTGCTATACATTCTATATGTATATAGCCATCTCTCTTCCATTATAGCATCATACAGAGTCATTTCACGGCTCTAAAAATCCTCTGTGCTCCACTGATTCATCCCTTCCTTCCCCCAGCCCCCAACAACTACTAAATCTTTTACTGTTTCCACAGTTTTTCCTTTTACAAAATGTAATATAGTTGGAATCATAAAATATGTAGCCTTTTCAGATTGGCTTCTTTCACTTAGTCGTATGCATTTAAGTTTTCTCTATGTCTTATCATGGCTTGATAGCTCATTTCTTCTTAGTACTGAATAATATTCCATTGTCCATATGTACCACAGTTTATCCATTCACAGACTGTAGGATATCTTGGTTGCTTTCATGTTTTGGCAATTATGAATAAAGTTTCTGTAAACATGCACGTGAAGGTTTTTGTGTGAACATAAATTTTCTTTTTTTTTTTTTTTTTTTTTTTTTTTTAAAGAAGGAAGGGGTTTATTCGGCTGGGGGCATCGGCAAGACTCCTGTCTCAAGAGCTGAGCTCCCTGAGTGAGCAATTCCTGTCCCTTTTAAGGGCTCACAACTCTAAGAGGGTGTGCGTGAGAGGGGCATGATCAATTGAGCAAGCAGGGGATACATGACTGGGGGCTGCATGCACTGGTAATTAGATCGGAACAAAATAGGATAGGGATTTTCACAATGCTTTTCTACACAATGTCTGTAATCTATAGATAACATAACCAATTAGGTCAGGGGTTGATCTTTAACTACCAGGCCCAGGGTGTGGTGCCGGGCTGTCTGCTTGTGGATTTCATTTCTGCCTTTTAGTTTTTACTTTTTCTTTCTTTGAAGGCAGAAATTGGGCATAAGACAATATGAGGGGTGGTCTCCTCCCTTATTCCCCCTCTTTGAGACTCTCACTCAATAGTGGGAGTTCTCACTTTCATTTTTACTACCTATGTCTTCTTGGAAGATAGATGGATAGTGATTCATATAGTACACTTGTGCTGAAGCATTTTGGTGAACTAAGGTAGTGATGGAGCTATTTATCATTTGAAGAAGTACAGGTAGCAAACAAGGGAGCAGTAAGCAGGTTGCTATTACTATTATAACTCTTATTATAAGAGTTTTAATCCTCCTATAGCTGGGAACTATTTTCTTTTTTTTTTTTTATTATACTTTAGGGTTTTAGGGTACATGTGCACAATGTTCAGGTTTGTTACATATGTATCCATGTGCCATGTTGATTTCCTGCACCCATTAACTCGTCATTTAGCATTAGGTGTATCTCCTAATGCTGTCCCTCCCCCCTCCCCCCACCCCACAACAGTCCCCGGAGTGTGATGTTCCCCTTCCTGTGTCCATGAGTTCTCATTGGTGAACATAAATTTTCAACTCACTTAAGTACTGAAGAATACAGTTGCTGCATCATATAATAAGAGTATGTCTAGTTTTTTAAAAAAATGCCAAACCATCTTTCACAATGGCTATACTACTTTCCAGTTCCATCAGCAATGAATGAGGGTTGTATATTTTAATTAAAACTTTTTTTAAAAAAAGTTGAAAAATACAAACAAAAGCCCACTCCCAAATCCAAATAAATTGAGAATATTTAAAAGAATGTGCCACAGATTCTAAATACAAATCTAAAAAGTTTTCAAAAATATTTTGATCAATAGGAATGTCCTTAGAATATAAATAAGTACATAGCCCCCCTATTTGAGCCTCACTGGAAAATGTGTTCAAGCAGGCTTATTAAAACCACAGTGAGAGTTGGTGTACTTTGGGGTCACAACAGGGCAGACCCACCAAATCCAAATGAAGCTTCCAGTTCCTACTAGACCCTTGAGACCTGTGTAGACACAGCCTTTAGCCAAATGGCTTATCTTCTCAGTCTAAGGCAGGTGAATACCTGAAGTCCTCTGACTTCAAACCACATATTTAGATGTCAAATTCTTTTTTACTATTTGCTATTCGGAAAGTATGTAATGCACCCCTCCACCTTAAAAAAAAAAGGTTATTATTTTCTGTTTGTGACAATGAGCTATCCAAAGGAGACAAATGCAACCAGGCACAAAACTTGCAGGATACGAGCTTCTACAGATCATTTGAGGTTGAGAGGTTATCCTCCTTAGTTACAGATAGAGCAGGGGTCCCCAGCCCCCAGGCCATGGACTGGTACCAGTCCGTGTCCTGTTAGGAGCCAGGCTGCACAGCAGGAGGTGAATGGTGGGTGAGCAAAGCTTCATCTGCATTTACAGCTGCTCCTCATTGCTTGCATTACCTTCTGAGCTCCACCTCCTTTCAGATCAGCAGCAGCATTAGATTCTCATAGGAGCACAAACCCTCACATGTGAGGGTTCCAGATTGCCTGCTCCTTATGAGAATCTAATGCCTCATGATCTGAGGTGGAGCTGAGGTTGTGATGCTAGTGCTGGGGAGTGGCTGCACACACAGATTAACAATAGTAGGGAGGTTTGACTGCACAGAGACCATAATAAATCAACTGCTTGCAGATTCATATTAAAACCCTATCAGTGAGTGGCAAGTGAAAATTAAGCTGCATCTGGTGGCAGACTTTATAGTGGCAAGTGAGTTGATGTACTTCAATTGTATGGCTGCATCTGGTGGCCTTAAAAGTATGTTTGAGACAACTTCAAATCTCCATACGATCTGGATTAAAGTCAAAGTAGAATATCCTGAGATTGCCACAGAAGCACTGAAAAGCCTGCTTCCATTCACAACATCTTATCTTTGTGAGGCAGGGTTTTCTGCAGTGACAGCAACCAAAATGAGATGATGGAATAGACTAAACAACACACTTCAGGTGTCGCTGTCTCCCATCAGCCCCAGATTGGACTGCCTAGTTGCAGGAAAACAAGTTCAGGGCTCCCACTGATTCTACATGATGGTAAATTGTGTAATTATTTCACTGTACATTACAATGTAATAATAATAGGAATAAAGTGCACAATAAATGTAATATGATTGAATCATCCCAAAACCATCTCTCTCTCCACCCACCACCCAGTCCGTGGAAAATTTGTCTTCCTGATGCCAAAAAAATTGAGGACCACCGAGATGGAGGGCATCTGTTTCTTGAAATATAAGTTAGAAACAAAAGTAACAGTAATTCTGTGGTTTGTAGTATCCCTTTAACTTTGCAAAGGGTTGGCATATCCACTTAAGCACTCATTCAATGTGCCTTTACTATAGAGTCATATTTTATGAGAAGCAGTAGGTTCTGAAGAAAGTACATAAGGTCAACATTGCCCTTATAAATTCCTTAAGTAATTGTGCAGCACACACGCTC
The DNA here is from genome assembly GCF_028878055.3 of Symphalangus syndactylus. NCBI lineage: Eukaryota > Metazoa > Chordata > Mammalia > Primates > Hylobatidae > Symphalangus > Symphalangus syndactylus. The sequence goes on along the minus strand of NC_072423.2, from coordinate 29,255,950 downwards.
TGTGCATTCACAGAGTTGGCTCATGTTTAGACACCATGCTGTACAAACATGTGGCTTTAAACACTGGGCTGATGATCACACCCAGCACCACAAGATGCTCACTCTAAGCAGGAAGGGGACAGAGACAGACAAAAGAAAACCATGAATTGAGTCTCCTGTCTCACCCTCTCTCACCGGAGCCGGGGTCCACACACTTTTTCTGAAGAGAACCAGACAGCAAATATTTTAGGCTTTGCGGTCTCTGTCACAAGTCCTCAAGTCTGCCATTGCAGCACAAAAGCAGCCATGGACAATAAGTAAATGAATGGGCATGGCTGTGTTCTAATAAAACTTTATTTCCAAAAGCAGGCAGTGGGCAGGCTTTGGCCCACAGCCTATAGTTTGCAGCCTGTTCTTCTTAACATATACCCATTGCCTGGGATTGGCAGCAGAGTTGCAGGCACTATTTAGATTGTTTTCTTTCTCTATTTCTCTATGCAGCTAAACTTACAGAAATGAAATACACAGATGATGCAAGTCTATTATATTGAACATCTGTGTCAGGAGCCATGTGGGGTGCTGAGACATAGGGAGAACGATATCTTGCCCTCACAGGGGTCTTGGATGACTGTGAGCTATCCATCAAAGGTTCATGGTTCTTCTCCTTTTGTCCTGTAGAGTTGTCTCTGGGGTGCAGCTGCTTGTGGCCTCCTTTGCATCTAGGTGGAACTGTGTGACTGTCCTCAACAGTGAAATGTGAGCAGAAGTAACATGAGCCACTCATAGCCAAGATGGTTAAGAAAGAGCTGTGCTCCTCCACACATTTCATCCCATTTTCTGGCTGGATTTATACAACTCCAAGGGTCTAAGGAATGACAGAGCCACAAGACAGAAGGAACTTGGGTCTCTGGATTCCTAAATGGAGGTTCCCATCAATCAAGTGGTTGATAAATGTATTTCTATTGTAAACCTCTAAAACTTGGGGGTTTTAATTGTCATGGCCACTAGCAGTACCTTAACTAGAACAATAGTCCAGCAGAGAGCACAAACCATGAAAACTGTCATCACTTAGGGCAGTGAAAGCCATATAAACAATGTGCTGGGAGGGTACTGAAGAGGAGTGATAGGAGAGCAACTTCTACCTGAGAATTCATGCAAGATACATCAAGAGTCAGTGGGTCTGGAAGGATCAGCTAACCCAGCTTCACAAACGACCCTTTTGACATAACAGGACTCTAAGGTTCGGAGAGGTTAAATGACTTGGGCAAAGTCACTGACCTGTCATTGGCAGAGTCAGAGCTCCTGACTCAACTCTGGTTCTCTTTTCCCTGCATGACGCTGTCTCAAACCCATAATCTGGAAGACTGATGGGACGGGCCAGGGAAGAGTTTGACCAGAAGCTGCATCCTCTGTTCCTCTCCACCAGACAGCTAGTGCCCTGCTTCCAGAGGCAATTCTACTCAGGGATTCATGAATAAACCACCTCCTTTCCTTCCTTAGGGTCCAAGCAAATCAGGACACATGAACTTAGGCTGTAGGAAGGGTCTGGTCCACAGGGCGGAGGTGCTCCCTGCAGTGAGACATCCATGCCCACCGCAGAGGCTGACTGACCCACTCACCGTCCGCCAGCAAGACAGTCAGCATGGGAGTCGGAAGGCAGACAAGAAAATGGAGCACAGCGGGGGCTGGGGGTGGGGGAGAGATTAATGGTTTCTATTTTTTACCATGATAAAAGATTTTTGACATATTAAGTAGAAGAATTTAATACATCTGCACACACCCAAAAGCCAGTTTCCCTAAAGTGGCTCTTCCTGGTTCCAACATTCTTCCTGGTGAGATAATCGGCCCACACTTCACCTTGCTTTTTCTCTCCCTTGAGCATCTCAAAAGCAGATTTCTTCTTTTCTCCTATGGAAACAACCAGGCCTTGGCTCAAAGGGCTGTGAACCACAGGGTGAATAAGTACATACACACACACACACCACTGCACACCACAAACATGCAGCTATCCGGGACATGCTGTTTTTGCCCATTTTAATTATGCTGAAAACAAATCCACCTCCTTTACACTCATGCAAGTGTACAACATAAGATGTTTTGCAACCTCATATCAGATAAAAACTGGACCTAAACCCACTGGTCTGTTTTAAAGAGCAGCAGAATTTCAACCAGAGCAGACTGAATTAAGGCAAACAGCTTTAAAAATATATTAACTATTTTATTTCTTTCTCCCCATCCCACCTCTCATCCATTTGTATCTACATACACAAACCAGTCTGACTGAATACACTTCAAACCAGCTAGAATACTGGTGGGTAAATTGATGTGACCTTTCTGGCCCTAGGTATCATACAACTTTAAAACGTACATTTCCTTCAACTAGTAATTCTACTTCTATGAATTTATCCCCAGATAATAATCACACAAGCAGGCAGAATTTTTTTTTGAAACAGGATCTCACTCTGTCTCCCAGGCTGGAGCGCAGTGGGGTGATCTCATGAACATTCAAGTAATGTTCATTCATATAATGTTCATTTTTCTTTTCCATGTTCTCGAATTGTTTTTCATCAAACAAAAATTACTTATACTACAAGAAGTAATAAAATAACTAAAATAAATGAATAAAATGGAGCAGAGTGACTCAGAGAAACTTTTGATAACCAAGATGCCAGCTACCTGGTATGCCTGAATTCTTCACTAACCTGTCAGCCACTGCAGCATTCAGAGCAGAGTGGCCTAAACGGAAAAGGACAGTTCAAAGTACGCTGCTAATTGACATTTAAGCCCCCTAGTCCTGTGCTTGGGCTGCTAAGGCCCCTTGTCATGAGGCTTCTATGAGGCTTTATAACATAAATATATTTTTTCAAATACAATTATAGTAATTGGAAGACCCTTCTATTCCACTCTTCCCTATATAGGCAGAGAGGGGAATAGGGGCCCTAGAGAGAGGGGCTTGCCTGGGTTTTTGTTGTTGTTGTTGTTGTTGTTGTTGTTGTTGTTTTTAAGCAGAAGGAGCAGAGAGAACAAAGAATAACCTGCAGTCAGCAGGTCATTTGATGGATGCCCTGGCCATCAGAGAGTGGCCCAGAGCGCCTTGGATCCTGGGAAGCCATCCAGGAACTGGCCAGCAAGGAGAGCTCCCAAGTCTGAGTCTCCAGGCTGAGGAGCAAAGGCTGCCTTGGTGGCATTAAAGAAAGGTTGCAAGATTCATCTGTTTAATCAGCAAGCTCCCAGATGATGCTTGGAGTTTGGTATGGATCATTCCAGCCTCTCTCAGATCGATCAACAAGTATTGATTGAGTGCCTACTGTTTGCTGGGCTTGATGCTAGGCATTTTGGGAGATGCAGAATGAGTACAGAACGAGGTCTCTGTCTTCTTCAATTAGCACCACAAGCCCATGCGTAGCAAAGTGGGAACTGCCTGAGTGTGAAGATATGAGCAAAAGAAATGTGGGCGACAGAGAACACTGAGATCAGTGAGGCCAGGAGGACTTCAGACAAAAGAGGTCAGACTTGGAGCTGGATTCAGGAGTAAGGAATATGACTGGTAGAGGAAATATGAATATGTATTAGAGGAATGCTGGTTACATTAACAAACACTCTGAAATATCAGTGCCTTGACACAATAGAAGGTTATTTCTAGCTCACATAAAGGCCTTGTGGCAGTGGGGCTGAGGGACAGGACTCTTCTCCATGTAGTCATTCAGGGTCCCGGGCTACCCAGAATTCCACTAACTTCAATGCATGCCTATCAAGGGCAGCCGGAGCCTCAACATCCAGCCAGCAAATGGGGGAAAAGGTGGGCAGGAATCTCATGGGAGGTTTATGTAGTCCAGGCCTGCATATGGCTCACATCACCTCTCTCACATCACATTGGCCTAAAGTCAGTTTATTGTCCCACCTAGGTGAAAACAGGATGAAAGTGGGGTGCAAACCTTTGGTGGAAGTCTAGCCACAGCAGACAAAAGCCAGAGGCGGGACTCAGCATGGCCAGGTGTGAAGCTGCAGGGAGATGCCATGTTGGAGACCAAAGCTGGACATGGACAAGGAGACTGAGGTAGGGAGGAAAGAAAGAAACTCTAGCAGCAATTCTAAGAGCAAGACTCTACCCAGGCTTCTGATCCCAGACAAATTATAAGTCTGAAAAGCTTAATTCAGGCAGAGGCCTTCATTGATGACCAGCACAGTTGGGTTTGGGGACTTGAATGACTTCAGGGAGAGCCCGTGCTAATACCTAATATGTCATGATGACCACTTGCAGTGTCTCCAACAGGGCCCAATACCCCTCGGCACTACAGGGTTGGCCAGGAATACCAAGGAGTTTGCAACCTCTTCTTTCAATGTAACTTGGGTTTTAGAGAATGTTCACGTTCCTGATGCCAATCAAAGAGACACCATGAAGAGCCTAATTGGAACAGAGGGTCTTGGGGGTTCCTTAGATACCCTATGACAACCTGGTGAGTGGGTTTTCAAGAAGGCTCAAAGCATCTTATCCCTGAAGCTATGGGTGACCTGCTTGTGAATATTAGCTCTAAAAGCTCATTGAGATTTAAGTCCCACTGTATCCCAAGGCAAGAGTGGTGATGAGGTGTTATCCTACAGCTCTATGAGTTCCTATGTTTATGTTTTTTTTCAATGATGGCACCATGGATACTGGCTTCAGACAAGTCACCAGACGTCCCTAGGCCCTCATTTCTATAAAACAAGTAAGTTTGACACCTTGATCTTTAAGGATCTTCTCAGCTGTGGCATTCTGTGGAAGTGAGTTCTTTCCACACAGGAAGCCCACATATGCCTTCATAAGATCTTAGAAATTTTAGAATTAAAACATAGAAATCAAAATGGGTGGGGAGGGGGTCAGAATTTTAGAGATTATAAGCCTAGCACTTCCCAAAATGTGTTTTAGGAATATTAGTTCTGTAAACTAGGATGTGTGAGTATGTGTTTGTCTGTATCTATATCTATATCTATATATCTATATATATATAAAAAACATATCTACATATGACATATACATACATATCTTTACTGTACTTCTATATATACATACCATATATGTGTGTATACAGTATATATATAGTGTAAAAGTTGATGTTCATACTCATGCCAATATGCTAAGAACTATGCAAAGAGTTTTTCATGCATTGGTTCTTTTATTCCTCCCGGCAACCATGTTGTCACCACTATCCCTATTTTATAGCTCAGGAAATTCATGTCTAGAAAGGTTTAGCCCCTGCCCAGGGCCACAACAATTCTAAGTGGAAGGGGAAGATATGAAGCCAACCACGTCTGACTCGACTCTGTGCTTTCAGACATCACACCCTGCCGCTTCCTGAAAGCCTTTGGTCACATCAGTTTGAGAATTGCCGGCTTCATCAAAGGTTAAACAGGTCTCTTTGCTGCAAAACTTCTCAGAGCCCTGAGATTCTCACAGTGTGCACAGAGTGACATGGGGTTAATTCAGAATCTGAGGTGAGATTGAATGGCCTGGAAAGCAGCTTTGTCCCTTACTGGCTGTATGATCTCAGGCACATCGCCTAGCCTCTCTGTACCTCATCTGTAAAATAAGAATAACAACAGCATGTGCCTCATAGTTGCCTGCAAGGATTAAATAGTTTTTATGTTTTGAGATCAAAAACAAGTACTATTTAAGTGATGGCTATTACTAGAGTGGGCGGTGCTGTCGCCTAAATTGAGCCTTGAGCCCAGTTCTCACGTAGCGTCTCTCAGGGGTGGTGGCATGATCTGGGTCATCTTTCTCACTTAACAATGAGGAAGCTGAGGTGACAGGCCTGTCTCAGGGCCACATAGGTTGCTAGTGCAAGAGCCAGCTGAGCTAGAAGTCTGGTCCCCAGACCCCCAGCCAGTGTTAGCCCCTGAAACCCACCCTGCCTCTCTCTAGCAGATTCAGACATTTTTTGCAAATCTAGTTACAGAATTGTAGCTAAACATAAATTCACACAGTGCTAGCTCCTCACCGCCACCCCCCGACACCCTGCCGCATTTAAAGTGTCTATCTAATGTCCAGTACAGGAACTTGGTTTTACTCGGAACAAAAGCGATGTGAAACAAAGTCTTCTGCAGTGGCTGCTGTGTCCCCAGAGGGTGATCTCTCTGACAGTCTCACTACTCTGGCCTTTGAGCTGCCTAAGGCAAAATGACACTATCCGCCAGAAGCACTGGGCATTTGCAGCCACTGACATCCCGACCTCCTGCAGCTGGGGCACTTCCTCTGTCCTAGCTCCGCCCAGAGCACGCCCTGGGAGCTGGGTCTGCTCACCCCACAGAAAGGGGGAGAAAGAAGGAAAGAGGACAGTAATCCCTCTTGGGATCTCCAGGGGAAGCATTTTAGAAAATACAAAGAATTAAATGTGACAATGATCATGAATTAAAAGCAAAGTCAGACAGGGTTTAGGATGAAAATCATCCTATTAGGATGATGTCCCTTCAATATTTATGATTTCTTTGTGATGCTTTATGTATCTCACTGCTCTGGTTTGTGCAACAAGAATGTGTAGGGTGTGTGTGTGTCTGTGTGTCTGTGTGTGTGTGTGTGTGTGTGTAGAGAGAGAGAGAGGGAGAGAAAGAGTGACAGAGCAAGAAGGGGAGTGCAACGGAGAGCTGGAGAGAAGCCTTTGAGCTTCAGGGTTCCATTCTGTCATTCTTTCTCCAGCCACGGCATTGTTTTGTTCCATCTGCTCCCAATGGTTTAGTTATGTCTGCCTGTCTGTTTAAAAGGTCTGATATAAGCACCCAACTTGCTATCCTTTCTTCATCTTGACCATATATGAGAGAGCTCATAAGTTCAGGTACAATATGCTCCTTTTTGCACTCTAGATACAAAATACCTTTCATCCTAGGTTATTGATTACTATTGATTGCTTATAAGGTTCTGAGTACACTGAGAATCTCCCTGGACCAGTGCTCCAGTGCACATCATCGCCTCGTAAAGGCAGAAGACTCTGAACTCACTGCCTACTGAATGGTCTACAGCTCACTGCCTACAGGAACGGTCTATAGGCATTGGCTTGGTTAAAGGATTCAAGTTAATGGACTTCACCCATAAAGTCTGTGAGGTCTCCTTACCTGGTTTGTCCACCTCTGGGCAGCAGACACATGGGAGAGGCCTTTGAGCTGCTGAGAAGGAAATATCGCTCTCAGGCCTGCCAACCAAATAATCACAGCCCATGACCAGCCTTTACAGTGGATGCTGCATACCTACAAACTGATGCAATTAAATAAGAGTTTGCTGAGATCCTTCACTTGAGCTCAAATAATTTTCCTTTTTTACTAAACAAAAAAGATACTAAGTATGTACATTCTATTCATTGCTTTCAATACATCCAAGAGTATCTGACTGAATGAAATCATTTTACTGTTATCCCTCTTTTGATGACTTAGTGCTATGTGTAGATTCAGGCAGAGTCTGTACATGGCATAGAGATGAGAAACATGGGAAAATGCCAAGAATGTCTGACCTTGTCCAGTGCAACTCTGTACATCTGTTATTATTATTCATCTTTCCCAAGAGATGTTTTAGGATCAGCAACACCTATTGTGCAAGTGGTCACAACTGAAAGAGCTCAGGGGCAGTCATTTATTCAACAAGAGTTTATTGAAGACTTACTATACGCTAGATATTGTGCTAGATACCAAATACCCCGCTACCAAAAAGAAGGATAGAGTCCCCATCTTCTGGAGTTCTCATTAAAGACTTTGAGAGCTGGGACCATAACATCCCATTCCCTGGTTAGACAAGTGAGGATACTGAGACCCAGAGGGAAAGGTGAGGATGTTGAGACCCAGGTTGCATGAAGCTACCTGCACTGAGTGCCTGAGCTGGACCTGAAACCCAGGTCTGCCAGCACTGGGCTGGGCTCTGATGCAGCATGCTGCATTTCACCTCGCATTGAAGAAAATGGCCCCAGTTGACTTTCCTGTGCCTATGGCAAATGGCTGGTCAGAGGGCCATGACAATGGGGATCCAACGGAAAGTCACATTTCACAATTATGATGTTGCTGTGGCTTCTGCTTTTTGTGTGCTACATGGACACGCAAAGTAGATCACCAGCTTCCAAATGGCAGCTGCTGGGGCTGTTGATTACAAATAGCAATTTAAAAGGCAAAAAGGTCCTCAAAATATTTATAGAAATTGCTTAAGAATTTTTTCTAGACTAGAGGAGACTGGCTCTTTTCAGATCCCAAGGAGATTACAGACAGAGTAAAGAGTGAATTGGGCTGTGGTGGGAGTCAGGGTGGAACTCAGCGTGGAAATCACTGCCATCAAATTTCTAGGCCCCCATACCGTCAGTGTCCCCTGCAACTGAGATCTGGAACCTAGAGAGCCAGAGGTGCAGCACAAGAAGAGAATAAATAATGATGCAAGCTATTATTTGTTAAGCACCTTCTGTATGCTTGGAGTTTCATTACATCAACATGTCCTTAAATTTCATTACAACCCTGTGAGGTGTGTATTAGTTACCCAGCCGGTAAGTGGTGGGATGTGGCTCTGCATCTGATGCTAATGACCATTCTTTGTCCACTGCACTGCAATAATATGGAGAAGTTTTCCTGGGAAGGAGTGGTGGGAACAAGGAAGGGGGCAAAATTAAAGGAAGGGGAAAGAGAGAAGGCTCAGATGAAGAATTAACAATATTTAATGAGCACATGCAACACACAAGCATTCTGCCAGGCATCTGCTGCAAGGACATCAGGTAAAACAGTACCTCCTGCCATCCCCAACCAGGTTGTGGGCCCAGTGTTCACCCATTGCAAAGCCAGGGACTGTGGCAACACCCTAGACTGCTCCATGTTCCTCATCCTCCACCTCCTGTGACTCCCATTTATCCTTCTGTGTGCCATCCGTCTGCTCTGCTCATTTGTAGAATGGAGATAGTCAGGTGCCTACTTCATTCATGCAATAATATATATATAGCAATTAACACAGCCCTTAACACATAGCAAGTTCTCAGTAAATGTTAGCAGCCATTATTGTACTTTCTTTAACAGCATATTGAAATAATAGTGAAACTGACACATGAGTCTTCCAAGAATAAGATCAAATGCAGGGAGACCTAGGGGTGGGTTTGAGGCCAACTGGTCTACCCTTTTTTGGTAAACACACTTCGTGGTTCCAAGTGTGTGTATTTTTTCCATGTAGAATTTCATTCTCCTATCTTTTCATATCTTATAATTTCTTCAAGACTTAAGTGAAATGCAAGCATTCAAGAAATGGACATCCAGACAGGGTATCTTTTAGGGTAGCATTGTCCAGTTCAAATAAAATATGAGCCACATATGTAATTTTAATTTTTATGGTAGTCACATTAAAAAGAATAACAATTATTCAAAATTTTTATTTAACGTAACATCTCCAAAAATTATCATGTTAACATGTAATCAATAAAAAAATTACTAATGAGGTATTTTACATCATTTTGTTTGTGTACGTCTTCAATATATGGTGGTTATTTTATACCCACAGCACATCTGCATTTGCACTAGCCACATTTCCAGTGCTCATAGCCACATTTGGTTAGAGGCTACCATTTTGGACATTACCCCTTTAGAGAAAACTGACAGTATTCCTTTAAATATCATAACATCTCCTGCATTAATTGTGGGTGTGTGGGTAGATCATTAGAGTAGCAGGTGGGCCTGTTGGTCTCTCTGCCCCCAGGGAATGTGTGAAGAGGGAGCCTGTTTCTGGCCAAAGCAAATCACACAAACCTATCTAAGGCCCTGCTGATAATACATTCATAGAGTTTCACACCCCAGCACACAAACAGACTCTGGCTAAATAGGCTTTTCAAAATACTTTCAGATCCGTAACCACCCCTCCCCAAAACCAGCTTCACAGAGACAATACCTCTGCATCCCAACACACCCTTTGAAAATGGGCACCAAAAGCACCCACTTTCTCTAACTTCCTGATAAGGACACAGCTCTGAATAATTTATTCATTCTTTACAGGTTTCCTGGGCACCCACTGTACTCTGAGCATCATGCTAGATGAATAAGGCATGGCTTCTGGCCTCAAAGCTTCAATAGGGAATAGAAATAATACTGAGAAAAGCCTTTTGGTCTCTTTTGGAATTCTAATCAGAATGATCACGAATGTGTGCTAGAATGGGAACTTTTATGGCTGCCTGGCCTGACAACTTGCTTTTACTCTTGGTTTTGGTTTTCTTTGTTCATTTTCTGTATACTTCCACTCCTCCAGGGTACCTAAGTCAGCTGCCCTCCACTCATTACCACCAGGAAAGTACCAAGTCATTCATGAGGGATACACTCCCATGACCAAAATACCTCCCATTAGGTACCTCTCCAACACTCAGTGGGGGTCAAATTTCAACATGAGATTTGGAGGAGTCAAACACACCAAACTATAGCACCTGTCTTCTTGAGTCAGTTATGATGGTCATCCATTTTACTGTTTCTTTTGTGGATGCTTTCATGAGTCTTCTGGGAGATCCTTCTGGATAGAAGGAAAATTTAAAGGCAAGCAGAGCTCTTGATTATTCTCAATGTCTTACAGGTAACTGACCACAGTTGTCTCAAGGCTGGTCCTCATGAAAGAAAAGGGTCAGAGGCGGCGCTAGGGAAGCATCCCTTCTCCAGGTTAACTGGGTGGCCACGGCTATGTGTAGGTTCCCCAGGGCCACTCAGATAGCCTGGAGAAGGGATGCTTTTCTAGCTCTGCCTCTGGCCCCTCTCCTTCATGAGGACCATCATGCTCCAGTGGACAGGGGCATGAAACTGGGGAATACAATTTGGCCTCAGATAAACTTTGTTTCAAATCCCTACCACCACTTCCTTATGATGCAAGCTCGAGAAACTTATTTTCCTCCATGCATCCCAATTTTGTTTCTTATAAAAGTTTTCTTAACTTTTATTAAATGGTTTAGTTCTTGCCATTCCTCATAAAACCCACTCTAAGGTCTTCTAAATTTCTTTCAAAGTGTAACTTACAGTCCTGATGACATAACTAACTTTTAATCAAACTCTTCAAAAATGTAAAGTTGCCGTCAATACAGGATATGGTCACCATCGTCATTGCCTTTTCTCCTTTTTCTGAAATGGGGATCAATAATAATTGCTACTCAAACCATACCTTTAATAAATGATTGATACCTAAAATATATAAAGAGCTCCTACAACTCAATACCAAGAAAATACATGACTCAATTAAAAAATAGGCAAAAGAACCAAGTAGATATTTATCAAAAGAAGATATACAAATAGCCAACAGGTATATGAAAAAAATGCTCAACATCACTAATCATCAGGGAATTGCAAATTAAAACTACAATGAGATATTACTTCACACCTGTTGGAATAGTCATTATCAAAAAGGCAAAAGATAATAAGTGTTAGTGAGCATGTAGAGAAAAGGGAACCTTTGTATACTGTTGGTGAAAATGTAAATTGGTATAGTCATTGTAGAAAATAGCATGGAGGTGGGCCTCAAAAAATTAAAAATGGAAATGCCATCTAATCCAGCAATCCTACGGCCAGGTATATATCCAAAGGAAACAAAATTAGTATGCTAAAGAGATAACTGCACTTCCACATTCACTGCAGCACTATTCATAATAGTCAAGATAAGGGATCAGTCTAAATGTCCATCAACAGATGAATAGATAAAGAAAATGTTATTTTACACACACACACACACACACACACACAAAATACAAGCCAGCCAACCTTAAAAATAAGGACATCCTGTCATTTGTGACAACATGGATGAACCTGTAAGACATTATGTCAAGTGAAATAAGAAAGACGTAGAAAGAAAATCCAAATGATCTCACTTATATGTGAAATCTAAAAAAGTGAACTCATAGAAGCAAACAGTAGAATGGTGGTTACTAGGGCTGGTGGGGGGAATTGGGGAGATGTTTTTCAAAGGATACAAAATTTCAGTTAGACAGGATGAATAAGTTCAAGACATTTATTACACAACGTTGACGAGCTAAAACAATGTATTGTATACTTGAAAACTGCTAAGAGAGTTTAATTGTTCTCACAACAAATAAATAAGTATGTGATGTAATGTATATATTCATTAGCTTTATTTCACTATTCCACAATATATACATATTTCAAAATATGCTGTACCGACTAAATAAATATAATTTTTATTTTTCAATTAAAAAACAAATAAACAGAAAAAAATTGCTACTACTTATTAAGCCTTAATATGTGACAATCACATTATATTACTGCATCTACCAGTAAGTCAATGATGAAAGAACCTCCATTTTGGAGATTCTGTATTCATTTGACAGATGATTGTTGAACAACTACTATGTCCCAGGCATTGTCCCAGGTGCTAGAAATAAGCAGTGAGCAAAACTATATTTAAATTTCTCCCCTTATGAAGCTTACATGCTATCTTGGGAGAGAGACAACAAGAAAAATATATAGAATATCAAATAACAATAGGCCCAGTGGAAAAAATTAAGCAAGTTAGCAATCATAGCTAAGGTGGTAAGGAAAGTTCTCGCTGAGAGGAAGGTGGGGGCAAGTCATAGGGATATCCGGGGGAAGAGTATTTCAGACATAGGAAATAGTGAGGGCAAAGGTCCTGAGGCAAGAATGTTCTCTTCATGTTTGGGGAAGAGCAAGGAATTCTGTGGCTAGAGAGAAATGAACAAGTGGAGATGTGAAAAGCGATAAGGTCAGAGGCATAACAGGAAGTAAAAATGCAAATCACATAGGGCCTTGAATGTAAGACTTTGGCTTTTACTCTAAGATGGAAATCTATTCAAAGATTTTGAGCAGAGAACTAACAGAATCTGAAGTGCATTTTGAAAGGACCATCTGACTGCCATGCAAAATAGGGAGGGTAGTAAGAGGGAAGCACAAACTCCAGGAAATTGTTGAGTCCTGTATATACTGCTATGGAGAGCCAACAGGATCTGCTGATGAATTGGACATGAAGTGTGAGAGAAAGAGAAAACTGACTCGAAAGTTTTGGCCTGGGCACTTGGAAGGATCCAGAAGGATCCAATTGGGATCCAGAAGCTGAGATGGGGAAGTTTGGAGGTAAAGATCAGAAGTTGAGTTTCAATGATAGTGAGTAGAGCCATTAAGTTGACTGTTAGTTCTGACTCTGGAGTTTGGGATGAGAACCAGTGTAGAAATAGAAACTGGTGAGTCATCAGCATATTGAAAGCTAGGAACTTAGATAAGATGATCAAGGGAGTAAGGGAAGAGAGAAAAGATAGGAGGTCCAAGGACTGAGCCTGCGGCTCATGCCAACATTTGGAAGTTGGCGAGATGGGGCAGATAGCAGGATTCTAAGGAAGTGCAGTCAATGAAGTGGGACAGAAGCCAGAAGGGTGTAGTGTCCAAGATGTCAAATGAGGAAAGTATGTCGAAGAGAAAAGAAGGAGAAACTGAATAAAGTGCAGGTGTTCAGTTAGAATGGCCATCATTAAAAAAGCAGGAAACAACAGGTGCTGGAGAGGATGTGGAGAAATAGGAACACTTTTACACTGTTGGTGGGACTGTAAACTAGTTCAACCATTGTGGAAGTCAGTGTGGCGATTCCTCAGGGATCTAGAAATAGAAATACCATTTGACCCAGCCATCCCATTACTGGGTATATACCCAAAGGATTATAAATCATGCTGCTATAAAGACACATGCACATGTATGTTTATTGTGGCACTATTCACAATAGCAAAGAGTTGGAACCAACCCAAATGTCCAACAACGATAGACTGGATTAAGAAAATGTGGCACATATACACCATGGAATACTATGCAGCCATAAAAAATGATGAGTTCATGTCCTTTGTAGGGACATGGATGAAACTGGAAACCATCATTCTCAGTAAACTATCGCAAGGACAAAAAACCAAACACCGCATGTTCTCACTCATAGGTGGGAATTGAACAATGAGAACTCATGGACACAGGAAGGGGAACATCACACTCCGGGTACTGTTGTGGGGTGGGGGGAGGGGGGAGGGGGGAGGGACAGCATTAGGAGATATACCTAATGCTAAATGACGAGTTAATGGGTGCAGGAAATCAACATGGCACATGGATACATATGTAACAAACCTGCACATTGTGCACATGTACCCTAAAACCTAAAGTATAATAAAAAATAAAAAATAAAAAAAAGTGCAGGTGTTGTGGCAAATAAAATGAGGACTGAGTGTGGATTGTTGGTCTCAGCAGCATGGAAGTCATCAATGACCTTGACAAGAGCAAGACCTTTGGATTGTTGGAGGGTAAAAGCCTTATTATCATGGATTCAAGAGAGAATGGAGGAAAGTAATTAGATAGCAAGTGCAGTCACTCTTTGGTGCCCATGAGATATTGTTCTAGGGCCCCCTACAGATACCAAAATCCACAAATGCTCAAGTACCTTGTATAAAATGACATAGTATTTTCATGTAACTATGCACATCCTCCAAAAAATCATCTCTAGAATACTTAAAATGCCTAATATGAGGTCTACATATCACGTCACTCATATGGATTCAGCACAGTACTCAGCACAGGGGAAATTCAAGTTTTGCTTTTTGGAACTTTGTGAATTTTTTTTCTGAATATTTTTGATCCATAGTTGGTTGAATCCATGGATGTGGAACCCATGGATACAGAGGGCCAACTTGTATAGACAACATTTCAGATGTTTTGCTGAAAAGGAGAGCAAAAACATGAGGCAATGGCTAGAGATGGGCAAGAGAGTTTTGTGTTTTATTAAGGATGTAAGAAATTACATGTTGACATGATGATGGGGCTAGCCTAGCAGGGAGGGAAAAAATTGATCATGCAGGAGAGAGAAGGACAATCTCCAGAACCACTTTCTCAAAAAGGGGATGAAATCCAATGCACAAATTCAGGTTTTGGATCACAAAGGAAAAGAGATTGCTCATCCCTGGTAAGATGAGGGAAGGCAGTACTTTCTGGGCACTGATGCATAGGTGATTAAATTTGGTGATGGAAATGTGTGCAAGTTTCTCTTCTGCTGGCTTCTACCTTCTCAGTGAAATAGCAAGCCCAGGTCATCAACTGAGAGAGGAGATGGGGAAATTTGAGAAGAGACAGTAGAAAATAGTGAAATATGAAATGATCATAATGAGTGAACCCTGAAGATGTAGAAAGACTGCTTCCTGGAAGTTACTGGTCATGAATTCAAGCTGAAACTAGTCAGTGTGGTTGCACGTATTTCTCCTATCCTGTTCAGCTGTGTAGTTGTGAAGCAAGGAGACAGTTGGATTTCATCAGGATTGGGCTTTTGAGAGAGAGTAGCTAACAAGATGAGGATGTCTGTAAGGATGTAAATAGAATGATGGGCCATGAAAATTTAAGGTGGGTGAGGAAGTGAATGAGGACATGGTGGGGGAGGTGAAGGACAGTAAGAAAGTGGCAGGCTCAGCCGGTTGTAGTGTTAAATCAAGTTTAGCCTAAAGCTGCCTCCTTGCATATCTTAAGTCCAGCCTAAAGGTTTCTCTATACATCACGAACTATAACCTAAATAGACTTGTAAACAGACTATAGCCTATTCTTGTGCCAATCACTGAGTTTTGGTCAATCAGTGGTGGCCAACTGTTCAAACTGTGTTCAAATAAGGCAAATGCCATCTGTAACCAATCTGGCTGTTGCTGTACCTCACTTCCATTTTCTGTACATCATTTTCCTTTTTCTTTCCATAAATCTTCTTCCACCACATGGCTGCGCTGGAGTCTCTGAGCCTACTTTGGCTCCCGAGGCTGTCTGATTCATGAGTCATTCTTTGCTCAATTAAACACCTTTAAATTTAATTTGGCTAAGATTTTTCTTTTCATAGTAGGTACTGGGCAAGGAAGCATTATCAAATTTGGGGAACAGAGAGAAGGAACTGACAGATGTGATATGGTGGTCACAGAGTGAGATGGCTAGAACTGAGAGACTGATGGTAATGACAGCCAGAGGTATGACTTGGGAGGACTGTAGGCAGGAGAGTGAGATGAATCAGATGCAGGGAGATTAAGGATCAGGTAGGCTAAAGTAAGAGAGGATCGTCTAGTAGGAATTATGGCAGGAATATTATTGGAGAGAGTAACAGCAAGCTGGGAGGTAAAGCCTTCAAGGAACAAGGGGGATGACTATGGGGTTTGTGAGTGGCTGCAACATTGAAAGGAAGTGGATGGTAGTGTAGGGTGACATGAGATTGGAGCCAGGACTTTAGAGAGGCAACAAGCGTAAGATCGAAGAGCACAGACTGGAGCCAGTCTGCCTGGGTTGGCATGCCAGCTCTGGCATTGATTAGCTCTATAATCTGAGTTTCACTTTCCTAGTCTGTAAACTGAGGACAATAACAGGACCAAACCATAGGATGTTGTGAGGACTGAGTGAGTGCAGGACACTCTCAGTACACGGTGAATGTCATCCAATGTTTGTTGCGTTTGTTACTAAGGAGGAAGACAGACGATGTGGAAACGGAGGTGCCCAGCAATACTTTAATAAGCTGTACAAGGTCTCTCATCTGGTAGGTTGTTCTGAGACCTCAAACTCAGTTCCATTCAGCTCTGAAGTCCATTCTGAACCTCTAGGCTCCACAACTCCGATTGGTAATGAAAGATAGTTAGACAGTCACAGCACGGCCAACACATGTGACCCTTGGCCCCCAAACTGAACAAACTGTGTGGTATATGGGACAGTCCTTTGCTCCCTCTCCCCTGTCCCTCTTTAGTGGTCTGCTGCCCCTCCACTCTGCCCACCTTCCCCTCCAGGCCCTGGTGGTCTCCCTTCTAAAGCCGTCCTCTCAGGAAAACATCTGATGTTTATTCATGCCGAGATATAAAGACTTGAAATAAGATGCCTCATTCCCCCACACCTTAGCTTTGAAACAAAAGGAATCAAGTATAAATAATGGATTTCCCTGATGAGAAGGAGGCCTCTCAGAATGCAGCTGGGCCTTCTGGGATCCCCTAAAAACCCTGCCCTGCTTTTCTTCAGTGTGTTCCCCTCGTGACTGACAACATTGACCTGCTGAGCAGCTGCTGACAGAGATATGAGTGTGGCACCGTGACCTCTGTAGTGGACCCTGGAGGGCCAAGAAGTGGGAGTCAGCCATAAGAACTGAAGTTAAGTGCTCTCGGAGGAAATCACCTGGGCTCAGAGACACACAGCCATTTGCTGGGATCACATGGCTGCTTCCTGGAACCGGGGTCATCTGATGTCCAGCCCTGAACTCTGTACTCTGTCCCACACAGAGGGACAGACTCAGGAACTGACAGCCAGATAAAGGATAAGGGTTTTGTTATCCACACTTAAAACACCTTTTTCATGAAAAGAAATGAAGCTAAGCCTTCCCCCTCACTTTGCTACACAGAGTTTTGTCAGTGCACCATATGCTGTGAGGACCAAGTATAGTTTTTTTGTGAAAAAAATAACATGGTCATTAGAAACTGTGAAGGAAACAATCAAAAAGCTGAGTTAGAGGCAGAGCAGAGGAACTAAATTGTCCTTCTCCTCTCTGCAGCACTTCTGGGCCACCCACGCAGGCGAGGAGGAGCAGCAATGCTGTGGTACTCCTTTGCCTGTGCCCTGCTCCCAGGTACAGGTGCCCTGGGGTGGGAAGGGGTCTAGGTAGATCATGCAGATAGAACAATGTCATGGGGAAGGAAGGAGGAAAGGGAGGAGAAAGAAGGGGAGGGGGAAGGGGGAAGGAGAAGGAAGGGAAGTGGAGGGGGGAAAGGAGGAGAAGGAAGGGGAGAAGGAGAAGAAAGGAGAGCTGGAGAAGGAAGGGGAGGAGGACAGAAGGGAAGAGGAGGAGGAAGGGGAGGAGGAAATGAGGAGGAGAAGGAAGGGGTGGAAGAAAGGAGGAGGAAGAGGAGGAACGGGAGGAGGAGAGGAGGAAGAAGAGAGGACGAAGAGAAGGAAGGGAGGAGGAAGAGAAGGGGGAAGACATAATGATAATAAGCACTCATATTATTATCATCATGCCAGGCACCCTCCACTCTCCACAGCACTTTGAGGCAGCTGTTATTATTGTTCCCACTTTACAGATACAGAAACTGAAGCAAAGGCATGTTAACAAAATGGGAAATAAATGTTTCCTGGCCTGGGAAGAATGTGGAAGCTTTGTCATTCACTTCCATCTCCCAGTCCCTCCTTGCTGGTGCTTGACTTTAGCACAGAAACATTACTGGGTATATACCCAAAGGATTATAAATCATGCTACTATGAAGACACATGCACATATGTTTATTGCAGCACTATTCACAATAGCAAAGACTTGGAACCAACCCAAATGTCCATCAATGATAAACTGGATAAAGAAAATGTGGCACATATACACCATGGAATACTATGCAGCCATAAAAAAGGATGAGTTCATGTCCTTTGCAGGGACATGGATGAAGCTGGAAACCAACATTCTCAGCAAACTGACACAGGAACAGAAAACCAAACACCACATGTTCTCACTCATAAGTGGGAGCTGAACAATGAGAACACATGGACACAGGGAGGGGAACATCACACACCCGGGTCTGTTGTGGGGTGGGGGGCTAGGGGAGGGATAGCATTAGGAGAAATACCTAATGTAGATGATGGGTTGATGGCTGCAGCAAACCACCGTGGCATGCATAATACCTACGTAACCAACCTGCACATTCTGCACATGTATCCCAGAACTTAAAGTATAATTAAAAAGAGAGAGAGAGAGACACAGAGAGAGAGAGAGAAACATAAACTCGTTATCCTGGCTTTCTCAACTCCTGAGGCAGCTTCCAGCCCCCCAATGCACCCTCAAGATGACTTCAAGTGAACTAGTACTGGTGGACCCAGGGTTCCCCCCTCACCCCTCTTGTATTCTGTCACTCTTGCTGTTTTTCTTTTTTTTCTTTTCTTTTTTTTTTTTTCTTTTTTTTGAGATGGAATTTAGCTCTTGTAACCCAGGCTGGAATGTAATGGTGCAGTCTCGGCTCACTGCAACCTCCATCTGCCAGGTTCAAGCAATTCTCGTGCCTCAGCCTCCCGAGTAGCTGGGATTACAGGTGCCCACCACCACTCCTGGCTAATTTTTGTATTTTTAGTAGAGACGGGGTTTTGCCATGTTGGCCAGACTCGTCTTGAACTCCTGATCTCAGGTGATCCGCCCGCCTCAGCCTGCCAAAGTGCTGGGATTACAGGCGACACTCGCTCTTTTGTTCTCTCCTTGAGACAGCCCTGAACAGCCCCTCCTGTACCACCACTTGGGATGTCCTCTTCCTTCATTATCAGTAATTCTGAGGTCTCCTACCTCCCTGAAACTCTGCCTTGGAACTTTCACTAGTTCCTCTTCCTATGCCTACCTCCTACATTAGCCCTTCCCAAAAGTTTTGAGAAGGTTTTAAGGGCACAAAATTTTGGTGTCAATAGATTCTGTTCAAGTCCCAGCTCTGCCTTTAGTTAGTTGTGTGATCTTGGTTAACCTACTACTACAAAGGCTATTACCACTCCCTGAAGGAGTTCCTTATATATTTTGGATATTAACTCTGTGTCAGATATATGGTGTGCAACTATTTTCTTCCATTCTGTAGGTTGCCCTTTCATTTTGTTGATAGTTTTCATTGCTGTTTAGAATCTTTTTTTTGTTTGATGTCATCCCACTGGTCTATCTTTTGCTTTTATTGCCTGTGTTTTTGGTGTCACATCCAAGGGATCACTGCCAAGACCAACATCAAGAAGTTTTTTCCTATGATTTCTTCCAGGAATTTTGCATTTTCGGATCTGAGGTTTAAGTATTTAACTCAATTTGCTACACAGGTACAATTTATTGCAGATTCTATCCCCATCGTTTATCCTTGGTACCCTTGTTGAATATCATCAGTTGACCATATATGCATGGATTTATTTATGGGCTCTCTATTCTGCTCCATTGGTTTATATGTCTATTTTGATGCCAGTAGAATATTGTTTTGATTATTGGAGACTTACAATGTAATTTTTCATATTTTTGACCTTTTTTATTTAAAGATCTTTCTTTTATTTCTCTATCAGGCCACTGTTCTTGATGATTATTATGTATTCTTTTCTCATTTTTTAACTTATTTTTTAATCAATACATTGTAATTGTATATATTTATGGGTGACAATTTATGTTTCAATGTAATATAATTTAAAATCACAAAGTGTGATGCCTTCAGTTTTGTTCTTGATCAAAATTACTTTGGCTATTTGCGGTGTTTTGTGGTTCCATATGAATTTTTAAATTATTTTTTATATTTTTATAAAAACTGCCATTGAGATTTTTGTGGGGATTGCATTGAATCTATAGATTACTTTGAGTAGTGTGGATGTTTTAATGTTATAGATACTTCCAATTCTTGAACATATGATGGCTTTACATTCATTTGTGTCTGCTTTACTTTTTTCACCAACGTTTTACAGTTTTCAGTTTATAAGTCTTTCACCTCCTTGGTTTAGTTTATTCCTAAGTATTCTATTCTTGTTGATGATGTTATAAGTGGAATGATTTTCTTAATTTCCTTTTAAGAGAATTTGTTGTTAGTGTATAGAAATGCAGCTGATTTTTGTACATTGATTTTTGTGTCCTACAATTTTGCTGAATTCATTTATTAGTTCTAACAGTTTTTTGGTGGATTCTTCAGGGTTTTCTGCATATAAGATCATGTCCTCTGCAAACGAATAATTTCACTTCTTTTTCTCTTATCTGGATGCCATTTATTTCTTTTTCTTGTCTCATTGCTCTAGCTAGGACTTGCAGTGCTATTGGGAATAGAAGTGGTGAGAGTGGGCATCCTTGCCTTCTTCCAGGTCTCAAAGGAAAAGTTCTTAGTTTTTCACCACTGAGTATGATATCAGCTGTGGGTTTTTAAATATATGGCCTTTATTGCATTGAGCTAAGTTCCTTTATACCTAATTTGTTGAGAGTTTTTATCATAAAAGGGTGTTAAATACTACAAAATGCTTTTTCTGCCTCTGTTGAGATGACCATGTGATTTTTATCTTTCATACTGTTAATATGGTATATCACATTGATGGATTTGCATATGTTGAACCACCCTTGCATCCCAGGGATAAATCCCATTTGGTCATGTTGTATGATCCTTTTAATGTGCTGTGTAATTTGGTTTGCTAATATTTTGTTGAGGATTTTTACATCCATGTTATCAGAAATGTTGACCTGTAGTTTTCTTGTGATATCTTTACCTGACTTTGGTATCAGGGTGATGCTGGCCTCAGAAAAAGTTTGAAAGTCTTCCCATTTCTAATTTTTGGAAGAGTTTAAGAAGGATTCTATTAATTCTCCTTTAAATGTTCGGTAGAATTCACCTGTGAAGTGTCTTATCCTGGGTTTTTCTTTACTGGAAGGTTTTTGATTACTGATTCAATCTGTTCATTTATTATTGGTCTGTTCAGGTTTTCTGTTTCTTCTTGATTCAGTCTTGGTAGGTTGTATACTTCTAAGAATTTATCCATTTCTTCTAGGTTGTCCAATTTGTTGGGTATAATTGTTAGTAATAGTTTCTTATGATCTTTTTATTTCTGTGGCTTCAGTTATAATATCTCCTATTCCATTTCTGATTTGTTGGGGTATAATTTTTAGTAACAGTTTCTTATGATCTTTTTATTTCTGTGGCTTCGGTTATAATATCTCCTATTCCATTTCTGATTTTATTTGTTTGAATTTTCTCTTTTTTTCTTAGTCTTGCTAAGGTTTTGTCAATTTTGTTTATATTTTCAAGGAACTGACTCTTAGTTTTGTTGATTTTTTTCCTATTGCTTTTTCATTCTTAACTTCATTATTTATACTTTAATCTTTATTAATTTTTTCCTTCTGCTAATTCCGGGGTGAGTTTGATCTTTTTTTCTAGTTCCTTAAGGTGTAATGTTAGGGTATTTATTTGATATCTTTTTTCTTATTTAATGTAGATATTAGTCACTATAAACTTCTCTCGTTATACTGCTTCTTTTATATCCCATAGGTTTATAGTGTTATTTTTTCACTTTTATTTGTCTCAAGATATTTTCTAATTTCCTTTTTGATATCTCCTTTGACCCAATGGCTGTTCTAATTTCCACATATTTGTGAATTTGGTCATTTTCCTTTTGGTATTAATTGTTAGTTTCATTTCATTGTGGTCACAAAAGACAGTTCGAATGGTTTTAATCTTAAATTTGTTAAGACTTGTTTTATGACCTAGCATGTTATCTGTCTTGGAGAATGTTTGGTGTACGCTTGAGAAGAATATGTATTTGGCTGCTGTTAGGTGGAATGTTCTGTACATGTCTGTTAAGTCCATTTCGTCTGTAGTATTATTTAAATATGCTGTTTCCTTATTGATTTTTTTGTCTGGATGATCTGCTTATTATTGTACTTGGGGTATTGAAGTATCCTATTATTGTATTGCTATCTATTTCTCCCTTCAGATCTGTTGATGTTTGTTTTATATATTTAAGTGCTCTGATGTTGAGTGCATGTATATTTATAATTATTATGTCTTCCTATTGAATTGACCCTCTTATCATTATGCAATCACCTTCTTTGTCTCTTGTGATAATTTTTGACCTAAAGTCAATTTTGTCTGATATAAATATGGACGCCTCTGCTCTCTTTTTATTTCCATTTGCATGGGATATCTTTTCTCATCCCTTCATTTTCTCCCTATGTGTGTTCTTAAGTTCAAAGTGAGTCTCTTGTAGCTAAGAGATAATTAAATCTTGTTGTTTTTATCCATTCAACGACTATGTCTTTGATTGGTGAGTTCAATCCATCTTATATTTAACATAATTACTAATAAGTAAGAGCTTACTATTGTCATTTTGTTCATTGTTTTCCGTCTGTTTTGTAAATCTTTTGTTCCTTTCTTTCTCTCTTGTGGTTTTCTTTTGTGATTTGGTGGTGTTTTTGGTAGTGATATACTTTGATTATTTTCTCCTTATCTTTTTTGTATCTGCTATGGGCTTTTTGGGGGTTGCCATGAGGTTTGCACAAAACTTCTCATTGTTATAGCAGTCTATTTTGAGATGATAACAATTTAATTTCAATTGCATACAGTAATTCTACATGTGTGTTTACTCTTTTGCCTTCACATTTTGTTATTAATGTCAGAATTTACTTTTTTATGTTTCTTATTCTGTAACCAATTTTTGTGGCTACAGTTATTCTTAATACTTTTGTCTTTTCACTTTTATACTGGAGTTTAAAGTGATTTCAGGCCTCAAGGTCTTTATAGATATCATTGAGGACTCCAAGTAAAGATATTGATAAATTATTTGGCACACTGCAGCTGGTCAACATATGGAAGCCAATTATCAACTACTCTTTCTGGATTGTCTCATTTCTTCCCACAGCATTGGCTTCTGATTTCCCACTGTTGACTCCTCACTGTTCTTTCCATCCCTTCACACCCTTCTGGCCTCCAGACCTACATTTCCAATCATCTACTGCTAGTCTTCTCCACCTAGATATCTTGCAAGTTTACCAAAGTTGATTAGATTAATTACACCTCCTGGCACACTTCAACACTGCACTCACCAGGCTTCAAACCAGACCTTCCTCCTATACTCCTACCTTGGTTAATATTGTCAGCACACAACCAGCCACCCAAGTAGGAAACCATCCTCTAATCAACTCTCCATATCCAAGTGGCCATCAGGCCATCGTGGGTCTCCATTAAAAGTGTATCTTGGATTTAGCCCCTCTTTCTGTTTCATCCTTTATATATGAGGAGACTCAAAAGGCTCAAAATCATACCTCCCTATATACTGACAGTTATCTGAAATGCCTCCAGTAGGACTTTGTTCCTTTGAGCATCAAACGCAAATACCCATAAAAGATAGTGAGAATACTGGGTCCCTGGAGTAGACAAAATGCCTTATTGAAGAAAAAGGCCACAAACACTAGCTTATTCATGATACTATCTCCAGATGACCTTAAAGAGATCCAACAACTCCAAAACCATGAACTTTAGAGGCTCTGATGCAACTATCTCCACATTTTCAAATCAAAGAACAAGAAGAAATCTATCCATCCTCTATCTATCAATCTTTTTTCATTCACTCATGCATCCCTCCATACATTATAACAGGTGATGAACAATGGGCACAAGCCACCATCTATGGAATCATAAAAAACTATTCAGAATTACAGAAACAGAGAGAGATGCAGAGGTCATTACATTTCTTTATATTTTACATGTATAGGCTGCTTTTCACTTATTGAGAATCCTCTGTGTATTGAGTGCTATCGTAAGCATTGAGGATACAATGATGACTATACCCAGCCATGGTCTTTGCTGCTGTGGAGCTGCTCAGAGGGATGCGGCAGAACATCAGGACATGGCTGAAACTGCCCTTAATTCACACTTTCCATTCCTCTCTTCTGATACCAGTTTTCTCAGTTATGAGGTAAGGTAGGGGTGTGAAGGAAAGAAAATGTCATTGGAATATATAACTAGAGGCTCAACTAGGCTAAAATGAAGATTTATCACTAGCACAGGTGGAACAGTTCACTCCTGTCTCAACACACTTTTCAGTCCACCTCTACTCAGTGCTAGGAGCCCCAAAACAAAACAAGAGGGGAAGGCTCCTGAGTATTAGGACAGGGAGGAAAGGAGGCTTGACTCAACGGCTCTGTTTTCCCTGACAGGGCTATGTTGAGATGCAACTGGGAACAACAAACAAGTTCAAAGAGAATCAGGAGAGAAGACCCCTCTGCATCAGAGCAATTAGAAGAAGTGGCTGGCCCGTTGCAGCACCTGATGGGATTCTGGTGTGCCCCTGCCCATGCTTTTGACAAGCGAATTCTATCTTTCTCCTAAAAAGAGATGTTTACCAAGGGACTCACACATATTGGCCATTCCATGCCCCACTGTGCTTGGACTTTGCTCTCCAACCTTGTCCCAGGGGAAGCCTGGACCCTGTAGGGCAACACCACGCAGCTCCTGGGAAAGTGAGAAATCCAGCTGTCTCCATGGACAACATGACTCAAACAGCTATTTTACTGGATTACTGGACTAAGCAGTGTGGGAGATAAATCCAAATAGCAGCCTAGTGGCTCAGCCCCAGTGTGATGGCCTCAAGGCAAAGCATAAAGCTTTTTCCTATAGCCAAATACAGTCATGTGTCACTTAACAACTGGAGTATGCTCTAAGAAATGCATAATTAAGTGATTTCATCATTGTGTGGACGTCATAGAGTGTACTTACACAAAGATGATATAGCCTCTTACACGCCTAAGCTACACAGTTTTACATATTGCTTTTAGGCTACAAACCTGTACAGTATGAGACTGCACTGAATGCCATAGCCAATAGTAACACAATGGTAAGTATTGGTATATCTAAATGTATCTAAACATAAAAAAGGTACAATAAAAATACGGTACAAAAGATAATAACTGGTATACCTGTATAGAGCACTTGCCATGGATGGAGCTTGCAGGACTGCAAGCTGCTCTGGGTGAGTCCATGAGTGACTGGTGAGTGAATACAAGGCCTTGAACATTACTGTTCACTACCATAGACTTTATAAACACCATACACTCAGACTACATTAAACTTATTTAAAAATATACCTTGCTTCAATTCCAAATTACTCTTAGCATACCTTAGCTTTTTTGCTTTATACACTTTTGAATTTTTTAACTTTTTTATTCTTTTGTGGTAACAGTTTAAAACACAATATATTGTAGAGCTGTAAAAAAATACTTTCTTTACATCTTTATTGTACAAGCATTTTTTCTATTTTTAAATCTTTTTTTTTTTTTTTTACTTTTTAAACTTTTTTGTTAAAAACTAAGACACAAACACACACATCAGCCTAGGTCTACACAGAGTCAGGATCATCAAGATGGCACAGGTGATTGCAATTTTTCAGCTTCGTTTTAGTCTTATGGGACAACTATACACGCAGTCCATTGTTGACTAAAATGTCATTATATAGTGCATAACTGTACTTGACTCCTAGCGGACCCTCAGCTCTGTAGAAGATTACTCAACAGACTGACTCTTAATTGAAGCTTTATTGTTTTTAATTTAGTTTGGCTTTAGACACATGGTTCAACTTGGCCTAGTTAGGTCTGGTATTTACTGGTGCCTCTCATTCATTTCATCATGTTGATTACCACTGGCTTTTCCCAAATTCTGTTCTCCATAGTAATATGTGGCTCTAGTATGGTTCTCCCATTTCCTTTGATGATGTGTTAATATTGAAGGGCAAATGGAAGCCCTAGTTCTGAATGTTATGATCCATGATTGACCCTCTGTCATATCCAGCGCTGGTAGGCTGTGAAGATGGGCTGGGGGGGATGTTGTCAGCAATCAGGGGCAGGCATGGCAAGGACTGTGGAAACAGACCTGGCTGAGGATCTGCCTCCAGGATATAAGTGAGCCAGCCAATGGCCAGGAGCCAAGAGGCATGGCCCAGTGGTCTCCTTGCAGGTCTGAGAAGGTTCAATCTGGTTGGTGGAGGTTGTTTATAGAGCTGAATCCACAAGGAGATTGGATGAGATTAAGTGCAAGGTTATAGGCTCAATATGGAACAGGAGGTTCAGGTGGGGAAACTGAGGCAGAGTCCTGTGGTATGGACTAGGTTAATATGAGAAAGAAGGGGGCAAAACTGTTTATGTGAGATCTGTTCCATCCTAGGCAGCTAACCTAATTCTGCCCTCCTAGGCTGATGCGCTAGGTTTGCCTCAGTCAGGATTGTCTGTTGTCTGGATCAGGGCTGAGCACATGGATAGCCATGGCTCTTGCTCAGAAGTGCGATGGAAGAAGTGGCTAATAGCAGCAATTTGGGGAGCCCATTATGCGAACATCAGACCTTCCCCAGATACCCCCACCTCACTGGTGGTGAGGAGTTCCCCCATATGTTGCCAGAGGAATCTGGCTGGGACTCTAACAGTGATGGTCCTTTATTACCTGCAGTTTGACAGGGAAGGAACAGGCAGGAATAGACCAAGGTTCCGATAAAGATACAAATACATCACCTCAAAGACTGACCCATTAAATGATTGTAACTTCTAACATCTTAGTCTAATCCAGCTTCTCACATTAACAGCTTACTCTCATCAAGTCCCCAAAAAGAATGGAAGCCAGGACAGATGAGTTTGATAAAGATGGCAATGGTTCTCAGCCCTGGTGACACATTAGAATCATGCGCCCCAGTCCCAAAATTCTGAATTAATTGATCTTGTGGGGGACCCAGTATATATTTTTAAAGTCTCCTGGGCGATTCTAACGTGTAGTTGGAGTAGCAATACTCTGATTTAGGGCACTGTGCACTTCCAGGGGGAGGGAGGGAGTACAGAACAAAGGAGCCCAGAGTGAAAGGAGGTCATGAAAGGCTAGGAAAGCCTCCTCCCACCCAAAGAGTTTGCTCGGTGTCTGTCCTGCTTTTGGGTCCTTAGGCCACTTCTAAATCTTTTCACTTCTAATTATTCCCCAGCAAATCCCATCTCCTTCCCCAGCTCAAAGCAGACTGCTATAAAGGAAAAAGGAGTGGAGTAGACCAATGTCTCTTTGTTAAGAAAGTTCCACAAGCATTGTTTTACTGCTTTATTTGGAGTCTGATTTTTTAATAAGACCGGGCAAAAATGGGCATTAGTATTTGAATTAGTCCATTTTTATGCTGCTAATAAAGATATACTCAAGATGGGGCAATTTACAAAAGAAAGAGGTTTAATGGACTCACAGTTCCACATGGATGGGGAGGCCTCCCAATCATTGTGAAAGGTGAAAGGCACATCTCACATGGCAGCAGACAAGAGAAGAGAATTTGTGCAGGGAAATTCCCCTTTATAAAACCATCAGATCTTGTGAGACTTAGTCACTATCATGAGAATAGCACAGAAAAGACCCACCCCCATGATTCAATTATCCTCCACTGGGTCCCTCCCACAACACATGAGAATCATGGGAGCTACAATTCAAGATAAGATTTGGGTGGGGACACAGCCAACCCATATCAGTATTCCACACATCCACAGAGGTACCACTGGTATTCAAGGAAAAACAGTACAAAGCAACAGACCACTCACATTAGGATTATATTTGGTGGTTTTCTCACCCCTAACAATGTTTTTGTAATTGAAATCATTAAATTGGAGCATTAAAAGGGCCCTTCAAGGCCATCTGGTTCAGCCCATACACCCCATGAGGAATCAGCAGGGCTGCATTCAGGAGACATGAATTTACCTTTACCCCAACCTGAGTTTCAATCCCAGCTTGGCCACTTGCTAGCTGAGCCACCTTGGGCATGTAACTTATGTTAAGTTCCCTCAGTTTACTTGTCCATATAATGGGACTCATTATACCTACCTCCACAATACCACAGAGTGGTTGTGAAGATAAATGAGTCAATGACAAATATTAGTCCACTTCCCTTATTAGAATTTTGAATACTGAATGTGATATTTGATCCTCCCACCATCACCACACACAAAAGCATTTTAGCACCATCAATTTCTGTCATTAGCATTTGGGATGTTCTGTGGTGTCAACCTCATTTGATGAAGTTGACTAATGGGCTACCTAGGTAGAAGCAGAAAATATCTTCTCCTAGCAGTTTGCCACAGTGACAGGAAATTCATCATTATTGCTATGCCTTAACTAGCAAGCAGTATTGTCAAAAAAAAAAAAAAATGGAAGGGGGCCCACACTTGGAGTCAAAAGAATTAGGCTCTGATCCCAGTTCCACAAATGTGTAGCTGTATGATCTTGGGCAAACAACTTAAACTTTCTGAGCTTCAGTTTTCTCATATGATAAAACTTGCTCTGCTCACCTAGATATGATAAGCGCCAAATGAAATTGTATATAGCAGCAGTTCCCAATCAGTAGCAATTCTGCCTCCACCCGACCCGAGGTACATTTGACAATACCTGGAGACACTTTTGATTGTCACAACTAGTGAGTAGAAGGAAGGGATGCTGCTAAATAAACATCCTACATTGCAAAGGACAGCCTCCCACAACAAAGAGTTATCCTGTCCAAAATGTCAATAGTCCTGTGGTTGAGAAAGGGCTTTGTAACTTTGAGAGGCTCAGGTGTCATTCTTAAACAACAAGTACCTATGAGGAGGTTCACCGTGGCTTTCAGAGTCATTGCCACCTTCATTCAGCTAATTTCTCAGACCCCTTTCCTACAGGACACAGAACTATGCGGAGGACACACCCCTCTAAGAAGCATTGCTCAGGGCAAAGAGTGCAGGGCTTAGCAGGCTGGGCCCTGTGGAGGGCAGGTCTCCTGCCAGCCAGGGACACTTAGAAGAACAACCCAAGACAACAAGGGCTGTGAGCATGGGGAGGTTTAACCCAGCATCTTCATGTAGGTTTTTCAAAGATGCCTCAAACCCAACATGACTCATATCAAATTCATGTTCATCCCACGTTCACTCCTTCTCCGTGGTTCTCTGCATCAGCAAATGCTACCACCCTTCATCCATGAGTTTGCTCAGGCCAGAAATCCAAATATCTATGGATTCCATCCACTTCTCTACATCACCTGTTTTCTCTCTCTCTCTCTCTCTCACACATACACATACACACACACACATATGCTGCTTAAAAGCCATTGAAATGCTTTTCCGATAAAGACCAAAATTTTTAACACAGCCTGGCCCCTGGCCTGACTCTCCAACTTTATGTCTTACCATTCTCCTCACCCCTGATGCTAGCCAATCAGTTGTGGCTTATTTTAGCTCCTTGAAACCACCAGGCCACAGGGTCTTTGCACATTCTTACCTTATTCTTAGACACTCTCCCATTTTCTTGCCCTAATTAACTCCTACGTTTCCTGCAGATTTCAGCTTCCAGCTTTAGCTTCCAGTCATTACATTTTCAGGGAACTGTTTTCTGACCTCCTTGACAAGCCAGTTCCCTCTGTTATCCCTCTTGTGACCCCACCACCTCTCCTCCATAACCCCTACCCTGCTGGTAGTTTACATTTGTAAAAGTCTTGGATCAAAGTGTATCTCCCTCACTAAAGAAAACTTTCCACCAGATTTGCTAACCATCATATTCACCACATAGTACACAGTGCCTGCCACATAGCAAGAAATGTATCAATATTTGTTGAATATGTGAACATGGATACCAAAGGCAAATTTGAGACCAACTATAAAACAAACAAACAAAAGGCAGAAAAAACACTCTCAGGTTCATTTTAATTTTTGAACCTCTTTTGTGCCAAGACTAGCTTTTGGCCTAATGGAATATTTTTATGCTAAAATGTCTGAAATGCTGTCTGATGCCTCTGAGCACACTTAGGCAAACATGTCTGGTACAAAGAAAGATTATCAGGCAATCTGCCTTCCCTAGCACCAAATACTGTTTTCCCTGGGCACATCCCAGCAGCTGCTGATAAATCCACAGACAGTCCTTCTCAATGATCTTTTTCTCCCAGCCTTATCAAGGCAGCTTCCAGGAACAATGCTTCCACTTAGGCTGGTCCTACATAGGGGTCCATTTTAGGAAACTCTCCTGAAAGTTATCTGACCTGCGCTTTCCTCATCTGTGAAATCCATAACTAGCAACAAGGCAGGAACCAGGCTCTGCCCACCAAGGCCCACGGGGGTGGCTCTGCAGGTGAGGGGATGATTCTTCCACCTCCTGTGTGGTGGAGCCCCCAAAGCGAGCCCAGGCCTTCTCTCTGCATTCTACTCCAAAGGGCAGTTCTCAGATATAGCAACTGTGAGTGATATATTTTTATTTTCCCAGAGCTGCTGTTCAAATGAGATTTAAGCCAACATGAAAGATGGAATGTGCTATTTTTTTTCTTTCCCAAGGTCCTCGATGTCACATCCAGCAAAAGCAGGTTGCCCATATCGTGGTAATTATTGTCTAAGCTCTTATTTTGAACAAAAGGAAATTGTGTGTGTGTGTGTGTGTGTGTGTGTGTGTGTGTGTGTGTGTGTGTGAGAGAGAGAGAGAGAAGGAGAGCGAGAGAGAGAGAGAGATTGACCTGGGGAAGGAGAGGCAAAGAGGGAGAAAGGAAGGAAATAGAAAGAAGACGGAGATGGCAGAGACAGAAAGAGGAATGATGAAGGGAAAGAAAAGGGAGTTCATTCCAGGGAATATTTTTTATTAAATTCCAACACGAGGAAGCTCTGTGTACATGGGCTCCCCGTTTTCTCTTTCTGAAGCCTGAAGGCAAACCAGGATGCTGTGTCAATTACAGAAAAAAATCAATGAAGATACTGTTCAGGAGTCCTTTTCACCATTCAGTGCGGATGGTATCCTTCACTTTCTAGCACTGATTCATTTACTTTCAGCCTCTCTGGGGGCTGCTGACATATTGCTATCTCTGAAGAATCTGAAGCAAAATCACCTTTGTTTCCTACTGCAACTTGTTCCTCCGTGCAGTTCGTTAGAGGAGCCACCACATGTCCTCCCTCGGCTTGTAGGACTGAAGGGCAAGACCTTGCTGGGCTCGCCATGGGCTTTGGTGCCTCCCTCCATCAACCTGCCATCTCCCGCTGAGGCACCCAGGGCCCAGTCAGGCCTCCAGCCTGCAGGCTGACAGCCTCGTGAATTTTCAAACCCTGTTGACTGTGTCTATTCTGACTCTAAAACAAATTCCTGCTCCAGTGCTAGTACCCTCCTAGCTCACTAGCATTGTAGAAGACATCTTCTAAAGAAATAAAACCCATTCCAAAGCAATGGCATTGATGAAGGAAGCCCAGGCATTAAGACACAGAACATCCCTGGAGCAGGCATGGGAAGTGAGGTATGGAGCCACCTGCACAACTGGATTTCAATTATGACAGCGCCGTTCATTTGAGTTAAGTAATATCCTTCTCTTTTGGCCCCATTTTAGATTTTGAACATTTCTAGAGAGGTTAAGCCTTCAGTCCTTGTACTAGTTTCTTATTGCTGCTGTCACAAATTATCACAGACTTACAGCTTAAAACAACAAAAACTTATTCTCTCTCACAGTTCTAGAGTTCAGAAGTCCAAAATGGGTCAACAGGATTGCATTCTTTCTGGAGGCTCTAGGAAAGGATTCATTTCTTTGCTTTTTCTAGCTTCTAGAGGCCACCTACATTCCTTGACTCATGGCCTTCTCTCTCCATTTTGAAGGCCAGCACATAGCATCTTCCAACACAGTGCTCTCTCTCTTGCTCTCTGTCATCACATCACCTTTTCTGGCTCTGTTTCCTTTGTCACATCTCCTTCTCTACCTTTACCTTCTTATGAGGATCATGTGATTACATCAGGCCCACCCAGATAATCCAGGATAATTTTCCCAACTCAAAATCTTTCAATAAATCGTACCTGCAAAGTCCCTTCTGCCTGTAAGGTAGTCTGTTCACAAGTTCTAGGAATTAAGACATGGACATTTGGGAAAGGCATTATTCTGTCTGCTACACTCCCTGACTTTTTAGTATAAGCAAATAAGGCCAACCAATTTCTCCCCAGTTGGTGACAGAGATCAGTGGAGAGACACAGGAGTTGGGTAAGAGGGGAACGGTGTGCACTAAAAAGGGGGCAAAGAGTACAGAGTTGAGAGGTAGAGGTGGTATAGCATTGATTTCATTGATTTTTTTTCCTGACTTTATGAGTCATGTAGAAGGACTGTCAGCTAAAACGGTGCTGTAAATTTATGGTGTGCATTCTTTCCACCCCACCTCTATTCAAACACGATGATGACAGAAAAAGTGAAACCTAATTTAAAAAATTTAAAAGACACAAAACATCCCCACGAACCAGGAACAGAAAAAAATAGAAGCATAGTTAAAGCACCAGGCTTGCTGGGCCTTGAATTCAAAAGGATGTACTCGTTACCGAGCAACCAATGGGCTATGGCTGCCTGATGTGAAGCCAATACCATGGCATCAGCTTTTGAGCAAAGAAAAGCTTTATTGCAAGTCAACTGGCAGCAGACAGGAGGAAATGCTCAAACCTGTCTCCCTGAGCTGGGAGCTGGGACTGGTATTACAAGCATAGTATAATGAGATGTGATCTGATTGGATCTTATAATGAGATGATATCAGGGCTCCATCTGATTGGATCCTGAATCCTGTCATTCAGTGTCTCCTTCTTAATTCAGTTCTTGCGCCTCCATCTTAGCACTTAGGTTCTGCCCATGGTTTCATACTTGGTTCATCTGGGCATGTTCCAATTACATGAGCTTCAACATGGAGGTCTGTGGCTACTGCAAAACAATTCACAACTTTGTCACATAAAAGTTTAACTAGATTGGTCTGGTGTGGCTACATATTCAGTCAACTAAGAGGGTGGTCCCTATGGAATTAAAGGGGTCCCAAGTTCCACGAGGTGAGGCTGACCGTGAAACCAGAGATGGGTTGGGGGTTCCCTGCTTGTGAAAGGGATACAAAAAAGCTTTCTAGATACCCCGGCGAGGGGCTGATGCTGAGTTGAAGCTGTGCACACCTAGGGAGGCAGAGAGAAGCAGGCACAGCTTCACAACCAAGACCTGGGCCAAGCCACCCACTGGCTCAATGAACACTTGTGAGATATTGGCAATATTATTGTGGGCTGGGATTCTCAAGCCAACAATTATTTAGTTCTGACAGGGTGTTCCAAAGGTCCAAACTGCTAGACAGAACGATCATTCTGGTTATTACTGTTGCATAGCAAATCACCCAACAATTCTGTAGGGTAAAACAAGTCATTTTACTTTGCTAATGTATTCTGTAGCTTAGGAATGCAGACAGGGCACAGCAAGGGTGTCTAGAGCCTCTGTTGGAGGTGACTCAATGGCTGGAGTCACCACCTGGAGGCACGTTTGTTCACATATCTGGAAGTTCATGCTGGCTGTAATTCGGGACGTTAGCTGAGCTGTTGGTTGCCCTCTACATGTGTTCTCTCCATGAGGGCTATTTTGGCCTTCCTGATAGCGTGGTGGCTGTGTTCCAAAAGTGAGAGTGAGCATCCCAAGAGAGGAATGTGGAAGTGTATGGCATTTCTTTTTTTTTTTTTTTCCTTTTTTTTTTTTTTTTTTTTTGAGGTGGAGTCTCGCTCTGTCACCCAGGCTGGAGTGCAGTGGCACAATCTCAGCTCACTGCAACTTCTGCCTCCTGGGTTTCAAGTGATTCTCCTGCCTCAGCCTCCCGAGTAGCTTGCATTACAGGCACCTGCCACCACGCCCAGCTAATTTTTGTATTTTTAGTAGAGACGGGGTTTCACCATGTTGGTCAGGCTGGTCTTGAACCCCTGACCTCAAGTGATTCATCAGCCTCCACCTCCCGAAGTGCTAGGATTATAGGCGTGAGCCACCACTCCCAGCCAGTGCATGGCATTTCTACGGTCTTGACTCAAAAGTCACAGTGTCACCTCATAATAATCTATTGACTGAGGCAGTCACAAAGGTTGGTTTAGGATCAACGCGAGTGGACATAGACCCCATCACTTGTGAGGACCATTAGTCAGATTCCAACACAAGCATGTAAGATGGGACGTATTTTTTGCCTAATAACTTGCTGAGAAGTTTTGAGATATCAGAAATATTATTGTGGGTTGGACTCTCCAAGCCAACACTCCAACACTTAGTTCTGATTGAGATACCCCAGGAGGAAAGTAGAGATACCTACTAAAGTATTAGATAGAGTTAGCCAAAGGAGATGGAAGGGAAAACTTCTGCCTCACTCAAAATGAGTCTGCAAACTAATATTCCAAAACCCAAAATGTAAATAATGCTAAGAAAGCTAACCAGAAAAATCAACAACTGAGAGATGAAATCACTTCACAAAAAATTAAAATAATTGAGCAATAAGAAAATGATTTTTATTAAATACTTCTGTGATAATATCCTGAAACAATGAAAAAAATAGTATGTTTAAAAGTAATAAGAGATTATCAAATTAGAAAGCAGAATTAATCAAAACAGGTGATTATAAAAGGTAACTGTAGAAATCTTGAAAAATAAACCACAATGGATGAGATAGCTCTAAACTTGATATGGTAAAAAAGATAATTAGAAAATTTAAATATAGGACAAAATAATTTGCTCATAATATACAACAGAGAATAAAAGGATGAGGACATTTAAAAATGGTGAAGGAGACAGTTTCAGTTGTGGTAATAGTATTGTAGCTTGTTTCAGACTAACTCTCTCACACATAACAATTATAAACTCTGTAAAAAATATTAAAACTAACACTTGAAGACACTGAAGAACAACAAAAAGCAGGCAAAATCTGGAAGAGATATGTCCCTTGAGAGGTGGAAGCCACGTTGGATGACATATAGCCATTTTCAGTTGAGAGCAGACTCCAGACCATACAGTGAAGAGTCACTAGATCTCAAGCAGAAAGCTGCAGTCTTAATGACTTCAGGTGTCAGAGGATAGAGTTCCAGGGCAGCTGGAAATTAGAGAAGGAAATCCTGGAAAGGAGGGAGCCATGGCATGAGGTGCCAAAAATCTGCATACAAACTCCCCTTAAATTATTGGCTCACCCCTAAAATGCACATTCACAATAAGGATTCTAAAAAGACAAGCAGAAATCAAGTTGAAATGGTAAAATAACTAAGCAGAGATATCAGATGACCACCCCAAGAGAGTGAGACCTATCAAGTTGGGAAGTCTCGCTGAACACCTTGAACTTTCTACAGACACTCCCTCTTACTAAAGGCAAAACCGTGCCTCCACATGTTCAAAGTGATCAGTCAGTGATTTAACTTCATGTTAGAATTCTTCAGAGGAGGGTCACAGAATTCAGAGTCACCACAACATATCATCACAGTGTCCAACATGCTATCAAAAATCATTAAGCATGTGAAGACATAGGAAATGTGACTAATAGTCAAAAAAAAAAAAAGTCAATAGAACAGACTCTCTGTCCAACCCTCAGCCCCAATGATTCAGGAAATTTGATTAAACAAATTTTGATATTTTTCTACAATAAAATTCTACTCAGCAAAAGGAAAAAAATGGACTACTAATACATGCAACAAGATGGTTGAATCTCAAAAACACTTTAAGTGAAATAGACCAAACACAAAGATATGTGCTGCGTGATTCCATTTATACAAAGTTTGAGAACAGGAAGAAACTACCCTATGATGAAAAAAATCAGAACAGTTGTCTATGAGAAATGAGAATTGACTAAAAGGAGGCATAAGAAAATGTTCTTGAAGATGGAAATGTTCTTAATTTTGATTGGGATTGTGGTTTCACAGGTGCATACACTAATCAAATAGTACACTTAAAATCTATGCATTTCAGTGTGTATGAAATTCACCTCAATTTAAACGGTAAAAGAATAGTTGGGAGAAATGCAAATCAAAACCACAGTGAGATACCATCTCACACCAGTTAGAATGGCCATCATTAAAAAATCAGGAAACAACAGGTGCTGGAGAGGATGTGGAGAAATAGGAACACTTTTACACTGTTGGTGGGACTGTAAACTAGTTCAACCATTGTGGAAGTCAGTGTGGCGATTCCTCAGGGATCTAGAACTAGAAATACCATTTGACCCAGCCATCCCATTACTGGGTATATACCCAAAGGACTATAAATCATGCTGCTATAAAGACACATGCACACGTATGTTTATTGCGGCACTATTCACAATAGCAAAGAGTTGGAACCAACCCAAATGTCCAACAACGATAGACTGGATTAAGAAAATGTGGCACATATACACCATGGAATACTATGCAGCCATAAAAAATGATGAGTTCGTGTCCTTTGTAGGGACATGGATGAAACTGGAAAACATCATTCTCAGTAAACTATCGCAAGGACAAAAAACCAAACACCGCATGTTCTCACTCATAGGTGGGAATTGAACAATGAGAACTCATGGACACAGGAAGGGGAACATCACGCTCCGGGGACTGTTGTGGGGTGGGGGGAGGGGGGAGGGACAGCATTAGGAGATACACCTAATGCTAAATGACGAATTAATGGGTGCAGGAAATCAACATGGCACATGGATACATATGTAACAAACCTGCACATTGTGCACATGTACCCTAAAACCCTAAAGTATAAAAAAAAAAAAAAAAGAATAGTTGGGAAACATAGAGGATAGATTGAAAAATTTGAAAACACATGTAATCAGACTTCTAGAAGAACTGAAGAACTGATGGCAAGACAACATTCAAAGAGGAAATGGCTAAGAATTGTTGAGGGATGTTGACTCCTCAGACTGAACGTGTACACCAAGTGCCAAGGACAATAAACAAAGATAAATCCCACTTAGACATAGCATCGTGAAACTGCAGAACATTAAAGATAACATCATAAAAGCTATGAGAAACAGGGAAAAAGAAAAGATTTTCTACAAAGACATGCTCATTAAGCTGACCTCAATCTTTCCATCAGCAGCATGGATGCCAGAATACAAGTGAACAATATCTTCAAAGTGTTGAAGGAAAATGTAATAAAAGCCATATACCTTGCTAAGTACCATATACCTTCTAGAGTCAGGGCAAAATAAAGACTTGTTAAATATAAAAAACTGATAGTTTTTTTTAACCACTCACATGCTCCCTGAATAAGCTACTAAAGGACATTTTCCAACAAAAAGAAAAGCCAAATTAGAGGCAAGGTGTGGGGCTAACCAGAAAACTCAGAAATAGCAGAACATATTGGCAACCACCACTAATTAGTAACTACGGTCAGTCAAAGACAATTTTAGTATTTTAAGAGGTAATTAATGTAAAAGTAATATAATGAATGTTCATTGTAGAAAATTTAAAAAGTACAGAAAATTATAAAGAAAGTATAAAAACCACCCAAAGTCCAGCACTCAGAGATCACACTGCTGTTTCCACTAGTCATGTACCCATAACTGAGAACCTGTACCAGTGCATGTTCTTTTCAAGAAGACATTTAATGATATACATTATTACGTTAGATGATTGTTCCACAATGGATATAAACAATCTGCCTTTTGATTTGTCCCTGTATTTACTATTTTCCATAATGTTGCTATAAAAATCTTTGTAGATACATTTTTGTATGAGTCACTGGCTATTTTGTTAGGATAGATCCCTAGCAAAGGCAATTCTGTAAATTCTGTCCATTGTAGCAAGACCTGGCCTTGTTGGAGCAGTTGGAGCATTCAGTTCCTCTCAAATGAAAGGCATCTGGGGAGCATAAACAACCCTGCATTGAGAAGCCAAGATGGGATTTTGAATCTATCCTTGTCTCTGACCAGGCCAATCAATTGCTTTTCTGGGCTCCAGGATCCTCATATATAACAATGGAGTTAGGTAGAGTATTTGGCAGGTCCCTTCCTGCTGTAACTTTCTACAACACACAGGCAGATATCATGTTCAAATCACCAATGATAAGGCCTGATCATGTCCAAAGGAGCCCCCCTTTCCCCAGAAAAAGGTCTGGCTCTACAACAGTGGAAAAATTCTCTCTAGTCCCAGCTCCCAGAGCAAGTGACACCATGAGGCAACAGCTGCTTGCAGAGAGAGGTGAAGCTGAAACCGCACCCCTGGGTGGGATCAGATTTCTCCAGTAAAGACTGACCTCGACACCCAGAATGTGCTCCTGGCTCAGGGTGCTGTGCTGGAGGCCAAGTCGCTTCTCTCACGTGCTCGCCGGGGCTAGAGTTGGCCCATCTCCTCGACCTGTGGCCCTTCAGGCTGAACAGACCCGCAAGCAATGTTCTGGTGCAGCGCTTCCCACAAGCAGAAGATAGAAGACAAATCCCTGAGGTCTGAAAATCATGCATAAAAAGACCTACAGCAAAAGAGAAAAATCCGTTTTTCACTTTAAAATGCATGTGCTTTTTCTACCTTATTCCATAAAGTTTCTGTATTTATTTTAGTGTAGAAAATGTTTCCCCCACTCTTCAAGTAAAATTGATATCCCCCAGAAGATGAACCACATTCATTGTGCGGCTTAAAGTAACCCCAGCACACACAACATCCCCGACCAGTAGAAAGTGCAAGTAGCTGGGTTAAAGAAGCAAGACTGTCCTCTGCCCCCCACCCTCTGTGCTTGCTGTCAGTAGCCTGGCTGTCCTCAACCTCATCACTGTTTCCAGTCCTCAGCCTGGGGGCTACTCCATTTGTCTCTCCTGTTTTTTTCAGTGGTCACATTTTGAAGATGCTAGATGTGTTATTCTGAAAACCAGCTGTCCCTAAATGAGCTATGCCTCAAAGTAACTCCATAGTTGGTGATAGGATATTTCATGATATAGGAGTATTCCACATAAGTGAAAAAAAATAGATTATCATCATCTTGCAACCCTCTAATGAATTAAAAGATCTGGGTCATGATCATCAATGGCTGCTCACACCAAAAGGGAGACAACAAGACACCTTGGGACTTCTGACACAGCACTGCCTATAAAGTACGCCAGGGAAACAACAAAAAACAAGCCTGAATCTGAAGAAGATTCGCAATCCAACTACCAGTTTGCAGGAAATACAGAGGAATATGTTAAATGACATCAATGCAATCAGTGAGATCCACAGCAAAACATCCAATTTCCTCAACAGTAAATTGTAAAAGGGGGGAAAAAGAGAAAGAGGGAAATCTATGAACTAAAAGGAGATATCAAGCACATGCAATCTATGAGTCTTACATGTTCTGATACAAACAAACTCACTATTTAAAAATCACTGGCTGGATGCAGTGGCTCACGCCTACAATCCCAACACTTTGGGAGGCTGAGGCAGGCAGATCACCTGAAGTCAGGAGTTTGAGACCAACCTGGCCAACATGGCGAAACCTCGTTTTTACTAAAAATACAAAAATTAGCCGGGTGTGATGAAGGGCATCCCTAGTCCCAGCTACTCAGGAGGCTGAAGCAGGAGAATCACTTGAACTTGAGAGGCAGAGGTTGCAGTGAGCTGGGATCGTGCCACTGCACTCCAGCCTGGGCGACAGACTCTGTCTCCAAGAAGAAAAAAGAATGATGTGTTCAGTGGGTACAGAGCTTCAGTTTGGGATGATGAAAAAAATCTCTGGAGATAGATTGTGGTGATGGTTGCACAATAATGCAAATGTAGTCAATGGTATTGATCTATACACTTAAAAATGGGTAAAATGGTATATTTCATGTTTTGCATAATTTACTACAGTAAAAATTGTTTTTCATTTTTTAAATGATTTATTTTTCTAACTGCATGCTAGCATGTAAAAAAAAGTTTATGAAACTACTAGGAAAATTTGAACACTGACTAGATATTTGATGATAGTAATGAATTACTAGGGCTGTATTTTATGTGTCTTTATCTTTTAGAGATACATATAAAGGTATTTATGGATTAAATGATGTGATGGCTGTGATCTGCCGCAGATTAATCCAATGCTGGTGGAGGGGGTGGTATAAGTTATATAAGAGTGGCCAGGAATTGGTGACTGTTGTAGCTGATGATGGATACAGGGGTTTATTGTATATTTGAAATGTTCCCTAGTACAAAGTTTTTAAAAGAAGACTCTGGCCTTATATAGTTTACATTTGGCTGTGAGAAAATAGATAAAATATTTAGAATATCAGCTAGTGATAATTGTTAAAAAGAAAACGTAACCCGGGAATATATGAGGAGGTGCAGGCTGGAAATATAAGTTGGGAAATTTTCAGCATTTATAAATGCTTAAAGTCCTGAGCTTTGAATGAGCCATGGTTACGTTCATCTAGGGAATGAGTATAAATAGAAAATAGACTGAATTCTGAACTC
This sequence comes from Symphalangus syndactylus, assembly GCF_028878055.3. Lineage (NCBI taxonomy): Eukaryota > Metazoa > Chordata > Mammalia > Primates > Hylobatidae > Symphalangus > Symphalangus syndactylus. Next base: position 29,215,394 of record NC_072423.2, on the reverse strand, counting down.
TGGGGCCCTCAGACCTCTGGCTGAGAGGTTGGAGAAATGAGGACAATTCAAAAAATAATTCTGAAAAGTCAGTGAGGGAGCAGGAAAACCCATAGTAGCAGGAAGTCCCTAAATCCAGAGACAAACCCATTTCAAAGAGGGAGTGATCGCAAATGTCCAATGACGCTCACAGCCTAGTAAATTCAGTACTGAAGATGGGCCATTAGATTTAGCATCTAAATAGCTGGCCTCATGATACTCCCAGCTTCTGATCTCCAGCTGGCGTCTTGCGTGAGTTAATCCAGTCTAGAGCCAGAGGGCAAAGAAGCCCACAGAGGCCGTCCAGAATGGAGAGGGGCTATGGGAGAGCACCCAGGAGACAGCTGTCACAGGAATCTCGCCTCCTTCAATCCCCATCCTTTTGGAGCATAGACTTCAGAATTGTAGGGACTGTGTTTCATTAGAGCCACAGTAAAGCTATCATCACCATCTTCATCTTCTTCATTTTCATCATCATTCTTGTTTACCCAAAAGGAATCTTAATCATTCAAGGTGCCATGTTTCATTGTGGCAGAGCCAGGATAACATCCCAAGCCTTTGGACTCCTGGTGCAGTACATTGCACCATCTGCCCCAACAACTCCCCAGTCACCCTGCTCCTGTGACCACATTCTCATGGCTGGAAGTTTACAATAAGCACCCCTGCACAGAAATCCCCCAAGTCTGCACACTCTGTAGCTGTTTGTTCTTTTTTTTTTTTTTTTTTTTTTTTTTTCTGAGACAGAGTCTTGCTCTGTCGCCCAGGCTGGAGTGCAGTGGGGTGATCTCAGCTCACTGCAAGCTCCACCTCCCAGGTTCACACCATCCTCACGCCTCAGCCTCCTAAGTAGCTGGGACTACAGGTGCCTGCCACCACGCCTGGCTAATTTTGTTTTTGTATTTTTAGTAGAGATGGAGTTTCACCATGTTAGCCAGGATGGTCTCAATCTCCTGACCTCGTGATCCGCCCGCCTTGGCCTCCCAAAGTGCTGGGATTATAGGCATGAGCCACCGGGCCCGGCCTGTTCTTTCTTATTTGTACCACATGTGGCATCATCCTTAAGTCCCTGGAAACTGGGAGCACAAGGGCCACACTAGGTCCTGATGAAATCCTGAGGTGAGTGGGAACTGTCATTATCAACAAAGAGCTACCTCATCTAAGTGGTCTCTCCTTTCAGCAGGACATGGTGTGCTGTTACCATGCCTGCTGCCAGCAAAGGCTGCCTTCCAGATCGGCTCCTTTCGGACATGTGCAAGGAAATATCCTGGGCAGGCAAAGGTTCCATTGGTTTTCAGATGAAGGGGCTGTTTTCCAGGGGTTGATCCAGGAAACATAAAAGTGGAGACCACTTGGGGCTTCAGTCCACCCTGTGATGTTATTCTTTTTTTTTTTTTTTTTTTTTTTTTTTTGAGACAGAGTCTTGCTCTTTCGCCCAGGCTGGAGTGCAGTGGCGCAATCTCGGCTCACTGCAAGCTCCGCGTCCCGGGTTCACGCCATTCTTCTGCCTCAGCCTCTCCGAGTAGCTGGGACTACAGGCGCCCGCCACCATGCCCGGCTAATTTTTTGTATTTTTTAGTAGAGACGGGGTTTCACCGTGGTCTCGATCTCCTGACCTTGTGATCCGCCCGCCTCGGCCTCCCAAAGTGCTGGGATTACAAGCGTGAGCCACCGCGCTCGGCCCACCCTGTGATGTTATTCTTGAAGATTAAGATAATTTAGGAAGAATAATAAAAAATATGAGCTAATATTTGTTGTGTGTTTGTTATGTCAGGCACTGTTCTCAGCACTTTGTGTGTGTTTTCTGGCTGAATTATTGGAACAGCTTTTGGAGGGACATGCAGGTATTACCCTGACAGTCCAGTCACTCCACTGCCCCACTCATCTGGATGACTGTGTCACTCCTCCTCTCTTCCAAAGCTGCAGGTGTACCACCTTCCTCATTCTTGCTCTCATCTGATGACTCCACTGAGAAAGTACAAGCAACAAGAACAGAACTTCCCCAGCTGCACGTCTTCTACCACCAGAGAGTCTGTGTCAACATGACTCCCCTCCTGCTGCCACGGAAGATGGCCAGCCCTTATGCATACACAGTGGACCCTATCCGCTCTTGCCTACTCTAGGGCATCACATCAGTGGTTCTTCTCTCTCCCATCATCATGTTGTTACTCTCTGCTAGTTCACTCCCTACAGCCTACCTACGTGCTTTAATTTTTCCCATGTTAAAAAAATTCCACTCTTGACTCCATATACTCCTCCAGTTACCACCTTGGTTTTCAGTCCCCATTTACAGCAAAAATCCTTGAAAGAGTTGTTTATTCTTGATCTCTCCAATTCTCCCCCATATCTGTCCTACTGGGGCTTTTGCCTACACCCTTGCATAGAACCCAGTCCTGCCAAGATTACCAGTGACTTACCTAAGGGGCCTCGTGCCCTGGGATGCCTTGGAGACCTTCTGTGCTTTGCTAAGATTGAGTGCGGGAGGGAACTGCCTAGGGCTGCCTCACTCTGTCATCTTCTTCCCCTATTCCCTCCACCTTCCCTTCTCTCTCCCCAGGGGTCTCTACCTCCTGCTCTCCCCACCCCCTCTCCATTTCCCTTTCCCCTTCTTCTTCCCTCCTCTCCCTACCTGCTCTCATCCCACCCCATTTCCACCCCATCCATAAGAGGTGGGCTGTGTGGAGCATGGGTCTCAGAGCCAGAGACACAGGCTTGCACCCTGGTTCTGCCACTCGGCAGCTGAGAGACATGGGTGAGTTGCTTAGCTCTCAGAATTCAGTTCACTGCTCAGTGAGAGGAGAAACTAATGCCTTGTGGTGTTCTCCAGAGGGGTCGGGAGGCCATGTTTGTGTCAGGTCAAATGCAACTCTTGGTGTGTCATTTGCTCGTAGTTTTCCTCTCTGTGGCACTGTCTAAGACTGCCAGAACAAATCACTACAAACTGGAGGACTTAAAAGGCAGAAATTTATTCTCTCACAGCTCTGGAAGCTAAAAGTCCAAAATCAAGGTGTTGGCAGCGTCAGTTCCTTCTGGAGGCTCTGAGGGAGAGTCTGTTCTGTGCCTCTCCCCTGGCTTCTGATGGTGGCTGGCAGTTCTTGGGGTTCCTTGGCTTGTGGCCACATCACTCCAACCTCTGCCTCCATCATCACACGGCCTTCTTCTCTCTGTGCCTCTGTATCCAAATTCCCCTCTTCCTATAAGCACACAGTCACTGGACAGGAGCCCACCCTAATCCAGTATGACCTCATCTTAACTTGACTACATCTGACCTTATTTCCAAATTAGGCCACATTCACAGGTACTGGGGGTTAGAACGTCATATATTTTGGGGGGGGACAAATTCAACCTACAATACCATCCTGAAAGTTTGTGCCCATTGAACTGCAGGCTCACAGATTAAGCAGAGTAGAGCACCATAAGCAGAGTCAGAGAAAAGGCTGTGCTGGGAAGGAGGCCTGAGCCTTAAGCCCTGCAGGAAACACATGATTGCAAGTGAGAACCTGGGCTTCAGGAGGAAGATGGAAGTGGGTTGAAGCCCACCTCCCCCATTTGCTGTGGTGAGCCTTAAACTTTTCAAGGAATCACAGATGCACCCCCCTCAGAAAAGTACTCACACACACACACACATACACACACACACAACTGAGCTTATGATTTCAGGGGCTCGTGGATCTCAAGCACCCGAATCTCAGAAGAAACCCTGACTTCCACACTTTGTGACAGTAGGCAAGTTACTTAGTCTCTCCGACCTTCAGTTTCTGCACTGATGACATGGGGATGTGGTCATTACCTGCAGGCTGTTGGGAAGATGTGTGAGAATTCAGTGTGGTGACATCTGCAGTGCACGTGGCGCAGGTCTGATCTCCAGGGGCCCCAGGGAATGGCAGTCATTGCTCGTGATTCTCTTACCACCCTTCTTTCCCTCCCCGCCGCCTGCTGCTCCTGCTCCCTGGGCATGGACTCTCATTTCCCTCTTCCTCTCCCTCTCCCAGTTGGGCTGGAGATCTTCAGGCTATTGAGCTTGAAGAAGGTGGAAGCTGGGGCAGAGAAGAAGTGTAAGGTGATGAGGCGATGCCCTACTGCTCTCATCCATTACCATTAGAAACGTCTCTCTGCAAGACGTCCTAGCTGACATGGACCGGGAACCATATTTTTAAAAAATAAACATCAGACCTTAAACAACATATCATGGGCACTGTGTCAGAATGTCTCTGGCCAAATTAAACCCCAGCTCATCTGGTTTAAACAATATAGAATATTTGATTTTCCTTCACATAGCTAGAGGTTCTGGTGAATGGAAGCTGCAGGATCAGTTAGTTCCATGGCTCACGACATCCTCAAGGGCCCAGCTCCTTCTGCCTTTCCACTGTATCATCCTCGGTGTTAGCTTTGTCCTCAGCTGTCTCCCCTCATGGTCACAAAATGGGTGCCATCGTTCCAGATCTCCCAACAAACACAATGTTCAGGGGAAGAAGAGGGACTGCTCTTCCTTGGGTCTTATTTTAAAACTGAGGTCATCTTTCTCAGAAATCCTCCCAGACACCTCCCTTCATATCTCGTTGGCCAGAAGGGGCTTGTGCTTCGCTGAGAGAGTGTGTGGAAAGAATATGGAATTAGGATAGTGGGATTAGACTCACCAGAAATTAATCTTTTTTTTTCTTTTCTTTGAGATAGAATCTCGATCTGTCGCCCAGGCTGGAGTGCCATGGTATGATCTTGGCTCATTGTAACCTCTACCTCCCAGGTTCAAGCGATTCTCCTGCCTCAGCTTCCCAAGTAGCTGGGATTACAGGCACGCACCACCAGGCCCAGGTAATTTTTGTATTTTTAGTACAGACAGGGTTTCTCCATGTTGGCCAGGCTGGTCTTGAACTCCTGACCTCAAGTGATCCATCAGCCTCAGCCTCCCAAAGTGCTGGGATTACAGGTGTAAGCCACTGCACTCGGCCCCAGAAATTGATCTTAAGGAGAAGATGGGTGTAGAAGCATCCACCGACAGTGCCTGTTACAGGTACCAATCAGGAGGCTCAGTGTGTTCTGAGGTAATAGAAGATGCATAGCTTGTGGATGAGTCAAGTTTCAATGCAATGATCCAATTGTGAAACACAGTGTACAGAAGATTGCTTAATCCTAAATTGTAAATTAAGGGGAAAATGTATCATTAATGAGAGCAGATAAGAGAAATGCCTAATTCTAACTCTTTATTGGAGAATGGAGAATGAGGGCAGGAAACTGGAGATGCTTGCTTAGAGGAGACGCCAATAATAAAGTGAACACATCTTCAGCATTTAGTATACACCCAACACAATGCTAAGTGCATCACATGCATTAACTCACTGAACCCCTTCAATCGTCCCCTGTCATAGTTACTGCAAGTTCCCATTTGGTAGTGATGAAACTGACGCACAGAGAGGTTAGGTAACTTTTCCTAGGTCATTAACTTGGTTCACTGGTCCCTGAACTAACTTGATTCTGGTTGACTTCAGACCCATTCTGTTACTTAATCCCTGGCCATTCCTCCTTCCTAACCTCATAAAACAAAACTTTCTAAGAAGACAAATATGAGTTCCCCAGATGGTGAAGCTAGAGAAAGGAAGTTAGGAAGTTCAGGCCGAAGGGGCAGCAAATCAGAAGGAGACAAGAAGGATCAAATACGCCTCCTAGAAATGTATTAGCAGGTCTAGGCAGGAGGCGGTTAGGACCTCTGTTAGTTGGTCCAAAAATAAAGGAAGAGGCAAATTGAAAATATATATATACATTATTTTTAAAAGAGGAAGTATTAGTATTAACATTAATATAATTAATGATGGATGGGTGTTGCCAGAACAGAGTTTCACGTCATCAGCCTTAAGAAAAACTGAGTTTCTATAAAGGATTCTTGAGATTTGGAAATGAATCTAGAAAGCCATTCAGTGTCCAAGCAAGTTGGCTCGCAGGCCATACTTGTAGTTCCTCCATATCTGCCAGTCAGTATTCTCCATTCTCTGCCTCCATGTTCCAGAGGGAACTAGGACCCTTCCTCCTTGGTCACCACATAGGCTATTGATCAATGGGTGGGTGGACCACAGTCATGGGTGCACAGCCCAGCACTGTTTCCCAAAAAGGGCCATAGGCAGGGCAGAATCAGCTAAATAGATCCTAACACAAGGCAGGATAACAAAGAAGGGAGAGTCAAAGCTGACCCAAAGAACTGGGAAGATGGGGTTACTGGAAGCAGCAAAGTGGATGGAGAACATTTAAAACAACAAGTTTGTAGGAGGAAGGAAGGTGTTCAGTTTTGAATAGTTGGTTTTGAGAAGACGATGGTACATCCAAGAGATGGCATTAGAGGGGCAGAACTAGAATGCAGGGCAGGACTGCATACACAGGATGAGATTCAGTCACATTGATGTGACCATTCATTCCGTTATTGAGAGTGTATCTGGCACTGTCCTAGGTTCTAGAGCTGCAGCCATGATTAGAATAAAGCCTCTGCCCTTGTGCAGCATGCAATCAAGTATCCAAGCCCTTGAAAAGAAATGATCCTCTGCACAACTCTCCATACTATTTTCTGTATCCTGTGAGACCATGCAAAGAAAAGGTTGAGGCTGAGTTGGGAAAACACAACGAAGATGGTGAACAAACAAAAACTGAAACAGGGAAAGTGCCATCAGAGAACAGAGAATCAAGAAAGCATCATTTTATGGAAGCCAAAAGAGGAGTGAGTTTAAAGAAGAAATTAGTATCAAATGGCCCCAGGCTAGCAGCAAAGAAAAAGTCATGAAATTTGACATGAGGGTTGCCATTGGTAAGCTTCTAGCAATGGTTTTTGATCCCCACTGTGCATCAGAATCAACTGAGGAGCTTTGAAACACACAGATGCCTGGGAGCTAATTTCAAGTTCCAGACTCAGTTGGTCTGAAGTGAGACTTGGTCACCAGTATTATGTTTCAGTGACTCTGATGATGCTAAGAGGCAGGTACAGTCAAGAAATACTGCTTTAAGTCTAACATTTAAGTCTTTAATCCATCTTGAATTAATTTTTGTATAAGGTGTAAGGAAGGGATCCAGTTTCAGCTTTCTACATATGGCTAGCCAGTTTTCCCAGCACCATTTATTAAATAGGGAATCCTTTCCCCATTGCTTGTTTTTGTCAGGTTTGTCAAAGATCAGATAGTTGTAGATATGCGGCATTATTTCTGAGGGCTCTGTTCTGTTCCATTGATCTATGTCTCTGTTGTGTACCAGTACCATGCTGTTTTGGTTACTGTAGCCTTGTAGTATAGTTTGAAGTCAGGTAGCGTGATGCCTCCAGCTTTGTTCTTTTGACTTAGGATTGACTTGGTGATGCAGGCTCTTTTTTGGTTCCATATGAACTTTAAAGTAGTTTTTTCCAATTCTGTGAAGAAACTCATTGGTAGCTTGATGGGGATGGCATTGAATCTATAAATTACCTTGGGCAGTATGGCCATTTTCATGATATTGATTCTTCCAACCCATGAGCATGGAATGTTCTTCCATTTGTTTGTATCCTCTTTTATTTCATTGAGCAGTGGTTTGTAGTTCTCCTTGAAGAAGTCCTTCACATCCCTTGTAAGTTGGATTCTAGGTATTTTATTCTCTTTGAAGCAATTGTGAATGGGAGTTCACTCATGATTTGGCTCTCTGTTTGTCTGTGATTGGTGTACAAGAATGCTTGTGATTTTTGTACATTGATTTTGTATCCTGAGACTTTGCTGAAGTTGCTAATCAGCTTAAGGAGATTTTGGGCTGAGACAGTGGGGTTTTCTAGATATACAATCATGTCATCTGCAAACAGGGACAATTTGACTTCCTCTTTTCCTAATTGAATACCCTTTATTTCCTTCTCCTGCCTGATTGCCCTGGCCAGAACTTCCAGCACTATGTTGAATAGGAGTGGTGAGAGAGGGCATTCCTGTCTGTGCCAGTTTTCAAAGGGAATGCTTCTAGTTTTTGCCCATTCAGTATGATATTAGCTGTGGGCTTGTCATAGATAGCTCTTATTATTTTAAGATACATCCCATCAATACCTAATTTATTGAGAGTTTTTAGCATGAAGGGTTATGGAATTTTGTCAAAGGCCTTTTCTGCATCTATTGAGATAATCACGTGGTTTTTGTCTTTGGTTCTGTTTATATGCTGGATTACATTTATTGATTTGCGTATGTTGAACCAGCCTTGCATCCCAGGGATGAAGCCCACTTGATCATGGTGTATAAGCTTTTTGATGTGCTGCTGGATTCGGTTTGCCAGTATTTTATTGAGGATTTTTGCATCAATGTTCATCAAGGATATTGGTCTGAAATTCTCTTTTTTGGTTATGTCTCTGCCAGGCTTTGGTATCAGGACGATGCTGGCCTCATAAAATGTGTTAGGGAGCATTCCTTCTTTTTCTATCAATTGGAATAGTTTCAGAAAACCTAGGCAATACCATTCAGGACATAGGCATGGGCAAGGACTTCATGTCTAAAACACCAAAAGCAATGGCAACAAAAGCCAAAATTGACAAATGGGATCTCATTAAACTAAAGAGCTTCTGCACAGCAAAAGAAACTACCATCAGAGTGAACAGACAACCTACAGAATGGGAGAAAATTTTTGCAACCTACTCATCTGACAAAGGGCTAAAATCCAGAATCTACAATGAACTCAAACAAATTTACAAGAAAAAAACAAACCACCCCATCAAAAAGTGGGCAAAGGACATGAACAGACACTTCTCAAAAGAAGACATTTATGCAGCCAAAAAACACATGAAGAAATGCTCATCATCACTGGCCATCAGAGAAATGCAAATCAAAACCACAGTGAGACACCATCTCACACCAATTAGAATGGCCATCATTCAAAAGTCAGGAAACAACAGGTGCTGGAGAGGATGTGGAGAAATAGGAACACTTTTACACTGTTGGTGAGACTGTAAACTAGTTCAACCATTGTGGAAGTCAGTGTGGGGATTCCTCAGGGATCTAGAACTAGAAATAACATTTGACCCAGCCATCCCATTACTGGGTATATACCCAAAGGACTATAAATCATGCTGCTATAAAGACACATGCACATGTATGTTTATTGTGGCACTATTCACAATAGCAAAGAGTTGGAACCAACCCAAATGTCCAACAACGATAGACTGGATTAAGAAAATGTGGCACATATACACCATGGAATACTATGCAGCCATAAAAAATGATGAGTTCATGTCCTTTGTAGGGACATGGATGAAGCTGGAAACCATCATTCTCAGTAAACTATCGCAAGGATAAAAAACCAAACACCGCATGTTCTCACTCACAGGTGGGAACTGAACAATGAGAACACATGGACACAGGAAGGGAAACATCACACTCTGGGGACTGTTGTGGGGTGGGGGAAGGGGGGAGGGGCAGCATTAGGAGATATACCTAATGCTAAATGACGAGTTAAGGGTGCAGCAAAACAACATGGCACATGGATACATCTGTAACAAACCTGCACATTGTGCACATGTACCCTAAAACCTAAAGTATAATAATAAAAAATAAATAAATAAAAGAAAAAAAAAAAGAAACACTGCTTTAAAGAAAGGGATTTCAGCAAATGTTCGTTGACTCCATTTAGCCTTTCCACAATGTGTATATATTTCAAAACGTCAAGTTGTACACCATAAATATATACAGGTGTGATTTGTCAATTTAAATAATTAATTAAGGGAACTCTGACAAGGAAAATAAGGAAGTGATTCTTGTAGAGTGATAGCAGTAGAAGCTAAATTGCAGAGATTAAAAAGAAGGGTGTGTTTTTTTCATAGAGAGACTAGCAGTCTTAACATCAGACATGGATGTTTAGCCTCAGTCTCCTGCCTTACTGTGTGATTTAACCTCTTTGTGTCTTATCTGTGAAATCAGGATAGAAATACTTGCTGTGCCCAACTCACAGTTTCCTTGGGAGGTCAAGATGGGATAATAGATGTGACAGTACTTTGAAAAAAGATTGAAGTGCTATAAAAAAGTAAGATTTATATGGTTGTCAGATTTTTTTCCCCAAAGATGGTCCTGAAGATAGTGATTATCAACTGTAAAGACCTACGTGGAACCAGCATCCCTTTCCACACTGAGCTCACAAAGTCAGCACCCTTTGATAAGTGCTCACAGCTACTATCCAAAGGCCTAATGCTGTTTGCAACTCTCGCTTTTTCACAGCTAGCTTTGCACTGGATCTATAATAGATGCAGTTTCCATAGTCTTGCAAATTTTGCCTAAAATTGCTGAACAACACAGCCTTCTGGCATAACACTAGAGTTGAAGGATGCTGCTGTAAAGGTTAAAAAGGAAGTTTACTGTGATAAGGTCCCCAATAGATTGTCAACCCTGTGGTTATAAAGAAAAGGGAAAGCAGAACAGATTGAGAGACATCTGTGAGAGCAAGCAATGCTGCAGGATCTGAAGAGCCTGATTCCTCAGGCAGATGGGGAAGGATTGGCAAAGATCTGAGCCAAACCCAGCAGTTTTTTTCAGTGACCACCTTGAGGTCTACTTGAGTACTTGGATATGCCCACCTACATAATATATGCCATGCTGGGTCTCCAAGAAATGAAGCAATACTTCTCTCAATCTTCTGCAAACTCTGACTGCCCTTGGGGTAACACCTGTACCCAGGTGAGCAGTGGAACTTCTTTGTGGTGACTAAGGTCCAGGAGAGAGGCTTTCTTTAATCATAGATGATCTTAAATGTGAAGAGTAGGATTACAAAGTGCTTTCTACTCACTTTCAGGCTGACATTTTCCTTAGGGGAAAATACCAAAAAAATACAATTCTTTGTCAAGGTAATAGCATACTTAATAGTTCAGCTTCTTTTTTTCCAATTAGCGGCTTGAATTCAGAGCAAAAAGAAAATGAAGGACAAACTGCTAACTAGGAGTGAAGCCAGGTGTCAGATAACTGGAGAAAGCATCAGAGGTATCCCCGGGAAGATCAGTTACCTCCATCTCTCCTCTGAGCCTGCCCTGGCTCCTTCTACTCTGGTTGCAATTAGGACGAAGGTGCTAATTACATTCTCCACCTGCAACTCCTCTGCTATTTTTCACCCAACTTCTTCCACCAGCAGAAAGGCTCACTTCAAAGCTGCCCTTCTCCAAACTGAAGTACAGACACCAAAGCCAGCCACCCCCTCATCTTACACCACCTCCAACAGGACTCAGAGCTTTTTTCATGTAAAACCACAGGACAAAATGGGATTTTGAAATGAAGATATAAGGTTGCTTCACAAGGGTACATGGATCTTCTTATCCGGTGAGAAGTCACTTTCCCTGTGCTCAAACATCCTTGTAAAAATCTTACCAGGAGGAGAAAGGGGCACAGAAGCCAATGGAAATACCAAATCCATGGCTCCTTTCTTAATGACAAATAACTACTTTGAAGAAGGATCCTTCATGCCTCAGGGTACGGAAGCCTAAACCTCTGGCTTGGGAGGAAATGAGGAATAATATTGTAGTCATTCAGTCCTATATTAAAATCTTATCTTTTAAAAAGCTGCTGTGATCTTGGCCAAGTTATTTAACCTTCCTGAGTATCTTTCTCCTACATTAATGGAAAAGAATAAAAATGTTATCATACAGCATTATTGTGAGCATGATTTGAGATAGAACATGCAGGGCCATAATATCAAACATGGTGTAACTCAATCTTTTTTTCTTTTTTTTTTTTTTTTTTTTTTTTTTTTGCTGCTACTGAGACTGAGTTTTTCAATATTAGAAAGTCCAGTGACCTCCTTACTATGTGAATTCCTTGTGAACACAAGACAAGAAATCTCAGCCTGGGGTATGTGCTTATAATTGGAACAGGGGGCCCAGAGCCCAGGGAAGGGGGTGCTTAGTAGTTTATTCTTCAACAATTCCTATCGTTTCATCTGTGGAAGTAGTACTCATCAATAAATCAGCAAGTAATAGGACATTTTTCAAAACTGCATGGAAATGTTACCATTTTATACTGTTATAATCATACACAAACAAGAGTATTTTTCCCCTGCTCTCAAAGATAACGTTGTTGACAATTATAGTTTCAGAAGCACAAGGCAGAAAAACTGCCCCAAAACTCAAGATGAAGGCTAAAATTAGATTTTTTTCAAACACCTCCCCTGACAGTACCTAGTAATGTTATTGTGGCTGTTGTAACCATGGGTGATTGCCTATACACACAGTTGGTGCAATGAAGAGACACAATAGCTTAAAACTAAACTGTAAGATTATTTTTCAAGTAGCTTCTCCAAGTATAATACCTTAGCTTCTAGAAAAAGTAATCTCTGCTAACATTTGAAAAGTCAAAATCCTATGCAAGAGTCTGGGAGATTAACACAATTGAGCATAATAGCTCCTTTCAAACCATTTCCTAGGGACTAGGCTGCAAAAAGCCTTAAGCTTTAAGATGGCTTTCCAAATATATTTTATTTATTCAATGAAGAAAAAGACTATTTGAAGTTTCCATATTCCTTTCACATACAGACACTTCACTGAGCTTTAAGAGAAGCATTCGTCTGTAGGCGCAAAATGAGTAATTCCCCAGCTTCTAGAAAATGCAATCAGTGCAAACATCTGAAATGTTAAAATGTTGTGCAAAATGTCTTTTGTAGAGATATAGAAAAAAAAACCCTGAAGTAAATATCATTTTAAACTGGTCTCAGCATTTATGTTTAAAAATGAATACATACTCATATGCTTAGTATCTGAGGCATAGATCATCTCCGGACAGCAATAGCAGCTGCTTCTTGGGAGGGTAACTGAGGCCCTGAGAGATAACAGTGGGAGGGCGTTTGTTCACAGGGCATCCTTCCTCGGCTTTATATTTTGTACTGTGTGCATGTATTAATATTAATCTAACTTAATCTAACTACTTAATTTAATTAAACATGGTCTCTTCAATAAGCGAGTCAGATCATCCATGCCGGTGGAGCAGATCTTTCTCTACCATCAGTACTGGATACTGACCTTCTCCCTGGCCTGGACACAGCAAACTTCTCTGACTTCTTTTCACACTGAGCACTAGGTGGGTGCTGTGCTGGCACTAAAAGGATACAATGAACATAAGAGGTTGTCTCAGGGCAGTCTGCACAGGATTGCTAGCCCTCCTTTCCCAGGCTCCTGCCTTACTCAGCTTTCTCCAGAGACCAGAGGAGGCCTCTGCATATCTTATGTACCACTCTGGTCCTTTCCTTATTGCCCCCAACCCCTCCACCCTTGCCAACATGCACTCCCTTCCTCAGGAACTCTGAGACACAATGAATAAGGGAAAAAGTGAAAGCCCCCCTTCCTCTGGGCTCTGAAGTACCAGTGAAACATGTCAGGGCCAAATCATCTTCCAGAACACACTAGCCATATGACCTTGATAAAGTCAACCTCACTGAGCCTGATTCTGTACTCTTGAAATGGTGGTGGTCATTATATCCTCAGGGGAATGGAATAGAGATTGAATGAGATCAGTTATGTAAAATGCCCAGCGTTATACTCAACACATAGCATGTGAGCAGTAAGTGTTGGATGATATCGTCATCACTGTCAGTAGAAGCAATGGTAGTTCTCACTGCCAAAACATGATTGTTTCAACCTCCGCAGGCCTGTACACATCTCCAGCTCTCTATCCTGGGACTCACTTACATGCAGTGTGGAATAGTGGAAAGGGTGGGCTTTCCAGCCAGAGGGGCTTTACCCTGAGCAAATCCTTAACTTCTTTTAATGTCAATTTATTTAACTATAAAGTGAGAATAATTCTATACCTTCCTCATAGGAGTGGGAGCAAAGATTATAGATAATATCTACAATGCCCTAGCACCTAAGTGCCCTACATATCTTGGCTGTTTTGACTTTACTCCAAGGGGGCTGATCTATTTACTGGCTCCCGTCAAGCCTTGCCCTCTTCTGCCTCCACATCTTTGTTCACTTCTGTGGCCCTGCCTGCCCTGTTCTCTCTTTCCATCTCCATCTCTGGAAACTTTCATGCCTCTGTTTCATCTGAGAGATTTTATGACACTTTCTCTGACCACAGTGACTTTTCCCACCATTGAGTTCATAGACTGCTTATCTTCTGTAGGGAAATAGGAGGGGCAAACCCAGAAGACTCCAAGACCCTTCCTCTGAGTCCTCTGTTAGACTTATTAGAAATCAAGGTGTTAGGCAACAGCCGGCAGAAAGGACTCCGGTCACATGCAGCCAAAGAGCAGCTCCTCAGTGGACTCACTCTGAGTTTCCCACACAGTTATCTCCATACTGTCTGGGAGGGGTCACTTGCCCTCCTGAAAGTTAATTCCCTGATGCCTTATTCAGGGGTGTCTCATAACATAAAATGGCCAACTGGTTCATTGATAAATTAAGGCACACTGGGGCTTCTGGCACGTGGACAGGCTGGAGGGCCACGAGGTGCATCCGCTGACTTCCGCAGGAGCAGCTGGTGTCTCACCTCCCCACAGGCCTGGCTCCAGCTGCTTCGACACCCATTCAGTGCAAATCACATTGAGTCACTCCTCTCTGTGAACTTTGGATGGTTCTGAGCAGTGCTGCGAGAGGATCCTGATCAAGTCCTTATCATGTCCCACAGGCCCACCCCGATCTGACTCTAGCCTTCTAGGCTCTTCTCTTGCAGCAGTCACCTCCTACCTCTTGCTCTTCCCCAAGCCCACCATAATCTTTCCTGCTTCTAGTCTTTCCTTTACTTGGAATGGCCTTTCTAAACTTCTGTACCTAATGAATCTTACTCATGCTTTAAAATCCAGCTCAAATGTTATCCCCATGAAGAACTTTGCTAACCTCCCAGACAAAGCGTGTTGCCAGTTTTCTCAGCAGTCCTCTAGGGTGGAGCTTTTTGCGTAGTACCTCTGTTACGTTTACATCCTTCTCCCCAACAAGACCATAAGCATCTTGGGGTCAAGGATGATTTTATAATCCCTAAGTCTGCCAAGCATGGTGTCCGATAACCAACACATTTCATTTCATGAATGATTAAAGAAAACAGAAACAAATTAATGAATAAACAATGCTCTTTTTGTTTTGTTTTGTTTGAGACAGCCTCATTCTATCACCCAGGCTGGAGTGCAGTGGCGCAATCTCGGCTCACTGCAACCTCTGCCTCACTGCAACCTCTGCCTCCTGGGTCCTAATGATTCTCCTTCTTCAGCCTCCTGAGTAGCTGGGATTACAGGGGCCCACCACCACACTCGGCTAATTTTTGTATTTTTGGTAGAGACAGGGTTTCATCACGCTGGCCAGGCTGGTCTCAAACTCCTGACCTCAAGTGATCTGCCCGCCTCTGCCTCCCGAAGGAACAATGCTGTTTCTAACAAAATACACCACCTTTCCTGGCCTTCCCACCTAAATGGGTTCCTGGAAATTGTTCTTGGCCAGTATGGGTTGGTGAGGGGCTAGCCAGGGAGCAGAGTTGTGTTCCAAAAAGGTGGGCACTCATGAGAGTGGAAGAAGGGAAGTAAGTTCCTATGTCTAGAATAACACTCTCCTAGAAAACATTAAATCTGGGGGATTTTTCACTTCTGTGCTTCTTATTTTCACTCTCCTATACTCTTGCACAGGGCTGATTTCCAGTGAAATTTGATAAGTGATATTTTGTAAAAATGTCCTGATTTTTTTTTAATTATTAAATAGCTATAATCCCAGGCCTAAAAAATCCCTTATCCAGTAGCTACAGTTGTTTTTTGAAGCACCACCACCAAAATTATTCCCCTGGTAATTATTGAGCAATCTGTTTTCACCCATAAGCCTGGCACATGTAATAAGGATGCCTGCCTGCCTATTTTCTGGCTAATTTGGTCCCTTTACATCATGTGACCTTCAGTGGCCCATATGCAATATGAAAATCATCCTCCTAGGACTTTCTTTAGAAGGTTCACAGAGGTGTGCTAAGCATAAGTAATACATCAGTTTTTAAATCCAGGCAGAGTGAACCCATATCAGATGTCTCAGGAAAGCCTGCAATGCTGTTTTATAAACGGAACAGAAGAGTTTCTTGATCTTTGCTATTCTCTGCAAGAAAATATCTCACCCAAGTACATCTTTTCCTATGTACTCTGTAGCAGGACATTTACAGGGTCAGAGAAAAAGACACTAAAAACTTACCCAAGCTGTTAGCTCATATTTATTAACTGCTTAATATAGGCCGGGGTGCAAAGGCCTTTATATGCTTTGTTTAATCTTCCCCCAAACCCTGGGAGATTTTTATCCCAGTTCTGCAGATGAGGAGACTGAAACACAGAGAAGTTGTAACTTACCCAAGGTCACCTGGCTGTGGATGCCAGAGTAAGCATTTATTTTAATTGATACATAATAATCATACATATATAGGCACATAGTGATATTTTGATACATACAATATATAGTGATCCCATCAGGGTAATTAGCATATTTGTCATCTCAAACTTGTATCATTTCTTTGTTTTGGGGCATTCAATATCTTCTATTCTAGGTATATGAAAATATACAATACATTATTGTAACTACAGTCATCCTATAGAACACTAGAACTTATTCCTTCTATCCAGCTGTAATTTTGTATCCTTTAATAAATCTTTTATCCTCTCTCCCCCCTACACTTCCCAGCCTCTAGTATTCTCTGTTCTACTTTTTACTTCTTTGAGATCAGCTTTTTTAGCTTCTGTGTATGAGTGAGAACATGCGGTGTTTAACTTTCTGTTCCTGGCTTATTTCACTTAACATAATGTCCTCCAGGCTCATTCCTGTTGCTGAGAATGAGAGAATTTCATTCTTACTTATGGATGAGTGGGATTCCATTATGTATATATACCACATTTTCTTTATCCATTCATCTGTTGTTGAATACTTGGGTTGATCCATATCTTGGCTATTGTGAACAATGTGGCAATAAACATGGTGGTAGATATCTCTTTGACATACTGATTTCCATTCTTTGCATAAATGCTCAGTAATGGGACTACTGGATCTTATGATAGTTCAGTTTGTAGTTTTTTTCAGGTACATCTGTACTGTTCTCCATAGTGGCTGTACTAGAATGCATTCCCACCAACAGTGTGTAAGAGTTCCCTTTTCTCTGCATACTTGCCAGCATTTGTTATTTTTTGTGTTTTTGATAATACCCACAGTGTGCTTTTGAAGTCAGGTCTTTCTGGCTCCAGAGTCTGAAGGTGTAACACTACCTCGGGCTGCCTCTCCATAGCATGTTCTTGTTCAAGAAGACTTTTTCTAACAGGTGTCATTCCTAGATGGCTCTCTTAAGATCTTACTCCCTTTGGCATTTTACACCTTACTCATACAATCATTTTTTTAAAAAAAACAGCAATTAAAAAAATACAGTTCAAGTGTTCATCATATCCAGGCATGCAAGCCTTTTCTAAATTTTTTTAAATAATAAAAAAGCCTCACAGAGGAAAGGAGGTTATTTGTGTCCTCCTGACACACACTTTTAGATTTTGGTTAAAAAGTCCCTAGTGGATGCAAAGTGACCCCCTTTGTCATTGGAAACAAATAGGAACACTCTTTGTGCCACTGTCCACAACCACACAGATACGTTTCCCAAGGGAGCTCATCAGGTCTTCAAACATTTAGCAAGCATGACGTGTGTGTAAGAGACAGTATTGGAGAAGGAAGACAAGCCTTGCTCTGCAGAAGCTTACAATCCAGGAGCTCACCCCTTCAAGGAATTTACAGCCTCCAGACAGATAATAACATTAGGTCCACGAAAGCCCACAAGGCAAGAAGTTCAGGGAGAAAGAAGTCATAACCATCCTGGAAAAATCTCAACTTGTTTTGTCAGAACTCAAAGGCCAATTTCTCACCCCTAGCTTCCCTCATTAGTACTTTTTGACTAGTATTGGGAGGACCAAGCGAAGAGTAAAGCTAGGGTAGCAGAGGCCATAAGCTGATTGCAAAGGACAGAGCTAAAGAAACATGCAAGTTTCCCCTGAGCACCCAATTGCGTGACTGAAAATGGATTAATTTGTATTTCTAATGGATATACAAGAAACATGTGAATATGCTAAAATAAATTTAAGTTCAAGCAATGCAAAGTGTTAGTGCGTTTGCCTTCCACTCTCAGAGGCAGCCTCTCTTAATTTGGTTCCTGGGCTCTTTCATACAAAGTTCTGTGTTTTTTAATGGCCTCAGCTTCTGGGAGGCTCAGGCCACCTAACCCATCAGGAGGCCAGGCCCGAAGGATGAGTGTGAAGAGTGGGCAACGGAGAGTTAAGCCAGGGCTGACTTCACCAGGCCCAGTCAAGTCAGGGGCAAGCACATTGTCCATCCACTGGAAGACGGAAAGGGGAGAGGAAGGCAGGCCCTCCCGACTCACAGGTCACCTCGCAACTTTGCTAGGCACTACCCACTCTTAAGGGATAAGTGAAGTATGTGGTGGGCATAAAAGGCGGATAGGGGACTAATTCTGGCAAATTCCAAGAAGGTTTTAAGGGCTCCTGAGGCAGGCAGGCCCAGTTGCTGTTTGGAGCTTCCTTTTTGGGTGGGGGGCCAGGGCGGTGCCTTAATGAGGGGAGATGCTTTTAAACAGCTGCCTTCCAAAAACCATTCTCCCTGCTTCTTTCAGCTGTTGTTTACCCTCCAGGACAGAAAATCCGGTTATTTGTCTCCCTATTCCGTGATATTATAAAGTAATGAATGGTCCATTAAACTAAGTTTGGGATCCCGTCTCCCCACAGCCGCCTCCTCGCCGGCACCCTCAGCCGGGGAGGCCATAGGCTCGGGCTGCAGCCTGGCAGCCTCAGTCCCCCTCCCTCCACCATTTCCCCCTACTCCCTCCCTCTCCTGCACCCCCTCCCCCCGGTTATTTGGGAGATTAGAGTTCATTAATTAAATCCTGTGCTTAGATCGAACTGTAACATTATTCCAATCACATTTATCTTGCAGGCGGCGGCGGAGATGGCAGCCTCGCTGGAAACGCGCGGGGGAGCCTGAGCCGGCGGCCGGGGACGCACGGCGCTGCGCGCTCCTTCGCCACGCCGCCGCGCAGCCCCTCCATCTTCCTGCTCGGCACCCGGCCCCGCGCGCCCCTGCCTAGGGGGTCCCGCTGCTCTCCGGGGCTCTTGCCGGCCCCAACCCCCGGCCCCTGTCGCCTCCCCCCACCCCCGCCCGGGTCCCCCTCCTCCGCCACAAGCGCGCGCGCTCACACACACACACACACACACACACACACACACACACACACACACGCCAGCGAGCTGCTGGCCGCTCAATGGACCGATTTCCCCGGTTTCCCTGAACCCAGCCCAGCCCGGGATGAGAAATTGCAAAATGGCCCGGGTCGCCAGTGTGCTGGGGCTGGTCATGCTCAGCGTCGCCCTGCTGATTTTATCGCTCATCAGCTACGTGTCCCTGAAAAAGGAGAACATCTTCACCACTCCCAAGTACGCCAGCCCGGGGGCGCCCCGAATGTACATGTTCCACGCGGGATTCCGGTGAGTGCGGGCCTCTGTGTTAGCGCCTTCGGGAATTTGGTTGATGGGGTGTTTGGGGAAGGGGAGGTGTGGGGGAGGGGTGTTTTGGCTTCTCCGAGACTCTTTGGGCCAGATAACTGCGCGGTCCTTCCACTCCTCTCTCTAATTCTCCCTTCCCCCTCCCTGTTATTTTTTTTTAACCCAAAGCCCCTAGAAGCCGTTGTCCAAATCTATGTGATTGCATTTCTCCTATTCTTCCTCAGCATCCCTTCCCTCATTTCAGAAATGGGGGTTGGGGGAGGCTTTCAGGAGGGTGAGGGTGGAGGGAAAGACGGTGTGTGTGTTCGGGAGGGGGCGGTGAGCGGAGATGGGCAGGCGTGAGGGGAGCGCCCTCCCCGCGCCCTGTCCGCAGACTCCGCGGGCCGGGCCCGGGTCGGTGCGGGCGGTTTAATGGCGCAGGCGCCGGACTCCCCTCGCGCCCTCCTCCTTTCCCCCCCCACCCCTATCAAAGGACACGCGGGTTTATTCTCAGGAAGCCTGTGGGGCGTTCTCCCTCGACCCTTTCCCCGCTGCCACCGAGCCCCTCCACCCCCCACCACCCCCGCTTTCCGGGATTTCTGCAATTCCCCCACCCCCTGCGGGAAGCGAGCCTCGGAAGGGCCGCCCACCCTCGCCAGGTCGGAGTCACTGCCCGGCGCTGGGCCGGACTGAGAAGGCTCCAGGCGCAGCTTGACGCCGCTCTGCGAGAGCCCCCGCCGCTACCTGTGACCCCGGGAACTCTCCCAGCGGGGCCTCCTGACGGGCAGGTGGCAACTACAAAGTGCCACCTGTGGTCTAAGCTGGGACCGAGGCGAGGAACCCAGAGGAGCCCCGCCTGGACAGAGGAGCGGAGTTGGCCGGGGGTCCCCAGCCAAGTTATAGGAAGTGAAATCGGACGTGGGCTCGGGAAGGAAGAGGTTAAGGCAGGAACCACCCCCAGCCTTTCCCTGGGTCTCCGGTTTCCTCTGCCTTTTCTCCAAAAACAATTCCTCGGGGCTGCAAGGGTGTAGCGGGTCACGCTGGCGGGGTGGCCGCTGTCCACGGTGCTGATTCCCTGGTCCTCGCAGCGCCGCGGGCTTCAGCCCTGCGTCCCGCGTGCACCCTGCTCTCCGCATAACCGCCATTTTATGGTCTCTCCGGCACCCGGAGGGATGGACAATGCAGATGGGGTTCCCTAGTTTTCTTTCTTTCTCTCGGGTGTGTGTGGGAGCAGTGGGTGGACCAAATGAGAGGGGCTCCGGGACGGAACGGAGCCCGCGCGCGTGCCAGCCGCCCCCGCCCCGGCCGCTGGACTTTAATGGCTACCTCGGCTTCCCCGAGCTGAGGCCAGCACGCTTGTCTGTGCTCATGCTCCTCTCCAGGTCACAATTTGCACTGAAGTTTCTAGACCCGTCATTTGTGCCCATTACGAATTCTCTCACCCAGGAACTCCAAGAGAAACCTTCTAAGTGGACGTTTAATCGGACAGCGTTTTTACATCAAAGGTAGGATAGGAGGAAAAGATCCGAAAGGTGCTTTTAAGGATTCTGGAGCTCAAAACAAAACAAAACAAAAACAAGCAAACAAAAACATCTAAAACAACAAACATCTATACCCCCCACTCTCACCACCAGGTGTATCTGCATTGTTTTCTTGGCATGACTGCACAAAGCAATGATCAGGAACCTTCTCCTGCGTATGTAGTGTCCTCTCATAAAAAGGACACATCAGGACCAATTTCAATAGCAAAAAAAAAAAAAAAGTATTTCACTTGGGCTTGATTGAGCACCATGATTTACAGCTAACAAGTCTGGCAAGTACTGCCAAAGCCATCTGTTTTTTAAAAAACAGACAAAAGGTTAGTTGCAAAAAGACCACCCAATGCATTTTCATTTCCTCACTGAAAAAAACTTGAAAAATAGAATAAAATGGTATTGTTTCATTGAAACACACGGAAAATGCCACAATCTGTCTCCATCAAATTGCTCGTGAAAATGCTGGCCCAAACGTATGTAGATATTTAACTATGGTTTTGTTTTAGTTTTGCCTGTTTTCATTGTCTTTACAGATTTTAACTTATTGTAAAGCTACCTAACTTAATTCATACTAATTGTAGCAGTTTCATTTTATACACGTAAGATAGTTTTGGGGTTTTGTTTTTTTAGGTGGAAGGAAGAAGGATGAGATTTGTTCAAATATATTTATTCTACTCAGTGATTCTGGTCTACTCTTAGCAAACCACAATAACTCATTACTCCTTCCTTCATGGTGGGATTATTTTATTGCTAAATGGGATGTGAGCCATCTAGTGTATTCATTAGAAGTGTGAATACTTATTTTACGAACCACTCTATTTAGGGAGTTGTGTTTTGGTCTTAGCATTTCTAGTTATTGCTCTCTCTCTTTTAAAAGTTTAATCTATGGGCAGAATTAAAACAAATTCACTGGGTATTCATGGTCTCATGAAAATACTGTTTAGATGAAAAGTCAACATACAGTCATATGATTAAGATTAACATTTTAAAAACACGTGTTTAATTATAAACTAGTTCATGAAAACTGATCAATTCTAAAACTCTAGAAGTTTTTTTTTTAAATAATTGGAAGGGTTTTAATTCAATATTAATTTTATGGACAGCTGAGAAAATTTTCATGGGTAGAACACATTCTAGTTTTCCCCAAGACACGTTTCTAACTCAATAAAAAATATTCTTCCCACACTAGGCCATGTGACCCAAATGACCAGTCAGAAGAATATTTCCTTCTCAAAACTTCTCTCATTTTAATTAATTAATTAAATTTTTACCAGTAGCATTTTAAATCTGCCTTACCTTTTTAACAACTTGTAAGAGTGGTACTGGTAACTTGGGGAGTTTCAAAGATTTCAGTTGCTGTTGCCTCTATTTTGAAGAATGAAGTCATTTTTAAATTAAAATTCCAAGCAACGTGATGATATGCAAAGCATTTCATTTCATTCCTTCTACATTTAGGCAAAAGTTGTAAGAAATTCAGTGGGTTTACTTAACATTGGAGAATCTAGCAGCAAAGTAGCTTGTTACCAGTCTCTCTTGAATATTTTAAATAGCTGAAACTTTAAGAAGAGATACTTAATTTTACTTAAAGCTCAATATGAAAGCAACGTGAAATTAGTTCTAAGTATCAGTCTTGCCCTGTTTATGTAATGAATTGTTAGAATATGGACATATTTTCAGGATTTATAATAGCCTTCTTTTCTAAGGATTAGATTTATTCAACTAAATTGCGTTTCTATATAATCAAGTAGAAAAAAACTCCCTGTTTCATTATTCAAAGGACCTTAATGAGATTATCATCTCATTTCTATTAAATATTCAGCTACACCCACTGCTATTACCATCTTCATATTTTAATAATAGATAGTGCTATACTGACTCATATCTATTTGGCTCTTATTTGGACACCAGTGATATTTGATATTCTTTGAGCACTTCAGTACAGTAGCAAACAAGTAGACCCTAGTTACAAACTCTATGTTACTAATGTTTGTGCATTAATGTGAGCTTTTTCAGGCCTATGTAAATTGTCTCCCTGTATTTCCTGACACAATTTGCCCTATACCTCCCTGCTGATCAAATAAGATACACTCTTCACGTAGAGCAGAAAACCAAGGTATGGAAGCTAAAACTGTAAGTTGCATTTACAAGCCTCAAAGAATACACCCAGAAATTGACTGAAAGATTAGAATATGTGGAGATTCTGAAGCAGTCCTCCCTTCAAGGACCACAATTATGTATGTATAATCTTTTTTGGATTCAATGAGCCTAAGATTCCCTCTGAATGAAATGTCAGCATAAGACATAAGATGGAAAATCAGTTCTTCTGAATGGAATGCTTTTCATGAATTTCTTTTTATTTTAGGCAAGAAATTCTTCAGCATGTCGATGTAATAAAAAATTTTTCTTTGACCAAGAATAGTGTTCGGATTGGACAACTGATGCACTATGATTATTCCAGCCATAAATATGTTTTCTCTATTAGCAATAACTTCCGGTCACTGCTTCCAGATGTGTCACCCATTATGAACAAGCATTATAATATTTGTGCTGTGGTTGGAAATAGTGGGATCCTGACAGGGAGCCAGTGTGGACAAGAAATAGATAAATCAGATTTTGTTTTCCGTTGCAATTTCGCCCCTACGGAGGCTTTCCAAAGAGATGTTGGAAGAAAAACCAATCTTACCACCTTCAACCCCAGCATCCTGGAAAAATACTACAACAATCTTTTGACTATTCAGGACCGTAATAACTTTTTCCTCAGTTTAAAAAAGCTTGACGGGGCCATTCTTTGGATCCCTGCATTTTTCTTCCACACTTCAGCAACTGTGACCAGGACATTAGTTGACTTTTTTGTTGAACACAGAGGTCAGTTAAAAGTCCAACTGGCTTGGCCGGGAAATATAATGCAACATGTCAACAGGTGTGTATATTTTATTACATTTTACTCATACTCCACCAGATGGCAAATCAATGTTGTAATCTCTTGGGCGTGGGAGCCATCCAATTCATTAGTTGTTGTGATGAGTTTAGTAGTAATTAGAAGAAACTCATATCTTTTGTAATGAGCGAATGAATGAATTATTCTAGCTAAGAAGTTCCATCTACCCACAGCTGGACCAAGTGTCAGATGGAAGGATTGGTGCTTCATCAGTCTCCCGTCTGTATTCTCTGTCCTCTCCCTTGGTAGTAAGGCTATGGAGCAGTCATGGAAATAACCACAAATCAAGAATTTTCTTTAAATAGATAGCTATATTCCAAGAATGCCAATGGCTAAATTAGAGACAAATCAAGTGGTTTTTCTTTTCAGAAACGATGCAGTTGACTTAAATTTATGTGTTTTGTGGATGTCCAAGGTTAGCAAAACACCTAGATAAATCATAAATTGCACAATCTGCCTTTATAATCTGATATTTGAGTGCAAAAACATGAAAAAAGTATTTTATGAGCATGTTGTTATCTCTTGGAATTTGATAGACAGATCAGCCAGAGATGCAGTATTTTCATCTAGTCTGGTGATTTTCAACTCTGGTTGTATATTAGAATCACTTGAGAGCTTTAAAAATACTATTATCTAGGCTCTGCCTCAAGAGATCCTAATGTAATTTATCTGGTGGGCAGGGAGGTGGAGACCAGGTACTTGGTATTTTTTAACAACTCCCCTGATGATTCCAATATGCAGTCAGAATTGAGAACCACTGGTCCAGGGCATTTTATAAAACAAGATTAATTGTAGATTTTTTTTTCTTTTAAATCATCTGGAGAAAATTATCTCAACTTCAGTTTCTCCTATGTAAGTAGCCTCAGTGTCCTAACATAGCCCTAAATATTATTATAAGTTGGGGTGGGTTCTGGGAGACCTGGTAAACAGGGAATTCTGAAGATCTTTGTTCCACAATAGATTTTTCCCATCCTGTAGCCTCCTAAGATGTAAGATCTGTTTAGTTGACCTCTCATAGGAGGAGGAATTACAGCCTAATAAACTGGTTTGTATCTCAATGGTAGAGTGATGCCATAATTTACAGTCCAAACTGGGACTTTTTCTTTGAGAGAAAGAGGGTGCTATTAATAATTACAACACAGATAACTGACAAACTGGGACTGTCCCAGTTCCCCAGGATATATAGTCACCTTTTTAAGTGGTCATGTCGCCCAACTCCTAAGTTTAAAGATAAATCAACTGAGGTACAAGGAGCAGAAGTTATTTACCCAAAGTCAATGCCCTAAATGAGCAAGACCAGACTTAGAAGTCAGGTCTCCTGCCAACCTGTCCCATGGTCTTTTGATCTCCTCATTTTGCTCCTCTTTTGTTCAGTTTAAGTTTGACTATACTGAAAGGGTTGTCAGAGTCATTCTAGCTCCTTAGACAGGAATATTAAAACCAAGACTTAACTTTTAAATTTCATTTGGAAGGGGAAAGGTTCACCTTTGAAATCTTCAAGTAGTGAAGAAGAAACTACATGTGCTTAGAAACTTCCAGAAACTATCCTGTGTGGCTGCCTGCCACAAAAGTGGAGTTAATCATAATGTTTCATAGCCACTCAGGCCTCAAAAAAATACGTGGGTTCAATGAAAACTGGAAGGAAATACAGTCCACAGAAACCTGACTAATGCACAGTTTCATTCTGCCTGCATCTCCAGTGATAAATACACACACCACATAGAAGCCTCAAATATTTGGCAGTGTCAGCAGGAAGGCTTCAGAGTATTAATATTATTTAAATGTGGAAGGACTAATAACTGTAATTTATTATTTACACTTAATGTATCTTACACACTTTCTGAATTTAAAAAATTTAGCATGCCAGATTGTGGCATGCTGAAGATAGGCTTGGGAACCCCTAGTTAGAAGACAAAGAAGCAAGGAATACAATTTTTCACAAGAGAGAAGAAAAATAAGGCTCCACAATCTTTCTAAACCCCGAATGAAGGGTTTATCTCTAGGTTTGAGAAAGGAAGAGACAGAGGAGTTTCCCTTAGATTAAACGACCTCCTTCACCCTATCCAAGAGCCCTTTAAGTAAGAAAAGCACAGTCATTCTTTTTGGTGGCCTTCTGTTGTGTCACCGCTGAGTCAGAGCCACACCACTTCAGAAAAACCCGGGGGCAGCTTCAAAGGCCAGCTTCAAAGGTGTGCAAACAGTGTGATCCCAGGAAATCCCATGCTAAGAGGGGCCCAACACTTGGTTTAATACTTAGCTCTTGCACTCGAAATTTTCAATACTTTTTGAACCAAGAGTCCACATTTTTATTTCTTGCTGGATCTCACAGATTATGTAGCCAGTTGTGCCCAGAAGTTGTTTTTGGTCGCCTAAAAGCAAGCACTATTTAAGTTACATTAACAAATCCGCTACCCAGCCCAGTCAGATAGACCTTGCTGATTGGAACCTTCAACGCTGACCTCTGAATCCACATGTACTTATTGTTCCACAGGTACTGGAAAAACAAACATTTGTCACCTAAACGGCTGAGCACAGGTATTCTTATGTACACCCTTGCATCAGCAATATGTGAAGAGATCCACTTGTATGGATTTTGGCCTTTTGGATTTGACCCCAACACAAGGGAAGATCTTCCATACCATTACTATGACAAAAAAGGAACCAAATTTACCACCAAGTGGCAGGAGTCCCACCAGCTGCCTGCTGAGTTTCAGCTGCTGTACCGAATGCATGGGGAAGGGCTCACAAAGCTGACTCTGTCACACTGTGCCTAAGAACTCTGAACGGAAAGTGCCAAGTGGCTGTTTAAAAAGTGCCCCAAATCAAATTGAATAGTCTTCAGAATAGAACCCTAGAGAATGTCTTAGAAGGATTGTCTGCCATTTAAAAGGAAAGATATCTTTTCTCTTTTGCACTGCTCTTTTAAGAGTTTTAGCAGATTTAGCAGGACAGATGCATTGAAGCCACATGGTTTAGACTTGATTGATAAAGGGAATGTTGCATTTGGGACTATGCTGCTAACGAAAGGGTTTGAAGTATTTTCATGTTTGGATTTTAATAATAAACTGCCTCTCATTTTTATGAGGACTAGCGCTATAGTTTCTGCAGCTCTGCTCAGATAGTCCTCATAATCAGAGGCCACTGGCCAACTGGGGCAGGGTCTGTTTTGCTGGTGGGATCAGACTCTGAAAAATGGAAACATAAAAAACTGGTTTGCATATCTCATCTTCTGTCTATCTCCCTATCTCTATCTCTATCACCATCTCACTCCCTCCCTCTGCAACTACTCCCTGCCCTACCACCGTGGAGTTTAATAATTTGCTAGGAATCCTATTGAATTCGCTTTGCTTGTATGTGTTGCATTTGTACTTGATGTGTTTAAGGTTCTGGGTAACTTTGATGCTTCATGACAAAATAAGCAAATCACGATGGACACCCTTGTGATTCCTTTTTTAAAAAAAAAAATGCCTCTGATGCAGTCCTCACCAGTCCATCCAGTCATTCTACAGCAGGATGATCCCTCTGTGGTGAGTGGGATATAAGGCAGTGCATCTTTCATGATCACAAAGAAAGCCTATGTTGTGGGTAGCATTGCGTCTCTTGATGTAGGCATTGTTATGGCAAATAATAGCACTGTGGCCACATCTGTAAGGCCATTCCAGCCTAAGTTTAGTGTCTCCCATAATCCCAACCCATACACTGGGCTGGGTGTTCTCTCAAAATATAGAGGCAGTGAATCAGCTTAAGACCCTGGGACACATAAAGGAAAAGGAAGAAGAATATTTAGAAGTTGTTATGGAATCCTGTGTACCCCAAAATGTGGTAACCATGTTACCCATTCCAGCTGGGTTAAAGTAGAGGAGGATCTTGGCCAGGCCAGGCGCCCAGGTGACTAGTGCTGAGGTGCAATCATTTTCCGTATCATTGTGTGCACCACCACCAATCCAGAACCATTTGTTCTCTTTGATAACATTGTAGCACTGGATATTCCCTCTTTCCACTGAAGTCAGATCTATACAACTACAAATTAAGCATTTCAAAAGAAAAAGCCATAGTGCAGTGGCAAGAGTTGGAATCCAAGATTATGTAGACCTGCGATGAAGGAAGTAGCTGGCCATTCTCATTTTCTTTATTTCAGCCATATGAGTAGAAATCAAATCATTCCCATCCCTGGCTTTTTACTGAGCAGCACTTTGTTCTTCCAATTCAGCCCAAAGTCTGGCCAAGTTGATGTTAAATTTTAATAAGTCTCTTTCTTCTTTCCAAATGCCAGCCAAGCATATTTGTTATGCATTTGAGTGGGGTAGCTCATTCTTTTCCTGAAATCTCATCTAGATTGCTTGCAATGCGACAAATAACTCTTTAAAAATGTGCTATAGTTCAGTGATCAGCTCATTGCCCCTCTTTAGGAAGGTGAGATCATGCCTAAAATTAAACCAAATATGGTAAGGAAAGACACTATCCTTACGCTCACGTTCTGCCTGGTTTTAACCAAATATGGTAAGGAAAGACACTATCCTTATGCTCACGTTCTGCCTGGTCCTAAACCTGCCTTATTTTTCTTTTCAGAAAGCAATCTAATTAGAGCAACTTGCGTAGATCTAGGTATTAACTAATGAAAGAAACACCAAGTTCAAATGTGTTACAAATTGTGGCACACATTACAATATAATTATAAGGGGAGACATTAAAAACATTTTGTAATTCAGTGGTATAATTTGATGGGTATCACAACCACACTGTGTTTGTTCCCTGTCCCTTTGAAGAGGACTGTACTACCGTCCTCACACTGTGCTCTGTTGGGATCACTGAGAGATTGACAACTGACAGAAGTGTTTAGTTGGCTATTCCTGAGCACTTAGTTCATTTGGTTATAGCTAAGTGATATTAATGCCAATATTACATGGGCCAGATTCTGACTCTGGAGTTTTAATCCCAATGTGCCCATTTGTTTTCACTAAATATAAATGCATAGACACTTTAAACCAAGAAGGTTAAAAGAGGAAAAGACTAGAATCTCTAAAAAAACAGTTTATTGTTCTGTAGTGGACAATTTAAATTTTATCTCATCATAATGCCAAGGATTTTTGTTTGTTTTTTTAAGTTCAGGGAGATGTTTAAAATCTCATTGCAGTCTTGGCTCCATCTTAACCTTAGAGTGGGAGGACTTTCCCATCCCCCACCACCGTGTTATCTATCACTTTAATGAAAACTCAAAATAGTGAGGAAATAGACTTTTCTTCAGAATTTGAGGGGTTTAGAGATTAGGCTCATCTCTGCTTATAAGGAGGACTTCTTGGAGATGATCCCAATAGATCACCCTTCTCTTTTGAAGAATAGCAGCTTCTAGCTGACCATGCAAAATCTCTGTTTGTTTTTCAAGACTGTTTCAAAGATTAAATCTATACAACCACTTTTATGACCAAAAAACTTGGTGTGTCCCAAGTGTCCTAATTAGAAAGGCAGCTGGCTCTCCTGCAGCTCCCAGGCTTGTATAGTCAAGTGCAGTGAACTGGGCAGTAATCAGCTCAGGACCATTGGCTCTTTCCTCCTCTTTCAGCTACAGACACATGCCCTGGCTTTTGCATTGACCTTGCTTTGTTGGTTCTAGACTAATTATATCCTTTTGTCAGACCCTTTCCCTTTTTTAGGATACTTACAACAGAGTCCACTTTCAGCTATTGGAATACATTTTACCATAAAGCCCCCAAGGCTTTCTACCCATAACCCCAACACAAAAAACCAATTAAGTTGCGGCGGGGGTGGGGGAGTAATCACAAACTTTTGGCAACCTGCTTAATGCTAGACCCTGTGTTTTCATCGGTTATTCTGAGTGTCATATGCAGATGCAGATCCAAGGGAGACAGGGCTAAATGGTGGTGTCAAGAATTCCTCCCACACCCCAAAAATTCTTTCCAATATTTGATTATTAAAATGTCTATCATTTCTCCACCTTGTGTCTGTGTCTTAAGTGTCTGTGAATATTGTAAGAGTGCTGTATGTTTAGTAGTGCTGTGTGCCTGGCAGTGCTGACTATGACTACTGTGCCATCTGTCTGTGACCTTGATGTCAGGTACCTGGCCATGGGGCTACCAGCAAGGATGTGCAAAGGAAGAACTGCTGCCCCTGCCCTCAGCTTCCTTATGCCCGAGCCACTACTTATCCGTGAATGTGAGTGTCAAGAGAAACCTAATTTGGTGGGGAAGCCAAGGAATGGGAGAACATTTCTTCTGATTTGAGTCAAGGCACTAATTATTAGACACTCTCAGACAACAAAGCAGTATTGACCTGAGGTCAAAGGAAGCAAGGACAATATTGTAGAATGCTAGGAAACTGGAAATGAAGAGTCCTTCAGCTTTGCCAGTCTTGATTCTTGACTTTACAAATTAGAAAATGGAGACACAGAGAGGCTAGGTGATTTGCCCCAGATGACACAGTCAATTAGTGGAGAAATTATGATTCCTCCTCTAGTACTTCTTGGCCTTACCAGCATCAAATGAAGCTGGCCTCACAGGGAAAGTGATTTTTGGTCTGGGATCTGCAGAGCACATAAAATAAGTTAGAAAGGCTATAAAAGAGGAAAGAAGGTTCTCCTCTCCCTCCCAAAAATGACTTCCCAACACAGAACAATAAAGGAAATGCTTGTGTGGGTATACAACTGTCCACTAATTATCACCTACCTTCTCCCTGAGATGAAAGAAAACACCCTTGGTAAATCATGATTTGATAAATAACAAGTTACTGGTGGTTCATGCTTGACAGCTGGAATCTTACCCAATAAGCTATTCATCTTAGTAAAACCTTGTTTTAGTAATGTATATGCATAATTTAGAAGTTGAAGGCTGAAAATTGTTGTGTACTTCTCCATATATATACAGCTTTCATCCAGGTCCCTTAAGAAATGCCTTCTGTTTTATAGGTAATCTCAACAGCAGACTTTGAAATATTGTGTTTGGTTCAATATGCTAAGAAGATATACAAATAATAACTTTGTGAGTCTTCATGTACACAATGACAAACTGAGCAATTTCCTCTATAATTCTAGATTCTTAAAACCTTTTTTCCCATAATTGTTTGCATGCACTAGGCACAAGCTTCTGTTTAAGTCTCTGCTTCTCCCTGAATGTGTAGAACTGTCATTTTGCTTACAAAGGGGCTGTGTGTTTGTGGCTGGCAGCCCAGATAGAGCACTCTGGGTGCTGGGGTTTGAGGGCACCTTGGCCAGCTGATTGACCTGTCTGGACTTTGTGGCCCAATTAATCGAGGCCACAGATCAGTTGGTACTAAGCATCAAAATGACTCATTATGCCTCTCTCACTCTGATTGCTTTGCCACATAGATAACAACATTTGCAATAGGAAACATTTTAGAATGTCATTATTGTATTATATATTGTCTTATGCAGTATTTCTGAAAATTTATTTTTATTGTGATGACTGATTGAAGACATGTGTATGAATAGATGTTCCTCAGTGAAGCCTATTCTCTTGTTGTTGATGACAGTGGCATCAGAGTGAATGAAGAGTTGTTGCAGAGTAACTGACTTCAGTTTAAGGTTACCCTGGGGTTCTGGGGTTAGGACCCGGATTATGCAGCTGATCTCCCAGCAAACACGGCTGTATGAAATAAGCAACTCTTCAAAATACAATTCTTGCCACTCATTCTGGACCTTTGATTCATAATCTCCTGGGATAAGTCCAACTTACAAAGATTCCCAGGTGATTCATGTGACCACCATTTGGAAACCAGTAATATATACATCCGGAGTCACATATACCATTTTGAACAAAGTAGCTAAATGCTTATCTCCCCTTGGGCGATTGGTTTCACGTGTTCCTTGAAGTTATCATGTTTAATGGCAATATAGACACAGTCTTAGTGACTCAACAATTCAGCTGTTTCAGCCAAATTGACCAGTTGCTAATTTATAAGCAAATAGTATCTGATCAATTTAGTCAGAATGGATGCAAGCCCAAAGACAAGGTGGAGAGCAAGCTTTAATATATACTTTATCTCAAGGCCAGCTCTTCATATTTCCCTCTTTATATTTCAAACTAAGAGACAGATCTCAGGTCACTCATCTTTAGAACTGGTGAGAATGAGAAACAGGGAACTTAAATGATTCATTCAGATTCAATCTGGAAGTCATTCCCAGAGCCTAAAATATTTATCTAAGGGGTCTGATTTATCAACCTCAGGTAGTATCCAAAATGCAAAGGTATTCAGGCTAAAATGAAACCAATCAAAAAAGGAAATTCAAGAGGCTGCAGTTCTAAGACTAACCCAGTATAACAAGGGTGATCAGTTATTACTTGTGGCCTTGTACCACCTCTGTTGGATAATGTGCCACCATCCTAATGAAGCTTTGGCCAGACTTCTTTCTATAGCTGTGCACATAGAAAGGCTTTAGACAACAGTGATACCAAAGGGTTCCTTTGATTTTCCTTCTGTGTGATTCCCAGACAGTTTTAGCTCTTTGGTGTGCTGCCAAATGTTTAACAACTGGCTCTGGAAAACAGTGGAACCCAGATTTTTAGCACCTACCAATTTCCATGGTGTAAACACTCTCATCTCAGCCAATTTCAAGCTACTAACTTAATGTCAACCAGCTGAAAACATAACAATATGTTTTCAAGAGCCAGTATAAGTTGGCTGTAATACAGCATGAGCCAGCTCCAGCATAGCACTGCCTGAACAATTTTTAAGTCAGTGAGTACCAAATAGGAGAGGCAAGCAGAGGTTTTGGAGGGACTTTTAAATGTCCCCTCCACCAAGGGGAGCATTTCCATGTTGGTTAGTTTTACTAATTTTTAGTAAAAGCATATTATTGGATCCTAAGGTGTTCAAATATTCCACGTGACTCTTAGGAACCTCTCAACAGACTCCCCAGTATCTTAGGAGATTACCAACTGTTGCTTTTCTAATTTCTAAGGGTGACCCTTCAGGAAAATATTCTTTAATTTAACTACCAGTTAAAACCATGTTTGGCTGATCTTTTTTAAAAAATCTGTACCTATAGTTCATCACTCGTTTCCCCAACTTTGTCATTTTCCCTATCCACTTGCCCCTCATCCTTCTGACACAATAAAAAAAAATTACAGGTGCCCACAAAACAGTGCCTGCAAAGGAGCAGGGGAAGAACAAGGCACCCAGTAAGCTCACTTGGCTCTACATATCTGGAAAGGCTCTGAGGTTCCAAGGTCTCTACCCCACCAGGGGACACCCAGTAAACGTCACACTGAGAGTTTAAGTTGCACTCAACTGGAGTTGATTTGCCCTCAGAAAAGTTTCCAGTGGTCAAGAAATACCACTGGGTAGGAATATCTCTGGGCAACTTCACTGCTGACTGGGCAAACTTTGTAGGATAAGGTGTCATGTGATGCTTTGCAGTTAGCTAAGCTAATGTAAGGCTGGACCATGAAAAACAAAAATCTGCTAATACACATTTGGCCCCTGCAGTCCCCTGGCACTGAACAATAGAGCAACTGTCCTTTCTCACCACTAGTTGTGAGTGTACTTCCAACTGAGTGTTTAGAAATCAGATACTCTGGTAATCCACAGAACAAGCTTTGTTTGCAAATTGCAAGTTTTTCTGGTAGAAGTCATTCTTAGGTGGGCTTCATTAAATCTTTAGTGAGGTAATGCTGGGAAAAAATATGCCTAATTCCTAGGACACAGTGAGTGGCCATAAGTTGTTATCTGCATGTAGTAAATCAAAATTAGGTCATGAAGGACCAAATCTACTTCTGTTGCTACAATAAAATACCCTACAGGTTCTGTAAGGCATTTCTAAACTGTAAATGCTTGAAACGCAAGTTGGACATTTTCTATACTACGTGTAAAACGCCAGATTATACCCCTATTTTCTTTCTTCCTAATGGTCATTGAAATGAGCTTATTTCTCTACATTGAGGAAGCTACATTTTATTTTAAATGAGTCAGGTGCATGTTCAGATGTTTGTCTGTATTCCCAATAAATTGCATGCAGCCTGAGCACAAGTATGCCCTCACCCTCTGGCTCTTTTCCTGACACCAAACAGAGAAGTCCACAGCTACAAGCACAAGGGGCTTGACAGGTAGGCCTTGTTTTATTATGAACAAATTCACCAGAAAACCATTCTTGAGGAACCAGCCACTCCCATAACATTTTTAGTCTTAGGGAAGAAAATTGGTAGGGACGAAAAATTGGCAGACAGTGGGAGAGAGGTTTGGTCAACATGCATAAGTGGAATAATGTCATTGAAGTACTTGCAAAAAGAAGAGGGAGGTTTCCCTCTGAAGGAATCTAGACCATTTTTTAATACGGAGAATAATTGTACCCCATGTTAGAAATGCTCTTTAGCCATATTTCAAGATCTAGATCTGAACCCATACTGTGCAGAAAGGCACAAGAGCCCTTACAGCCAAGAGCCCTGGGAGGAGTTGAGTAACAGGCTGAGATCCGGTGAGTAAGCATCATTAGTTAGCACTGAAATTCTCCATCGCTTCTCGGCCTTTTGGCTAAGATCAAGTGTAGCACTGAAATTCTCCCAGGACACAAAACAAATGTATTGAAACATCACAATACACTATCATTTACTCACATGGGACAACCACCTAAGACCATAGCAAAACTTTACAGATCTAGATGTTATCTCAAGTCAGGATTCCAGATCAACATCCTCCATGTGGAGATGAGACAACTGAGATTCAGAAAATTGGAGTGACTTATTTGCCCAGGTAGCTAAATGGAATTAGAGTCTGGGTCTCCCAACCACTGATTTCTGCTACACCACACTGTGCTGCTTCCATTGGTTAGATGGACATTGACAATTAATTGTGAAAGCATTAATTAGAAGTCAAGACAAAAGAATGTTTGTGATATCTTCTCTCACTTAACATACTTTGGTTTCACCATTGCATTTTAGCATTTTAAAGAATAGTGTATCAGTATAGAAGGAGGAACAAAGCTCTTTAAGAGTAATGATGAAACCAAAAGGTCAAAAAGTAGAAGAATAGCGAATGTAAGTTATTAAATAAATGAGCAAGAAGTATGTGTCAGGGAAAATAAATGCTTCTTATATTGTTAATACCATGATTCCCTACCCGCTCACCCGCTCACTCACACACTTGATGCATTTGTTTTGGAAAGTGCCATTTTATGCTGAGATACTGGTATTGAAGACTTCCCTCTTTCCCAACTCTATCAGAAGTTCTCTTTCTCTTTGGAAGAAGCCGAGGGCCTTAACGAATCAGACTGACCTCTCTTGTGACAGGCAGCCTCGCCTGCCCTTGGAAACAAGCTGCCAGACTGTGAGGGCCACAGAGACCCAAGAGAAGCCAGCACTGCTAGACTGAGGAACTTGTAAATATCTTCTGCTTTCTTGGTGAACAAGGACAGAGGCAATTGCGTGTATATTGTGACTGTAGTTTGTGAAGAAAATGCAACGGTTTGCTTCAACAGCTCCTCAAATGTACTTGTTAAGTGTGAATGTGCCTGCCTCATTGCCTTGTGTTCCAAACACAGTACTGAATGCGTTGTTTTTAAATAAACTGTTTTCTTGTGCTTTGGGAAACACTGCTGGTTGTCTGTCACATTTGGGAGAGCCCCCCCCAGCCTCCACACACACACACACGTACATGTGCTAACACATACTCACATTTCATCCAGTGAAGAGATTGAGTGCTTCCTCCTGTTTTATATTCTCAGCGTTTTGAGGTCCTTGGAAATTTGTAGGACCCCAGAAAGGTTAAGCTTGGCTGTCTACATCCATGAACAAGCAGGAAATACTCAAAGTTGCCACACGTAACTTTTCCATTGGTCCTTTAAATGCTAATCATGTGACAGGCCTTAACATTATTAATAATAATACATTACTCTGGAAAGTTACTATTACATACATCATTTTATTTAATGAATAATCAGGTGAGGGAGAGATGCTGAGGGAGTTGTCCCTGCTGTGCAGTTAAGTGACAAGTCAAAATGAGAACTCAGACTGACTCCCAGTCCAGTGCTCCTTCCTCTGTACCTTTCACCCCATCCCAGGCTCTCTCTAGATCACCTCCTCATAGAACCTTCCCCAGCTGCTACTGTCAGCCTCTATCCCCTTTCCCTGTGCTGGTTTTCTTCATATCATTTTTAATGGTACTATTAACTTGTTTACTCATTGCTGATCTGTGTTATCCACTATATTATAAGCTCTACCTTCAACAAAGCAGGAAACGTTGCCTGTCTATTCCCACTACACCCCCAATGCCTAGAACAGTGCTATGAGCTAAGTAAACTCTCAGTTGATATTTATAGGATGAATAGATGGATGAATGAATGGGAAGATGGGGGGAAGGAGAGATGGACAGATGGATAAATGGCTGGACAGGTGCACCATGGAGTCTGTGTAACACTTTAACTCTTTCTCATCATCCTCCCCATCTTTGTACCCACACCACAGACACCAAAAGTCTTAGCTTTTCTCTGACTGTGCTGCCTCAGACAGCATTGTGAACAAAACTCAGTAAGCATTTATGGACTCAAGGAATGAACGAACAGTCCTAGGAATTATTTTACTCAATATCTGTGCTCCAATGTCAAAAATGTCTCAGCCTATCAATGCACGAAAACACATCCTGTTCTTGTTCCTGGTTGATTTCAATTTCCAGCAAAAGGAGAAACTCAAGTTGGGTAAAAAAAAATACAGCATGATTGAAAGCATTCCACCTTCAGTAGACAACGGTTGCATCTGAGAGGGCCTGTGGGTCTTTAATTCAAACCTAAAATCCTTACTGTTCACTGCACATAACACTGGGCAAGATATGAACAGGATACAAAATTAGCAAAATCACAATGCTTATCTGAAGGAACTTAAAAAATCTTCTTGGGGAAATGATGCAAAATACTACAGGAGTATTATCTTATAAAGAGAAAGAGAGAGATAGAAAAGGATGACCCCGTGGCCCCATTAAATTTGAGTGAAGACAACAAAAATTTTGGAGGTCAAATGTAATGCTCAGGGCTTATATTTTCTGAAAACTATTTGCCTGGCTGATGATCCCTGGCAAATACACACACACACACACACACACGGTAAGTTCTGAAACAAAACAAAACACAAACTTCAGCAAAACATGAAATTGACACCAAGTTTATTGCAGGCTCTCTGCCTGGGGCTGATTAGTACAAATTAAATTTTTAAAGTAGAAATTTTTTTTCTAAGAAATTACATTACCATAGCTTGATCAAGACAAGGAAGAATTTTTTTAAAAGAGATAGAAAGAGAATCCCCTCTCATAGAAGATCCAACCTAGCCCAAGGCTCCCAGGCCAGTAAAGATGCTGGCCTTCTAATTCCGTCTAAGCAAGAGTGTGAGTTCGCCCTCGGACTAGGTTCCCACACAGGTTGAGGGTCCAGGGGTGGCTGGTATCAGCCTCAGCTCCTGAATCATTCCCCGTTTTGAGTGTGCAATTCTTGGTAAGTGAGGTTGGCTGAAGGAATATGCTGCTCTGAACATTAACTCATACTGCTCAGAATGGCAGAGCTGATCAGGAACTTAGAGATTCAGTCAATTCAATGCTCTCATTTCCAGATGAAGAAACTGAGGCTTGAGAAGAGAAAGTGACTTATTCAGATATGCTCTCCTAGTGAGCAATAGTTTAAGTACCTTATCAGTTTTATAGAAAGAAAAAGAAAGTTCTTTTTTATATCAACTACAAATTCTCAACTCTAAGTAAAAGTATTTAAAATGGCAGTCTGCTCATTTCACTTAAATTAACTTATTTTTATTATTACTAAACTATTCATCAAAGATGTTGGAAAATAGAGATAAGCAAAAGAATATTTTTAAAAGACCTAAACCTTTCATCTGTTTTTTTCTGAGTGTGTGTTTGTTCTGTACAATACATACTATTGTGTTTTCTAGTTTCTTCTCACTTAAAATTATATCAACAGCATCGTTCCATGTCATTAAATATTCTATGATAAACTCAAAACATGAAAGCACTATAACTTATTTAACCTCTTCTTAATTATTGTTTTAAATGTCGGTTCTTTGCAACTTTACATTGCTGTAAACAGTGCTCTGATGAACATCTTTGGAATTAAATGTTTGATTATTTCCTTAGATAAATCCCTTGAAGTGGATTTTCAAGAGGTATGAACAATTTTTGTAAGAGGAGTCTTTTTCAGGAATATTTGAGAAAAAACTCAATGACCAAATTTCTAAATCTTTATTTTCCTAGGAAAGTTACCAACAGGTTAGGAGAAAAACATGCGTCATCATTAAGGAAGACTTCCCTAACAGAAGGATTATGCATTTTTGTGTACTAAATAAGGAAAATAAATAAGCTATTGTTGTGTGCTTCTTCAATTCACTTACCACATCTCTTGTTTAGAATCTGGGAGAACTTCACACACTCAAGACAGAAAGCCTGTCCAATTGCATTATCATTATTAATCAAATAAGAAGCACCCAGGACCATCTGGAAGAGACGGACCTTCAATACAATGATAGATAGCTCTTTTCCTTATTCTGAGAGTATGTTTATTGCTTACTCAATCCTACCAACCTAATAATGCTTCCAATTCACATTAAGCCCAAGAAGTCAAAATGAGGAGGTTGAACTAAACAATCTACCTTGAGGCTACACAAATCCTATAGATCAGTTGTTTTTGTTGAACCTCTTTTAATCAATATCTCCACTTCTATAGGAGAGATGTGAATTTGCTTTAAGCAAATTCAAACTATGAACATACAGATTTTTAAGGCAGATATTATTAAGGGTAGCCAAAGCAGTCACCACAGGCTTCCCTACTACCACTGTCGCTCTCTTAAGTAAATCTGTATTTCTGCCCAACTAAAAAATTGTAAATATGGCCAGGTACAGTGGCTCATACCTGTAATCCCAGCACTTTGGGAGGCCGAGGCAGGTGGATCACAAGGTCAGGAGATTGAGACCACCCTGGCTAACACGGTGAAACCCCGTCTCTACTAAAAATACAAAAAATTAGCCAGGCATGGTCGCGGGTGCCTGTAGTCCCAGCTACTGGGGAGACTGAGGCAGGAGAATGGTGTGAACCTGGTAGGTGGAGCTTGCAGTGAGCCAAGATCGTGCTACTGCACTCCAGTCTGGGCGACAGAGCAAGACTCTATCTCAGAAAAAAAAAAAAATTGTAAATATATTTATCTTCGTGGGCCTTATGGCTTCTGTTGCCTCAGCTCCACTGTTGCAGCACAAAAGCAGCCATAGATGATATATAAATGGATGAGCACGGCTCTGTTCCAATAAAACTTTATTTACAAAAACAGGCAGAGCCAGATCTAGCCCATGGGACCATAGTTTGCCAACCTCTGCTTCAAGAAACAAACTCCTTACTGTATGTAAAATATTTCATTTGACCTTCATCGTATTAGTCTCCCAGGGTGGCCATAATTAATTACTGCAGGCTTGGGTCCTTTTTTTTTTTTTTTAATAGGGTCTTGCTGTGTCGCCTAGGCTGGATTGCAGTGGTGTGATCACAACTCACTGCAGCCTCAACTTCCCAGGCTCAAGTGATCCACCCACCTCAGCCTCCCAAGTAGCTGGGACCACAGGCTTGCACCATCAGGGCTGGCTAATTTTTTATATTTTGTAGAGACAGGGTCTCACCATGTTGCCCAGACTGGTCTCAAACTCCTGGGCTCAAGCAATCCTCCCACCTTGGCCTTCCGAAGTGTGGAATTACAAGCGTGAGCCACTGCACCAGGCATGACTTAGTGTCTTAAAACAATAGAAATTTATTCCCTTGAGGTTCTGGAGGCCAGAAGTATGAAATCAGCATGTCAGCAAAGTTTATTCCCTTTGGAAGCACTGAGAAAGAATGCATTTCATGCTTTTCCCTTGCTTCTGGCAGCTGCCAAACCCTTGTCATTCCTTGGTTTTTAGAAGCATAACTCCAGTCTATGCCTCTATCTTCACAAGGGTTTTCTGTGTGTCTGTGTCTGCTCCCCTTCTCTTCTAAGAATTTAGTGCCCACGCAAATCCAAGATGATCTCATTTCAAGATTATTACTTTAATTACATCTACAGAGACCCTTCCCTCTGGAAAACATTCTGAATGTCCAGGTGGATATAATCTTTTTGGGGTCACAATTCAACTCACTACATCCATTTACAACAGGACCCCTCCACCAAATAACTCAAGGATTCACAGAGTAGAGCTCAGGGAACACAATTCAGTGACACACGGACTCAGATGTACTCTAGATGTGACTGGTCCCCTTCAGAGGTAACAAATCTACCTTGCAAAAGTCCAACAGCATTACTGGGTGATGGAAGTTATGTCCTCAAATTATATTTTATAAAACTTTCCACTGTATTAGACAGTAAATATATGCGCTTCCAACAACAGATTCAAAAACAAACACCACCTCCAAGATCAACAAATTCCAAAGATGTTCCTAATATATAAGAATTTATGTCCCATACCAAAGACATGCTCAGAGCCAAGGATATTGATCTCATATGAATTTTCCAGCTGGGCTGCATGCACCACGATGAAAAAAAAAAGCATGGATAGAGAAAATATGAAAGTTGATCAACCTGTGACATGAAGTGATAAGTTCAGAAAAATGTCTAAAATGTTTCAGTGGACACAGTTGTTCAACACCTTAAAGATCAATTTAAAACTCATTCTCATCTTTGCAGCAGATATCACAGATATATAGATATAGATTTAAACAACTTTAGTCACAAACACTAATATGTCTGATTTCGCTTCCAGAAACCTTTGTGACCTAATCAGCAAACAAAACCTATTGGGAACTAAGGTGGAAATTTAGCTGGAAATATTTTTCTCAGAAATGGAACACATTGAAACTATCTTTAACAACGTGTAGAAAATAGAAACAGTAGCTGATTAAATGGCTTAAAGGAGAGAAAAGTCAGAATTCAATAGGAAATCAGAAACTAAAATGTCCGCAAGACTTGTTTCCTCCTATTGGAAGTACTGTGTTCTTCAAAATGAAACATGAGCAAGAAAATTTTCTGCCTTCAAGTATGTCAATACCAGAATGGCTGCTTGGATCCTTCATCCTTTGGAGACAAAAGTATATGTAATGTGAAGACTTCTAAGAGGACATGGCCTGACTGATCTTTCCTGCAGATAGCCTAGAGTATCCAGATTGGAGGCACACCACATCACATACCCCCAATCTGGGTGTCTAGACCAGGGAATTATCTTCTTGTGCCAGGGACCACTACCTGGCTTATTTGTTCTCATTCTTTAATCCAGCCCTAGGAGAAAGTATTTCCATGTGATGGATCCAGCAAACACTAGGGGAGAGAGAAGGGATGATGGAAGAGGTAAGTTCACTGAGTCTTTGGTACAAAAGGAGAAGGGTCAGGTTGATCTGGATGTTATCTAAAGAAGAGAATCATGAACTACAAACCAGGGACAAAAGATCATTCTCTTAGCTCTTTGTAATTCCCTGGGTTCCTTATTGATGAATACCTAGACTGTTTCCATGTTGCAGGTATAGCTTCCTCTCTGACAGCCCCTTTAAGTATTCTGTTATGGCCTGGGCACGGTGGCTCATGCCTGTAATCCCAGCACTTTGGGAGGCCAAGGCAGGCGGATCACGAGGTCAGGAGTTCGAGACAAGCCTGGCCAACATGGTGAAACCCTGTCTCTACTACAAACACAGAAATTAGCCAGGTGCAGTGGTGGGTGCCTGTAATCCCAGCTACTTGGGAGGCTGAGGCAGGAGAATTGCTTGAACCTGGGAGGTGGAGGTTGCAGTGAGCCGAGATCACGCCATTGCACTCCAGCCTAGGTGATAGAGCAAGACTGTTTCCAAAAAAAAAAAAAAACAGTAGTCTGTTATGGTCTGAATGTTGATGCTCCCCACCCCAATGCATATGTTGAAATCTTAAGCCCCAAGGTGATAGTATTAGGAGGTGGGGCCTTTGGGAAGTGATTAGATCATGAAGGTAGAGACCTCATGCATCTCATGGATGGGACTAGTGCCTTTATAAAAGGGACCCCAGAGAGTGCCTTGCCCCTTCCACCATGGGAGAGCACAGAGAGAAGGTGCCATCTGTGTACCAAGAAGTGGGCCCTCACCAGACACCAACTCTGCCAGTGCCTTGATCTTGAACTTCCCAGCCTCCAAAACAGTGAGAAATAAATTTCTATTGTTTATAAGCCAACCAGTCTACTGTATTTGTCATGGCCACTCAAACGGACTAAGACATGGTCCCAGGATGCTGCTTCAGGAAAATCCTCCTCTATTTCTTTCTTTCTGCCTACACTAACCTTCCTCACACATAGACCCTATAGTTCCCCATCACTCAGCTCCCAGCTTGGTGCCTCCTTCTCTGCTGCCCCTGTATGGATGTAACTCCAACTCCAGATTTCACCTTGTTTTGTAACCAAGATCACTCTTGAGATGCACAAGCCACAATCTCAGGCTTATGATGGTGCCCTCAAACCTAAGCCAGGCCCTTGGGAATGACTGACCAAGCCCGCAGCACCCCAATAACCAAGCCCATTTAGGGAAGGCAATCAGAC
Organism: Symphalangus syndactylus; assembly: GCF_028878055.3. Lineage (NCBI taxonomy): Eukaryota > Metazoa > Chordata > Mammalia > Primates > Hylobatidae > Symphalangus > Symphalangus syndactylus. The sequence goes on along the minus strand of NC_072423.2, from coordinate 29,172,974 downwards.
AGTTATCAGAATAATCCCAGGAGCTGGGAACTAGAAATCTAGCCTCCTCTGCTGCCAGTTTGGGGACATAAAGAAGCCCAAGGGATAAAATAGGAAGTAGCATGGTGATGAAGAAAGAAAAATTAAAAGAGAAATTAACTGAGTCCCTGTAGGTAGGGAAAAAGTTTCTGTAGAAAGAGAGGCAAGAAGCTGGAGTGGGCAGATTCCTGATAACGTCATAGACAAAAAGGCATCTTCAAAAACATATTCATGATTTTGCATTTCTAGCAGTGTTTTAGTCAGCCACATGAATTTCTGCTGTCAAACCACTGAGTTTGGGGATTAATTTATTATCAAAGCATAACTTAGCTTATCCAGATTAATACAATACCTTAGACTTTAAGCTTTCAAAAACAAATATGACCGAAGAATGGTGTGCATATAGAAACTGCCCCAATTTAACCTATTGGTATCCAGCTACAGACCTGACCTCCCCCAAATAGGCTTGCATTCGCCACTCCTATTGCCTCCTCCTGACGTGGAATTATTCTCCCACACTGCCCTAAAGTCCCCACCATGGATGGCATTCCTTGTATTTGTTGCTTCTTTGGACTTTAGCTCATCTTGCTTTGGATTTCTGATGTGTACCTTGTAACCCAACTAATGTAAGTTCTTTAGGGGCCAGGACCACCTCCCCAACCTCCTCATATCCTTTACTCTGATGCATTCCTGGCAGGTACACAGTGTTTGCTAACCGCACAATTGCCGAGATGTACCTGTTGCTCTTCTTACAATCATGTCTGTGAAGTCCCTGTAACAGCTCATCCTGTATCCTTGGCAGTATCAGTTCTATCAACAGAAAGTGTCTCACACAGTTTCAGAAACAGGAAGATGGTGTATCTCAGTTTGTCGTCTTTGTACTAAACAGCAAATTGTAGGATAATTTACTCCTCAGTGATTGGCCTGTCTCAGGCCCAGCCAGAAAGTTCTGTTGTGGTCGTTGTTGCTTTTCTTCAAAAGCAAATTGCTCTGAGAAGTCAGCACAAAGTATGATGCTAATAGAATAGTAGAGATAGTTTTCATGAGTCTATATATCCAGAAATCCCTTCACCTTCCAATGTTCAATCATGACACTTCCCTCTTATCTCTTTAATTAGCATGTTAATTAACAATGGCTGGCTGGGTGTAGTGGCCCACACCTGTCATCTCAGCACTTTGGGAGGCTGAGGTGAGTGGATCGCTGAGCCCTGGAGTTTGAGACCAGCCTGGGCAAAATGGCAAGACCCCAGGCTGGGCGATATGAAAAGACCTCACCTCTACAAAAAAATACAAAAATTATCTGGGCATGGTGGCCCATGCCTGTAGTCCTAGGAGGCCAAGGTGGAAGGATTCCTTGAGCCTTGGAGGTAAAGGCTGCAGTGAGCTATGATCACACCACTGCACTTCAGCATGGGTGACAGAGTGAGACCCTGTCTCAAAAAACAAACAACAAAACAATGGTTATCTCTGCACGTTGAGATTTTTGTGCCTTTCTGTATTTTGTAAATTTTCTCCAGTGAACATTTATTTTTATGATCTGATTTTATGATTTATAAACATTTATTTTTTGCCTTCTTCCTCTACCTCCCATGCCTCCGTTCCCCCCAACCCCCCACAATAAAACCTGATGATTTCATTCAGAATACAGTTAAAGACATGCTAAAATTCCCTCAGGGGATATCAAGGCCTCATCTATGGCTCAGTCCCATCTGTAAGTGACCATCCTGACTGGGGGAAGTACTGTGATGGGTGTCTTCATCCATCGACAAAAATGTTCAGCCATACAACAGAAGCTAAGCAAGAGAAGTCAATAGGCCCCTACACTTGTACAGCTACACACAGGAGTCTCAGTCTCCACAGAAAGTTGTCCCAAATCACCAATTTGGGCTGGATGCCAGTGGTGCCCCATTAACACTCCATGGTGTTCCTGGTGGGGAGACCCAGAGTGGGCACCAGCAGCTCCATGAACCAGGACTCAAACCGGGGAGCAGGAAGGAAATGTCTTGGTCAACACAACCCCAGCCTACTCCTTTCCACTACCTAGAAACAGGACGCCAAGAGATGATACTTTCCAGGTGAACAGGCACCAAAAGTGTAGGCTTCTCAGATTGAGAACCAGAGAATATTTAGAATATTAATATTGGAATTTAGAATGGCATTCACACATTTCAGAGGCTCAGAGAAGCAAAATGATGTCTCCTAAGTCACACAGCTTGTAAATGACAGAGGCAAGACTGGACTCTAAGTCCCTTGAGACTTCAAGTAAATTATGCTTCAATAGGAAAGAAAGAAAATCCAGCCTATAGATATGGAAAAACACAGCAATATTAGCAGTGTCTGCAGTCATGAAGTCATGGAGATGCAAGATTGGACTCTAAGTACCTTGTCATGCAAAGGCATGACATCACACTGGAAAAAGCACAGGGACATCAGAACCAAGGGTGCCTCACCTTCCTGGGACCAGAATCGCCCCCTCCTGGTTCCTTAGCCCAGGATAGATCCACTGGGTCATGTTTGGGTACAAAGAGATCATATTTAGCAGCACAAAAATTGGAAGACTGCCTCCTTTTCTATCTAAGGTCTGGATTTATTTATAAATAAACTTATTCATAAAAGTCTCTGTCCTCCTAACTCTGAGCAGGATATCTGTTCCCTCTTCTAAATTCCACTTCTCTCCCATGACTCTAAGGAGGGTCACTAACTTTTGGAATATTATCCAGTTGCCTCCTAAATATTTTCTACTCCCTGTAGCACTTAAATACACATGTATATTACTCATTGGATGGCTTCTAGGACTGAATTCTAGTCATATGTCTCTTTTAGTAAATTGAGTCCCATCAACTTGATGTTCTAATATTTCAGAATGGCTAGAACCTAGTCACTTAGGACCTTTTCCTCAGTCCCTTCAAATGTTTGGCAGCCAGAGGTGACACTAATAGTTTTTATTCTCTATGGCTCTTATAAATACAGATTAATCGGTTGCCTTCCAAGATTTTTTTTTGAAAGGTGACCGTTGTAAAGGAGATTCATTATTTTCGTATCAGAGCAGGGGAAAGCAGGATCCATTTTTCATCCTATTGAGAAATTAGCTTCATTTTAACAATAGTTTTGAACCTACAAATGTCAATGTCTTCTTATCAGGAAGTCTGTATTATTTCACAGGCATGGAAGGTGGCAGCCCATAGACTGGAAGGGCTGGAGGCCTTTCTAAAACCCCTCTCACTGCTGTGCAATATCGGCTATGCTGATGGATCCTGATGTGGTATCAGATCAAACAGAACCCCTGAGATCACTCATACGATCCAACTCCTGGATGCAGACTGTTGCTGATATGCCACTATCATCTCATATGGCCTGAGACATTTTAAAAATGCTTAGTTATAGGGCAGAAATTCATCCCTCTTTGCCCAGGACAGGAGCAGTTTCCAATTCTTGTACTGGCATAATTATCAATAGAGCTTTATTTGATTCACTCTAATGTCATGATTTGGGCAATATATAATAAAATGGTCATCCTATTTACTGATCATCTAGTCTGGCCACTTCTTTTCATACAAGGGGAAACTAAACCCCAGGGAAGTGAATGAAAGATATCAGCTCCCAAAGGGAGGTGATAGCACCAACTGACCACCCCCAACCACCAGCCAGCCAGGCTGTACTGGCATCTTCATGACTTCATGACCATAGACACTCTGCTAACATTGCTTGTTTTTCCATATCTATAGGCTGGATTTTCTTTTTTTCCTATTCAAGTATAATTTACATATTTAAAATACACAGATTTTAAATGTTCAGTTTCATGAATTTTAACTCCCAAAACAAGATACAAAATATTTCTGTTAATCCTGAAAATTTCCACTGGGCCCCTTTCAGTCAATTCTCCCATCCTAGAGGAAAACATATTCTGATCTCTGGCCCCACAGATTATTTTGCCTGTTCTTTGACTTCATATAAAAGGAATCATACAGCTTATAGGTCTGGAAGGGGTGGTGGAGGGAATGTAATCATTATAAAATATACCCAGTTAGAGCCTTATCTTTAATAAAGGCCCACTCTCCAGAGGAAAATATTTTGCCAGGGCCTTATAGCAGCTTGGGGAAAAGAATTCCTCCCACTCTAGCCTGCTGTAGCCATCCTGTCTCACCTAAGAGAGAAAAAAAATGCAATCCACAGAGCTCAGAGCTTAAAGAAAATAGATTGGGAGTGGTGCAGCCAGGGATAGGAAAGAGAACTAAAGGGGAAAAGAATATGACTGAAGAAACACTTGTGAAGTTCACCTCTCTGAGACACAGGCCCACTAAAAGACTGAGATTTAGGTTAGAGAACGTTCTTTCCTACATATACCTTACTACTACACCAAAAGAATACTAGTATAAAACAGGCGTGTACCGCCGAAAGAGCCACAAAAACATAGGCACTGTCTGAGAAGGAGGACTTAGGAAAGCCCAAAGTCAAGAGGACACAAAAACAGGATAATACAAGAAGCTGAAGCCTCTGGCACCTGTAACTACAGCACATATTAATCACAATCCAAGTCTTAGTCAAATTAATGTAAATTCTCACACGAAAGGCCTATTTAGCTCAGTTTCTATTACCCAAAGCAGCATGCTTTGCTTTCAAGAAAAAACTACAAAGCAAAACAAAATGGAAAAAAAAAGAAAAAAAAGAAAAAAAAAAAAACAGAATCGAAAGAGACAATCATTAGGTCAAGAGTCAGAAATAATACAGATGTTGGAGCAACAGGGAATTTTAAATAACTATGATTATTATGATAAGGACTCTAATGGAAATAAAAGACAACATGAAAGAACAAAACATGGATAGAAATGGAAACACTAAGAAAGAATCAAAAGGAAATGCTAGAAAGTAGAATGGTGGTTACCAGGGGCTAGGGAATGGGGTTTGGGAGATGCTGGTAAAAGGATACAAAATTTCGGTTAAGTAGGAAAAATTAATTCCAGAAATCTATTTCACAGCATAGTGATTACAGTTAATACCATGTATTGTATTCTTGAAAATCACTAAGAGATTTTAAGTTTTCTCATAAAAAATGATAAGTATGAAGTAACGCATATGTTAATTAGCTCAATTTAGTCATTTCACAAGGTATTTGTGTTTCAAACACGTTGCACATAATAAACATATGCAACTTTTGTTTGTCCACTAAAAATAATTATTTTTAAAAGGAAATGCTAGAAATCAAAAATGCTATAAGAGAAATGCAGAATGCTTTTGATGGGTTCATCAGTAGACTGAACACAGCCAAGGAAAGAATCAGTGAGCTTGAAGATAGGTCAATAGGAACTTCCCAAGCAGAAATACAAAGAAAAGAAAGAGTGAAAACAATAGTAACAATAACAGAACATTCAAGAACTCTAGGACAATATCAAATCGTACACCACATGCATAATTGCAATACGAGGAGAATAAAAATGTAATGAAACAGGAGAAATATTTGAAGTAACAACTGTTGAGAACTTTCCAAAATTAATGACACCAAACCACATATCTAGGAAACTCAGAGAACACGATGTTGTTCAGTTCTGCTACTTTATCACTGATTTTTCTGTCAATTGTTGAGGGGGTATAAAATGACCAATTATGACTGTATCTTTGTCTGTTTCTCCCCTTAAAAGGTTAATTTTATGTCATAATATTTAAGTTATCCCATTAGGCATAAGTACAATTAGGAATATTACATTTTTTCATGAATTGGCCCTTTTATCATTATAATATATCCCTCTTTATCTCTGGCAATACTCTTGACTTGAAGTCACTTTTTAATATATTAATAAGCTACACAAACTTTCTTATGCTTAGAATATGGATGGTATAGGTTTTCCACCCTTCTACTTTTGATCTGTTTGTATCTTCATAAAGTGTGTTTCATGCAAAAATCACATAGATTTTGTGTGTGTGTGTTTATTTAATCTGACAACAAAGGTCTTTTATGTAGGATATTCAGATAATTTACATTTAATGTAAAGTTTACTGGAAACAATATATTTGAACAGATGCTTCATCAAAGAAGACATCAGATGGCAAATAAGCACACGAAAAGATGCTCAACATCATTAGCCACTAGGGAAATGCAAATTAAAACACAATGGAATGCTACTACATACTCATTTAAATGGCTAAAATCAAAAAGGCTCACTACCAAATATTGGTGAAAACACAGAGAAGTTGGTTCTCTCATACACTGCTGGTGCAAATGTAACATGATACAGCCACCTTGAAAAACAGTTTGGTAGTTTCTCAAAAAGTTAAACATATATCTACTCTATGATCTTGCCATCCTATTCCTTTTTATTTACCCAAGAAAATAAAGCATAGGTCTATACAAAAGTTTGTGCACAAATGTTCACAGCATCTTCGTTTGTAGTAGCCAGAAACTGTAAATAACAAAAATGCCCATCAGCAGATGAATGGATAAAACACACAGTGGTGGCCGGGCGCTGTGGCTCACGCCTGTAATCCCAGCACTTTGGGAGGCCAAGGTGGGTGGATCACGAGGTCAGGAGATTGAGACCATCCCGGCTAACACGGTGAAACCCCATCTCTACTGAAAATACAAAAAATTAGCCAGGCGTGGTGGGCACCTGTAGTCCCAGCTACTCAGGAGGCTGAGGCATGACAATGGCATGAACCCAGTAGGCGGAGCTTGCAGTGACCTGAGATCGTGCCACTGCACTACAGCCTGGGTGACAGAGCGAGACTCAGTCTCAAAGAAAAAAAAAAACACAGTGGTATAGCTCTACAACTGAATACCACTTAGCAATAAAGAGAGAGGAACTAGTGATATGCCCAACAACATAGATGAATCTCAATGTAATTATGTTAAGTGAAACAAGCCAAACCTAAAAGAGTGCGTAAATACTGCATGATTGCATTCACATAAAATTTTTGAAAATACAAACTAATTTAGAGTGACAGAGAGCAGACCATTGGCTGCCTGAGAATGGAAGGGTAGGTGAGGAGGGTTGAGAGGGAGGATTACAAGTGGACAGAAAGAAACTTTTGGAAATGATACGTACATTCACTACTTTGTGGTGAAGATTTCATGGGTGAATACTGATGTCAAACTTATCAAATTTTATACTTTAAATATTTGCAATTTATTGTTATGTCAATTATAGCTCAATAAAACTCTAATATATTTTTTAAGTTATTTGGAGTCCAGTTGGTTTCTTATCCCTGCCTTTGATGTGTTCTCCCCCTGCCACTGCCCTATTCTTCTTTCCTAGGAAAAGCTCATCACTTTCTGGGTTATATTTGCTTCAGGTTTCTTTCCATCCTTGGCTGATTTTTTATAGTAAAGTTTATGTAACATAAGATTTATAATTTTAACAACATTTAGGTGTACAGTTTGGTGAAACTAATCACATTTACATTGTTTTGCAACCATCACCACCATTCATCTCCGGAACTTTGTCGTCTTCCTGAGCAGAAATTCTGTCTCCATTAAACAATTCCCATTTCCCTCTTTCCCAGCCCTGGGCAACCACCATTCTACTTTTTGTCTCCATTAATTTGACTACCCTAGGTAACTCACAGAAATTGACTCATATACTATTGGTCCATTTTTGGCTGGCTTATTTCACTTAGCATAATGTCCTCAAGGTTCATCCATGTTGTAGCATGTGTCAGAATTCCCTTCTTTTTTATGGCTGAACAATGTTCCACTGTATGCAAACCACATGTTGTTTATCCATTCATCCATTGAAGGACACTTGGGTGGCTTCTACTTTTTGGCTATTGTGTCTGATGGGTTTTTTAAGTTACGGTTTTGTAGCTTATCTGGCTTATTCTTCTTTTTAAGGTGGAAACAGTGGTATTTTGCAACCGCCTATTCCCTGACAAGAATTAGAAGTCCTCTATATATTGAGTTATAATCTCATTTTTTAATCTGTCACAAAATCCTAGAATTGAAAATATATCCATGGCCTGTCAAAGAATAATAACAAGTCATTAAAAAAATCCATAAGTGGAGGTGGAGCCAAGATGGCCGAATAGGAAGAGCTCCGGTCTACAGCTCCCGGTGTGAGTGACGCAGAAGACGGGTGATTTCTGCATTTCCATCTGAGGTACCGGGTTCATCTCACTAGGGAGTGCCAGACAGTGGGCGCAAGACAGTGGGTGCAGGACAGTGGGAGCAGCGCACCATGCGTGAGCTGAAGCTGGGCGAGGCATTGCCTCACTTGGGAAGCACAAGGGGTCAGGGAGTTCCCTTTCTGAGTCAAAGAAAGGGGTGACAGATGGCACCTGGAAAATCGGGTCACTCCCACCCTAATACTGTGCTTTTCCGACGGGCTTAAAAAAATGGCACACCAGGAGATTATATCCCGCATCTGGTTCAGAGGGTCCTATGCCCACGGAGTCTCGCTGATTGCTAGCACAGCAGTCTGAGATTAAACTGCAAGGGGGCAGCGAGGCCCGGGGAGGGGCACCCACCATTGCCCAGGCTTGATTAGGTAAGCAAAGCAGCTGGGAAGCTCGAACTGGGTGGAGCCCACCACAGCTCAAGGAGGCCTGCCTGCCTCTGTAGGCTCCACCTCTGGGGGCAGGGCACAGACAAACAAGAAGATAGCAGTAACCTCTGCAGACTTAAATGTCCCTGTCTGACAGCTTTGAAGAGAGTAGTGGTTCTCCCAGCACGAAGCTGGAGATCTGAGAACAGGCAGACTGCTTCCTTAAGTGGGTCTCTGACCCTGGAGCAGCCTAACTGGGAAGCACCCCCCAGTAGGGGCAGACTGACACCTCACATGGCTGGGTACTCCGCTGAGACAAAACTTCCAAAGGAACGATCAGGCAGCAGCATTCGCGGTTCACGAAAAATCCACTGTTCTGCAGCCACTGCTGCTAACACCCAGGCAAACAGGGTCTGGAGTGGACCTCTAGCAAACTCCAACAGACCTGCAGCTGAGGGTACTGCCTGTTAGAAGGAAAACTAACAAACAGAAAAGACATCCACACCAAAAACCCATCTGTATATCACCATCATCAAAGACAAAAAGTAGATAAAACCACAAAGATGGGGAAAAAACAGAGCAGAAAAACTGGAAACTCTAAAAAGCAGAGCGCCTCTCCTCCTCCAAAGCAATGCAGTTCCTCACCAGCAATGGAACAAAGCTGGACAGAGAATGACTTTGACGAGTTGAGAGAAGAAGGCTTCAGACGATCAAACTACTCTGAGCTACAGGAGGAAATTCAAAACTATTCCAATCGATAGAAAAAGAGGGAATCCTCCCTAACTCATTTTATGAGGCCAGCATCATCCTGATACCAAAGCTGGGCAGAGACACAACTAAAAAACAGAATTTTAGACCAATATCCTTGATGAACATTGATGCAACAATCCTCAATAAAATATTGGCAAACCGAATCCAGCAGCACATCAAAAAGCTTATACACCATGATCAAGTGGGCTTCATCCCTGGGATGCAAGGCTGGTTCAACATATGCAAATCAATAAATGTAATCCAGCATATAAACAGAACCAAAGACAAAAACCACATGATTATCTCAATAGATGCAGAAAAGCCCTTTGACAAAATTCAACAACCCTTCATGCTAAAAACTCTCAATAAATTAGGTATTGATGGGACGTATCTCAAAATAATAAGAGCCATCTACGACAAACCCACAGCCAATATCATACTGAATGGGCAAAAACTGGAAGCATTCTCTTTGAAAACTGGCACAAGACAGGGATGCCCTCTCTCACCACTCCTATTCAACATAGTGTTGGAGGTTCTGGCCAGGGCAATCAGGCAGGAGAAGGAAATAAAGGGTATTCAATTAGGAAAAGAGGAAGTCAAATTGTCCCTGTTTGCAGATGACATGATTGTATATCTAGAAAACCCCATTGTCTCAGCCCAAAATCTCCTAAGCTGATAAGCAACTTCAGCAAAGTCTCAGGATACAAAATCAATGTACAAAAATCACAAGCATTCTTGTACACCAATCACAGACAAACAGAGAGCCTAATCATGAGTGAACTCCCATTCACAATTGCTTCAACGAGAATAAAATACCTAGGAATCCAACTTACAAGGGACATGAAGGACCTCTTCAAGGAGAACTACAAACCACTGCTCAATGAAATAAAAGAGGATACAAACAAATGGAAGAACATTCCATGCTCATGGGTTGGAAGAATCAATATCGTGAAAATGGCCATACTGCCCAAGGTAATTTATAGATTCAATGCCATCCCCATCAAGCTACCAATGACTTTCTTCACAGAATTGGAAAAAACTACTTTAAAGTTCATATGGAACCAAAAAAGAGCCCGCATCGCCAAGTCAATCCTAAGCCAAAAAAACAAAGCTGGAGGCATCACACTACCCGACTTCAAACTATACTACAAGGCTACAGTAACCAAAATAGCATGGTACTGGTACCAAAAGAGAGATATAGATCAATGGAACAGAACAGACCCCTCAGAAATAATCCCACATATCTACAACTATCTGATCTTTGACAAACCTGACAAAAACAAGCAATGGGGAAAGGATTCCCTATTTAATAAATGGTGCTGGGAAAACTGGCTAGCCATATGTAGAAAGCTGAAACTGGATCCCTTCCTTACACCTTACACAAAAATTAATTCAAGATGGATTAAAGACTTAAATGTTAGACCTAAAACCATAAAAACCCTAGAAGAAAACCTAGGCATTACCATTCAGGACATAGGCATGGGCAAGGACTTCATGTCTAAAACACCAAAAGCAATGGCAACAAAAGCCAAAATTGACGAATGGGATCTCATTAAACTAAAGAGCTTCTGCACAGCAAAAGAAACTACCATCAGAGTGAACAGACAACCTACAAAATGGGAGAAAATTTTTGCAATCTGCTCATCTGACAAAGGGCTAATATCCAGAATCTACAATGAACTCAAACAAATTTACAAGAAAAAAACAAACAACCCCATCAAAAAGTGGGCAAAGGACATGAACAGACACTTCTCAAAAGAAGACATTTATGCAGCCAAAAAACACATGCAAAAATGCTCATCATCACTGGCTATCAGAGAAATGCAAATCAAAACCACAATGAGATACCATCTCACACCAGTTAGAATGGCCATCATTAAAAAGTCAGGAAACAACAGGTGCTGGAGAGGATGTGGAGAAATAGGAATACTTTTACACTGTTGGTGAGACTGTAAACTAGTTCAACCATTGTGGAAGTCAGTGTGGCGATTCCTCAGGGATCTAGAACTAGAAATAACATTTGACCCAGCCATCCCATTACTGGGTATATACCCAAAGGACTATAAATCATGCTGCTATAAAGATACATGCACACGTATGTTTGTTGCGGCACTATTCACAATAGCAAAGGCTTGGAACCAACCCAAATGTCCAACAACGATAGACTGCATTAAGAAAATGTGGCACATATACACCATGGAATTCTATGCAGTCATAAAAAATGATGAGTTCATGTCCTTTGTAGGGACATGGATTGAACTGGAAAACATCATTCTCAGTAAACTGTCTCAAGGACAAAAAACCAAACACCGCATGTTCTCACTCATAGGTGGGAATTGAACAATGAGAACACATGGACACAGGAAGGGGAACATCACACTCCGGGGACTGTTGTGGGATGGGGGGAGGGGGGAGGGATAGCATTAGGAGATACACCTAATGCTAAATGACGAGTTAATGGGTGCAGCACACCAACATGGCACATGGATACATATGTAACAAACCTGCACATTGTGCACATGTACCCTAAAACTTAAAGTACAATAAAAAAAGTCCATAAGTAATAAAGCCTCCAATTTCTAAAAGAGTTTATGTTTTTCAATGTCTGTGATGAGATACCTGTAGCACAAATAGGTGTGCAGTCACAGCTGGGTAGAAACTAGAATTCACATGCTTCAATTTTTTTTTTTTTTTTATACTTTAGGTTTTAGGGTACATGTGCACAATGTGCAGGTTTGTTACATATGTATCCATGTGCCATGTTGATTTCCTGCACCCATTAATTCGTCATTTAGCATTAGGTATATCTCCTAATGCTGTCCCTCCCCCCTCCCCCCACCCCACAACAGTCCCCGGAATGTGATGTTCCCCTTCCTGTGTCCATGAGATCTCATTGTTCAATTCCCACCTATGAGTGAGAACATGCGGTGTTTGGTTTTTTGTCCTTGCGATCGTTTACTGAGAATGATGTTTTCCAGTTTCATCCATGTCCCTACAAAGGACACGAACTCATCATTTTTTATGGCTGCATAGTATTCCATGGTGTATATGTGTCACATTTTCTTAATCCAGTCTATTGTTGTTGGACATTTGGGTTGGTTCCAACTCTTTGCTATTGTGAATAGTGCCGCAATAAACATACGTGTGCATGTGTCTTTATAGCAGCATGATTTATAGTCTTTTGGGTATATACCCAGTAATGGGATGGCTGGGTCAAATGGTATTTCTAGTTCTAGATCCCTGAGGAATCCCCACACTGACTTCCACAATGGTTGAACTAGTTTACAGTCCCACCAACAGTGTAAAAGTGTTCCTATTTCTCCACATCCTCTCCAGCACCTGTTATTTCCTGCTTTTTTAATGATGGCCATTCTAACTGGTGTGAGATGGTATCTCACTGTGGTTTTGATTTGCATTTCTCTGATAGCCAGTGATGATGAGCATTTCTTCATGTGTTTTTTGGCTGCATAAATGTCTTCTTTTGAGAAGTGTCTGTTCATGTCCTTTGCCCACTTTTTGATGGGGTTGTTTGTTTTTTTCTTGTAAATTTGTTTGAGTTCATTGTAGATTCTGGATATTAGCCATTTGTCAGATGAGTAGGTTGCAAAAATTTTCTCCCATTTTGTAGGTTGCCTGTTCACTCTGATGATAGTTTCTTTTGCTGTGCAGAAGCTCTTTAGTTTAATGAGATCCCATTTGTCAATTTTGGCTTTTGTTGCCATTGCTTTTGGTGTTTTAGACATGAAGTCCTTGCCCACGCCTATGTCCTGAATGGTATTGCCTAGGTTTTCTTGTAGGATTTTAGTGGTTTTAGGTCTAACATGTAAGTCTTTAATCCATCTTGAATTAATTTTTGTATAAGGTGTAAGGAAGGGATCCAGTTTCAGCTTTCTACATATGGCTAGCCAGTTTTCCCAGCACCATTTATTAAATAGGGAATCCTTTCCCCATTGCTTGTTTTTGTCAGGTTTGTCAAAGATCAGATAGTTGTAGCTATGCGGCATCATTTCTGAGGTCTCTGTTCTGTTCCATTGATCTATGTCTCTGTTGTGGTACCAGTACCATGCTGTTTTGGTTACTGTAGCCTTGTAGTATAGTTTAAAGTCAGGTAGCGTGATGCCTCCAGCTTTGTTCTTTTGGCTTAGGATTGACTTGGCGATGCGGGCTCTTTTTTGGTTCCATATGAACTTTAAAGTAGTTTTTTCCAATTCTGTGAAGAAAGTCATTGGTAGCTTGATGGGGATGGCATTGAATCTATAAATTACCTTGGGCAGTATGGCCATTTTCACGATATTGATTCTTCCAACCCATGAGCATGGAATGTTCTTCCATTTGTTTGTATCCTCTTTTATTTCATTGAGCAGTGGTTTGTAGTTCTCCTTGAAGAGGTCCTTCACATCCCTTGTAAGTTGGATTCCTAGGTATTTTATTCTCTTTGAAGCAATTGTGAATGGGAGTTCACTCATGATTTGGCTCTCTGTTTGTCTGTGATTGGTGTACAAGAATGCTTGTGATTTTTGTACATTGATTTTGTATCCTGAGACTTTGCTGAAGTTGCTAATCAGCTTAAGGAGCAAACACATTCAAAAGCTAGCAGAAGGCTAGAAATAACTAAAATCAGCAGAACTGAAGGAAATAGAGACACAAAAAACCCTTCAAAAAATTAATGAATCCAGGAGCTGGTTTTTCGAAAAGATCAACAAAATTGATAGACCGCTAGCAAGACTAATAAAGAAGAAAAGAGAGAAGAATCAAATAGATGCAATAAAAAATGAAAAAGGGGATATCACCACCGATCCCACAGAAATACAATCTACCATCAGAGAATACTACAGACACCTCTATGCAAATAAACTAGAAAATCTAGAAGAAATGGATAAATTCCTCGACAAATACACCCTCCCAAGACTAAATCAGGAAGAAGTTGAATCTCTGAATAGACCAATAACAGGTTCTGAAATTTGGGCAATAATCAATAGCTTACCAACCAAAAAGAGTCCAGGACCTGATGGATTCACAGCTGAATTCTACCAGAGGTACAAGAAGGAACTGGTACCATTCCTTCTGAAACTATTCCAATCGATAGAAAAAGAGGGAATCCTCCCTAACACATTTTATGAAGCCAGCATCATCCTGATACCAAAGCCTGGCAGAGACATAACCAAAAAAGAGAATTTCAGACCAATATCCTTGATGAACATTGATGCAAAATCCTCAATAAAATACTGGCAAACCGAATCCAGCAGCACATCAAAAAGCTTATCCACCATAATCAAGTGGGCTTCATCCCTGGGATGCAAGGCTGGTTCAACATACACAAATCAATAAATGTAATCCAGCATATAAACAGAACCAAAGACAAAAACCACATGATTATCTCAACAGATGCAGAAAAGCCCTTTGACAAAATTCAACAACCCTTCATGCTAAAATAAATTAGGTATTGATGGAACGTATCTCAAAATAATAAGAGCTATCTACGACAAACCCACAGCCAATATCATACTGAATGGGCAAAAACTGGAAGCATTCTCTCTGAAAACTGGCACAAGACAGGGATGCCCTCTCTCACCGCTCCTATTCAACATAGTGCTGGAAGTTCTGGCCAGAGCAATCAGGCAGGAGAAGGAAATAAAGGGTATTCAATTAGGAAAAGAGGAAGTCAAATTGTCCCTGTTTGCAGGTGACATGATTGTATATCTAAAAAACCCCATTGTCTCAGCCCAAAATCTCCTTAAGCTGATTAGCAACCACATGCTTCGATTCTTAGTCTAGTTGCTCTCCTGCGACATTGTGTTGTCTCTATAGCATTAGTGGGAGATGTAACATCAAATTGAGACACAATTTCACCAATTAATCCATTTTTAAATAAACTGATACGTAAGTTTAACAAAATTCCAATAGAAATTTCAACCAGATAATGGTAATAGAAGGCAGAGATCAAGCAAAGGCCGACTTAACTTGACAAAATGAATATTAAGCTCAGCCTGAAGAATAACCATGAAAAAAAAATCCAAACATTATTGAAAAACAATTAGTAATGAATGACTAGCCTTGGCAGACATTAAAACATATTAAAAAGTTACTATAATTAAAAGCATATTGCTAGTGAATGAGTAGACAGAAAAATCAATATGTTCTGTTCTTGAACAGAAATTCTGAAAGCAGATCCAAGAATTCAGTATCTGATTATAACGACATTTTAAATCAGTGATTAAACAAATGGTATTGAGAAAAATTGGCTAAACATCTGGGAATGAATAGTAAGAATGTTACGGTCATTCAGGTTTCCATATCTAAAGAGAGGTTGTTGTTGCCATTCTCATTGTACTGTTGTTTTTAACACCATCTCTCATGTTTCCATTAATATAATCTGTCCCATTGTATTTATTTTTTTGTTTCATTCACCAGGAAATTTTTACCAGATCACTCAAACATTTGGATAACTAATCACCTTGTAAATAGTCATTTACCCAAAGTAAGCAACATTTTTTACTGGCAAATTTTTACAAATTGGGATTTCTTTCATAGTATAAGCTGCAATGGAAAAGCGAAGGAATATTCTTTAGATATTTTCAAGACTGACATATTATTTACAAATATTCAACAAACACAAATTAAACTTATTCTATGAGGCCATCAGTGTGCTAAGTCCTGAGGATACAAAAGTGATAAGGCTCAGTCCTCCCTTCAAAACGCTGTTTAACCCATCAGTTATGTCAATAGTCTGTCTGCGATATACGTCACCAATTTGCTCATTGTTAGATCACATTGTTTGGTTGTAATAAGAGCACATGGGGTAAAAATATAAAATACTAGACAAAAGTCTAAAATTCCAGAAAAAGTATTCAATATAGCTTTTGCTTATTAGATCTGTGCAGAGATTAAGCAATATCATTAGCATCTGCTACCTGTGTCTGAGGATGTTCACTCTAGCAGATTTGCTGAACAAGATGGATCCTCCAGTCTTTCCCCTCTCGCCCCACAAAGCAGACACAGCTGGATGCTTTATCATTGCTCTACCCTCTCCCTGAACAAATCTGACAAGCTGATCACATTAGGCTGTGACATACAAAATATGGCATAATTGTAGACTGTAATCATCATGATGATAGCTGACTTGATAAGAGAGGTCAAATCCCATTTTTATATCCTGAATTCCTAAAATATTGTTTCGTCAAAAAAATCAATTTCTCATTTTTCTAGCGTTAACTTGAAAAGGGTATAATTGATCAAGCCTAAATCCTTTAGATCACCCAGGACTGTGTGAAAGGCTCAGACCTAGCAAGCCACTTGAGTTAGGGCCCGGCGAACAGCAGTTGTCTCCAGCATCTAACACCCATGGGCCTGAACGGCTTCAAAGCAAGAACACGTTTTATATCCTTTGGTTAAGACTGTGGGGAAAACACAGGCTCACGGAATATAGACGCTCAGCTGGCTCATTTGGGTTTTGTGGTCCAATTTGTGGATGAGATATTTATAAAATCCGGTGATTACAATGCCATCTCATTAACATTCGTTAAATGAAAACCACAAAGTGCAGGATGAGAACTCCAGTCTGAGGGGAGAGGAAGAAGATGCATAGGGAGACTGGTTTGGCTACCTCAGCACAGGCTAAAAGAGAGACCTCAGACAGAGAACCTCTCCCACTTCCTTTAAGTAAGACACGTGACTGAAGGACAAAGGGAGGGAAGAGGAAGGAGGGTAGCTTTTCTATTTGTCAGTTTTTTTCCATCTCTGTGGAAACCAAATCTAAGTCAAGGCCAACCCGATTTTCATATGAATTCAAATTCTCCATTCCTTGTAAGATTTAGCCAAGGAGACATCTCCTCCAGGATATCTGCCTAGGCTACATTTACCCCTATGAGATCTTTGCATGCTCAATGAGGCTGTGTGGACTGGACTCCACTCACAGTATTTCAGCACACAGCTGCTGTTCCTGCCTTGTGACTGATTTCTGCCCTTGTCCCTGTGGGGAGGAATGTGGCTTCATAGAACCAAAACTACGCTGTCAGAAAAGCCTGGATTCCAGTCTCAGCTTGGGCACAAATAGTCCCAGAAGCTCTGATAATATTCACTTTGCAAGAAAGATACAGGGGCAGGGATTGGTGGAGGAGAGATTATGCAAATTCCACAATATCTATCCAGCAAGTGGGCACTCAATAGTAGTTATAATTATTATTATTTTATTAATATTGCTGACTTTTCTCTTTTAGTCAATCTCAAAGTCACAGGCGGTTTAGATAATGCATTCTATGTAGACTCAGCAATAGGATAATTCATTCAGTGGACAGTCAGTAAATACTAACTAAATGTATGAATTATGCTATGTCCACTAGGAGAACATTTCAAAGTTGGGCTCCATCTTCAGTGATTTTATCAAATTTAGTGATTACGGCTAATCTGTGTGCAGAAGCTTTACTTAAGGACTCTGCAAAATTTTCAGACAGGTCTGTCTTCCTTCTTGGTCAATTATAGAAAAGTCTAGATCTCCAGCTTTCCTCTCTCCTAACACCCTACTGCACCCTAGTCCCCATGACAGGCACTAATGCACACGCACAGACACACACACATGCACACATACACAGAGCCAAGATTGATTCAATGGTGCTGACTCACTAAATGGGGAGCCAGAAACTTCAAAGGAATATGCAGAGGCACAGACTACCAGACTTCTGCCACACAGTCAACCAAAAATCCTGACCCATGTCTGTATCTTTTGTGTATTTGGGGATGACAGGCAGAGGACCATCAGCTAGAAAGAACTGTTTCTGTGACTTTAATTCCATGGGGCCTTTTGCGCTTTTCTTTTGCAGACCGGTGCTGCATGTATAATTAACCCTCTGCAGGCTGAGTAACTGAAGCACAAGACTGCTGTCCAGTAGAAGCAGAAGACTGAGGCTGTTCTCCTGGGGGCCAAATAGAGACCAAGAAGAGGAAGTTACAAGTGTGAAGACGATTTTCTAACCCTACTATCCTGAAAGCAATAGAATAGACTGCCTCAGAAAGTAACAAAATTTTCCAGATGATAATGACAGGAACTGTTGGAAAGATTCTTGCATTGGGAGGAAACAGAAGTGGCCAGGTTTTGGGGTTCCTTAACCTTCTCAGATTCAGTAAGCAGGCACCACTGAAAGGCTAGGAGGCAGAAGTAAAGTGAGCACCTTTGATGCAGTAGTTTTGGAGCCATTTAGAAGCTACTGCACTTCCCTGTTTATTATGTCTATGTTCATATGAGAGAGTAGATTGTTATACACAGAGTCACATCATTCTATTCATTAAATCCTTTCACCAAGGGTAGAAGAGGTTTGTAGAAAATGTTTTGTTTTATTTTTCAGCACAAGAATCTTAAAAGCCTTGACTTGTCACCCAATGGTTCCTTCCTTACAGCTGGAATATCCTTAAACTCCTTGTTCGATCTTCCAAACACACACTCTCCTTGTCCCTACGTTTCCCTCTCAATTCTACCCTATGAAGCATAAGTAGAATAAGCAGCAGACAGCCTGGTATGATTTTAAAGACATCCAAATTCCCTTCCACCCAAAATCTAGCTCCTCTACCTAATTGCAACTGTCCCTGAAAAAAAAAACTGCTATCAGAGACACGGATTTAGGTCAAAGCAATTGTTCAAGAAGGACCCTGGCAAGTGCACAATAAGCACCATAAACCTAGAGGCACACATTATTTTTACCAACTTCCTGGCAAAGAAAGTGTCCTGAAAACACTGGTAGCAAGACCAGAAGATCTAGATGAGGGCAGGGTTGGGGAGGAAGCCAGTATGCAAGGTGAAAGATGGATCATAGAGTTAAGAGAATGGCAAAACCACGAGAAGTATCAAAGTAAGGGAGGGGAGATGAGTAGCCAACAGTTCTGGAGTAGAGTGGAAACACTTCCTGAGTGGCTACTCTGTTCTGAGCACTGCATAGTGTACCGAGAAACATCATGGCCTTTGATGTCAGCCAGGCCTGTGCTCGGTCACTAACTCGGCTTACTCATGGTGAGGTATTTAAGTCCATCAGCTCTGGTTTTCTCCTTTGTTTTGCCGGGGCATTAAATGAGATAACTGTGCATGACACTGTCCTTGGCACATACATGTCATTCTTCTCACCCTCCCTTCACCCTAGTTCTACAATTTGACAAGATTGACTCTTGCTCTTTGCTAGAGGTTCTATCTGTTCCAGACAACCACCCTACCCAAAGCACACTCAGTTTCAGGAAGGTGCGAAATTCCACTAGCCTTGGGCCTCAAGCAAGCATCCATCTCCAGAATCTCAGCAGAGCGGTTCTGCAGCCATGCTCAATGGTGAATACTATTTTTCTTTGAAAATAATGACAGGGAGGCAGAGCAAGATAGCAGCATAGAAGGCTCCACCAATTGTCCCCCCTGCAAGGACACTAATTTAACAACTATCTACACCCACAAATAAAGCACCTTCGTAAGAGTAAAAAACCAGATGAGCACACACCGTACCTGGTTTAACTTCACATTGCTGAAAGAGGCACTGAAAAGGTAGGAAAAACCATCTTGAATAGTCACTGCCACTCCCCACCCTTCTCCATGCAGCAGTGGTGTGGTGTGGAGAGCATTTTGCTTGCTGAGGAGAGGGAGAGTACAGCAGTTGTGAAGCATTGAAATCGCTGCTGCAGAAAGCAGAATCAGACTGAACTCAGTTGACACCCACCCACAGACAGAGCATTTAAACCAGCCCTAGCCAGGGGAGAATCACCAATCCCGATAGTCAGAACTTGAGCTCCCACTAGCCTCACCATCACAGGCTAAAGTGCTATGGGTACCTAAATAAACTTGAAAGACAGTGTAGGCCACAAGGACTGCAACTCCTAGGAAAGTCCTAGTGCTGAACTGGGCCCAGAGCCATGAGACTGGCAGGGAACATGACTTACTGTGAGACACTAGCTGGGACAGTTAAGGAAGTGCTGGAATCACCACTCCCCTAACCCCAAACTGCACAGATCACAGCTCCAAAGGAGACCCTTCTTTTCTTCTACTTGTAAAGAGGAGAGAGGAGAGTGGGAAGGACCTTGTCTTGCATCTTGGATACCAGCTCAGCCACACCATGATAGGGTACCAGTCAGAGTCATGAGGCTCCCTTTCCAAGCCCTAGTTCCCAGATGACATTTCTAGACACACCCTGGGCCAGAAGGAAATCTGCTGCCTTAAAGGGGAGAAAAAAAAAAACAGCCCTGGCAGGATTAATCACCAGTTAACTGAAGAGTCTTTGGGCCCTGAATAACCAGCAGCAATACCAGCCACTACATAGAAGGCCTTGGGTAAGACTCTGAGACTCACTGGCTTCAGGTGACAGTCAGCACATTCCCAGCTGTGATGGCTACAGGGTGAGACTCTTTCTGCTTGAGAAAAGTGAAGGAAAAGGAAAAGGAACTTTGTTTTTCACCTGGGTACCAGGTTGGCCGCAGGAGGGTAAAGCACCAAGTAGCCTCTTGGGATCCCCAATTCCAGAACTTGGCTCTTGGGTGGCATTTCTGGACCTGCCCTGGGCCAGAGGGGAGCCCACTGCCCTAAACGGTGAGAGGGTGATTTCCAGTCCAGGCAGCATCTACGAGCTGACTAAAGAGTCCTTGGGCCTTAAGGGAACATCAGCAGTAGTCTGGCAGTACTCCCCATGGGCCTGTGGTGGTGATAGCCATGGGGTGAGGCTCCTCTGCCTTTGGAAAGAGGAAAGAAGAGTGGGAAGGACTGCATCCTGTGGTTTGTGTGCCAGCTTAGTCACAGAACACCAGGTAGACTTCTAAGGTTTTTGACTCTAGTCCCTGGCTCTAGGATGGCACTTCTGGACCTACCTTGGGCCTGGGAGAACTTGTTGCCCTGAAGGGAAGGACACAGGCCTAGCTGGCTTGACCATCTGCTGACTGTAGAGTCCCAGGACCTTGAGCAAACACAGGCAGTAGCCAAGGAGTGATTACTGCAGGCCTTGGATGAGATCCAGTACTATGCTGGCTTCAGGTCTGACCCAGTACAGTCCTAGTGGTGGTAGACACAGGGGTGCTTATGTCACTCCATCCCCAGTTCCAGATGACTTAGAACAGAAAAACAGACTTCATTAGTTTGTGAGAAAGTAAGGGAATAGAACAAGAATCTCTACCTGATAATCCAGGGAATTCTTCTGGATCTTGTCCAAGACCATCGAGGCAGTACCTCTGTGAGTCTGCAAAAACCACAGCCTTACTGGGCTTGGGGTGCCCCCCAAAAGCAGATACAGCTTAGATCACAACACCCAAGTTCTTTCAAATATCTGGAAATCCTTCCCAAGAAGGATGGGTACAAACTATCCCAGACTGCAAAGACTACAACAAATACCTAGCCCTTCAATGCCCAGACACAGGCAAACATCTACAAAAATCAAGACCATCTAGGAAAAAAAAGGCACCAGGGACCAATCCTGGAGAACAGAAATATGTGACCTTTCAGAAAGATAATTCAAAATAACTGTTTTGAGGAAACTCAAAGAAATTCAAGATAACACAGAGAAGGAATTCAGAATTCTCCCAAATCGATTTAACAAAGAGATTGAAATAATTTTTAAAAATCAATCAGAAATTCTAGAGCTGAAAAATGTAATTGGCTTATGAAATAATGCATCAGAGTCTTTTAATAGCAGAAATGATCAGGTAGAAGAAAGAATTAGTGAGCTTGAAGACAAGCTATTTTAAAATACACAGAAGAAACAAAAGAATAAAAAGCAATGAAGCACACCTACAGGATCTAGAAAATAGCCTTAAAAGGGTAAATCTAAGAGTTATAGCCTTAACGAGGGGGTAGAAAAAGAGATGGCATAGAAAGTTATTAAAAGGAATAATAACAGAGAACTTCCCAAACCTAGAGAAAGATATCAATATACAAGTACAAGAAGGTTGTAGAACACCAAAGAAGACTACCTCAGGCATTTAATAATCAAACTCCCAAAGGTCAACATAAAGAAAGGATCCTAAAAGCACAAGAGAAAAGAAACAAATAACATACAATGGAACTTCAATATGTCTGGCAGCACACTTTTCAGTGGAAACCTTACAAGCCAGGAGAGAGTGGCATGACATATTTCAAGTGATGAAGGGAAAAAAACCTTTTACCCTAGACTAGTATATCCAGTGAAAATATCCTTCAAACATGAAGGAGAAATAAAGGCTTTCCCAGACAAGTGGAAGCTGAAGGATTTCACCAATACCAGACTTGTCCTACAAGAAATTCTGAAGGGAGTACTTTAATCAGAAAGAAAAGGATGCTAATGGGCAATAAGAAATAATCTGAAAGTATAAAACTCACTGAAAATAGTAAGTACACAGAAAAACACAAAATATAACACTCTAACAGTGATGTATAAACTACTCTTATCTTAAGTAGAAGGTCTAAACAATAAACCAATCAAAAATAATAACTACAACATCTTTTCAAGAAAAAGACAGTACAATAAGATATAAATAGAAACAACAAAATGTTAAAAAGCAGGGGGACAAAATTAAGGTGTAGTATCTTCATTAGTTTTCTTTCTGCTTCTTTGTTATGCAAACAGTGTTATCAGTTTAAAATAATGGGTTATAAGATAGTATTTGGAAGCCTCAAGATAACCTCAAACTTATACGGATACACAAAAAGTAAAAAGCAATAAACTAAATCATATTGGCCAAATGCCTATAATCCTAGCATTTGGGGAGGCCAAGGCAGGCGGACTGCCTAAGCTCAGGAGTTCAAGACCAGCCTGGGCAACTCAGCAAAACCACGTCTCTGCTAAAAAATAAACAATTAGCCAGGCCATGTAGCATGCACCTGTAATCCCAGCTACTTGGGAGGCTGAAGCACAAGAATTGCTTGAATCTGGGAGGCAGAGGTTGCAGTGAGCTGAGATTGAGCCCCTGCACTCGAGCCTGAGTGACGTAGTGAGACTCTGTCTAGAAAAAAAAAAAAAAATCACCAGAGAAAATCACCTTCAAATCACCTTCACTAAAAGGAATATAGGAAGGAAAGAAAGAAGGAAGAGAAGACCACAAAACAACAAGAAAACAAATAACAAAATGGCAGGAGTAAGTCTTCACCTATCAATAATGACATTAATGTAAATGGACTAAATAAAAAAGATATAGAGTGGCTGAATAATTTTTTTAAAAGACCCATTGATGGGTTACCTCAAAGAAACACACTTTAACTATAAAGACACTCATAGACTGAAAATAAAGGGATGGAAAAAGATATTCCATGCCAATGGAAACCAAAAAAAAGAGTTATACTTATATCAGACAAAATGCACTGCAAGACAAAAACTGTAAGAAGAGACAAAGAAAGTTACTATATAATGATAATGGGGTCAATTCAGCAAGAGGATATAACAATTATAAATATATATGAACCCAACATTGGAGCCCCCAGGTATATAAAACAAATATTATTAGAGTTAAAAAGAGAGATAAACCCCAATACAATAATATCTGGAGACATCAACACTCCACTTTCAGCACTGAACAGATCTTCCAGACAGAAAATCAGCAAAGAAACATCTAACTTAATCTGCACTATAGCCAAATGGATATTTACAGAATATTTTATCCAACAACTGCAGGATACACATTCTTTTCCTCGGCACATGGATCATTCTAAAAGAACTTATGTCAAGTCACAAAACAAGTCTTAAAACTTCAAAAAATTAATAAATTTATAGCTGTAAAAGTGTTTACATCAAAAAAGAAGAAAAACTTTAAACAACCTAATAATGCATCTTAAAGAACTAGAAAAGCAGGAGCAAACCAAACCAAAAATTAGTAGATGAAAAGAGATAATACAGATCAGAGGAGAAATTAATGAAATTGAAATGAAGAAAACAACACAAAAGATCAACAAAATGCAAAGTTGGTTTTTTGAAAAGCTAAAGTTGAGAAACTTTTATCCAGGCTTTAAAAAAAAGAGAGAAGATCCAAATAAACAAAATCAGAGATGAAAAAGGAGACATTATAACTGATACTGCAGACATTTAAAGGATCATTAGTGGCTACTGTGAGCAACAATATGACAATAACTTGGAATCTAGAAAAAAATGGGTAAATTCCTAGATACATGTAACCTATCAAGATTGAACCATGAAGATATCCAAAACCTGAAAAGACAAATAACAAGTAATGAGATTAAAGCCATAATAAAATGCCTCCCAGTAAAGAAAAGCCTGGGACCCAATGACTTTACTGCTGAATTCTACCAAACATTAAAAGAAGAACCTATACCAATCTTATTCAAACTATTCTGAAAAATAGAGGAACAGGGGATACTTCCAAATTTATTCTACAAAGCCAGTATTACTCTGATACCAAAACCAGACAAAGACACATAGGAAGGAAGGAAGGAAGGAAGGAAGGAAGGAAGGAAGGAAGGAAGGAAAGAAGGAAGGAAGGAAAGAAGCAAGGAAGGAAAGAAGGAAGGAAGGAAGGAAGGAAGGGAGAAAGAAAGAGAGAGAGAAAAGAAAGAAAGAAGGAAAGAGGAAAGAAAGAAGAAAAGAAGGAAAGAAAGAAAGAAAACAAACTACAGGCCAATATCTCTGATGAATATTGATGCTAAAATCCTCAACAAAATACAAGCAAATAAAATTCGACACTATATTTAAAAAGATCATTCATCATAACCAAGTGGGATTCATCCCTGAGATACAAGGATGGTTTGACATATGCAAATCAATTAGTGTGACACATTATATCAACAGAATGAAGGACAAAAACCATATGATCATTTCAATTGATGATGAAAAAGCATTTGATAAAATTCAACATCCTTTCATGATAAAAACCCTCAAAACTGAGTATAACATAACTCAACATAATAAGAGCCATATACAACAGACCCACAGCTAGTATCATACTGAATAGGGAAAAACTGTAAACCTTTTATCTAAGATCTAAACATGAAAAAGATGTCCACTTTTACCACTGTTATTCAACATAGTACTGGTAGTCCTTGCTAGAGCAATCAGACAAGAGAAAGAAATAAAAGGCATCCAAATTGGAAAAGAAGAAGCAAAATTATCCTTGTTTGCAGATGATATGATCTTCTATTTGGAAAAAGCTGAAGACTCCACCACAAAACTATTAGAACTGATAAACAAATTCAATAAATTTGCAGAATACAAAATCAATATACAGAAATCAGTAGCATTTCTTTTTTTTTCTTTTTTTTTTTTATTATACTTTAAGTTCTAGGGTACATGTGCACAACATGCAGGTTTGATACATAGGTATACGTGTGCCATGTTGGTTTGCTGCACCCATCAACTCATCATTTACATTAGGTATTTCTCCTAATGCTATCCCTTTCCTAGCCCCCCACTCCCCGATAGGCCCCAATGTGTGATGTTCCCCGCCCTGTGTCCAACTGATCTCATTGTTCAATTCCCACCTATGAGTGAGAACATGTGGTGTTTGGTTTTCTGTTGCTGTATTAGTTTGCTGAGAATGATGGTTTCCAGCTTCATCCATGTCCCTGCAAAGGACATGAACTCATCCTTTTTTATGGCTGCATAGTATTCCATGGTGTATATGTACCACATTTTCTTAATCCAGTCTATCATTGATGGACATGTGGGTTGGTTCCAAGTCTTTGCTATTGTGAATAGTGCCGCAATAAACCTAAGTGTGCATGTGTCTTTATAGTAGCATAAAAATCGGTAGTATTTCTATATGCCAACAGTGAACAGTCTGAAAAAAAATTTTTAATTAATCCCATTTACAATAGCCACAAATAAAATTAAATATCTAGGAATTAACCAAAGAAGTGAAAGATCTCTGTAATAAAAACTATCAAACATTGATGAAAGAAACTGAAAAACACCAAAAAATGGAAAGATATTCCAAGTTCATGGATGGGAAGAATCAATGTTGTTAAAATGTCCATACTACCCAAAGTGATCTACAGATTCAATGCAATCCTTATCAAAATATCAATGACGTTATTCACAGACATTGAAAAAACAATCCTAAAACTTATATGGAACCACAAAAGACCAGGATAGCCAAAACTATCCTGAACAAAAAGAACAAGATGGAGGAATCACATTACCCGACTTCAAATTATACTTCAGAGCTATAGTAACAAAGTAGCATGGTACTGGCATAAAAATAGACACATAAACCAATAGAACAAAACAGAGAACCCAGAAACAAATCCACACACCTACAATGAACTAATTTATGGCAAAGATGCCAAGAACATATTCTGGGGCTGAGAAAACTGGATATCCATATGTGGTAGAATAAAACTAGACCTTTATCTCTTGTCATATACAAAAATCAAATCAAAATCTATTAAAAACTTAAATCTATGACCTCAAACTATGAAACTAGTACAAGAAAACATTGAAGAAACTCTCCAGGACATTGGTCTGGGCAAAAATTTCTTGAGTAACACCCCACAAACACAAGCAACCAAAGTAAAAACGGCAAATGGGATCACATCAAGTTAAGAAACTGCACAGCAAAGGAAACAATCAACAAAGTAAAGAGACAACCCATGGAGTGGGAGAAAATGTTTGCAAACTACTCATCTGACAAGAGATTAGTAACGAGAATATATAAGGTTGTCAACCATTCTATAGGAAAAAAATCTAATGATCCAATTTAAACATGGACAAAAGACTTGAATAGACATTTCTCGAAAGAAGACATACAAATGACAAACAGGCATTTGAAAAGGCACTCAACATCACCGACCATCAGAGGAAAGCAAATCAGAACTACAATGAGATATCATCTCACCCCAGTTAGAATGGCTTATATCCAAAAGACAGGCAATAACAAATGCTGGCGAGGATGCAGAGAGAAGAGAACCCTCATATGCTGTCAGTGGGAATGTAAATTAGTATAACCACTATGGAGAACAGTTTGGAGATTCCCCAAAAAACTAAAAATAGTGCTTCCATATGATCCAGCAATCCCACTGCTGGGTATATACCCAAAAGAAAGGAAATCAGGGGCCGGGCACAGGGGCTCACGCCTGTAATCCCAGCACTTTGGGAGGCCAAGGTGGGCGGATCACGAGGTCAGGAGATCGAGACCATCCTGGCTAACACGGTGAAACCCCATCTCTACTAAAAATACAAAAAAATTAGCCAGGCAAGGTGGCGGGCGCCTGTAGTCCCAGCTACTCGGGAGGCTGAGGCAGGAGAATGGCATGAACCCCGGGGGGCGGAGCCTGCAGTGAGCCAAAATCACACCACTGCACTCCAGCCTGGGCGACAGCGAGACTCCGTCTCAAAAAAAAAAAAAGAAAGGAAATCAGTATATCAAAGAGAAATCTGCAGTCTTGTGTTTGTTGCAGCACTGTTCACAATAGCCAAGATTTGGAAGTAACCTAAGTGTTCATCAACAAATGAATCAATAAAGAAAATGTGGTACATATACACAATGGAGTACTATTTAGTCATAAAAAAGGATGAGATCTTATCATTTGCAACAACATGGATGAAACTGGAGGTCATTAGGTTAAGTGAAATAAGCCAGGCACAGAAAGACAAAGATTGCATGTTCTCACTTATTTGTGGGATCTAAAAATCAAAACAATGGAACTCATGAAGATAGAGAGTAGAAGGATGGTTAGCAGAGACTGAGAACGGTAGTTGGGAGACGGGGGTGAGAAGAAGGGGAAGAAGGGTATAGTTAATGGGCACAAACATAATTGTTAGAAAGAATGATAAGACTAGCATTTGATAGCACAACAGGGTGACTATAGTCAATAATAATTTAATTGTACATTTTAAAATAACTAAGGGGGTATAATTTGATTGTAGCACAAAGGATAAGTGCTTGAGGGAATAGAGACCCCATCTTCCATGATGTGACTATTATGCATTGCATGACTGTATCAAAACATCTCAGCTGGGAGCAGTGGCTTAAGCCTGTAATCCCAGAGATTCGGGAGGCCGACACGGGTGGATCACCTGAGGTCAGGAGTCTAAGACCAGCCTGGCCAACATGGTGAAACCCTGTCTCTACTAAAAATACAAAAATTACCCAGGCATGGTAGCGCATGCCTATAATCCCAGCTACTCGGGAGGCTAAGGTGGGACAGTCACTTGAACCTAGGAGGTGGAGGTTGCAGTGAGCTGAGATTGTGCCACTGCATTCCAGCCTAGGCAACAGAGCAAGAGTGAGACTCTGTTTCAAAAAAAAAACAAAAAAAACCAACTCAGGTATTCCATAAATATATACACCTACTATGTACCCACAAAAATTTAAAAAGAAAATAATGAAGCACTGCAGATGGAACCAGCCATTATACAAACAAGCTAAAAACCTTTTGGGAAACCATGTCAACCAGACAGTGCAGTGAACCAGCCAGTGGGGATGAAAAGGTATCCACAAGGTTTACTAAATGATAAGTCCAGACTGCCTTGAAAAGGGGAGAAGACTGGCCCAAAGAATGCATAAGTTTAAACAAATCCTCAGATCATCACCACAAGGCTGATGTCACCAAGGCTGAGTCACCATCATATGTGATTCCAGAAGCTAGGGCTGTAAGAAGTCACTGCACTAAAGTAAAGGCAAGAAGAACACATGCCAAACATAATGTCTAAGCAGCTGAAGGTGCTGTGGCACTTCCTGCTATTTACCCAGGCCAATTATGTCCGGTTCTAGATGAAAATGGGGTGAACTAGAATAACTTCTCCAGTGGTAAGGAGTCTTGACTACTAACAGTTCAAGTATAAATGTCTTTATCCAGTTGAATGGACCTCATTCATTCCATGAACAAATATTTATAGAGCACCTACTATGTGCCAGGCACTGGTGTAGGTGCTGGGGATACAACTGTGAATCAAACATAAGCTCTGACCTCTTGGATTTCACATCTTAGCAAGGAGACAGACAATAAACAAAGACAAAAAGGAAGAACAAAGGGAGCGAGGCAAAATGTATCACTATCTAAAATTAAAAGCTGGGGTCATATGTTAGAGTGACTAGGTGACCTGAATGACAAGAAGCCGGCCATGCAAACATCTGGGTGACAGCTATGAGTTCTTGCCTCAGGTTTCATAGAATCATGTATTTTCTTACTGAAAGGGACCACAGTGATCAACTTCAACACTCCATTTTTTATATATAATGAAATTGAGACTCAGGCAAGTAGTATGATGTCTCCAAAGTCACTGAAAATTACACAGGGGCTTCTCTGTTTATTTGCAAGAAGGCTTAAACAGACAAAATGATAATTATTCAACAAACATGTATTGAGCCAGTCCTTTTTTTTCTTGAGCCCTGTAATGACCACTCTAAATTCTTCAGAGGAAAATGAGAAATACACAAGTGAAGTAAGCAGAGACTCCTTCTGTACTAACTGCAGGCCTGACCATTTGATACAAAGTAGCAAGGAGGAAGATTTACATGGGTGATTCACCCCAGAAGGCTGAATAGAGGAGGTGGGATGAGTAGGATTTCAATAAGCAGGAAAGGCAGGAGGGTGATCCCATCAGAAGAAACATACTGAATCAGTGCAGAAAACACAAAGAATGGGGCGGGGGGACTCAGGGAAACTAGGGAGTAGTTGAGGAGGGATGGGGCATCAAGACTGGGGATGGAGACACCTCAAACACAGAAAAAGAGTTGGTGGAAGAGGAGTTATAAGACATATAAATGTCACCAGGCTCACCCTTTGCCCATCACTCAGTACCTATCACCTTCCAGCTTGCAAAGGTGCTAACATTTGAGGTACTGAAACTCATCTTGATCCTTTTTTCTCATCTCCTTCACTTTTTCTTCACAACAGGTGCTGCACTGGGTACCCTATACATATCAGCTCAAAATAATACCAGTTATCCACTCATTCATTCAGCACATCATGCCTCCTATGTGTCAGGCACGAAGCTAAGCACTTTACAAAGAATATGTCTTGTAAGCCTCACAGTAACCCTATGAGGTAGGTACTTGTCATTACAATCTTAGCTAGCAAACTGAATCTCAGAGAGGTTAAATAAGTTGCCTGAGGTCATGCAGCTGGAAAACAGTGGAGCTAGGATTTTAATCTCTGTCTTTTGAACACCAAAACCCAAGCACTCTCTAATTTTTACTATGAAAATATTCAAATACAAAATTATATAGAAAGCAAAATGAAACTTTGCCTCCTTCATCATCTAGCCATCAGCCGGTCCTACCTGCTTGAAGACTAGAGGTATTTTGGCTCCCTCTGAAATTCTCTTTTTACCTCTTGTCAAATTTCCCAGACGTAGCTCAACTATGGACAACTTGTACCAACATTTGTTTCACAAGCTATTACTAAGTCCTCCACACAGGAAATATGGAATGTATTTCCACAGGTTTTTGAGCCTTTGCAGGTGGCATAGTACTATCAGTATCACATCTTTCTGAGACACAGAAAAAAAGAATTGGTTAAAAGATGGAAGAGGAACAACAGGGATGAGCCATGAGCAAGTTCAGAGGATACATGTAAGCTTCATGAACAGGTGGTCCAGGCCCACATATCCTCCACCCCTGTTGCCCCAGCACTGCACCATTTCTTCACTGTGAGGGAGGCCTTCGGGACCAGCTGATGTAGGAGAAAAAAGGCTGAGTTGCTGCTGCACTTCAACACACTCTTGGGTGACCCAGAAGACTGCAATGAAGGCAAATCTTCCCAGTAGTCAGAGCTTCAGGTGTTGCCCCATCACCCACCTTACATGGGAAGATAAGTGGTCCAAGGCTAGGCTATACAATAACTCACGGACAATGGCCTAGCTGGTTATCAGAGGTTTGGCAGATCATTTGGAAGACTGAGGACAAGGAGGTCTAGGAAGAGGCATGTGAATAACCTATAGGAAAAGAATATGAACGATGAAAATCTTCATATTATTTGTTGATTCTCATTACATAGCATCTCTGATGGAAGACACCAAACAACCAAGTTGACAGAATGAATTGGCCAACTAACTTCAGCCTATTTTTTTCATCAGCCACTCCAGTGCTGGGATGGTGCTTGATCACATTTAGTAGCAGTGATTGCACAAATGAAGTCTATGCATGGCCCCAGCTTACCAAAGCTACTTGTTGCTGCTACTTGCCACTATCATCACCAAATGTCCAGCCTGCCAGCAACAGAGACCAGTGCTGAGCCCCCAGTGGTGATACCATCCCTCAAAGAGATCAACCAGGCATTTAGTCTCAAGTCAATTACATTGGACCTCTTCTACCCTGAAAAGGGCAGCAATGTATCTTGGCTGAGATAGACACCTATTGCTGCTATGTGTTTTCCTTTTCTGCTACTGCTATCCAATGATTCGCAAGGTGTTTAATGCACCAACATGGGATTCCACAAAACACTACCTCAAGACCAAGTGACCCATTTTACAGCAGAGGTGGTATGACAAAGGAATACATGACCATGGAATCCACTGGTTCTATCACATACTGCACTACTGAGAAGACACTGGCCTGAAAGACCAGTGGCATGCCCTCTTCACGATACAGCAAAGGGGCCATTTTGGATATTATATCCTGGAAGGATGGTGCACTATCATCCAGGACTCAACATATACCCTAAATGACCTATATGATTCTGTGTCCCCAGCAGGTAGAATACATAGGTCCAGGAACCAAGAGATGGAATGATTTATCAACACTGCATCCAGTAACCCTCCTGAGATATTTGTTTTCTATCCACTCAAGGTTAGGCTCTGTAGATCTAAAGATCCTAACTCCCAAAAGAGGAACACTTGTACCTGGGGACACAGTTAAGAGTCCCTTTGAACTTTAAGCTACAGCTGCCACTCAATTACTCTGGGATCCTCATACCAAGAAACCAGCAATAAAGTAAAGAAATCAACCAACCAACTAGCAAGGGTAATCGACCCTGCCCATCAGGAGGGGCTTAGCTTCTGCTACACAATAGAAGTAGGGAAGAATATGCTTGGCAGTCAGTTGGTCCACTAAGAGGTCTCTTGATGTTCCCATGCTCACCACTTAATGGTAAAGCATAAGAATAGCAACCATAGACTGAGAAGGGCACAGTAACTTGGGGCTCAGGACCCTCTGGGATGAGGGTTTCATTACTTCCAGCAGGTAAGTTACCTAGTGAAGCACAGGGAATAGCCAGAGTGGAGGGGAATGAGTGTGTTTAAAAAAAAAGGAGGGGGGCAGTAATAAGCCTTGAAACCAAACTGCAGCAGCAAGCGCTGTAGTATTTCCTACTAAACTTTCACTTGTAAGCTCCCAGGAAACAAGACCAACCAAAATTCAATAGAAGACTTTCCCAAACATAGTGCAGTTATTATAAGAAGAAAGTGGGTTTGAGCGACATGAGGGCTGGATGGGGCATACCAAGGAGATCTCCACCCAGATCCTCTCTTCAGCACAGACACACTCAACCCCTTGCTGCTAAGAATATTGAGTGCTGGGGACTCACAGCTGAGTTACTCACCAGCAATTACCTCAGCTGCAGGGAACTGCCTCATCCAGGATGACAGCCCCTCCTAGGGGACAGCCTATGGCCAATGACTGGCTTATGAAGGAATACGGAGGTCTAACCGTGTGCTTCAAACAAGATTAGCTCCAAGAGGCTGTCCCAGCTCCAAACCTCTGTGTAGAGCCACCTGAGACCTTTTTTACCACAGGAATACAGGTCAGTTGCTTCATCACCTTACAGGTGTATCTCCTGAAAACACCTGCAATAACTTTCTATGTCAAGTCTATTTCAACTCTGTTTCCAAGTCTGTTTCCCAGTACACAATCTCAGGCAGCTTCACTCACACCCATTACCACATGGCCCAAGCAGAACAGCACTGGAACAGAGAGCAGGAGAGTTTCTTGTCTTGGCCCCATCTCCTTTAAGTTCTCTGTTTATTCAAACCTACCTACCCTCTCAAAACCTAGGTGGGTAATCCTCCCTCCATGCCTCATTTTGAATCTATGAGGGTACAGAGATTATTAAACACTTTGCAAAACACTCTGCTCCTTCTAACAAAAAGGGTCAGTAAAGACAGTAAAGTAAGGACATTTCTGACATTTTAATGTCAGAAAGCTCACATGCTGGTGTCATAATAGACTAGTCCATGAGAAAGGGATAAGAAGACTAGGTCATTAAAGTCAAATGACTCTATGAAGGTCATTTAACCTCCATGATCGTGTTTTCTAATCTATTTTAAAAGCTTGCTCTGACTACCCTCAAAACTTTCATGAGACTATTCTTGGTAAAGATAACAATACCTACCTCATGGGTTTCTTAGAAAGACTAGATGAAATCATATATTACAGTATCTGACACATGGTAAACACACCACATATGGCTAAAATCAAATGATAAAATGCCTGCCAATGACTTTGAAAACTCGAACATGCTACAAAAATGACAACAATTATGATTACAATGCAACATATTTAATATGTAATGTTTTACATGTTTTCAGAGGATTGGCCTTGTGTCCCTAACGTGAATACGGTTCCTCTTTTCTGTTTCTTTTAACTACAAAGCAACTAGTGCAGTGTATGCCATTTGGTAAATGCTTAAAACCTCTTGCCTGACTTGCAAGGCAGGGATCAGTGAGTAATACCATGCCTTGGTAACCTGTCACTACTAGAAAGTGCTTCTGTAATGTTCTGTGGAAGAGAGATTTTTTATTTTTTGCATTAGACTGGAAAAGGGGAGAAGGAGCTACATTTCCCCAAACCACCTGAGACATCACCCAATGATTTCAAATGTACTTCTATTTGTCTGAAAGTATTCTATTCAAGAGTTACTTCTAACCACCTGATATTTCAGGGTGCTGGTGTATGTGCACCCATTTTCCTTTGCATTTTATTAAATGAGAAACCAAGGATTATATCTATCCTATGCTCAAACTTTTTAATGGAATCAAAATCCTCTAAGATTATCTTAAATCCGGGTAATATTTTTAAGTGGGACCTGAATTTAGCCAAATAGCTGGGTGGTTTAGAAACATGTCTATCTGTCTCCTTAAAGTGATTCCATGAATTTGGATCTCTGTGTCACTGATCCACTTCAATGTTGGCATATATATTATGAGGAAACACGTTGATAGAAATTCAAGAAACCCTCAAATAAATGCCAGTATATCTCTAGATGAGGATATTTTAGACAGCCCTAAGCTATGTATTCCCTTTCCATGAGTGAGGCTTTTTCCCTTATCCCTCATCTCCCTCTCTTTACCTATTATTAGTGTCCCAGTCTCTGCATCAACCAAACAGCTTTCTTTCCTAGAGTTATCTCAAATCTTACTTTCTACTGCCTTCCTAATACACATTAATTTCCAGAACTCATCTCACTTGCAAAACTTGGAATTTCCCTCATATAAATAATCACTGCAAATGCCAGGCCAGGAGCTTTGTTCAGCTTGATTTCTCCCCAGAGGACTGAGTCTAAGGCATGCGCTGCCACCCGTTATCATGGAAAAAGTTGTAATCATTATAGAATAACTACCTAAGATAGGCCAGGCGCAGTGGCTCACACCTGTAATCCCAGCACTTTGGGAGGCTGAGGCGGGCGGGTCAAGAGGTCAGGAGATCGAGACCATCCTGGCTAACATGATGAAACCCCGTCTCTACTAAAAATACAAAAAATTAGCCGGGCATGGTGGTGGGCACCTGTAGTCCCAGCTACTTGGGAGGCTGAGGCAGGAAAATGGCATGAACCCGGGAGGTGGAGCTTGCAGTGAGCCGAGATGACGCCACTGCACTCCAGCCTGGGTGACAGAGCGAGACTCCGCCTCAAAAAAAAAAAAAAAAAAAAAAAAAGAATAACTACCTAAGATACTCTGTAGCATTTGATATTTGAATGACAGGTCTCTGTTTCACAGAGGAAACATATTATAGCATTTTTTTTTCATTCATTCCTATTATAAAATGTTGTTTCTTCACATTAATGATCTACATTGATATTACCCTAGAAGACCTATAAGATTCACTCATACTTGATTAATTTGAGACACTGATCCCCATACTTCACAGCAGCCATATCTCAAGCTGACTTTTGCATAGAACCTAGAAAACATATCCTTGCAGAGTTCCATTCCCTGAGTTACTGCTCTATGCCAGAGCAACATGATAGAAGCATTAGTGCTAAAGTTTTGATGGTTGAGTCTATGTTCCTTTTCAGGATAATGCCTGTTTTTTCACAAGATCTTCACTGGCTGACCTTAAAAAAAAAAATGAGAAGAAACAGAAATTTCAGATGCCATGGAAAGCCAGGTAAAGGGTCATTTTTTAGCAAAAAATTCAGAAACTCTATCAGACCATCCCATGTAAATGGTCAATTTTATGTCAAGCAGATTCTTCAATCCTCTTCCATGCTGTGTGTACCAATATGCAAATGACCCAGCTGTATAAACAGACAGTGGCTCATGAGACTTAAAGGTGTCAGGGCTAAAGAGAAACACTCCTCTCACTAGCAAGACCATGAGGTGAGACATACAGTCCAAGCACCCACCATGCTGCTGTCCAAGGTCTTCATTCCTGCTTCCTCCTCCTCTTATCCAGTCTCCAGATGAATTTCACATCTGATCCTAACACACTTAAATAACAGAACTTGTAAGAGAATGCCCATATAGAGTGGTAATTAGTGGCATGGTCAGGCAGACCTCCATTCAAATCCCAGCTTCACAACTTATTAGCGGTATGATCAAATTACTTAACCAAATTCTAAGTTTCCCTTTCTGTAAAATGAAGATAGTAGCAGTTTCTATCTCATAGGTTTGTTGTAAGGATTAAATGAGATCAAACAGGTAAAGTCATTGCATAGTAGAACACACAGTGTGGGTTTAGTCATTGCATTGTTATAGCCAACATTTGGCCACTCAGAAATCTAGCCACCACCAAAATATGCCGGCTGCAAAATTATCATCAGTCTTGTCTTGTCTGAATCTAGTCTTCAACATGGCTGAGAGTGTGAGGCAGGGGGATTCCTGAGCCAAGACCAGGAACTGGAATAGAATAAGTAATAATTGTCCTTGCTTTGCCAGTTACCAGATGTGAGTTTCAGTAGCCCATTGACCTTTCCTGGCTTCAGTTTCTTCACAGATAAACCATGAATAATAATGTTTGCCCTGTCTACCCCAGTGAGTTGTAGTGATACATAAATGAGATAAAGTATACCATAATACTTTGAAACTGTAAAGTGATATAAAAAAGTATTATTATTAAATCTCCAGCAATAGGTTCTTATCACAGCCATAGCTGGCAGGATGCTATTCAAACCTAGAGATCCATTTCTTCTCTCACTCTCTCGATCTATTTCTCTGTCTATATTCTAACTACCTATCTATCTATCTATCTATCTATCTGTCTCTGTCTCACTAGATAAGGGAAAAGTCTTCTCAACTAGAGATTCTTTGCTTCAGAGTTAATGCTATATGAGTTGTAAATTATATTCAATAGCAATAGTAGTTTGCATTTGTAGAGTCTCCTTCCTATTGCAAAGCACTTTAAAACTGTCACCAGCTGGAATTCTCACAGTAAAATCTGTTTTGTCTCATTCAGCTTTGTATCCCAATGATCAGCAGAGTAATTTAAAATTTTTTACATCTTGATCAAATGAATAAATAAATCCAAAAGAGAGAGAGAATTGACCAGCAAGCAGGAGAACTATTGCTTGTCCTGTCCCAGACAAGTGACTTAGCCTCTCTGGATGTTACATACCTCATTAGTGAAATGGGGATAAGTATAGCTTGCCTCCTAATGCAGAAAGCTGGAAGGGAGTATAATCCTCTTATTCTATAGTTGAAATGAGGATAAGTGACTTTATGGCCTGGAGTTGGTAAGTACTTAACATAAATATATGTTACACCCCACAACACACTATTGTTTTGTGTAATCAATGTTCACTTATTTACCCACATATTTGTTCTTTCCAATGCTCTTCACTCCTTCCTGCATTTGTTTCCAGATATCATCATTTTCCTTCTGCCTGAAGAACTCTCAAGGTCTGAGAGCAACAAAATCTCTCAATTTTGTTTATCTAGAATTGTATTTCTTTTGCCTTCACATTTGAAGGATATTTTTTCACTGGGTATAAAATATAAATCAGCTTCTTCCCCCAGTACCTTAAAGATGCCATTCCATTGCCTCTAGCTTTCATATTATTATTCTGCCAATTATATATTTGGATTATTTTTATGCATTATCTTTTTTCACAAGCTTTCTGTAAAATTTATTAGAAGTTTGAGAGTTTTCTTTGTATTTATCCTTTTTGAAGATCATAGAGGTTTTAAAACTGTTACTTGATGCATTTCAACTGTTTTGGAGGATTTGGGGAATTATGTCTTCAAATATTGCTTCTATCCCATTTTTTCCCTCATTCTATTCTGGACCTCCAATAATACACGTATTAGGCCTTTTCATTGAGTTGAATAAATTTTTTATACATTTTTCTATTTTACATCCTTTTTCCCTTTCATGCTTTAGCATAAATGTTTTCTATTCACCAGTCTTCCGGCTCCCCAAAAGAGTAACTTGGACGTCTACCATCACCTGCCAATAATGAGGCAGTCTTCCTACTCTTCCCTGGGAAATGTCAGAACAAGCTAGCTAAAACAAATGTTTAAATAAAATCCAAAGTCTCGTACCACAATACTCAAAACATCCACATTTCAGTGAAAACTCACTTACACAAATAACCAAGAAAATATCAACATTAATTTTAAAATAAGAGCAATAGTCACCAACACTAAGATGACAGAGATGTTAGAACTGTATAACAAAGATTTTAAAGAATCCATCATAACTGTTCTTCACTGAGCAATTATAAACATGCTTGAAACAAATGAACAAATCACCTCAAGAAAGAAACACAAGATAATCAAATGGATTTTTTAAAACTCAGTGGATGAGTTAGACAACAGAGTGGAGAGGGTAGAGGAAAGAATCAGTGGAACAGAAGATAAAACAATAGAAATTACCCAATCTGAATAACAGAAAAAAATAGACTGGAGAAAAATAAATAGAGCCCTAGGGACACAT
The DNA here is from genome assembly GCF_028878055.3 of Symphalangus syndactylus. Classification (NCBI taxonomy): domain Eukaryota; kingdom Metazoa; phylum Chordata; class Mammalia; order Primates; family Hylobatidae; genus Symphalangus; species Symphalangus syndactylus. Next base: position 29,134,779 of record NC_072423.2, on the reverse strand, counting down.
GGGACTAAAACAAAAGAGCTAAAATTCATATAATTAGAGTCCCAGGAGATAAAAGGGCAGTGCTGAAAAAGTACTTAAAGAAATACAGCAAAAATTTCCAAATTTCACAAAAGATATACGCCAAAGATTCAAGAAACAGGGTAAACCCCAACAATATAAACCCAAAGAAATCCACACTAAGACAGATCATAGTCAAACTTCTGAAAACTAAAGATAAAGAAAAAATATTGAAAGCACAGAAAGAAAGAAATGATATCTTGCCTATAGAGAAAATATCATTCAACTGGCAGTGGATTTCTCATCAAAAATGATGGGAGCCAGGAAAAAACATGGCACAACATTTTTCAAGTGCTGAAAGAAAAGAACTGTCAACCCAGAATTCCGTATCTGCATAAAATATCCTTCAGAAATGAAAGATAAATCAAGGCTATCTCAGATGAACATAAACTAATTTTTTTGCCAGCAGAACTAACCAAAAGGAATGGCTTTTAAAAATCCTCTAAGTAGAAATAATACTAGAAAAGAAAAAATATTGGATTATCAGAAAGAAATATACAAAAAAGCAAAAATATGAATATACTAAATTTTTCTTCTACTCTTGATTTCTCAAAATTATGGTTGACAGTTGAAGCAAAAATTATAACACAGTCTGAAGTAGTATTAAGTAAATGTAAATGAAATATTCAAAACAAATATAAATGGGGAAGGTAAGGTATGTAAAACAAAGTGAAGTTTCTACACTTCACTTGAACTGGTAAAATGTCAACAATAGCAGGCTGTGATAAGTTATATATATGTAATATAATACCTAGGGCAAGTGCCAAAACTATATAAAGATACAAATTTTAAAATGTAGTAGATAAATCAAAATAGAATTTTAATAAATTTTCAAGTAACACACAAGATATCAGGAACAAACAGAAAGACAACACAAAGCAAAAAAATTAAGCACAATATATCAATAGTTACATTAAGTGTAAATCATCTAAATACATCAATTAAAAGACAAAGATTGGCTTCCTTCCTTCCTTCCTTCCTTCCTTCCTCCCTCCCTTCCTCCCTCCCTCCCTCCCTCCTTCCTTCCTTCCTTTCTTTCTTTTCTTCCCTCTGTGGCCCAAGCTGGAGTACACTCGGCTCGCTGCAGACTCCCTGCGTCCGGCTCCCGTGATTCTCCTGCCCTGGCCTGCGGGCTGCCTGGGATTGCCGCCACGCGCCACCACCTCTCCCTGGTTTTTCTCCCTTGGCTGGAGGCGCGGTTTCGCCTTGTCGGCCAGGCTGCTCTCCAGCTCCTGACCTCGAGTGGCCTGCCCGCCTCGGCCTCCCGAGGTGCTGGGACAGCAGACGGAGGCTCGCTCACTCGGTGCTCGGTGTTACCCGGGCTGGAGTGCGGTGGCGTGGTCTTGGCTCGCTGCAGCCTCCGCCTCCCAGCCGCCTGCCTTGGCCTCCCAGGGTGCTGGGATTGCAGCCTCTGCCCGGCCGCCGCCCCGTCTGGGAGGTGGGGAGCGTCTCTGCCTGGCCGCCAATCATCTGGGTTATGAGGAGCTCCTCTTCCCGGCCGCCCCGTCAGGGAGGTGAGAAGCGCCTCTGCCCAGCCGCCACCCCGTCTAGGAAGTGAGGAACGTCTCTGCCTGGCCGTCCATCGTCTGGGATGTGAGGAGCGCCTCTGCCTGGCCGCCACCCCTTCTGGGACGTGAGGAGCGCCTCTGCCCCGCTGCCCCGTCTGGGAAGTGAGGCGCGCCTCTGCCCGGCCGCCCGTCTGGGAAGTGAGGAGCGCCTCTGCCCGGCCGCCCCGTCTGGGAAGTGAGGAGCGCCTCTGCGCGGCTGCCCCGTCTGGGAAATGAGGAGCCCCTCTGCCCGGCCGCCACCCCGTCTAGGAAGTGAGGAGCGTCTCTGCCCCCCCACCCTGTCTGGGAGGTGAGGAGCACCTCTGCCTGGCCGCCCCGTCTGGGATGTGGGGAGCACCTCTGCCCGGCCACCCCGTCTGGGAGGTCTACTACAGAGGCCAGAAGCAATGTGGGGGCTGGACGTGGTGGCTAACGCCTGTAGTCCCAGTACTCTGGGAGGCCGAGGCGGGTTGATCACTTGAGGCTAGGAGTTCGAGACCAGCCTGGCCAACATGGCGAAACATATGAAAAATACAACTGACAAACCAACCAACCAAGCGACAACAAAACAGGAACCCTGCAATAGATTATATTCCATTTCCTGATCCTCTCGTGATAGAGCCCCTGTCCACAGAAGGCAGACAGCAAGGCAAGAAGGCCTCAGCCAGGACACTCCACTGCGGAATATCCTCTCCATGCCTCTGGGAGCTTATGAGTGTTTCCAGATATGAACTGTTTCTGGGAAATGTCTGATCTCACCTTACCATTTCTGCCTTCAGTTTATTGACATTAACCTACAATTGATGCTGGTTCACCTAAAACTCAGACAAAGACTCCATGAAGAGCAAGAAATCAAGTGATGTGCAAGAGAGAAGAAAAAGAAAGTCGAAGAGATGCAATTAGAAATGCATCCTCTGTCTGTGTCTTCCCATTGAAAAGTGATGAGTTCAGTTAATAGTTTTTATACTTCCTGAAATCTACACGTTTGATACCCCATAGTCAAAATGGGTGCTTATCTGACTTGGAGGGTTTCCTTCAGATATTTGAAGTTGTGCTAACATGACAGCAATGTGAAATACAAGAACATATGCTGGGGATAGGCAGTGCTCAGGACTCTGAGTGGTACATGGTAATTAACAGAATGTTTCTCATGTATGCTGAGAACTGAACAACCCTGTATTTGATTGTATTATTTTATATTTGTAATTAAAAACATACACATATGCACCTATAATGCTGTATATTATAAAATAAATAAGGAATGGAGTAATGACAAAAAAAAAAAAAGACAAAGATTGGATGAGTGGGTTAAAAACCATGACTACAGGAATTCGAGTCCAACATGGTGAAACCCCATCTCTACTAAAATGCAAAAATTAGCCGGGCATGGTGGTATGTGCCTGTAATCCCAGCTACTTAGGAGGCCAAGGCAGAATTGCTTGAACGAGGAGGCTGAGGTTACAGTGAGCCAAGATTGTGCCACTGCACTCCAGCCTGGGCAACACAGTGAAACTCTGTCAAAAAACAAAACAAAACCATGACCTAACTATATGCTGCTGTCTACAAAAAACACAATTCAAATATTAACATAATGAAATAGGTTACAAATGATAGAAAAGGATATATCATGTACATATTAATCAAAGAAAGCAGACATGGCTATATTAATATCAGATAAAATAAGTTTCAGAGCAAAGAAAATTACCAGCAGGAAGAACATTACATCATGATAAGGTCAATTTAATAGGAAGACATAGCAATCCTAAAGAGTTTTCACCAGACTCAGAGCTGCAAAATATGTTAGGCGAAAACTGATAGGACTGAAGGACAAATAGATAAGTCCACAATTATATTTGGAAATGTCAACACCTCTTCCTCTCCCAATAATTGATAGAACATCTTTTTAAAATCAGCAAGGATACAAAACTCAATAACATCATTTACCAATAGGAACTAATTAGCACTTGTAGAACTCACCACTCAAAAACAGAAGTATATACATTATTTTCAAGCATTTATGGAACATAAACCAACATACAACATATCATGAGCCATAAAACAAGCCTCAAAAAATTTAAAACAATTGGGCAGGCGTGATGGCTCACGCCTGTAATCCCAGCAGTTTGGGAGGCCAAGGCAGGTGGATCACCTGAGGTCAGGAGTTCAAGACCAGCCTGGCCAACATGGTGACACCCCGTCTCTACTGAAAATACAAAAATTAGCCAGCATTGTGGCAGGCACCTGTAATCCCAGCTACTCGGGAGGCTGAGGCAGGAGAATAGCCTGAACCCGGGAGGTGGAGGTTGCAGTGAGCCAAAATCGTGCCACTGCACTCCAGCTGAGCGACAAGAGTAAAATTCTGTTTCCAAAAAAAAAAAAAATTAAAACAATTGCAAAGATAGAATGTGTTCTTTGTCCACAAAGGAAGCAAACTAGAAATCAATAACAAAAGTAACAGGAAATCTTCAAACACTTGGAAACTAAATGATACACTTCTACACAATTCATTAAGGGGTCCAAAGAAAATTTAAAGATACACAGAACTAAATGAAAATGAAAATTCAATATATCAAAAGAAGTAGGATGCAGATAAAGCAGTGCTTACAGGGAAATTTATAGCACTAAATGCTTACATTAGAAAAGAGGATAAATTTCAAATCAATAATCTAAACTCCCATCCCAAGAAGTTGGGAAAAGAAGAGCAAAATAAACCCAAAGCAAGCAGAAGGGAGGAAATAAAGAGCAGAAGTCAATGAAATTGAAAACAGAAAAGCAATAGAGAAAATCAATGAAACAAACAGCTAGTTCTTTGAAAACAGATCAATAAAATTGACAAATCTTTAACTAACAAAGAAAAAGAGAGAAGGTACAAATTCCCAATATCAGGAATGAAATAGTGGATATCCCTCAGACCCTGCAGAAATCAAATATATAATAAGAAAATAATATGAATAATTCTACATCATAAATTTTAAAGCTTAGATGAAATTTACCAATGCCTCAAAAAGCACAAATTAGTATCCAGTATGAAATAGATTGAATAGTGCTTTAACTATTAAGAAGATCGAATTTGCAAGTTTAAAATTCTCAAAATAGAAATCTGCAGGTCTAGGTGATTTCATCAGAGAATTCTACTAAATGTTCAAAGAATTAACATCAATTCCTTTTTTAATTTTTTTATTTTTTTAATTGACAAAATTGCATATATATATGGGGCACAACATAATGTTTTTTTGTTGTTGTTGTTTTTGTTTGTTTTTTTAAGATGGAGTCTTGCACTGTCGCCCAGGCTGGAGTACAGTGGCGCGATCTCGGCTCACTGCAAGCTCCGCCTCCCAGGTTCACGCCATTCTCCTGCCTCAGCCTCCCGAGTAGCTGGGACTACAAGTGCCCGCCACCACGCCCAGCTAATTTTTTGTACTTTTAGTAGAGATGGGGTTTCACCAGGTTAGCCAGGATGATCTCAATCTCCTGACCTTGTGATCCACCCGTGATAATTTTTGTGAGCCACTGCACCCAGCCATAATGTTTTGATATATGTGTACATTACAGAATGAGTAAACCAAGCTAATTAACATATCTATTACCTCACATACTTATCTTTTTTTGTGGTGACAATATTTAAAAATCTACTCTTTTAGTAATTCTCAAGTATACAATGCACTGTTATTAAGTACAGTCACTGTGTTGTGCAATAGGTCTCCAGAACTTATTCTTCCTGTCTAACTGAAATTTTGTATCCTTTGACCAACACCTCTCCAGCCCACCCTCCACAAGCCCTTGATAACCACCATTCTATTTTCTGCTTCTATAAGATAATTTTTGTAGATTCCATATTTAAGTGAGATCATGCAGTATTTGTCTTTCTATGTCTGGTTTATTTCACTTAGCATAATGTCTTCCAGATCATACAGTATTTATCTTTCTATGTCTGGTTTATTTCACTTAGCATAATGTCTTCCAGATTTATCCATGTCACACACAAATGACAGGATTTCTCTCCTTTTTAAGGCTGAAGAGCATTCCATTATATACATTTCTCCCCCTTTTGAGGATGAATATATATATATATATATTCACACACATATACATGCACACACACACACAGTATATATATATATATATATATGCGTGTGTGTGTGTAAGTGTGTGTAGGTGTATATAGTAGTCTCCTCATTATCCACAACTTTGCTTTCTGTGGTTTCAGTTACCTATAGTTAACCACAGTCCAAAAATATTACGTACAATAAGATATTTAGAGAGAGGCAGAGAAAGATCACATTTATATAACATTTATTTAATTGTACTGTTATACTTGCTCTATTTTATTATTAGTTACTGTTGTTAATCTCTTGCTGTGCCAAATTTATAAACTCTATCATAGATATGTATATATTGGAAAAAAACATAGTATTTATAGGGTTTGATAGTATCAAAAGTTTCAGGCATCCATCCACTGGAGGTCTTAGAATGTATGCCCTACAGATAAGAGGGGACTACTGTGCCACATTTTCTTTATCCATTCATCAGTCAATGGATCCTTAGGTCAATTCCATATCTTAGCTACTGTGAATAATGCTACAATAAACATGAGATTGCAGATATCCCTTTGACATACTAATTTCATTTCCTTTGGATATATATTCAGAAATGGAATTCCTGGACTATATGGTCATTCTGTTTTTAATTTTGTGAGGAATATCCATTTTTTAAATAATGGCTGTACTAATTTACCTTTCCACCAACAGTATAGAAGTATTCCCTTTTCTTCACATCCTTGTCAAATTTTCTCTTGTCTTTTTGATAATAGCCATCCTAATAAGTGCGAGGTGATGAATTAAACACCAATTCTGTGAAGTCTCTTCAAGAATGAGAGAACAACTCTCAGTTCATTGTATGAAGCTAGTATTATTCTGATATCAAATACAGACAAATATAAAAAAGGAAAACTACAGACCAATGTCCTCATGGATTTAGATGCAAAAATCCTAGCACCAAAATATGAGCAAATGGAATTCAGCAGTATATGAAAATAATCAGACAGCATGACCAAGTGGGGTTTATTCCAGGGATACCAGCCCAGTCCAATACTAGAAAAGCAATCAATGTAACCCACCATATTAACAGGCTAAAGAAGAAAAATTACACTATTATATCAATCAATGTATAAAAAGTATTTGACAAAATTCAACCTCCATTCATGGTAAAACTCTTACAAAAATAGGAATATAAGAGAACTTCCTCAACTTGATAAAGTGAATCTGCAAAACCCAACAGCTAACATTATACTAAATGGTGAAAGACAATGTGTTTGCCCCTAATATTGGGAACAAGGGAAGGATAGTCACTGTCACCACTCTTATTCAATACAGTACTAGAAGTACTAGCCAGTACAATAAGGAAAAAAAACGTTATACAGATCAGAAAGGAAAAAATACTTTCATCCTTGTTTGCATGTGTCTAAATGTTTATATAGAAAATCACAATGAATCTATTTTTTAAAATTAGAACTAATAAGTGAGTTCAGCAAAGTTGCAGGAGACAAGGTAAATACACAAAAATCCATTGTATTTCTATAAATAGCAATGAATATATGGCTATCAAAATTTTAAATATAATATCATTTATAATTTTTATCACCCAAAACAAAATTACTGGGGAAAATGTAACAAAATATATATAGGACTTGTATGCTGAAAACTATGCAACACTGATGAAAGAAGATATAAATAAATGAAGACACATAAGTACATAGATTGGAAGACTCAACATACTAAAAGATATCAATTCTTCCAAAACTGATATACAAGTTTAACATAATTCCAACCAAAATCCCAGCAAGATTTTTGTAGATATAGACATGATTATCCTAAAATATATATGGAAAGGTAAAAGAATAAAACAGATAAAACCATTTTTTAAGGAAAGAATAAAGTGGGAGGAATTAGTCTACCTGATTTCAAGATACTGTCTAGCTACAGTAATCAAGACTGTGTGACATTGGTGAAAAGATAGACACATAGATCAATAGAACAAAATATGGAACCCAGAAACATACCCACATATTTATACCCAATTGATTTTTCACAAAGCTGCAGACACAATTCAATTGAGGGAAAGATAGCCTTTTCAATGAATGGAGCTGAAACAATTGTTCATCCACAGGCAAAAAATAAAAAAAGATCTAAACTTCACACCTTATACAAAATCAACTCAAAATGGATCACAGACTTAAATGTAATATGTAAAACTAAAAAACTATAAAACTAAGAAAAAAATGTGAGAACATCAGGCTCTAGGACCAGGCAAAGTGCTCTTAGCCTTGAAACAGAAAGTGTGGTCCATAAAGAAAAAATTAATAAATTGGACTTCATCAAAATTAACCATATTTGTTCTGTGAAAGGTCCTGTTAACAGGGTGAGTAAACAAGCTGCATACTAGGAGGAAATATTTACAAATCACACATCTGACAAAGGACTACCATCTAGAACATAAAAAGAATTATCAAAATTCAACAGTAAAAAACAAAAACAGTAAAAAAAAATCCAATTAGAAAATGAGCAAAGGTATGAACATTTACAGAAACATATATACAGATGACAAAAAAGCATATGAAAAGCTGTCCAACATCATTAGTCACTAGAGAAATGTAAATTAAAACTAAAATAAGACACTATATACTTACCAGAATGACTAAAATGAAAATATCAATACCTAAGCTGGCAAAGATGTAGAGAAATTGAATCACATATTGCTGGTGGGGAAGTAAAATGGTACAGTCGCTCTGGAAAAAAGTGTGTAATTTCTTTAAAACATGAAATATGCAACTACCAAATGACCTAGCAACTGCACTACTGGGCATTTATCCTACAGAAATGAAGACTTATGTTCACAAAAAAACCTGTACATAAATGTTCATAGCAGCTTTATTCATAAGAGCCAAAAACTGGAAACAACAATCAAGTGCTGAATAGTTAAACAAACTGTGGTACATTTGTGCCATGGAATATTAGCCATAAAAAGGAGCATATTACTCATATACACAACAAACTAGATGGATCTCCAGAGAAGATGAATAAAAAGCCAGTCTCAAGGGGCTACATACTATATGGTTGCGCTTATGTAATATTCTTGAGACAACAAATTATAGAAATGGAAAATAGATTAGTTAGTGGTTTCCTATGGATAATGAGGGAATGGATATGTGAGGGAAGTGAGCATGGCTATAAAAAGCCAATGCGGGGGATCCTTGTGATGATGGACATGTTCTGTATCTTGATTGTATTGATGTTAATATCCTGATTGTGATATTGTACTTAGTTTTGAAAGATGTTTTCATTAAGGAAAACTGGATAAAGTGTACAAGGGATCTCTGTATTATCTCTTACAATTACATGTGAATCTACAGTTATCTCAAAATTAAAATTTAATTTAAAAATTGGGAAGTATAGAGTTACCAATTACTTTGACGGGAAGACTGTGAGAGAAATTTTGGGAAGTAGAAATCAAGAGTGCTTACACGTGTTGAGTTTTAGGTCATTATTACAGACCCAAATATCAAGTGAGCAGTTGGATATATTTGACTGGAGTTCAGAAAATAGTTCTGGACTCTATATGTAAACATGAATATCATTAGCAAATAAATGCTACTTAATGCTATAGAAGATCTCCTTGCATAAGAAGGAAAAGAATATCGAATCAAAACAAGAGAGAATCTAAGATCAAGCCTTAAAAAATTCCATCATTTAGAAGTCAAATAAAGGAGATAGAACTAGCAAGTCTGGAAAGACTGACCAGAGATACAAGCAGAAAAGCATGTTGTCACAAAATAACAATCGAAGGGTGTTTCGGGCCAGGTGCAATGGCTCATGCTTGTAATCCCAGTACTTTGGGGGACAGAGGCGGGTGGAATGCTTGAGCCCAGGAGTTTAAGACCAGCCTAGGCAACATAGCAAGACCTCATCTCTACAGATAATAATAATAAAACATAGCCAGGCATGGTGGCACACCTGTAGTCCCAAATACTCTAGAAGCTGAGGTGAGAGGATTGCTTGAACCCAGGAGGTTGAGGCTGCAGTGAACTATGATCATGCCACTGAACTCCAGCAAGACCCTGTCCAAAAAAAAAAAAAAAAAGTGTTTCAAGAATGCAAAGGTGTCGTCCACAAACTGTAGTTGAGAAAATACAAGATAATGGGACCAGACTTATAACAATGAAATTGCCTGGTCTCTGATTTGCATGATCTAATGCAAAACTGTCTGTGCAATTTTAAGTCTTTTTGTTTTTCTCATTTTTTTTTCTGGACATAGGAGAAGGAGGAAAATCATAGGCTCTCTTTTTGGCCCTAGTTTCATTACCTCAACTGACACTACTTCCTAATAAAAACATTCCATTTTTTTAAGGCAGGGCTTACACTTACTCTCCTTCATATTCATTTATTGGACTCAACCTCTGCTGTTCTCTGCAATTCTTCTACCCTCACTATCTCCTACCATTCTGTCCCTGCTCACACCGTGTGCAAACATCCCAAGCACACACCTCACTGGTTTGTTCTTCTCAGCCTCTTTTGGTACTCTCCTTACATTTCCAAACAGTTCCAGATCCTTACATTTTCCCTATTTAGATCTACTCTCTAGATTATCTCAACCAGTCCTATGGCTTTCACATATCACCTATACACAAACAACTCTTAAATTTCTGTCTCTAGCCCCAACTTCTCACTTTGACTCCTGACATATCCGATTGCCTGCCCAATATTTCCTCTTGAATGAATAATAGACACTTATAGTTAACATGGACAAACACTTGATTTTTCCCCATTCCCAACTTGTTCCTCTTTGTCTTCCCCAGCTTTCATGGAGCTCCCTAATAAATGGTGTGATAGTTTTAAAACATGGTCCCAAATTCTTTGATGCTCCAATGTCCCCTCCTCCTTGAATCTGGAATGGGCCTGTGATGAATTCTAATCATAGACTATGGTGGAAGTGACGTTATGTGACTTCTGAGGCTACGTCATAAAAAACCATGCAGCTTTCTCCTGGTTGTCTTAGAATGCTCATTCTATGGATACTTCCTAATGGAATACTCCTTCTTAAAGCCCAGTCATCATGCTGTAAGAAGCCCAAGCCAATGGAGATAGCAAAAATGATTGTTGTTTAAGTTCACTACTTTGGGGCATTTTGTAGTGATAGAGAACTGGAACTGGTGGAACCTGATGGTAGCTTTATTGTTTCAATTTTTGAGACCAAAACTCTAAAGTCATCCTTGATGCCTTTCCTTTTCTCACATTCCATATCCAAACCATTAGCAAATCCTGTCAGCTCTCTCTTCAAATATGCCCCAAGTCTGACCAATTCTCACCAATCTGACCAATTCTGACCAACATGTCATCTATAAAGTGAATCTCTCCTAGGCAGAGACTCTTGGTGGGAAACAACAGAAACCGACTAGAGCTAATTTTCACAGAAAAATATTAGGCAAAAGGAACATAGATTACTCACAGAATAGACTGAAAGGGATAAGAACCAAGTTCAGAAAAGGATCTGAAATCAATGGGAGTTAGGTGTAAGAAGCACAGCCAGAGAACCAGCTGGGTTGACGAGCTGCCTCTGTTGGACACAGAATGCACCAACACACCAGTGTGAGTTGTAGGCTGTCTCCACACCATGGTCTCTCTGGCATCTGACATCCAAGGAGGTGTATCTTACTGGTTGGATCTAGATGACATTTCTGAGTCACAGCTACCAGGGGATGGGGAAAAAGAGAGTTTGGGCTTTTTGGATTTCACAGTAAGAAGTAGGATCCTATCTTCCATAAAAACTCATTTTACATTTCACAGTGCATTCTCTAAACACAGTAAGTGGGTACAAATTCTGAGCAGCCAAGTAAAAGTGAATGTCTAAGGGTTGGGTGAAGAGAAAATGAAACATTTTCTTTTACAAACAGGCTCCCAATGTATGTTAATGTGTTGGAAATATAACTACTTTGTGAATTAAAGCCTTGGATTCAAGTCCTGTTCTACCACTTACTGAATGTGTGACCCTTAACCAATTCCTTAAGTTCCCAGAGATTAAGTTTTTTCATCTTCAAAATGGGAACAATAACATCACTCCCGCTTATCTTACGTGCTGTTTTGAGGATCAAATGAGTGTGTGAATACTTTGAGGCACTCTTTTAGTTCTCATTCATCTTTGTAACATGGTTGCCTAGCTTAAGGTCAGCCTGGAGTAGGTGTTCCATAAATGTTCCATAAAGGTCCAGAATTAGCAATAACTACAGAAAGGATTTGTAATAATGAAAGCCATTAATTAATTCACGCAAATAAGTCATCTATGTAGGCCAGAAAAGTATGATATTGTCATCCAAGGCCAGTCTTTTTTTTTTTTTTTTTTTGAGACAGAGTCTTGCTCTGTCACCCAGGCCAGAGTGCAGTAGCGCGATCTTGGCTCACTGCAACTTCTACCTCCCAGGTTCAAGCAATTCTCCTGCCTCAGCCTCCCAAGTAGCTGAGATTACAGGCATGTGCCACCATGTCCTGCTAATTTTTGCATTTTTTAGTAGAGACGGGGTTTCACCATGTTGGCCAGGCTGGTCTTGAACTCCTGACCTAAGGTGATCTGCCCGCCTCAGCCTCCCAAAGTGCCAGAATTACAAGTGTGAGCCATTGTGCCTGGCCCAGGGCCAGTCTTAAGTAGTATCAAGTATGGGAGGAGGCCCTGACACTGATCATTTTCGCCACTGACCTCTTTATAAAATAAATATGGAAATAGCAGGGCAACTTATTGCTTCATTATATAGCACAAATTTGGTTCACAGAGAAAACTCCTTCTGTGACAAATTTGAGGGACTCATTAATAGTTCTTGGGAATTATTGTATCATAGGGAAGTTATATAGCTTATTGTCTAAATCTCTGGCCAATGGATTCGAGTTATCCTGAGAAACAAGAACTATCAAACTACAGGATAACTAATAATATAAGTGCACAATCTCTTAACCAAATCCTTTACAGACAGATGCTTTAGAATTGAGAAATTTTCAGATATTTGAAAAATTTTAGTGGTAAAAATTATTTATTACATAACCCCCAGGAAGGTCTGGGGCAGCACTTTCTCATCAAACACAACAATATTTCTGCACAGGTATGTGTGAATACTAATTATAAGTGGAATAAAGACTATAAAAAGGCCGAGTGCAGTGGCTCACGCCTGTAATCCCAGCACTTTGGGAGGCCAAGGTGGGCGGATCACTTGAGGTCAGGAGTTCAAGACCAGCCTGGCCAACATGGTAAAACCCTGTATCTACTAAAAATACAAAAAAAAAAAAAAAAAAAAAAAAAAAGCCAGGCGTGGTAGCATGCACCTGTAATCCCGGCCACTCCCGTGGCTGAGGCATGCAAATGGTTCAGGAGGGAGGCAGAAGTTGCAGTGAGTCAAAATCGCACCACTGCACTCCAGCCTGGGCGACTGAGGAGGCTCTATTAAAAAAAAAAAAAAAAAAAGACTATAAATAGCTTCATATCAGTTCAATTATGGTTACTTCAACATATGAAATTCAAAAAAACTTTTGGTTTTTAGAGCTTTTTGGAATTTTAGAAATGTAGACAAGAAATAATTCTTGTACTTTCCATAAAGAAATTGTACTTTTCATAAAGAAATAGTTTTTATAGAGATAGAAAATGCTCCATGTACTTTTAAAGTCTTTATAAGCTTGAATATTAATATTACTCTAACCTTTAAAATTATCTACATAAAATTACTTTCACAATATCATTTTTAAGTTTTATTTTTAATTAAAAAATAACTGTACGTATGTAGGGAGTATAACATGATGTTTCGATACATGTTTACATTTTGTAATGATCAAATTAGAGTAATTGGCATATTTGGCAACTCAAATATTTATCATTTCTTTGTGATGAGAATACGCAAAAACCTCTTTTCTATTTTGAAATGTATGATACATTGTTATTAGCTATAGTTGCTCTACTATGCAATAGAACACCAGATTTTATTCCTCGTATCTAATTGTAATTTTGGGCTTATTGACCAATGTCTCCCTTTTCCTCTTCCACCCCTTTCCCCCAACCTCTGGTCACAATAAGGTCATATATGACAGACCCACAACTAATATTACACTGAATGGAGAAAAGCTGAAAGATTTTCCTCTAAGATCAGGAACAAGACAAGGATACTCACTTTCTCCTCTTCTATTCCACATAGCACTGGAAGCCTGGAAGTCTTAGCCAGAGTAGTTAGGCAAAAGAAATAAATTAAAAATATCCAAGTTGGAAAGGAAGAAGTTAAATTGTTCCTGTTTGCAGAAAACATGATCTTATATATAAAAAAAAATACCCTAAGGACTCCACTAAAAAACTGTTAGAACTAATAAGCAAATTCACTAAAGTTTCAGGATACAAAATCAACATACGAAGTTCAGTAGCATTTTCATACACTATTAGCAAAAGATCCGAAAAAGAAATTTAAAAATCCTATTTACAACAGCTACAAAAAAATAAAATACTTAGAAATAAATGTAATCAAGGAGGTAAAAGATCTTTACACTGAAAACTATAGAACATTGATGAAAGAAATTGAAGAAGACATAAATAAATGGAAAGATATTCCGTGCTTATGGACTGGAAGAACTAACATCGTTAAAATGGCCATGCTGAAAACCAAACACCGCATGTTTTCACTCATAAGTGGGAGTTGAACAACTAGAACACATGGACACAGGGAGAAGAATATCACACACCAGGGCTTGCTGGAGGGGTGGCAGGCTAGGGGAGAAATACCTAATGTAGATGACAGGTTTATGGGTGTGGCAAACCACCATGGTACATGTATACCTCTGTAACAAACCTGCACGTTGTGCACATGTACCCCAGAACTTAAAGTATCATAATAATAAAAAAATAAACAAGAATAAAATTTTATTATAAGTTTGAATAAGGCAGTAAATCAAATAAATCACCTTTCATATATAATTTTAAAATATACCTCCAGGAAAAAAAAATGGCCATGCTACCTGATATGGTTTGGATTTGTGTCCCAGCCCAAATCTCATGTCAAATTGGAGGAGGGGCCTGGTGGGAGGTGATTGGATCATGGGGGTGGATTTCCCCCTTGCTGTTCTCATGATAGTGAGTTCTCATGAGATCTGATGGTTTAAATGTGTGTGGCACTCCTTCCTTCTCTCTCTCTCTGTCTCTTACTCCACCATGGTAAGATGTGCTTGTCTCCCCTTCACCTTCACCACAGCCATGCTTCCTGTACAGCCTGTGGAACTGTGAGTCAATTAAACCTTTTTTCTTAATAAATTAATAAATTATGCAGTCTCAGGTAGTTCTTTTTTTTATTTTTTCTGAGACAAAGTCTCGCTCTGTTGCCCAGGCTGGAGTGCAGTGGTGTGACCTCGGCTCACTGCAACCTCTGCCTCCCAGGTTCAAGCGATTCTCCTTCCTTAGCCTCCTGAGTAGCTGGGATTACAGGCATGCACCACTGTGCCCAGCTAATTTTTGTATTTTCAGTAGAGACAGGGTTTCTCCATGTTGGTCAGGCTAGTCTTGAACTCCTGACCTCAGGTGATCCACCCACCTCGACCTCCCAAAGTGCTGGGATTACAGGCATGAGCCACCATGCCCAGCCCAGGTAGTTCTTTATAGAAGTG
The DNA here is from genome assembly GCF_028878055.3 of Symphalangus syndactylus. Classification (NCBI taxonomy): domain Eukaryota; kingdom Metazoa; phylum Chordata; class Mammalia; order Primates; family Hylobatidae; genus Symphalangus; species Symphalangus syndactylus. Next base: position 29,119,505 of record NC_072423.2, on the reverse strand, counting down.
TAAGAATGGACTAATACACTACCCAAAATGATCTACACATTGAATGCAATCCCTAGAAAAATACCAGTGACATTCTTCACAGTAGAAAAAACAATCCTAAAATTTGTACAGAACCACAAAAGATCCCAGATAGGCAAATCCATCTTAAGCAAAAAGAAGAAAACTGAAGGTATCATACTAACTGACTTCAAAATATACTACAAAGCTATAGTAACCAAAACAGAATAGTACTGGCATAAAAACAGACACACAGACCAGTGGAATATAATTGAGAGCCCAGAAATAAATCAATGTATCTACAGCCAACTGATTTTCGACAAAGGTGCCAAGAGCACATAAAACTGATATCCACATGCAGATTAATGAAATTAGACTCATCTTTTACTACATACAAAAATCAACTCAGAGTGGATTAAAGACTTAAATTTAAGACCTGAAACTATGAAGCTTCTAGAAGAGAACACAGGGGAAACTCTCCATGACACAGGTCTGGGCAAGGGCTTTTTGGATAAGACCTCAAAGCACAATCAACAAAAGTAAAAACAGATAAGTGGGATTACATCATACTAAAAAGCTTCTGCACAGCAAAGGAAACAATCAATAGAGTGAAGAGACAACTAACAGAATGGAAGAAAGTATTTATAAATCAGACATTTGATAAAGAGCTAATATCCAAAATATATAAGGAACTCAAACTACACAGTAACAAGAAAATAAATAATCTTATTTAAAAATGGGCAAAAAACTTGAATAGACATTTCACCAAAAACACATACAAATGGCCAACAGATACACGAAAAAATGCTCCAAGCAAGCAAAAACTCTCTAAACATCAGAAAAATGCAAATTAAAACCACAATGATACATCACTTCATGCCTGTTAGGTTGGCTATCAGCAAAAACATGGAAGAGAACAAGTGTTGCTGAGCATGTGGTGAAAAGGGAACCCTTATACACTCTTGGTAGTATTGTAAAGTAGTAAAGTAGTAGAGCCATTTTGAAAAAAATAGTATGGCGGTTCCTAAAAAAAACTAAATATAGAATTACCATGTGATCCAGCAATCTCACTACTGGGTATATACCCAAAGGAATTGAAATCAGTATGCTGTAGAGATGTCTGCACTCCCATGCTCACTGCAGCACTATTCACAATAGCTAAGATATGGAAACAACCTTAGTGTTCATTAATGGATGAATGGATTTTAAAATGCAGTATATATATGAAACGCAATACTATTCTCCTATTTCAAAAAAATAGGAAATCCTGTCATTTCAGGCAACATAGATGAACCTAGAGGATAATATGTTAAATGAAATGAGCCAGGCACAGAGGGACAAATACTATATAATCTCATTCATCTGTGGAAACTAAAAAAGTTGAACTCATAAGAGCAGAGAGCACAATATTATTCTGTTTAATATTCAATTCAGCAAATCCTGGGATTCAACCAAAGAGATCATCTATTTCAACCTGCTGCCTAATTCAGCTGATTCCTACTAATAGCATCCTAGCCAGGTAGTCAGTTAGCCTTTGCTAAACAGTCATATGAGTGAATAATTCACTCCTTCATGGGGCAAGCTGCTGTCCTCTAAGACAACTTTAATCATTGGAATCAAAATCAGCCCCTCTGTCACTTTTACCCTTTGGTCCTAACTCTGACTTAGAACAGGAAAAACTAACCCCTCTGCTGTGTGACAGCTATACAAATATTTGAAGTGGCAGCCATGCACCACATTATTGGACGCTTCTCTAGGCTAAACATTTGCTCTAACTCTTCCATGTAAAGCATGTGTACACACACACACACACACACACACACACAGACACAGTGGAATACTATTCAACCTTTAAAAAAGAGGAAATCCTTTCATTTGCAACAACATGGATGAACCTCGAGAATATTAAGTGAAATAAGCACAGAAAGACAAATGCCGCATGATCTCACTTACATGTGAAATCTAAAAATGTCAAACTCATAGAAGCAGAAAGTAGAATGATGGTTACCAGGGGCTAGGGAGTGGGAGTGGGGGAAGGGAGACATTGGTCAAAGGATACAAAATTTTAATTAGACAGGAGAAATAAGTTATAGTGATCTACTATACAACATGGTGGCTCCAGTTAATAACAATGTACATATTGTATACTTGAAAATCACTCAGAGTAGATTTTTTAATGTTCTTGACACAAAAAAACAAATATGTCAGGTGGTACATATGATAATTAGCTCAATTTAGCCATTCCACAATATAAACAAATTTCAAAACATCATGTTGTAAACCATAAACATACAAAAATTTTTGTCAGTTAAAAATATAAATGAGAAAAAATTCTTTTCCTTCCTGAAATGTATGTATATATACACACATACATATATTGTGTATATATATCACATATATAACATATATATACAAGATATATAACATATATATACACAAAAAAAATCAATTTCCTACTATAGGTCTCACCCAGAAAGTTTACAAACACAGTATTAAAGTATGAGCGGGATTTGAAGTAACACAGACGAGAGGAGAAGCCAAGGAAAAATCTTATCCCATTAAGGATGAATAAATTCCTACAAAACGTAACTCCTTCACTGACCACTGTACTCACCCCACCCCAACTACCCACCACTGTAAGCCATTCCAACATGCAGAAATCAATATTTTAAGTATATATATTTTTAAGTGATTGGTATTCCAAGGTATTACTCACTTTTAAAATTGGTCATATGAGGGCTCAGGGTAAGTGACTCTGGTTTAATATATGTTCATTTGATGGACACCCAGCTTTTTAAAAAACACCAAGAATACAAATACAAAATAACCAGGATTTCTGCTGTTTGCTTATATTGTGTAACAAAACTAATGTTAAACATGACCCTTGAAACTTTCCTGGCATCCTTCAGTCAGATACTATGATGAGTATGATGAGCCAATAGTAAATTTCACTATAGTTCCACTTGGAAGAAAATACTTTTTCCTAAGTTCTTGGATGGGAATAACTTAAAATCTCTTTAGAAGAAATACCCACTCAAAAATCTATAGTAAATTTTAAGACATCACGTAACTCTGAAGCAATTCTGGCTCAGTGATCACTTCAAATTATGACTGTTTTGTTCCTCTCTCTCTGTCCTCAGTTTCTTTTGCCTTTCTTGGTCTGAAAATACAGAGAGGAACCAAAAACTCAGTACATAATTTGAAACTAAAAGCAACAAACCCATTCATTGAAGTATAATAGGTCATTTGGAAATAAAATTCATTTTTTAAAAAGAGAATCCTTTTTTGGAATCCATTTTTGGAATATGAAGTCAATCATTATGCCTTTATTCCATCAGAAATAGCTTTTTAAGGCTATAACACCCAAACTATTTGGATTAAGAATTAAAATATCTAAAGAGCCCATAGGAAATTAACCCAATCATCATAAAGGTCCCATTTTAATAAAAGGGGATCCATATCAAATCAGACTTTATGTGTGGAAGGGACCTTGAAGAGCATCTACAGAAGGAAATGCAGGCTGTTGGTCACACAGCTAGACAATAATAGGATTGGGACCAGAATGCAAGCCCTGCCTCTTGATCCAGGACTTGTTTCCACTGCACCCTTGACCTTAAGAGGGTGATGGAGTAGACCTAATTCCTCTTAAACCAGTCATTTATAACTTCCTCTGACCAACATCCAACCACGTCAAAAGAGAACAAGAAAAAGCAAACAAAAAACAAAAAACAGGTAGAAACTTAGTCCATTACTTTGAGATGGAATCGGACTGTTTTTTCTCTTTGTACAGAAAATGGAGTTATCATCATCACCTCACTAAAATGTAAGGTCCATGAGAACAGGGACCACATCTAATTTATTCATGGTTCTCTTGCGAGCACTTATGTGGTGACATATTTTGGGGTGCTTTTTATTTATTCGTTATTACTGCCCACTATTCAAACACTCTATTTTGAGGTAACTCCCTAAAGTGGGCAGTACAGGTGAAATGCAGTGCCCCCTCTCAGTCCCTGGCGGCTAGGACTCTCGTACATGCTCTAGGAGAGGTCACACCCTAATTGGCTCTTGTAGAAGTGACACAAAAACATAGGACAGTGTGGACGTTACTCTTGGCTGCGGCAGCAGCAGCAGAGACAAGTGGGTCAGCAGAGGCTTCCTAATCAGTCTATTGCAGGGCATGATCCTGGCTTTGTTCCTATTCCTAGTCTCCCTTGGAACTAGGAATTGGTTCCTGCTTCACTCTCCTGCCTTCCTATCACTTCTTCCTCATTTATTCTTCCTGAATTATTTGGTTTCTTCCTCAGACATTCTTTTCTACTCTTTTGTCTAAGGCAGCTTTTGTTGCTTGCAACCAAAAATTCTAATAGGCACATAGTAGGCACTCAAATAAGTCTTAAATGAAAATAAAATTAATGAATTATCATAATTTTTGTAGAACACTTCACAATTTCCAAGCACTCTCTCGTATCCTAATTACTGCACCTGGTTACTGTCTCATTTGTCTTCCAGTTAAGTTATAATATTTAACAAGGGCAAATCCTTCTTGTGCAAGAGTCAAGTTAAAGAAAATTTTAAAAATCTAAACCAGGCTTAGACATGATTTTTCCAAAGTATGCTATGCAATCTCATGGTATTAGGTACCACTATGAATGGTATCATTAAAGTAAAAAGGAAGCCCTAAAAAATGAAATTTAGAATACGAAGTGGGGAGTAAGAGCTGGAAAGTATACGGCATGAAATAAAGTTTAAAACTTTTTGAAGGAGGCTGGGTGTGGTGGCTCATGCCTGTAATCCCAGCACTTTGGGAGGCCGAGGTGGGTGGATCACCTGAGGTCAGGAGTTCGAGACCAGCCTGGCCAAGATGGTGAAACCCCATCTCTACTAAAAATACAAAAATTAGCCAGGCGTGGTGGTGCATGCCTGTAATCCCAGCTACTCAGGAGGCTAAGGTATGGGAGGTGGGGGTTGCAGTGAGCCAAGATTGCACCGCTGCACTCCAGTCTGGGCAACAGAGTGAGTGAGACTCTGTCTCAAAAAAAAAAAAAATTTTTTAAGGAAATTTGATATGCAAATAGTTGCACAGAAGAGATCTAGAAGTGATAACTGAAACTTCAAATATGAGCTGGCATTCGCCAGATGCAATAGCATCAAAGAGCTCTAGAAAAGAGCACTGAAACTTCAGATAGGAAGTTCACCCACCACTCACCAGGTGCAGTGCGGGTAGAAATGGTTCAGTTTAGAGGTCTAGAAATGAGCACTGAAACTTCAGATAGGAGCTGGCATTCACCAGGTACAGTGGAGGCAGAAGTGGTTCGGACACTGAAGGACCAACATCTACAAAGGCAAAAACTATGTCCCTTCAAAACACAAAGAATATTTGCTTTAATCACATGGCTCTAACCAAGGGGGGGAGGGTTGTGAATTCTTAAAAATATCTTCACCCACCCCACCTCACTTTACTAGAAATTGAAGTCAACCATAACCCACACCCTTCTCCAACAATTAAATGGGAAATTTTATAATTACAAATGGTATTTCAAAACTTGATGTTTCAGAATTCCATTAATAATTCCACTACCTTGTTATCAAATTATGTTGATAAGGTAAAGAATTTGACACAGGGCATCCTATTTGGTCTCTGTCAACACGAAGCCCCCAAACCAGGTTTCCTCAGTCTGATAGTTGGAAAACAGTTACAAAATCCATTAGTCCATCTCAGTAAGGGGGAGAGGAACGGCCATTTTGTGTGCAGTGACCTATCCTCAGCCCCATGGACTATGTAGCAGGAGATTTAGTGGCGAGGTTCCTTTTTTACTCTCTATATCTGATCTCCAAGGAGTCAGTGCTCAACTCTTTCCAGGATAAAGTCTGAAGAACACATTTCACCAATAAAAAAAGATGGTAAATACTTGAGTCGTTTCAGAGAGAGAAAAATATGAAACACTGAAGATGAAGCACTTAAAACTTTCATGTTTTTGGATAACACAGTCTATATGTTTTCTGCATAATGTATGATTTCTTTAAACTACAGTATTAAAAATAATTTCAAATTGTAATGAAAAGTCATTTGGCTTTAAAACCACCCAGGAAGAGGATATAAAATGCATATACCAAAAGACTACGACGCGGCTTCCAGTGCTTTTCTGATATAGATCATAATAATTTAAAAAGGCTTTTGTCAGGCTGTTTGAATACATCAAATACTTCCTCATTTCTGTGTCGGCTGTGAGGCTCTAACTATAGTGGCTTCTCTAGCAGGTATTCTCCGCGAAACTGTGCCAAATCTTTCTGAGGACACCCAGATTCTCCTCTTCAAAACAGACATTCCTGACTGGGTCCTAGGGCAGGGAGAGGGGCGTTGGACCCCTACTGTCCTCTGGGTTCTCCGAGCACCAGGACTTGTTGCTCCGGCGGGAACTAGCGCGGATCCACCGGCTCGGCACATCCTGCCTACAAGTAGGGCGGCTTGTGCTGGGAGCCGGGCCCCGGGCCGAGTCGTCCGTGCCGCAGCGGAGAGCTCCGACCGGTGCGGGCCCACCATCCGCTGACCTTCGCCCGGTCCGGCCTGGAGCCCGGTCGCGGCCTCCCTAGGCCTATCTAGGCCGGGCGCTGGTTCAGCGAGGACCGGAAGCTCCCGCCGCCCGCCCTTCCGCCTCCAGGCCGCGGGCGCCAGGCCCGGGGCAGGCTGGGGACGCCCTGGGAGTGCCCCGGGGGCCGCCTTCTTCCCCGCAAGCCCGGGGCGGGCGTCGCTCCCGCCCCCGCCTCGTCTTCAGTTCCCCCGGCGCTTCCCCCGCCGAGTGGGTAGAACAGACCCCAGCCGGGAGCCAGGCCTGCGGCCCCTCGAACACTAGCCGCGTCTGGCCCGCCGGGCCTAGCACGGAGAGAGGCCCTGGGGCTTGGCGGCCGGGGCCGGGAGAGGTCGCGCGGCCGAGGACACCCGAGGGCCTGGGCTGCCTCCCCGCCCTTCCCGGCCCCTCCCCTCGGCCCTGGAATCAATAGTGGCCGCTGACTTTTCACGACAACTGCAGCTGTCTAATTCATCAGCGAATAATTAAATCAGAGGCCGCTGGGCCTGCCTGGAGTCGGAGACGACGGGTAGCTCCTCTCAAATCCTGTCAAATTGGGGAGACAGTGGGCAGCGCGGAGAGCGGACAGGCCTCGCCCTGCGCGGAGGCTGCGAGAGCTGCCTGGACCCGGCGCCATTCCGAGTGTAGGGGGAAGCAAGCCCCCAGGTGTGGGGAGCAAAAGGAATGACGAGGGCACAGGCGGGGGCCCCGCCAAGGCTGGACTCCCTGGTCAGCAGGGCCCTCCTGGCCGGTGCGTGGTCCGGGTGCCCGGCGTGGGGCAGCGGCCGTGGGGCCCATAGACACCATCCTCGCGCAGACTTCGCGATGGTCGCCGAACTCCATCCTCGGGAGGCGCTTTGCCTTTGAGGAAGATGGAGAGGAGTCGGGAGAAGCGCCTAGAAACCGCATTGATTTAGACATCAATCCTGGCCGGCTCCCTCCGCCTCCCGAGCTGCGGGGCCGCGCCGCCCCGTCCCCGAGAAGCGGACCTAGGGTCCGCCGGGCTCTGCCGGGCCGGCAAAGGGAGCGGCCTGCGCGGCCACCCCGCGCCCGCGGCCTCGACGCCGCAGCCGCCACACCAACAACGATTCCTCGTGGCTAACAGGTTTCTCACAGCCCTCCGAGTCGGCAGCGCCGCCCGCGTCCCTCTTCCAACCCGGCCGGCGGGACGCCCTCGGAGCTTGTGCTTTCTGGAGGCCGCCGCGCCCACTGAGCCCGGCCGGGGAGCTGGTTCGCGTGGGCCGCGGGGAGCAGGTCCCGCTTCTCCAACGACCACGGCCCCGGCGGCTGCGAAACGGCCACCTCCGACCCTTGAGTCCGCCAGAGTCGCTTTCCCTTCCACGTTTGCAAGCAAAACAACATTCGTAATAGTGACATCGAGGCACTTTTCCAAACTAAAATGATCCTAAAATAATCTGAATGTACTCTGTTACTTTTGATCGTGTTACCCCGAAAGATCAGCTCAGATTCACTTGGTTCTTTTATTTCTTTGGGAGATGATACTCGAGGAATCTGAAAAAATATATGATTTTTAAAAACGATCTGATTCGCATACCTATTTTAACCTCTCGGTTGGTTTTGTTAGTTTCCAAATAGAAATATTGCCTTTTGAAATCGGAGATGATATTTCTCAAGTTTAAAATCTAGCCAAGTCTTTTTTTTAAATACTCCGTATGAAATTTTTTTCCATGGTAGCTAGACAGTTGAAATTATACACAAAGATTTTTTAACTCTCGGGTTTTCATTGGAAGGGGACGTAATAGTTTTTGTACTAATGCCTAAACAATATTAGATCTTCAATCAAAAAGTATTTCCAGGGCAAATAAATGATAGTTTAAAGAGGGTAATAAATAAAAGCAACACCCGTGCTTAGTGTCTCAGGGCAACTTGAAAACAGCTCCACTTTCAGGGAGTTAAATTTGTCCTTTTTACAGTCAACTGCAACTTTTGCCTTCCTTTGGAAAGGACAACAAAAAGATTTCACGCACAACTTGACCGGAACAAAGGGACATCATGCCAGTTTTTCTTTTGTGGGGTGACAACTAGAAGAGAGGAAAAGTTTATTTTAACCATACTTGAGTTGTACTTTTGGAACCCTCCTTTAAAGAGAAAATGTGACGGCAGATCTTACAACTTAAAAATCGAAGCTATGGGGCTTTGGGGCAGAAGGGACAGATAGCGGAAGCAAAACTGAAAGTCGGTGAGGGGAAATTTAGTCTTCGTTCTCAGACTAAGTTGCCTATTTAAAATGAAATTTTCTTCTAGAGCAAAATCTCCGTTCCCCTAAGAGCTGTGCTTCCCCCACCCCTTCCGCGAAAAGAAGCCCTTGGGTATTTGCAGGTTCGAATCCTCAACCTTCCCTCCTTTGAATTTCATTTTCCCAAAAGAGTAGAATTATTTCTCCCACCAGCTTCTGCAGCGTTAGCAGCCGAAAAATCGGGTGGGTGGGGCGTTGCAGAAAGGGTCTGCAGTTGGCCCCGAATTGGGAGGAAGGAAAGTCCTTGGAAGGGACCGCAGTCCCAGCCCCCAGTCCTGGGGACCGGTCCGGATCAGAGGCCCGGCCACCCACTTCTACCCAAACTCCTCACGGGAGGGGGCTGTGGAAACCAGAGAGGGCAGGGAGCCGGAGAAGCAAATTGTGTGTGTGTGTGTGTGTGTGTGTGTGTGTGTGTGTGTGTGTCAGGGAAGTAAGCGGTTCCCGAAGACACAAAACTTCAACAGTCTCCTATCTATATGTGTAGAGGAGGGCGATCAAGGTCGGCCGCCCTGGTGTTCTTTAAAACTAGACAGGTGGACGCGCTAGCAGCTTAGCTAGGCAGAGCTGGGATTCCGGTTTCCCCTGCAGACTGACACTCACTGGAGCAGGTGCCAAAGCTCTTTGGGGTGGGGTCTCCTCCCCTTTCCCCTCTCTCAAGCCTGCCCACTCTCGGCGTCTGGACTGCGGAGGAAATTGTAGCTTGCTTCTCGCAGCCCTACTCCCCACCTTCTAATCCAGGTGTTGGGCTTGGGGCTCTGAGAAAACCTTCCCCCAGCACCCAGGGCTCCTATAGCTTCTTTTTCCTTTCCCTAAGAGGCCGGACAAGGGTGAGATGAAGACTAACAACCCTATATCTCTCCGTGCTCCCACGCAAAGTATCTTTTGTCAACCAAAAAGTTAAGGGCAGTCCCCTGCCAGCTCTGCTAACCTGGCGTTTTGAATTTTAACAAGATTAACGGAGAAGAAGGAGACAAAAAAGGACGCGTTTGGCCTCACCACCCAGAAAAACAAACAAACAAAAAACTTTCCAAGATCCAACTGCGAATATGAAAAGTGGCGGTGAATTGTGACAGTGAATTTCTGAGCTGAGAAGCCAAAGAGAGTTAGTGGGGCCCGGCTTCGGTTTTAGTTTTATTCTCCCTGGGCTCAGCCAGCCCGAGCTTTCAAACAGAAGAAAATTGAAGCTAATGAAGATCTCAGAGCCACAATTCCGAGGGCCCCTTTTCCGCCACAAGCACCCACTGTCCATCTGCACGTGTAATCACAGAGACTTGCCGTGTCTTCATCACCAGGGGATCCGAGGAAAGGGGAGAAAACTCTCTGTCGTGAAAAGGAACCTTGTGTTATCACTACTATTAATTGTGTATAGCGACCTAAGAGTTTCCTTGTCCTCTTCAAATTCCCCTACAATATTGAAACAGCATTTGTTGTCCCATTCTTACAAACGCTTGAGGCCTTTCTGGAAAACCATTACCATTCAATGGCTAGAAAATTGCTCTCCTTCCTTTTTTTTAAAAAAAAAAAAAAAAAGGGCAGGTGAAGCAGCAGCTACAACAGACAACAAAAACTTTCTCCCGCATAATCTTCGCCCTCAGAATGACAAAGAAATGATATTGACTTACCCTCGAACGGATGATGTGTTTGATAAGGCGGGTGGGGGGGGGGACTTTTTTTGTGTGTGTGAAGATTTCTGTTGAGGAGCTGCACAGACAGCTGCAATTCATGGGCGACGCTGATTGCCAGAAACGCTATGGATTGGCATGGGGTCTGCAGCTCACAGATCCCTGATCAATACCCCTACACTCACACGCCAGATGGTTTGGGGAAGGACAAAAATAAAATAGTCCAAATCAGCCCACCGTTATGTTTGTGTGTGTGTGTATTGCTCTGATAAACCTAGTTGTAGCATAAATGTGTTCTACCCTGACACAAAACCTGACAAGATTTCGAGCATTGGGGTAAAAATTAGCAGCCCTCCTCTACCCTAGATTTCGGTCGTGGTTACTGTTGTATAGTACAAACAAAGATATGGGGCCCCTTATGCAGATTGGGTTTACCTGTGGTCTGTTTATCTTTTTCCGTGAATAATTTATAAAGTCTCTCTTTTAATTGAATGTTCACCTCTCTTTGTGTGTCTCTGTATACCTAAAAACAATTTTAATGTGGAAAACACATATGAAAAACTCCAATAGTAAATATTGTTATTTTCCTGCAATTGCTCACTCAAGTTCAGAATGTTTTTCTTTTACAGTGCAACAGTCTATAATAGCCTTGTTGGCGAAGCTGCATTTTATTTTCATGCTTCTTTTGACCCATTTAAGTTTCTGATCTTCAAGAAAATTGGACCTGTGAATATGGCATGCTAAGTAAATATCTAGGTCCTGATATAATGCTTGGTACAACTGTTTGTCCAGATTCTAATAGCTGTGAACTAGCACTTATCATACACATTTCTGTACAGTGTGTTTGTAAATCAAATGCTGGTGGGGAGCGGGAAGAAGAAGAGAGTAACTTCAAATTAAAAGAAAAATTTCCAAGTTGCAGAACTTCTGAAGGTTAAAGTATGGATGCTAAACAAGGGGCACTTAGAAAGCAACTTTCCCTTATATTTTCTTAAAGAACTATAGAGAAAGAAACATCAAAAATATTTCAAAAAATACTTGAAAATCGTATTTGTATTGATACTCCAAAAATTGTCTTGAAGTAGAAAATAAATATTGTTCTTTTTTAGAAAGAGAAAAGGGCATCCAAACCTAATTCAGTAAAAATTAGGGTGCTCACTAAACAAGCACACCCATTTTCCTTTTAAATGGATTTTGGGTTGAAACATAAAACCTCAAACCACCATTAGAAAAACAACGTGAAAAATCTGCTTTAATTCCAGCCCAATGAAATTATACACAAAGAAGCCAATACGATTTCATGATTTCCCTGAGATCGCCAATATTGATCGAGGGAAGGCGGAGGGATGGTGGGAGTGAGGGAGGAGGGAGGAGGGAGGGAGGAAGGAAGGAAGCGAGGCAGCGAGAAAATACAACTCACCTTTCTGCTCCCAGGCACACTGAAATATAATTCCGAAAAGCAGGTTTATCTCGGTGTCCTGGCAAATGAGTTTAACATTTTGAAAATTTATTTAAATGGCAATTTATATACCTAGGTTTCTGTATGGAGGAAGCATCAGCCTAGGGTAACTGGCCACTCCTTGAGCCTGAAGCCAGCATAGCAGCAGAGGCTACCTTAGCACTGGGGCATATCAGACCCACTACTTCCCAGTTCTGCTTCTCTACTGCCGTATTTCAGTCCCTGTGCACTCATGGACCAAGAGCAGGTTGCACTCTTGTGAACTTTTGTTCAACTCAGTATTATATTTCAAACATTAACTGATTCACATCATCCCAAGTGTCCAGCTGCCATATATAAGATAGGGAGTGCGAAGAGAGACAGTAGGAGGGGGTGAGGAGGAGAGGAAAAACAGAGAAACCAAAACCTGAGTTATTTTACCTGGCTCTTGTTGTGACACTAGAGATGTGAGCAACCAGAAAAGTATGTCTGGCAAACCAGAGGATCTGCTGCTTTCTTACGCAGGCTTTGATAACACAGAGAAGACGCTATTTGAAAGAATAATTGGCAGCGTATTGGCCAGAGCTCAATAAAGTTGATCTATGAATAACGTCACTGTACATTCATGTGACAGGGTGGGGGTGGGGGTGTTGCTCTGAAGCTAGAAGAGAGAGGAGGGCAGCAGAAAAGGTCACTGAGACTAAGAACTGTTTTCCAAATGAATCAAACCTTTCTCTGGCACCAAGAAGGGACATACAGTATTCCGAGCTGTGCCCTTGTTTTCTTATCAAGTTTTCTCTAACAGCTGGAAGTGGTTGAAGGGGGCTGTCTTAAGGAGACCCCCTGCTCTTCTTTTGACAGCTGATCAAAAGAAAATAGGTCACGCTTCTCAAACTTATGGCCACTCTGTCCTTAATTACTGTCTCTTTAAACAAAGGCAACATCTGCGCAACCTCAGCTAGCTTGAATCTTCGGAGGCAAACAGAGCGCAACCTGCTTGGGGAGAATCTGTTACTTTTAAGGCTTTATGCCGGGGGTTGGCCTCTCTGTCTTCAACTACTCCTCCACCCCCACTCGGGCTGCAGAAATCTCCAACTCCTCTGTCCCCCAGTTCCACTCCCACCTCCAGACCTGGGGTTGCCAAACAACGGAAATTCTAGAAAGATGTAGGTGCACTTTTTAAAGCCTTGGCTTGCGAGCGTTCTCGGACTGGCCGGGGCGCTGGTCATTTCAGAAACAAGGTTTGAATATGCAGATGTCAGCCAGGACTCCTTGTCGTCTGCCCACCGCCGTTCCTCTCCCGGGATTCCAGAGAAGCGGGAGTGTGTGTGTGTGTGTGTGCGCGCGTGTGTGTGTCGCGTGTTAGGAGAAAGGTCCGCGGTTGCCGTCTCAGCTGGTTTGCTTACTCTCTGCCCCCAGGAGAAGTTTGCTCACTAGAGACACCAGCGACCCTCCTCACCTCCACCCCACCGGTTCTACACTCTCCCCACTTCTTTCCAAGTCGCTGATGCAGAAAGCACTTGATCACCTTGAAACGGCAGCTCCCGAAATTCTAGTTTTGTTTTGCAATCTAGCAGGGCTCTTCGGAAGCCTCATAACTGAGATTTATGGGCTCATCGGGTAATTAAATGATGTTATTGTGTTAACTTTGCATGCATTACGGCTGCCCGCGCCGCTCGTGGGCCGCCGGCCGGCCGCAGCTCGCTGGCAGCGAGGGCGCTACAGTTGCTCTGGCCGCGTAGATTATGCACGCCCCGGCCTCGGGAATTTACCATGCATTAGAATACATTAGCGCCTGCATTTTAAAAGACTAAACTATTGGCTCCCTGCTAGGGACTCTCGGGAAGTGGCTTGTTAGTGACGAGTGTTTGTCTACACTGGCACATAGCGGAGTCTTTTGCTCCCGGCTTACTCGCCTCCAGGAAAGCTTTGGGGTGAGGCGAAGGCGATTGAAGCACTGCCCCTTCCCCCAGATCGCAGCTGCTCAGGGGGGACACAGCACGGCATCTTTCTCCGAATCTCTCTCGCTCGCTCGCACTCCAGCCTCCCTCTCCCCAGCGACCCCCCCCCTTCCCCTCCCTCCCTCTCCTTGACGTTTGATTCCAGTAGCAAAGGAGGTAAAAAAGGCACCGAGCCGTCAGCCAAACCTGAAAAGCGCGGCCCCGCCCCCTCCACAGCCACTGGTAGCTTCCCGTGGAAGGCCCGCCTCCTGGGGCAGCTGCGGCCTCGGAGTGGCTGGGTGTGGCGCCCGTCGGGCGTGGCCCCGCCCCAGGTCCGGGAGGGTAGGTTGGCTGCCCCGGCGAGCGGCAGAGCCCTTCTGGACAGCTCCCGCTCACCCAAACAGAAGACGTCGGCGCCGGAGCGGGCTCGGACATGGCGAGGCTGCGAGCCGGCCCGAGCGGCGGGGCCCGGTGATCCCTCCCTCCCTCCTCGTCCCCTCCCCTCTCCCGCACGCACGCCCCGTCCGCCCCCACCCCGCCCCCACCCCGGGCGAGCCCGCCCGCAGCCCGGGACGCACACCCGCACGCGCGCTCCCCTCCACTCACTCCCGCACTCCCGCGCCCGCCCCCACTCCCGCGGCCGAGCCCCGCCACGCGCGCCTTGCCCGCCCGCCGGCCGCCCCCGCCGCCCCTGCCGCCCCCGGGCCCCGATGGACTGAATGAAGGCTGCCTACACCGCCTATCGATGCCTCACCAAAGACCTAGAAGGCTGCGCCATGAACCCGGAGCTGACAATGGAAAGTCTGGGCACTTTGCACGGGCCGGCCGGCGGCGGCAGTGGCGGGGGAGGCGGCGGGGGCGGCGGGGGCGGCGGCGGGGGCCCGGGCCATGAGCAGGAGCTGCTGGCCAGCCCCAGCCCCCACCACGCGGGCCGCGGCGCCTCTGGCTCGCTGCGGGGCCCTCCGCCGCCTCCAACCGCGCACCAGGAGCTGGGTACGGCGGCAGCGGCGGCAGCGGCGGCGTCGCGCTCGGCCATGGTCACCAGCATGGCCTCGATCCTGGACGGCGGCGACTACCGGCCCGAGCTCTCCATCCCGCTGCACCACGCCATGAGCATGTCCTGCGACTCGTCTCCGCCCGGCATGGGCATGAGCAACACCTACACCACGCTGACGCCGCTCCAGCCGCTGCCACCCATCTCCACCGTGTCTGACAAGTTCCACCACCCGCACCCGCACCACCATCCGCACCACCACCACCACCACCACCACCAGCGCCTGTCGGGCAACGTCAGCGGCAGCTTCACCCTCATGCGCGACGAGCGCGGGCTCCCGGCCATGAACAACCTCTACAGCCCCTACAAGGAGATGCCCGGCATGAGCCAAAGCCTGTCCCCGCTGGCCGCCACGCCGCTGGGCAACGGGCTAGGCGGCCTCCACAACGCGCAGCAGAGTCTGCCCAACTACGGTCCGCCGGGCCACGACAAAATGCTCAGCCCTAACTTCGACGCGCATCACACTGCCATGCTGACCCGCGGTGAGCAACACCTGTCCCGCGGCCTGGGCACCCCGCCTGCGGCCATGATGTCGCACCTGAACGGCCTGCACCACCCGGGCCACACTCAGTCTCACGGGCCGGTGCTGGCACCCAGTCGCGAGCGGCCCCCCTCGTCCTCATCGGGCTCGCAGGTGGCCACGTCGGGCCAGCTGGAAGAAATCAACACCAAAGAGGTGGCCCAGCGCATCACCGCGGAGCTGAAGCGCTACAGTATCCCCCAGGCGATCTTCGCGCAGAGGGTGCTGTGCAGGTCTCAGGGGACTCTCTCCGACCTGCTCCGGAATCCAAAACCGTGGAGTAAACTCAAATCTGGCAGGGAAACCTTCCGCAGGATGTGGAAGTGGCTTCAGGAGCCCGAGTTCCAGCGCATGTCCGCCTTACGCCTGGCAGGTAAGGCCGGGGCTAGCCAGGGGCCAGGCTGCTGGGAAGAGGGCTCCGGGTCCGGTGCTTGTGGCCCAAGTCTGCGCGCCGAGTCACTTCTCTTGATTCTTTCCTTCTCTTTCCTATACACTTCCTCTTTCTTCTCGTTTTTATTTTTTCTTCCATTTTCTCTTTCTCTTCTGCTCTTCCCCTACTTTCCCTTCTCCCTTTTTTTCTTACTCTCTCCTTGTCCCTGAGATTTCATTGACCGACTCCCCCCATTTCATTTGCCCTCCTCTCAATGTGCCAACCTTTGCCCTCTTTCCGATCTTCCCAGGTACTGGGAGGTGGGATGGGGGTGTGCGTTTTCCTCTAGGAGCCCTGTCTTTCCAAGACTCACAGAAACCAGGACCTGCCCTTATTCAAAACCCCATGCACTTCAAGTCTTTTTTAGACAACACATTTCAATTTTCCGGGCTGGGTAGTCTCCCTGTGCAGAGGCAGTTGAGAGGCTTTGCTCTGCAGAGGGAAAAGAGCTCTCTACTCTCCCACCCACCATATAAGCAAACTTATTTGGTTATTGGCCGAAGGCACAGCCTTGCCCGCGCGGGGAACCGGCGGCCAGGATACAGCAGCGCTCCTGGAGCCCATCTCTGGCCTTGGCGTTGGCGCAGGGACTTTCTGACCGGGCTTGAGGGGCTCGGGCCAGCTCCAATGTCACTACCTACAGCGAGGGCAGGGTGTAAGGTTGAGAAGGTCACATTCACCGCTTTGGGAGGACGTGGGAGAAGAGACTGAGGTAGAAAGCGCTTTGCCTTGCTCACCGGCCGCCCTTGCCCCGGTCCCAGCGTTTGCTGGGATTTGCCAAGATTTGCAGGGGCTCCAGGAGACCCTGAGCACTCGCAGGAAGAGGTGCTAAGAAATTAAAAATTCAGGTTAGTTAATGCATCCCTGCCGCGGGCTGCAGGCTCCGCCTTTGCATTAAGCGGGCGCTGATGGTGCGCGCCTGGCGACCGCGGGGAGGACTGCCGGCCCGCGGGAGGGGACGGGTAGAGGCGCGGGTTACATTGTTCTGGAGCTGGCTCGGCTCTTTGTGCCTCCTCTAGCGGCCAAGCTGCGAGGTACAGCCCTCTATTGTTCTAGGAGCACAGAAACCTCCTGTGTGGGCGGCGGGTGCGCGAGCTAGAGGGAAAGATGCAGTAGTTACTGCGACTGGCACGCAGTTGCGCGCTTTTGTGCGCACGGACCCCGCGCGGTGTGCGTGGCGACTGCGCTGCCCCTAGGAGCCAGCCACGGGCCCAGAGGGGCAAAATGTCCAGGCCCCCCACTGGGAAGGACACACTATACCCTATTGCAAGCCAGGGTGGGCGGCTTCTCATGGACCGGGTGGAGGGGGGTATCTTTCAGGATCGGCGGGCGGTCTAGGGGAACAATTCGTGGTGGCGATGATTTGCATAGAGCGGATCTTGGGATGCGCGCCGTTCCGAGCCAGCCTTGCACAGCTCGCTTCCGGAGCTGCGAGCTCAGGTTTCCACTCCCGATCCCCCGGGCTTTCCTCGCACCGCTGAGCCCAGCTTGTGGGGTGCACTCGACCGACGCCCGACAAGGCTGGGGAATGTGACAGGCAGCAGGTTCACCCGGGCTTGGGGAGGGGGCGTTTCCGCTTTGACAGCATTTTCCTTTGCCGTCTGCTGGTGGATTCCTATTCCCAGTCGGTAATCGCCCCGCAGTGTTGATCTAAGAAGGTAAAGAAAACCAGGTTTCCCTGCAAAAAGCCTCCCCCAAATCGGCGGACTCTGGATACTTTGAGTGGATTTAGAAATTTATGTAATCTTTCTCCTTTAGTTTATTTTTCATCCTCTCCTGCAGTTTTCTCTGATTTGCTGTTGGTTCGGGGCAAGATAAAGCAGCCAGTAGATAGTAATAATTATAGCGGCAGGAAATAAACTGGAGGCTTACTGATAGTTCTTAACATTTTGTCATAGATCCCCCCGAATATCCCAGTCCCTCGCCGGTGGGTTTTAGTACCCGCTGGCTTCTTGGGCACCGGGAACCAGAAGGAACTTGGCAGCTGGTCTTAGGGGTACAGTTAAAGGCAGGATGACAGCTATTCTACTCCTGCTCATCTCAGAGCGCTGCCGCCCCCTCATGCCGGTCGCGCAAAGAACACAGCTTTTAAAAAACACGTGCCTTCTGCCCATATAGGTCTGAAAGTGATGAGGAAAGTAATGCTTCGCCTATTAGCGAGTTTCAGCTTTTAAAATGATCCCAAGCATTGCTAAGATGAGAAAGCGTGGCATCCCGGGGGTCCTCAGCCCCACCCGTGCCCATGGTGCAAGTCTCCAGGGGCAGGCCCGGGAGAGCACTGCCCACTCCGCTAGATTTTCCGCAGAGGATCGCTGAAGCCGCCTTCGTGGGAGACAGAATGCCTCCTCCAGCGAGTGGAAAAGGCCTGCTGAGGACCCCGCTTTGCTCGAGCATTCAAATGTGTGTCTGTTTTATTACCCTGGGTTGAAAAGGGACAAGAGCTTTAGCCTTTTTATCTGGCCATTTTATCAGCAACTACAAGTGTGTTGAGTGGTTATTATTACATAGGAGGCTTTTCAGTTTGGGGTCAGTAGATCAGTCTCTTCAGACACTGACGCAGAAGCTGGGACTGGTAAGTAGGTATTATGTGCTCGGAGCGCTAGGGGACAGGAGCAAATGGAGAAGAAAAGCGGAGGCTTTCTCTGCCCGGAGTATCGATCTGAATCCCCGCCGGGACGCCGCAGAGGGCCCTCGCCGTTGGGCCCCGGGGGTTTAACAAGCCCAGCGGCTCCGCAGGCGGCTCGGCCGGACTCCCAGACCCGTGCCTGGAAGACACCGTCCCTGCCCCCCTCCCGCCAAACCTGCCTCTTCTCTTTCTCTCTCATAGGTTATAGGTTCCCTTTCTCTCTCATTTTGGCCCCGCCCCCGGGTCCTGCCAAACGGCCAAGCAGGCCGGGGTTTAGGGGGCTCAGAGTGAAGAGGTCTGATTTGGCCAGCGCCGGCAAAGCTCACCCTTAGGCGAGGTCACAACAGAGGCAGGGCCTTCCTCCCCAGCCTGCTGGTGTAGTCACAGCCAAGGGTGGCACTTGAAAGGAAAAGGGAGAAAACTGCGGAGAAATTCAGATTGCCCCAACATTAAATTTCAGAGAAATTGACTCCAAATGCACGGATTCGTTCGGAAAGGGCGGCTAAGTGGCAGGTGGTTGCAACCCCGCCCGGTCGGGCCTTCGCAGAGGTTCCCCAAGACCAGCCCTTGCAGGGCGGTTTTCAGCAACCTGACAAGAGGCGGCCAAGACAAATTTCCGCGGGTTCGAGCACACACTCTAGGGCGTTGGGCCCCAGAGACCTCTAAACCAAGCACAAATAAGAAGGGAGAGAACCCAGGCTAGAACTTGAACGGACGTCCCACTGAGGAAAAGCGAGGCCTCGGTGGCAGGCATGGTTTCTTCTGACGCCCGAAAATCGAGCAGAGCGCCCGACTACATTTCCTGCAGAGGTTTCCCGCCTCCAGTGAGCCCGGATCCCCCAGCGGCCTGCCCGGTCTGGAGACTGCTGGTCTCCAGTCCCCGCCGTAGTCCGACGCACGGCCCTCTCCTGGCAGCAAGCTCCCAGCGGACAGTCTGAAGCCAATTCTGTTCAGGCGGCCGACGGCCCTTAGCCAACCCACCATGATGTCGCCTGGGCCACCTGACGCCCGCAGCGGCGGGACACGGCACGGGCAGTGCGCAGTGGCTCCTGCTAGGGGCACCGCGTGCGTGCTTGTCTCCCGCTGCGCCGGGGACGTCCTTGGGTGACACGGGCCGCTGGGCACCTCCCAAGCTAAGGAAAGCGGACCCCCTTCGCAGAGTTTCGCGCCCACCGCCCAACCTCCCACCTCGTCTCTCGCTGCTAGGGCTCCCGACTCAGCCCACCTCTCCTGGCGGTTTAGTTAGGGATCTGAGCTGGAGAGGCTGAAAGCAACCCGTGCCAGTACGGAACAGACGACATGTTTGCCTGCTAGCTGCTTGGATGAATAATTGAAAAGTTCGCTGCAGTCTCTGCTTCGTCAAGTCCCGGGTGCCGGGAGAACACCTTCCCAACACGCATCAGGGTGGGCGGGAGCGGGCAGAGGAGGCAGGACCCGAGGGAGGAGAATGAACCCGAGCACGAGAAGCAGCCCAGGCAGCCAGGCGCCCTCGATGCGAGAGGCTGGGCATTTATTTTTATTCCAGGCTTTCCACTGTGTGGTTATGTCACTTTCTCAAACAAATGTGTATATGGAGGGAGATCGATGCTGATAATGTTTAGAAGATTAAAAGAGCATTAATGCTGGCAACAATAACGTAAACGTGTGGACCCAGATTTCATTGATCTGGAACTTGATCCGGCGCGTTTCCAGTAAGCCCGACGGCGCGCTCTTCCCAGCAGAGCCCTCGCCAGCGCCACGGCCCCGCGGCTTTCCAGGGGTGCCGCTTCGCCAGCTCTGCGCGGGTTCTCCCGCCTGACCGCAGCTCCTCCCCCGCTAGGCCACAGCCCGCCTCTACTTCCCCGAGGTTTTCTCCTCCTCTCGCGGGGCTCCCTGCCCTCTGCACACCCGCCCCCACCTCTACACCCCCCCCCACCCCTTCACCACCCGCCCCTGTGTGCACACACCGCTACTTGCGCTTCCGTCGATCCGCCTGGGCGGCTGGGTCCGCGAAGCCAATGCGCGGAACGGTGCCCGAGTCTTCCTAACTATCCTGTGCCTGGCCGTTGCCACTGGGCCCTTGTGACTAAGCCCAAGTTTGAAAATAACGTGGCTAAACCTGCCTGCTAACGGCAGAGCTTAATCAGCCGCAGATCCCCTCCCATCCTCATCGGTTCTCGTGCTAAAAAGGCTCGCGCACACTTTTTACGCAGGTGCATTCGTTTGACAATTAAACGTGGCCCTAGTAACAAAAGCCTGAGCTTCATCCCTCTGAGTAGCAGGCTCTGCGCTGGACTGGTCGGGTCTAACAGGGAGAATCTTGTGCCCTACCTTGGCTGGGACAAGAAGTGAGAGAAGCAAACTGGGGAACCCCTGCCCCACCACTTCCCACCCCCTGGACGTCCTGGGCCGAGGCCCGGGTCACTGGCCCATCGCGTGTAAGGAGGTGTCATGTGGAACACCTGCATTGACTGGAAAAGAAAGAACTTTAAAGCTCTTCCTTCCCGCTTCCTTCCCACTACACCCTGCCAACCACTCCCCTGGCCAAATGGTGGCTTGTTTTTCCAGAAGGAGCACTAAGGTGAATTTTATGGAAAAAAAAATAAAAGAGCAGGGACCAAAGTGGGAGTAGGATGAGAACTAATTCTTCTGGTACTTTTTTCTTTTTGAAATTATTAATCCCTCCTGTTGAAGAAGGCTGAGCTTTTCCAACAGCGGGTCTCAATCGGGAGGGAAAGCAGTGTTTTCCAGCCTTCTCCAAGAACAGTAATTAATAAGAGGAAGGAAAAGAGAGATGGGAAAGCAAGTCGTGCATTGTTCTGCTTTGAGTTGAGGCAGAGGGTAGGCTGGTGTTTCTTCCTCATCTTCCCACTAGTGTTCTTCCTTAAGTAACCACCTTGGTTCCTAGTCAGAAAGTGCCCTGCCGGACCCTTTTAAACTACAGTGAGATAGCTGGGTAATCAGATATGTAACTAAGGAGGAGAGTAGGTGGTTTCCCTTTGGTCTGGCAGACAACTGGCTCCCTCCCCACAGCCCCCACTTGAAAGACTCCTAGGCTCTGGGAGGGGCGAGTGGGTCTTTAGAGGATAGAATCATAGACTCTCTCCTACTCTCATCTTAGAATTCCAAGATTGGGCAGGATTCCTGGTGAATGGTGAGGGCTGGGCAAAGGATAAACTGATTACCCCAGATTCTCTGTCCCCACAAGGCACCAGCAGCTGTTTCACTCTCCTTTTGAGCCAGGTCTGCCCTGAGATAACAGCACCCTAGGCCAGTTTTACCATCCCAAGTGCCAGACTTCATCCCTGAGGGAAGTAGAGCCAGCCTCTCCTGCTGTCTTCAAACCGAGGCTTCATTTTACAGTCACCCCCTGATGTGAGAGAGAGCCTCCCCACCAGGTTTGCTGTCCTTTAGACATTTCCTCTCTTCAAAGAAGAGACCAGAGGAACAGGACCGAAAAACTCTCAGGAAGAAAGTCCTGGGCTCCATACTCCACGGCTAGTGGCTGGATTTGGCAGAAACTGTCTTCATGAAAAGTGGTATCACGGAGGGGGATCCCTGGAGCAAGGAAGACCTCAAGGGAGAAGCAGAGAGATTTAGTTTCTGGGTTCTTGCCAAAGGAAGGGAAATTAGGAGGGAATAAATAGAAATAACTGCCTGTATAAAGGGCCCTGGGGAGGAGGGTGAAGATGGAGGCACCCTAGGCCTTAAACTTCATCTAGACTCCCTGGGCTGTGCTGACTTCTGACCCTTTTAGGGACCTTTGTTTTTCCTGACTTGGGAAAAGTTGCTTCCTCCAGGGAGACAACTCTTCTTAGAGGGGAGAGTCCATAATGAGGAAGCCCTCTGGGGTGATTTATTTATGCTGTCAGATATAGAGCTCCATCAGGCTAACTCACCCTGTGGGGCCTTGTCACCCCCTCTTATCACCCAGGCTTTTTCCCTAACCAACCTCAGTGCCTTTGGTGCAAAGGCTTTTTGATTTCCCAGTCTCATTCAAGGCAATGGCTGATAAATGTGCATAGGTTTTTCTAGGGGCAGGTGGGGAAGAGGTAGGGATGTGGATTGGGTGACCCAGCCCATCTAATGCCTGACATGGTGCAGATGGGCAAGACTTGGAGGCAGACTGTGGGCTGTGCAGATAGAGATAGCCTCACTTCGGGAGCAGGATTCCTAGAAGCTGTGGACGTTTATTATGAAAAACTGTCCCACACAAATTGTCCCAGAGGGCAGCGAGGCTCTGCATTCCACCTCGGCGCCTCTTTCACCATTTGAGGACCCATTACTCTTCTGTAGAAAGCAGACTTTGTTTGGGTTGGAAGCACACCTCCAATGTAATTTAATCAGCATTGGACTTTGGCTCTTGTAATCAAATATACATATACTTTATCCAGCAGGAAGAAAAATAATTTCTCTGTAACTGGTATTGACTTGAAGTCATGTCATCTCTGGAAAGCATCACATTTTTAAAGGGAAAGGTAAAATTAAGGGGAAAAGAACCCTCAGTGTTAGTGGTTTGCTTTGTCATTACTAAGAAGAGCCAGTTACCACTTAAGAAAGGGCAGAAGAAGCATTCCTAGAGCACAAATACTTGTGCTGCTCCAATGGTAGATATTTCATTTACAGTTTTCTCTGTGAAATCAGCCTCAGAGATGGTTAAGGATAGGAAACTAGGTTGACTGGCTCGCCAAATTCTAGAATGCAGGCTTTATTACTTACGTTGCATTGACATCCTTGAAGGAACCTGTTTGACGGCTCATTTTTCTGCCCTATTTGGAGAGGCCACAGGCAGCAGCAGCTCCTTGAGTTCCAGCAGGATCTGGGTGGGTAGCAAGCCTTTCCTTTTAAGGGTGATTGGCAGCCATTGGCAGCTTGCTTCCCACTCCACCCCAATGCCCTTGAGCATGAAGCTCTCTGCCCTACCGTGTCCTCCTGAAGCAAGCTTGGAGTCCCCACCCCCCAGGGTGAAGTTCTGGGCTTTGCCCAAGTTGAGTCTGTTAGGGAATCTGTTGTAAACACAGATCCATTGATTTGCATTTGTCAGAGAGTAAAGTTAAACCAGTGAAAAGCGAAGCCCTTACCCTTTTATGCAGGGCCAGGGAAACCTTTCATATTGATCCGATTGATCCAACCTTTCCCTTTAAGGAAACCACATAGTTAAAGACCCTCGTTCAATAGATTTACCCTTCGTGCTTGTGATATTCCTTTAAGTGTTCTCATCTAGGATAGCTGGGCATTAAGCCCATGCTCCAAACCAAACAAAAATGAGAAGGGGGGTGGGAAGAGAGGGGGTCAGGAGGCCGAATTGTGGGAAGTGAAATTAAATCAAACTGAAATGTGTAATGACCCAGTTGGGGATGTTTTTCTCATTCTTCTAAAATGACATGCAGGGATAAAGACAAAATAGATGCATTTGGCATCTTTTTTTTTTTGAGAAAAGAAAATCTGCTTATATGCCTAGAGTAAAAATGTCTAAGGAACATCATTTTCTACTGTAAAATTATTTCAATTAAACCACCAGTTTGCTTCATTAAGGTTGGTACACTTAAAAGTAGTGATGTTGCTGCAATTATTTTGGTTCATTTGTAGCAAATCAGAAAAAGGATTGCCCCCAGAAATGCAGTATTTTGGACTCTGTATTTGAGCATAAACACTGAAGTCACTAGAAAAGAGAGAGGATTTGGAGTTTCTGTGTTCTGATGAATGTGGGAAGCAGTGGGTAGAACTTTTGTTGTGGAGCAGAGTAGATGGAATAGGAATTGCCAGATATTGCTCAGTATCCCTCTTGCTTGTAGATATGAAAATGAAAGTCTCATTTGCCTCCAGAACCATAGGCATAATCCATTTCATTTCTTCCCTGATCCTTTTTTCCTCTCTAAATAGCATCCATTTGTGATTTTTTCCAACGTGGTACATGACCTATTCCTAATTGGCTATCTCTTGCATTGTTTTTTTACATTCATGTTTGTTTTATGTGATTGAAAAATATTAATGATTTCGTAGGTGAGCTAATGTATTTATCTGCTGAGCGAGTTCAAAGGGCAGAGTTCAGCTATGGTTCAGGTTAATTGAACAGGAAGCAGTGAGCTCTCCAGGCTGTGTTGAAGAAGGGATCAGTCCCTTAAAATATCACCCTCAGCAAACACAATTTCACTGTATTCATCCTAGAGTCTGATATAAGAGGCTCAGATCAACTTGGATCACTTGTTTAAAAAACCAAAGCAAAGCCCAGTAACTGCAGCAATACCCTGGAGTCCCCCTCGGGGAAGAAGAGTTTTCTCATTGGCTAATTGCTTTATTGGTAGCACTGACCTACAGAGCAGCTGCAGGAGCCTGGATGAAGGCTTAGGCCTCAGAATAATGTGCTCCATTAGAACAGGGCAAGGCATTTTTTGTTTACTCAATTGGAGCTCCCTGCAAAGTGCCATTAACCCCGGCCCAACTGCTTGTGTGCTGCAAAAGCCAAAGGTCACGCCAGTCAGTCTGTAGGCATAGCAGCTCTGCCCTGGTAGGAAGGTTGGGGGCGCATCCTGCTGGCACTGCCCTCCCAGGGGCTTGGGCCAGCCCTCTGGGCCCTTTCGAGAGTTTTGACTAAAGCAAGCAATTGCACAACTTGTTTACATTTCCCAACTGCTGAATCATGTTTGGATGATTAAACAGTTTTGATCTGAGCACCATCAATCACAAACATACAGAAAATCCCCCCACTGCCCCTCTATTTTCTATTTATGTCCCCTTCATTACTGTGCATTACAGTAGACAGAATTGTGCAAATGGTGCTTTTAGCAGAAATATAGTTTGGATAAGTGCTTGGATCAAGGGGAAGACAGACCTCCAAACATGGCTGGGGGGCTGTTTGGTGGAAGAAAGGTTTCAAGTGGAGTCGGGGAGCACAGTCAGGGCTTCCACCGCCAGCAGGTGAACTAGAGTGCCACCTGCCAGGAGTCTTCTAACTGCACTAAGCCCTGCACCTCCCACAAGGTCCAAGCCCCTTCCTTCACTTTGTTCCTAATATCCTTGTCCCCATTCCCCACCCTCCAGATCACTACCCATGCAAGCATTATCTTCCTAGAAGTAGCTTAAAGGGCTTTTTCCTGGTCCTTTGAAACTGTAACCTCTGCCTCTTCTAATTCATTGCCAAGGAGAAATCAACAGTTCTGCTGTCATAGGTGAGGTGATTTGCCCATCCTGCACATTGAGGTAATAGTCTCCTGCTTAGTTGGACTGTGCCTGGGGGAGGAGAAGCAAAGAAAGCAAAAAATAGCCATGGGAGGGAAAACAAATGATTATGTGTGGAAGAAAAATGGCTCCGTTGATTGTGCCAGTGAGGGCTGTGCCAACTGTAAGGTGTTCTGCAAAGATAAAATATTGTACAAAGGAGAGAGGATGGGAGAGAATTAGCATCTACAGGGAGGACATCAAGAAAGAGATATGCCAAATCAGCAAACTCGAGTTGGGCTTTGTGAAATCCCCTGGAAAGAGAAAAAGTGAACCAGCCGTTGTGCAATTGCAAGGAAGTGAGCCAGTGAGCTAGACTTCGAGCCAGACTGTGGAGCTGGCTGTAGCTATGTGGGTGGCAGCTATTTCCACACTTGCTTCACATGGACCTCTGCCTGGAGCCCCTTGGTAGCCGAGCGCCTATGGGTGGGTTGCTGCCTCCACGCCCCGGCGCAGGCTTCAGCACCACGAACAGCGCCATGGAGGAACGCTGTCTGAGCGAGTTGGAGATGGACCCTCTACTGCGGTTAAATCCAGGCAAGAGCCTGACCAATACCTCCAGCTCTGTAGGTCTCAGTGCCCCAGTGCAGAGCCTCATATTTTCCTCTGGAGCCCTGTGGCTTTTCAGTTCTCTGTGCGAGATCAGCGATAATAAAGGGAAGAGGAGGCGGCATCTGTGTGAGAAGACAAAAGATGCTGAAAGACTCCTTCTGAAGAGGAAGAGCATTACCACCGCTGGGGGGCGGGAGATTGAACTATTTTTCTCCATCTTGCTGCCTTCTGCAGGCATGATTGCCACCCTCAATGGGATATTTTAGATTTAGGATTTCCTTTCAAGTGTTACTGTCTGCCTGCCCCCACGCCCCACCCTCCAGGTATACACAAAGGGATGCTTTTGTTTCCCCAGTTGCATGCTCCTGATTTTTGAAAGCATGAATTTCATTATATTAAACAATATTCTCACATTATAGCAGTAGTAATGTCACAGGGAGAGCCAACTGTGGAGCATCACCACCTTCGATAAATCTAGAAACTGGATTTGATTTGTTGAGAGCCTAGTGATGAGGCTCTTTTTAAGAAAAACCTTGCCACTGCTTCTATCCCTGACCCCCTACAAAGGGCCAGAGATGTTGAGTGACTTCCTCCAGGCCACACAGTGGAGTCATATGGCACTGGCCAGGGTGAGAACTGACAGTAGGCACTGACCTCTGACTCTGGCCTTTTTCAATCAGTTGCTCTGCTTTATTTCTGTTTTTATTCCAGAGAAAAGAGATAGGCTGGTCTTTTTGGTCAATGATTGAGCACAACTCACATCTCTTTGGGTTTCGAGTAAAATGGCCCTTGACTTCTCAAAGCTAATTAAAATGTAAAACTTTTGCTTTATTTCAAGTAACTTGAGTTCAGACCTAATTTATTGCTAAGGTGGTTCTCAGGGAGGTGGAGCATTGGAACAGACAAGTATGTCTCCCTTAAAAGTCAAGAGTATGATAAATGAGAATTTTTTTTCCCCGTGACAATTTATCTTCAAGTTCCAGGTAGCTCTTGTGTAAAAGGAGGGGAAATCCAGCCCAAAAAAAAAACAAACCTGGTAGAGCATTCAAATTTGATGTTGAAAAAAATTTGTTTCTGTGTGTCTAAATGCCCAAAATTTTGTTCTAAAAATAAGCAGGAACATATCTGAATCAGATATAAAAGTGGGTGTTAAATATATTTTGTAAGCTTTGACTAAAGAAGTTTCTTCCAGCTGTGTAGTCTTTGAATCTGTGGACATGCCTTTCTCAGGAGTTGTTGGGTTCCACTGTCAAAACCTTTTCCAGTAAAACATGGATTTGGCGACAGTAAGTGTAACCTTTTTGGCCTACTTTATATGCATCACTGCATCTTACTAAAATGAGGCATTACACTCTACAAGGACTTGTACTAAATGCATTTCCTTTGTAGTGAACTCAATATGCTTTTGAAAAGATATTTTGACAGAACTGCCACATAAACAAGACCTTTTCTATTATCTGTTTTGACTCTAAATACTGAAAAATGTGTGGAGTAAGATAATTTTATGCTTTTCTGAATTAGTGCCATAGATCCCCAAACCTAAAAGATGTAGGGGAAAAATCCTTGGATGCAATTGCCTCCTAATGTATACCAGAGTTCATTTCAGTTCATGTTCAAGGGACAAGAGCGAATTCTGTATTCACTTTCAATGACTAACCCTTCTCATCCTTTCTTTCATTCTTCTGAAGAGGAAGAGGTGGACTTCCTGTTGAAGACCAAATCCTCTCCTGCCTTCTCAGGACCCCATTTTTCCTATATATATAGATGTCCCTGCTTTTGTGAAGTTTTCTCTGTCCTCCTAAATTGGGATCTCCTTGGACCATCCCTCCCTTTGCATTTAGAACATAGATAGGTATCGCCTGCTGACTTGTCAGTGTCAGCCCATTAGATTAAGATCCAGAAGAGGAGGTTGGATACAGCATGCAGGAGGCAGCCAATAAATATCTGTGAATAAGTTAATAAATACTTTTCTTTTATATGACACTGTTTCTAGCCATTGTATTTCCCCCATATTATTGTAGATGGCATCTGAACAGGAATCATCAGCCCCAGCACATCATTTAGGAGAAGCATTTCACAATGTCAAGTTCTCATCAATGTCATTTTCCTCCCAAATTACGATATTATAACTACGTATTAATTTTAAGGGAATCTCAAAGTAGGGTTGAGTCTTATCCAAATCTTCAGATTATCGCCAATGGAGCAAGAGATGTGAAATGATCATCACTAGACACTAGACTAAGGACCCATTTTGCCAGTTGGCTCTAGTTCCCCCAAAGTAACCCTCCCCAGTCAGTCAGTTCTCCTCGTTTTCCTGCTCAGACATTGTCCTCACTGTCCTGTCCATGTCTTTGCACATTCTGTTCCTTCTGCCTGGAATTCCTTATCTCATCAGTCCCTCTCCAGGTCCTATCATTCCTAGCCACCTCCAATCCACCTCTGAAATCTTCCCAGCTAACTTTGGCCCATTCCTTTCTCTTTCTTTCTGAACTCGATTTGCAATCATTGCAAATGACAGAACAGCCTTTTTGGCTCTGGTCTTACATTGCTCTCTAGGTCTTTTCTGTCTCCCTTTCTTCCACATGGCTCTGGAGGGGAGATAGCCCATATCTGAGTTCCCCATGACTGCTGATCCATGGCTGAACCCACACCAGGTATTCTTTTTTGAGTAAGTCATTTGATGGCCTCCTGTCTATCTTTACAGAAGCCCCTATTCTCAACGAGAGAATAGATTGGGTATGTTCACTTACATCTATCATTCTTTTCCAGCTTCTTCTCTTAAAAGGGGATATTCTTTTCTTATTTTATTTTTTTGAGCTGGAGCCTTACTTTGTCATCCAGGCTAGAGTGCAGTGGCGCGATCTCGGCTAACTGCAACGTCCATCTCCAGGGTTCAATTGATTATCCTGCCTCAGCCTCCTGAGTAGCTGGGATTACAGGCACCTGTCACTATGCCTGGCTAATTTGTGTGTTTTTAGTAGAGATGTGATTTCACCATGCTGGCCAGGCTGGTCTCAAACTCCTGACCTCAAGTGATCCACCTGCTTTGGCCTCCTAAAATGTTGGGATTACAGGCGTGAGCCACTGCACCCAGCCTGAAAAAGGGGTATTCTTTTCTATAAATGCTTTGGTCATTGATGGAAATATTGGCTTACACAATTTAAAATGGATTTCTATGTTAATCTGAAATGAGACATAAGCTTAATATAGAGAAACAGGGCTTGTGAGGTCTTCGTTAATAGCAAAGGTTGTTCTGCTTCATACAAAGTGGAAAATTTTACCCACCTCAGGGCAATTGTGCCAGCAATCATATCAGCAAATCAGAGGGACTGCTTTCTTATTTTAAGTCATTTTAATTATCAGTAAACTAAACTTGCATTTAAATAGCCATTACTTGAGATACTGCAACTGCTTAGGTTGTTAATAACGTAAAGTTACCTGTGAAGAAAAAAACCAGAGGTTAATATTTTTATGTTTTTATTTTATTTTTATTTTGTATTTTATTCTTTTCCTTTGATGAATCCATTGCTGCCTACACTGTACTGAACTAAGTAGTTAGGAGTGAAAATATATGAACTAGCCCTTGTCCCTCTTTGACTTTACTGTATATTTAAGATTTGAAAGGATATATCCTCACTTACCTTTACAATATCCATATGGAATTGAGTGAGAACAGAGTTTATTACTATCTCAACTTTAATTGGAAACTGAAACTAAGATCATTTATTTGCTATACATCTTATGTGGAATTTATATATTGCCTTGTGATATTTCATCTTTTTTACAGTTATGTTTTGACATTCATATTACATGAGTAACAAATTATGAAGACTAACCATTTATGAACAGAATTTAGTGTTAAATGAAAGCATTCCAGATTTTTATTTTCTGTTGCCTTGAATTGAATGCCTTGCTGTGCTGCATGATAACTAGGTAAGCAATTGACCTGTGTGACTGTCATTTTTGTGCCTTGCATAACCAAACCAAGTTTCCTCTGACACTGAGGCAGAGACAGGCAGGGTTGAGCTGGGCAGGAAGCAGCTCTGAGGCCTCCCTGAAGGGCCTTAGACTCCCAGTGGGGGAGTCAGAGGCCACCCTGTTCTCTTTCTACGGCACCATAGCCTAGACATGGCTGGCACCAAAGGCTATACACTTCTTTAGCCTCCTTTTCTGCCCTCTTCCTAAAGGAAGCAGCTGGGACCAGAAGGAGTCCATATCGCTAGCCCCACTCCTCCCTAACCAGTTTTCCGTCCAGAGCCTTAGATTAAGGCTTGCATAGGCAGATTCTGGAAAGTCCATTAAAAGGGCAGGGTGTGGAGTAAATAGGTGATTGGACTGGAGGGTAAAGGGCGGAAAATTCACAGCAGAGACAGGTGGACTTTTCTAAGTGGATAAGCTACACCAACTCATGAATCCAAGTATTCCACCCCTGGAAAGCATGAGGTGAAAGTAAATTGGTTCCATTGGTGAAAGCAAATCACCTGCCTGAGCCCAGAGACAGGGTGGAAAGGCTCTACAAAGTTACATGGCAAGAAGCGTGGGCACAGAAAAGGCAAGCATGAGGAATTGGGGGCGGGGGGGTTGGTGTTTTTGTTTGTTTGTTTTGTTTTGTTTGCATTCTACCTCATGCCATGTATTTTCGGTCATTTATTCTTGGAAGATGCCACTGCTATGGTGATACACAGACATCAAGGATGTCCAATAGTATAGGGCTAATTTTGGCAACAGACAGAAGATAAGTGTGGGGGTATTTCACATTCATAAGTAACAAACCTATGCCCACCTGGACAGGAACCATGCCTCTTTGTACTGTGACTGTTTGTGACACGCTTGGTCTTCTCGACTAGATCATAGCAAGCAGGGACCCTGAGCTTTGTTCTCCTGCATATTCCCTTTAGCCCCACCACAATGCCTAACACATAGTTTGCACTTAGTAAATATGCAAGGATAAATGATCCCCAGCATCCCACTGCTCAAGTGTCCCTATGGGAGATCCCCTCAAGCCCCACCAGGTGATTGCTTGTAGCTCAACCTGTATTTTATTTTATTTTATAGACAGAGTCTCACTCTGTCACCCAGGCTGGAGTGCAGTAGTGCAATCTTGGCTCACTGCAACCTCTACCTACTTGGTTCAAGCTATTCTCCTGCCTCAGCCTCCCAAGTAGCTGGGATTACAGGTGCCCACCACTATGCCCAGCTAATTTTCATATTTTTAGTAGAGATGGGGTTTTGCCATGTTGGCCAGGCTGGTCTCGAACTTCTGACCTCAGGTGAGCTGCTCACCTTGGTCTCCCAAAGTGCTGGGATTACAGGCGTGCACCACCATGCCTGGCCTCAACCTGTATTGTAAAATAGGGTTTCACTTTAAACTTTTAAATTTTGCTCTACTACAATAATTACCAAATTCCAGGGGAGCAAAGGTCCAAGCCTGTTGCCTACAGAAGTTAAGGCATCCAATTCATATCTCAATTATTTTGTGTTAAGAAAATCTAAACAAGGCAAACACTGCTTAGGGTTTACCAATGAATATAGAAGCAAGTTGGAAGTGGTATCAAAAAGATCAAAAGGTTTGCTCATTTATGACTTTAACAATGTCTAAGTTTTTTTAACCTTAGTTCTACATCTGGAGCATACTTTTTTAAAAATCATAAGCAGTGTTAAAAAATACTTGACAGTTTTGTCTTTATTCTTAATGTGGGTGTTAAGGGATGCTGTCCATTAGTGAGTATACCCCAGGTCATGTGTTTATTGCATCCTCCTTCCCTGCCTGTCCCCTAATGATCTGGTGCACAGAGGGCTACTTGAGCTGACTTATATGGATCTCAGTTGCTGTCGTTTGTGCATACTTAATTCAGAGAGGTGATCACGTTGATTTCCAAGACCCAATTTTTAAGACGTAGATATCTTAGCTGCTCTGACTATGTTGTCTGAATAGGAAAACACTTTAAGCCTTTGGAAGCAATTTTGATGGACATTTCATTGTTTTCTATATTACTCACATAATTAAATTTCCTTCACGTCAAAGTCTGTTTAAAATTAAATTGAGAAATATTTTTGAGTTCCATCGGGCAGATAACTTTGTTTAGCTAGATTTGTTCTGCATACATATGAAATGGCATCCTATGAATCAACTCCCAGTGCTCACAGTTCCCCTGAATGTGAAGAAATGGCGCCCTTAGTAGGCAGTTATAGTCTCCTGTAATCCATAACAAGCTATCCCTAGTTATTGAACATGTTTACCCTGTAATCCCAGAAAGTTCTTGTGTTTTTATGCCTATGGTTTGGCAGGCTGATTTATTCAGATGCTGAGCATTGTGAACTAAATTCATAACTTGTTTCATGCATTAGCTGGAGTCATAGGACTCTTATTTACAGACTCACAGTCCAGCTCACAGCAGCTAGCTTTCTTTGGGTCATACTGGAGTCTTATTTGCATGGCCAGAGGGGTAGAATTCCAACTTGGGTTTGAAAGCAAATAGGGTAAATTATCACAGGATGTATTCCCGTGTGCATCTCTGGAAACAAGACATAGGAACAAACCCTTATTTTTCAACTCCACCCTCCCTGCTACTGAGGACAGAAGAACAAGCCCTCCTCATCTTTTATCCTGCCTCTCCTTGAGACAGTCATTCCACCAAATTCTATGGCAAGGGAATCTATGGTGTTAGAGCTGTAATTGAAGAATTGGCATTCCATAAACGCTGCTTTAATTTTTTTAAAAAAAATTGTTACAAAGAACTGCTTTTTGTTGCATTGTTAATTAGCCTTTGAACATTTTTTATTTCATTATAACCTTCAAGGTCTGCCAGGGTCTTTAAGGTTTCTTGTTTATGGCTTTGCCTCTAAATAACAGTAGGTACATTGTAAGGTTATTGTGAGCCTTAAGTAAGTTAATGCATATAGATGCTTAGAACAACTGGTAAATAGTAAATACTTGCTAAAATAGCTGCCATTATTATTGATTGGTTAATTTTTTGTAACTTCTCCATATATCAGCAGGAAATTTGGCCTGAGTCACCAATGTTCCCATAGTTTTTGTATATTAAGAATATTGCTTGGCATTGTCAATGACAGCATGAGCCAAACAGATCCAGTTTCTATCTGAGCCACCACTTACTAGCTCTGTGATGTCAGGCAGGGGACTACTCTTGAAGAGCCTCAGTTCCCTCCTCTGTAGGAGGAGGACAAGGTAGGTCCTGACATTATCTAGTTGGTGTACAGATTAAATGAGATGCCATAAGGGTATATGGCACCTGGTACATTGCCTCCTATCTCCTCAGTTCTACAGTTAACATCCTATTACACATGGGCACATCTGTACTTCAACATAAATTTTTTGTCATTTTTTCAGGTGAGATTTAGGATGAGTGAGATTGCCAGACTCTACACTCATTACTGGGCATGCTCTTTGCAAACTAGCCAACCATGCAGCCGTACTATTTACTCCTCACCCCCAGTGTCCTTTTAAGACTCCCTTAACAGTTATGGACATTTTGCTAAGCTCATGCTTAGAACCCAGAAGTTGACTGTGCACACAGTAGGTTCTGACTGAATCCCTACAGGCTTAAATTGGAATACAGTCCATTTTGCAAGTGTGGTATGTATTGAGCAGACATTCTGTATTTGATGGAAGTTCACATATAAAAATGGCAACTGAGCCAACAAAACTCACATCATCTGTCTCTATAATGATCACAGGTTTGGGGGGCCTTATCAGAAAGTTATTTTTATAGACACCCAGGTGGTCATGAGATTTAAAATGCTAAGGAGAATGGCTTCCTCTTTAACCTCTTTTCTGTTTTTGATATGTCTGGGCCCTGCTTCTTTATCTTGTTCCCCAAATCCATTCACTTAGGTTCTGACTTGGCTCCCTAGAGAGCTCCTGTTTTGGTTCACACCATCATCTTTATTCCCAAATTAGGATCCTTAACAAGAAAATTTATTTAACAAGAACAATTTATTGCCAAATTAGGATCCTTAACAAGAAAAGAGAAAAGAAAGAAAACCTATAGACATCCAGATGTTGCTTTTTCTAAAGTAACAACTTTATTTGATAATATTTTGAAGCGATGGGCCACCAAATTCTCAACATGCAAGTTTGTTTAAACAGTCTCTAGTATCCTTTCCTGACCCCAAATTACTTTCAAGCATTAATTGTCCTAGTGGTTTCATGGCCACATTATTTCATATTCATTAGTGTTTTCATGAAAAATTATAACACTAATTAGAGTGGCTTCCAGTTAATTCACTTGGTGATTCATTGCTCTCTCCTTGGTGATCTGCATGTGGTCATCCTGGAGAAAGCATCCAAGGGTAATTGCAGCTCTATTCTCTGAGTAATTGCCTAATGCCATTAGTTCTGATCCACAGGAGCATCTCGGGAAGCTCTGATGGGGTCTGGTTACAGCTGCACCCTCGTCCTGCCCTTTGGATGCAGGGAGAAAGGGAAGCCTGCAGTGAGGACTGGTCCTCCAGAGGGGTCTAGGGAAGCATAGGGGAGGGACGTCTTAGAGAAAAGGAAGTAGGGGCAGGGGAGGGAGCTCAGGGATTTGAACATCACTTTAACATCTTCTAGAACCTGGGGTAAGGACAGGATAGAGTAAAATCTGCCCTGAGAACTTGCACATAGAGTAAGGAAGGTGGTTTCTCTTCAGTTTCAGCAGACGTGTGGCCAGGCACTGAGCTGGAGTTTGGAAACCCGGTTCCCTCTCAGAGCTCTGACATCCAGTTCTTCCAATTGAAAGTTTATTTGACCTCATTCCCATTAGGATGGCTGCTGTAAAGCAAAATGAAAACAAAAAATAACAAATGTTGGCGAGGATGTGGAAAAATTGGAACCTTGTGTGCTGTTGGTGGGACTGTAAGATGGTGTAGCCTCTATGGAAATAGTATGGCAGTTCCTCAGAAATTTAAAGTGTGAATTTTCACATGACCCAGAAATACCACTTCTGAGTATATATTCCAAAAGAACGGAAAGCAGGGTCTGAAAGAGATATTTGTACACCCATGTTCACTGCAATGTTATTCACAACAGCCAAAAGGTGGAAGCAACCTAACAGTTCATCAACAGGTGAATGGATAAACAAAATATGGAGTTTTCATGCAGTGGAATATTATTTAGCCTTAAAAAGGAAGGAAAATCTGACATATACTACAGTCTGAATGAGTCTTGAGGATATTAAGCTAAGTGAAATAAGCCAATCACCAAAAGACAAATACTATATGATTTCACTTATATGAAGTATCTAGAATAGTCAAACTCACAGAAACAGAAAGTACAATGGTGCTTGCCAGGTGCCTGAGAGAGGGAAATGGAGAGTTGTTTAATGGGTATAGAGTTTTAGTTCTGCAAGATATAAAAGTTCTGGAGATTGTACAAGAATGTGAATATACTTAACACTATGGAGCTATAACCTTAAAAGTAGTTAAGATGGTAAATTTTGTTGTGTATATTTTACCACAATTTCAAAGAAAGATTATTTGTTATTTATATTATAAATATAATTGCTTGCTCAATTTTTAAAAAAAATTAAAAATAGAAAAACAAAAAGCCAGGTGCAGTGGCATGTACCTGCAGTCCCAGCTACTGGGGAAGCTGAGGTGGGAGGATTGCTTGAGCCTGAGTTCTGGACTGTAGTGCCCCACGCCCATCAATGTCCTCACTAAGTTCACCATCAATATGGTGACTTCCTGGGAGTAGGGTATCACCTGGTTGGTGAGGGAAAAAACAACTACTGCCACATTGCTTTCCGTTCTTTTGGAGTATATGCTCAGTAGTGGTATTTCTGGGTCATGTGAAAATTCACACTAAATTTCTGAGGAACTGCCATACTATTTCCATAGAGGCTACACCATCTTACAGTCCCACCAACAGCACACAAGGTTCCAATTTGTCCACATCCTCACCAACATTTGTTATTTTTTGTTTTCATTTTGTTTTGACAGCAGCCATCCTAATGGGAATGAGGTCAAATAAACTTTCAACTGGAAGAACTGGATGTCAGAGCTCTGAGGGGGAACGAGGTTTCCAAACTCCAGCTCAGTGCCTGGCCACACGTCTGCTGAAACTGAAGAGAAACCACCTTCCTTACTCTATGTGCAAGTTCTCAAGGCAGATTTTACTCTATCCTGTCCTTACCCCAGGTTCTAGAAGATGTTAAAGTGATGTTCAAATTGCTGAACTCCCTCCCCTGCCCCTACTTCCTTTTCTCTAAGACGTCCCTCCCCTCTGCTTCCCTAGACCCCTCCAGAGGACCAGTCCTCACTGCAGGCTTTCCTTTCTCTCTACATCCAAAGGGCAGTTGGGTTTGCTCAGTAGCGGGATACTGCCTGTGAATAGCCACTGTACTCCAGCAGCTTAAAACTCCATTGCTTAAAAACATTTTTTATCAAAAGTTCTGCCACTCCACTGTTCACAATAGCAAAGACTTGGAACCAACCCAAATGTCCATCAGTGATAGACTGGATTAAGAAAATGTGACACATATACACCATGGAATACTATGCAGCCATAAAAAAGGATGAGTTCATGTGCTTTGCAATGACATGGATAAAGCTGAAAACCATCATTCTCAGCAAACTATCGCAAGGACAGAAAAGCAAACACCGCATGTTCTCACTCATAAGTGGGAGCTGAACAATGAGAACACATGGACACAGGGCAGGGAACATCACACACTGGGGCCTGTTGTGGGGTAGGGGGCTGGGGGAGGGATAGCATTAGGAGAAATACCTAATGTAAAAGACGAGCTGATGGATGCATCAAACCAACATGGCACATGTATACCTATGCAACAAACCTGCACGTTGTGCACATGTACCCTAGAACTTAAAGTATAATAATAAAAAAAAGTTCTGCCACTCAAAGAGAACCACATTAATATTTTGCTTTTATTAAAATTATTTTTAATTATTTAAGCAATGCATTAAAACATTCTACTTATAAAAATCAAAATATTAATTATCAGAATAAAGTCCTCTTTGCCTATCTCCTTTAATACCAGTCTTCTTCATTACTTCCCAGCAGTAACCACTCTTCTAGCTACAAAGAGTGGGTCTGCCAATCCAGGCACTTCCAGTGCACTTATTTACCTACATATGTACTCATATAAATTGTATAAATAGATAGGTAGAAAGACAGATAGATAGATAAATAGATAGATAGGTGTCGTAGGTTTGCGCATTGTTTTCACATAAGTGGCATCACACTGCATGCATCATTCCAAAGCTCCTTCTTTCCTTCGATAGTATGCCTACCCTGCTTCTACATATAAATGAGGTTCCTGCAACCCGCATTTATTGCACAGTGTCCCATGGCATGGCTATTTTCATTTATTTAGCCATTTCTGTATTGATGGCAATTATGCTGTTTACCATTTTTGGTTGTTTGCATTGTTTGCTAAGCAGTGATGAGTGAACATCCTTGTACATACCTCCCTGTGTACCCATGGGAATGTTTCCTAGGGTGGACACTGAGAAGCAAAGTGAGAGGTCATGGAGATGCACATACTGTAATTTTGATAGACACTACCACACTGTCTTCGAAATTGGCTCCCCATCAGCAATGGAGGAGACAGCTCCTATTTCCCCGACACTTGCCAGAAGTTAATATATTAGCCATTTTACTTTTTTTTGCATAGTTGCTGGATTTAAAAATAACATTTTGTGGTTGCTTTATTTTGTTATATCTTTATGATTTCTAGTGAGCCTTGATATAGTCATATACTTGCTGGTCATATATATTTCCTTTTCTGAGAATGTCCTGTTCATATCCTTGTTTGGGCATTGTTTTTTGTATATTATGGATGCAAATTTTTGCTTTACAAATTACAAATATGGTCTCAGTTCTCCAGTTAAAAGGCATAAAGTGATTGAATGGATAAGGAAACAAGATCCATCTATATGTTGCCTTCAGGAAACCCACTTCACCCATAAAGACACACATCAACTGAAAGTGAAGGAGTAGAAAAAATATTTCATGCAATTGGAAACCAAAGAAGAGTGGGAGTATCTATATTTATATCAGATAAAATAGACTACAAATCAAAGACTGTGAACAAAGATGAGGAGGGTCACTACGTAATGAGAAAAGGGTCAGTACAGCAAGGGGATATAACAATTAGAAATATCTATGCACCCAACACTAGGGCTCTCAGGTATATAAAGCAAACATTAATAGATCTAAAGGGAGGGATAGACTATAATATATTGAAAACATTTTATCCCATTGTATTATTTTGAAAGTTAATAAGGCTTCTTTTGACTTTGATGTATCAAATTCATCTTTTTTTATTATTTATTTTTTATGAGATAGAGTTTCACTCTTGTCGCCCAGGCTGAGTGCAGTGGCGGCACGATCTTGGCTCACTGCAACCTCTGCCTCCTGGGTTCAAGCAATTCTCCTGCTTCAGCCTCCTGAGTAGCTGGGATTACAGGTGCTCGCCACCACGCCCGGCTAATTTTTGTATTTTTAGTAGAGATGGAGTTTCTCCATGTTGGTCAGGCTGGCCTCAAACTCCTGACCTCAGGTGATCTGCCCGCCTCAGCCTCCCAAAGTGCTGGGATTATAGGCGTGAGCCACCATGCCTGGCCCAAATTAATATTTTTGTTGCTGTTGTTTTACTTTATGTGTTTTGCTTCTTGGGTCATTTTTATTTATTTTATTTATTTTTTAGAGGCAGGATCTCACTCTATTGCCTAGGCTGAGATGCAGAGGCCCAATCATAGCTCACTGCAACCTCGAACTCTTGGGCTCAAGCGATCCGCCTACAAAAGCTTCCCAAGCAGCTAGGACTATAGGTGCCTGCCACCATATCCAGCTAATTTTATTATTTTTTTTTCACACAGATGGAGTCTTGCTATGTTACCCAGGCTAGTCTCAAACTCCTGAGCTCAAGCAATCCCCCCCACCTCAGCCTATGTGCTGGGATTATAGGTGTGAGCCTCCATGCCTGGCCTTGG
The DNA here is from genome assembly GCF_028878055.3 of Symphalangus syndactylus. Lineage (NCBI taxonomy): Eukaryota > Metazoa > Chordata > Mammalia > Primates > Hylobatidae > Symphalangus > Symphalangus syndactylus. The sequence goes on along the minus strand of NC_072423.2, from coordinate 29,080,346 downwards.
GTCATTTTTAAACATTTGAATCTTTATTCTTTAATTTGTCTGAAGTTGCTTTTTATAAATTATGTGAAATTGGAATCTATTTTTTTAAATCTCAAATGGATAGCCAACTAATCCAACAGTTTCTGAACAATTCATCTCTTCTCACTATTTGAAATGCAATACTTTTTTATAATATATTATATTCACTTATATACTTGAGTCAGTTTCTGCACTCCATTCTGTTCCATGGATCTATTAAATTCTGTGTCAACATCATCCTATTTAAATTATTTTTGCTTTATGATATATCTTGAGCTCTGATAGGATATATTTTCTCTCCTCATCTTCTGTTTCTACATCTTCTTAGCCTTCCTTGTATTTTCACTTTTCCATAGGAATTATAGAATCAGCTTGAATGTATATATTATTTTGGTCTTCTCAATTATGCATAGGTCACAGAGTTCTATTTATTCAAATGTTTTTTTTTTTTTTTGAGATGGGGTCTCACTCTGTTGCTCAGGCCTGAGTGCAGTGGCACAATCACAGCTCACTGCAGCCTTGACCTCCCTAGCTCAGGTGATCCTCCTACCTCAGCCTCCTGAATAACTGGGACTACAGGCACACCCACCAGACCTGGCTAATTTTTTTGTATTTTTGTAGAGACAGGGTCTCACTCTCTTGCCCAGGCTGGTCTCAAATGGCTGGGTTCAAGTGATCCTCCCACCTCAGCCTCCCTGGTATTGCAGCGTGAGCCACCATGCCTGGACCCCAAATCTTTATTTATGTCCTCAGCAAGTAAAAATAAGTTTTAGTTTTGGCCTTCTGATTTTTCGGTTAGAGTTATTTCTAGCTACTTGTTACTGTTGTGAAGGTTTTTTTCTGTTGCATTTTGGTTTCATAGTTCTTTATACTCAAGTATCCTAACCACTATAGTTTAGTGTTGCTGTTTTTTTTTTACTTCATGTAAACAGACTCTTTGTGTCTGATTTCTTTTTTCCAACATTATCTTCATGCTGTTATGTGTTGCTGCGTGTAATAGCAGTCATTCCTTCTTTTTCATAACTCTATAATATTCCACTAAACTCATATGCCACAATTAATCAATTCCCCTGTCAATGAGCATTTGGATTGTTTCCAGTTTTATTACAGAGCTGCTCTGAACATTCTTGTACATGTACATGCATCCTACTGTACTTAACCATACATTTCTGTGGGGTTTTCTTAATTTGAGTTTCTTCAGAAGCAAACCCTAAAACAAGAATTCAAGTATGGGTAGTTTATTTGAAAGGTGATTCCAGAAAACACTTGTAAAAGAGTGGAGAAGCAAGACAGGGAAGGGAAGAAGCCCAATAAGAGTCACTTCATGAAGCACATTACGAGAGTGGGCAAATGGAGCTTAATCCTGCTGAGTAACTCTGTGAAACTCCATAGAAAACATGCCTTAGAGTTGTTCCAGCTGAAGAACAAGGGTGCTGGGGTATTTATCTGGCAGCTCCAATTATTCACTAATTGAGGAAATCTCCTGGACCCTTCCCCAGCCCTTCTGGCCTGCACTGCATGTGGGCAGGGCAGGCTCTGGCAGCCAGAGAAAGCCCTCAGGCAAAGAGCTGAAGGTACTGGCAGTTAGAAGTTGGGCTGGCGTGCCCCGCAATGGTGAAGGCCAAGAGAGTGTGGCAGCACATGACAGAGTCTGCTATAAGAGAGTCTTTCCATGAGCAGAATTTCTGGGTCATAGGGCACATATATATTCAGCCACTGCAGATACTGCCAAACAGTCTTCCAATCTGTTGTCCCAGTTTGCCCTTCCACCAGCAGCCTAGGAGAACTCCCGCAGGGCTGTGTCCTTGCCAGCTCTTGGTATTGACTTTTACATTTAAGCCATTTTGGTAGGTGTTTAATGTTGTCTAATTTGCAATTCCTGGATTACTGATAATTTTGAACATCTTTTCATGTAATTTTTGAAAATTTGGATTTCTTCTGTGAAGTGCCTGTTCAAGTCTCTTGCCTGTTTTTCTATCAGAATGTTTGGCATTTCCTTATTGATTTCCAGAAGATTTTATATATTCTGGATTCAGGCCCTGTGGCAGACATATGTGTTGAAAATATCTGTGGCTTTCCTTTTTACTGTCATTCCTGTCTTTTGAAAAACAGAAGTTCTTAAATTTTTTTAAGAGACAGGGTCTCGCTCTGTTACCCAGGCTGGAGTATAGTGGTACGATCATAGCTCACTGCAGCTTTCACCTCCTGTGCTCAAGCAGTCCTCCTGCCTCAACCTTCCAAGTAGCTGGGACTACTATAGGCATGCGCCACCACTGCTGGCTAACTTCTTAAAATTGTTTTTTGTAGAGACAGGGTCTCACTTTGTTGCACAGGAGAAGTTCTTAAATTAAAATTAACGGGCCCCAATATATAAATATTTTTCCTTTGGGCTAGTACTTTTTGAGTACTAAGCAATCTTTCCTGTGAGTATGAAGAATTACCCTATGTTATTTTCTTTTTCTTTTCTTTCTTTTTCTTTTTTTTTTTTTTTTTTGAGACAGAATTTTGCTCTTGTTGCCCAGGCTGGAGTGCAATGGCGCAATCTCGGCTCACTGGAACCTCCGCCTCCCAGGTTCAAGCGATTCTCCTGCCTCAGCCTCCCAAGTAGCTGGGACAACAGGCATCTGCCACCACACCTGGCTAATTTTTGTATTTTTAGTAGACATGGAGTTTTACCATGTTGGCCAGGCTGGTCTCGAACTCCTGACCTCAAGTGATCTGCCCACCTCGGCCTCCCAAAGTACTGGGATTACAGGCATGAGCCACCGTGCTCGGCCTACCCTATGTTATTTTCTAAAAACTTTATTGATTTGCCATCCATACCAAGGTCTGTAATCCATGCAGAACTTATTTTTGGTGTATGACATGAGGTAGGGGTCAAGAATTACATTGTGACACAATGCCTATCCGGTTATTCCAGCTCCATTACAGGAGAGAACACGTGTTCCTCATGTTCTGCATATCCAATCTTGTCATTGAATCCAGTGTCCATATGTGTATGGATCTATTTCTGGGTTTCTGTCCTTTTCCACTGGTCTGGAATTGTATGTCCTTGTTGCAGTATTACACCATCAATTGTAGCCTCATTAAAGATCTTGGTGGTTGAAACAGAAAGTTGTCCTACATTGTTCTTCTTCATCTAGAATAGCTTAACTATTCTTCGATTTTTTTGCATTCCCAGTTAAATTTCAGAGTCAGCTTGTCAAACTCAAACTTTCTTTCCTTTCCTGTTGAAAGGAAAGAAAGAAGGAAGAGAGGGAGAGAAATCTCCTGGGATTCTGATTAGAGATTGCATTGTACCTGTAGATCAATATGGAAAGAATTAAAACTCTTTACAATATTGAGTTTTCCAATCAATTTATTTAGGTATTCTTTAATTTCTCTAGCAAAGTTTTGTAGTTTTCCCTGTCAAAGTCTTGTATACCTATTGCTAGATCTATTCTGTGTACATTTTGATCCTATTGTAAATTATATCATTTTCATTTACTGTTTGATGTGTTATAGAGAAATGCAATCGATTTTGTCTACTGACTTGAGTCTTAGAATCTTACTAAATTCTCTTACTAATTCTAACAGTTCATCATGTATTCTCTTGGATTTTTAAGTACACACAATCAATATTGATTTTCTATGTTCATCTTGAAACTGGCCACCTTACTGAACTTTTTTATTAGTTCTAGTAATTTGCCTTTCAAAATCTTGAGTTTTCTAGGTTACAAAACCCAAAAAAAAAAAAGCCCTCATATTAACTTATAATTACGAGGATTGTGTTTCTGGCTGAAGACGCTGTTAAGTAAAAGAAGTATGGAGTCACACTACCTGAATTTGAATCCCAGCCTGTTATTTACTATGTAACTTTAAGTGATTTGCTTAATCCTCTGTACCTTGGTGTCATTAATTATAAGCTGCCTCATAGGGTGGTTGTAATGAGTGTATACACTTAGAATTCTGCCTGTCAAATAATGAGCACTCAACTTATGTAAGCTTTTGCCATATCATCAGTTTCCTAAATTCCTTTAGAAATTTTTCTAAATTTTCACTTCTTATTTATTTTTTCTTATTTTATTGTATTGGCTCCTTTTCCGATATAACACTGAATCATAGTGGTGCTTACACACCTCATCTGAAATTTCAACACTTTGAAACATTTCTTTCTAGTATTTTTTTTGTTTTTTTGTTTCTTGTTTCTTGTTTTTTATATAGGCATGTTGTTTTGTTTTGCTTTTCAGTTTGACGTATCTGAAATTGTCTTTGACTGGACTTCCAAATCTGGTGGTAAACTATGCAAGACAGAGATACTTTTCCAAAGGAATGTCTTTTGTTCAAACTATATTATTCACATAAAGATGAAAAGTAATAATGAAACAATTTGTTTTTAAACATTGAGATTTGGTTGTGAATGGAGACACCGACCCTTTTTCCTTCCTGCAGATTCATTAGTGTAGTCTTAACAAACAGGTGCTCTTCATTCATGTAATAAAACTTTTTAGGATGTTTGGAATGAGCTCAGGGATATTCGTAGCCACATAGGGCTGTTGGCCAATTCTTTTTTTAAGACAATATCACATTTTTGAGCTTTTAAGTTTGACTAAATTCTTAGTAAGCTAGAGTATGTCTTCAAGTTATTTTCATAGAAAGTATTTTCATAGAAAATTTTCATAGAAGTTATTTTCGTAGAAAGCCTATAGCTAGAATTTTTGAGTCATTAAATAACTAAGAATGCCTTTCTACAGGAAAGACCACCTGAACTGCATAAAATTCTAGCATTACCGCCACAGTGTCAGTTTTGCTCTTAATTTCCTCCAGTGCCACTACTGTATTTCTCATTTTCCTGCAAATTTTAAAAATCTTACTCCTCTTTTTTTTTTTTGCAGGGGGCGAGGGTTGTTTGTTTTGGGACAAGGTCTCATTCTGTCACCCAGGCTGGAGTGCAGTGGCATGATCGCAGCTCACCACAGTCTCAACCCTCTGGGCTCAGTTGTTCTCCCTGCTTCAGTCTCCTGAGTAGCTGGGACCACAGGTGCACACCACCCATGCCTGGCTAAGTTTTGTAGTTTTTGTAGAGACAGAGTTTCGCCATGTTGCCCAGGCTGGTGACAAATTCCTGGGCTCAAGCAACCCGCCTGCCTTGGCCTCCCAAAGTGCTGGGATTATAGGCATGAGCCACCTCATCCAGCCCATCTTTTGTCTTACTACTTTTTCATTACATATGGTTACTTACAAATTGCTGTTTCTTCTTAATAATTTTCTGTTCCTGTTTCATAAAAGCCACCTCTTTTTGCATCATATTGTTATATCAAATGATTCTCTAAAATGTTAAGTTTCTGGAAGATATCTGGTAAATTTTCTCTGGTTTTCAGATGAGGATCCGTTTTTGTCTTCTACTATTTTTTCAATTGTCTCTTTTTCCTGTTTATTCATTCTCAATTGAGAAGAGACTCATTCTGGCTTGCCATGGTCAATAGAAAGGGTGTATGTTTTGCTCATGACCTCTTTTCTGGACGTTAGTGCACTCATTCTCTAAGCCCTATACTAAATCGCCAGTTGATACACCTAACGAAGCTTCCTTGTTGTGTGGCCCTGCTGAACTGATGTGCACTCATCTCCTGCATCCAATCCTGGGATGCTGAGAAGCTGATCAAATGGAATACACACAACAACCCCCAGTGTACTGCACATCAAGGGCTCCTCTTGTCCCTGCGCTCACCCTGAATGCTCTGGAAACTACTTCTCCAAGGGAGTGATGTACCAGCCTTGGTGTCCCTCCTCCACCCCGCAGTTTTTTTTTGTTTTGTTTTGTTTTTTGGTTTTTTGTTTGTTTGTTTGTTTTTGGTTTTTTTGCCTAGTTGTTTTCTGAGAGTTACAGTTCTTAATTGGCAGGCGGAAGGGAGTGGGGAGTACTCTGGCTCTTTCAAAAGGCAGCACCTATCAAGTAGATGGATGGCTACTGAATTTAAATTTCTCAACAGTTGGAGGACTCAGATGTTATTTTTTCAATCCTGGTGTCCCATTTCAACCCAGTTCCATTGGCCTTGGCCTTGTGTTTAGGTAAAAAATCTCCAGACCCTCCAAAACAGGCTGACTGCAGTCCTGGTTTTTGGTGTGCTAAGTTTTATGTTTCATTATAGGACTTCGAGACGATTTTAGCAGAAAGTTGAAGAAGCTGCCCCATGCAGCTTCTTAAAATGCTCCTAGCCATTTTAAGCCAGATGTTTGTATCTGGAATTAAATATTTGTTTTAGCAACTCACGACTTCCTGGATGGCTTGCAGGAATGCAGCTTGGCAGCAGAGCTAAAGATCTCTCTTTGCTAGGCTTCTGCATAGGCAGAAGAGATGACCAGGAATTGTGATTTCAAAGGCTGAGTGCCCCCAAACGATTTATTCTAATAGGAAGGTGGGAAATAAGAGCCCCACTGGACTAGACAGAAGGGAATATGGGTTCTCAAGGCTGTGTCACTGCATAGGTGACCCTAGCTGGGAGTTCTGATCTCTTATTTCTAAAAACAAGGTTAGACCAAGTTCTCTCTAAAATCCTGCCTTTCTAGGAGTCTGTGGTTTTAGCAGCTGACCTGGACCATCTACTATTAGAAGCCTGTTCTTTGAGGCTACTCATGTTTGTTAGAGGCTCTGCTGGAGAGAAGCAGAGGTAAGAGATACATCTCCACTCAGTGTGCAGGCTCCAGTGTGCTTCCTACAGGCAGCACCTGCAGGCAGCTACGGGGGCCTGAACCTTCCCCTGGGAGATTTGCCCACCAGGGGCACTCTGGGCCTTTGTCAGGCCCTGCCTCCATATAAGAAAGTTGTGAGACATCCAAGAGGGCTCATTTCCTGAGTCCCCTTCAGTGACTTTGTATTGAAAGTAAAAATAGAGACAGGAAATAAAACTTGTTTTTTTCAGAGAATGTCTTTGAAGCTTGGGAACACAGAATGGTGGCTGTGTGGTCTGCCTCCATCCGACAGTAAGTGGACACTGGGGAGTTGCTCTAACGCTTGTCAAGACCAGCTTGCTCAACATCCAAGTGAAAGCAGAGGCGGTGGTGTGGAGAAAGAGCAGAGATTTGCCATTTATCATCCACATTTCCTTTGTTTTTTTTTTTTGTTTGTTTGTTTGTTTCTAAGACAGAGCCTTGCTTTGTCACCCAGGCGGGAGTGCAATGGCATGATCTTGGCTCACTGCAATCTCCGCCTCCCGGGTCGAAGTGATTCTCCTGCCTCGGCCTCCCGAGTATCTGGGATTATAGGCACATGCCACCACACTTGGCTAATTTTTTTTTAGTAGAGACAGGGTTTCACCATGTTATCCAGGATGGCCTCGATCTCCTGACCTCGTGATCCACCTGCCTCAGCCTCCTGAAGTGCTGGGATTACAGGCATGAGCCACTTCGCCTGGCCTATCATCCACATTTTCTAGATGAGAGGAAGAATGTACTACAGGAAATCTCCCCAGGATCAGAGATTTGTCCTGTGTCAGAGGCGAAGCCCAAGACATGGCTCACACCGATATTCCAGGGCAGTGCCGAGCCTCCCGGGGCTCCGGGCAGCTTAGAACTTGGGGACTTTACCCCCACCCTCCAGCATCTCCAGAATGAGGGGAGTGTGTATCTGTGCATCGTGCATGGCCCCTCCTGCCTTCTTGTTCCTTCTCCCTCCTCTCTCCTTTTTCCTCTTGCTCCGCCATTCTCCCGCCCACAATATCTGCTCTAATAAGCCAGGCGGCAGTGCTCCAACTAGCCCATAGGTGGTTCACACTGGAGTACCTTGTGCAGGATAATTTGCCAAATGGGTTAGAGGTCTGTCTTGCCAGGCCTGTGCATACACCCACAATTAGAAGGGAGTGAAAGGAGGAGGGGAACCTAACAACCAAGAATGGCTCCACATCCATTTGCACAGCGTCCACCCTGTCTCTGCCCTTGGCCTCCCAAATGGATGTTGGTCTGGATGTCACTGGCTCCATTGCCTGTCTGTATTGGCATCTGGTACATGAAGACCAAGTTTCTGAGGAAAGCCAGCTCTCAACCTCGAAACAAAGGCATTAAGTTTCTCATCTGACTCAGGTCAGGCACGTTTGGAGAAATGAGGGCCAAGTTAGAGTTTAGTTCTAGGGGTGGTTGGGGGCAGAGGGCAGGTTCATGGTACTGGCTCCCTGGTCATCTGAACCTAAGTGGCCTTTGGTGATGCGTCAGAAATCACAATGAAGCAAGGAAACCTGCAAGGCATTTAACTGGGAACTATTTATAGTTTCCCAAATTTAGGGAGCACAAAATAATCCAATAATGATTTTAAGACAGCCCCTCCCCATCCATCAAGGCCTGGCTTCTCCCAGGTGGGTGATCAGTGCTTCTGGCACTAGCTGGCCCTGAATGCCCAGTGGAGCTGCTTAGAGCCTGAGCCCCAAGTCTTGTGTGTTAGGCCCCCGCTCCCAAGGTCTCTGTGGCAATGTGCTGGCACCTAATTATTTGCTGACCCTGAGAAGCATGCTTTGCTGAGATTTACAACATTTATGACTTACTGAATATCAAATATTTATTAGCAGAGTGTATAGTTCTTTCATTTTCTTTCTCCCTTGTTTGAATTCAAGGACTCTTATTATTTTTATTTTAAAGGCTCTTGATCATGCAGATTAGTTCCAAAGGAAGGGTGCTCTACTGGACACCATCACCTCTCCCATAGTCTTATCATTCTATCAGTACTGAAGGGCCACCAGTTCAGAGCAGGGAAGTGAAGGGGGGTTATTTCCATTCTTCTTACCTCAAACACCTGTAGGTTTCTCAGGGAACAAGGCCAGAGGTACAAATGTGAACCTACTTTTGTAATTGATTTTTCCAACATAACCCCAATTGACTGCCTTGGTTAATCTTTCCAACAGAACTGCAGCCCCTATGTCCTCCCAGGAGAGTGCGCTCCTTAGTGGAAAGGGTCATGCTCCCTACTTTGCACAAGCCTTCCTAGGAGGGAAGCTGCAAGCTCTTCAGCTGAAAGGTGAAAAGGCCTCTTCTGCAGGCATACTTTTCAAACCTGTATCCTTGGAGGCTAAGTGTCTGCTGACAAATGCACACCCTGGATGGTCTCTCCCCACCTCCGACCCTTGCCCTGACAAGATCACATTGAACTATTCAGGGAAAGTATTTACTGAATGCAAGGAGTATAGAGCAGTTCTGCATTATTTATTAGGGGCTAACAATACCCATCATATGTAGAATGTATTTGGACATAAATTAGTGATGTTAGGAAACTCCAGTGGTCCAAAACCTTTTAGGATCTCTGACACGTATGTAAAAACACATCGTAGTCTTACCTCTTATATAAGGCTGGGAATTGGCTATGAGACAACGTCACAAAGAAAACAAACATCTTTAACCTTTTATTTGCCATTAGCCCTCTGGGCAGTTCGTCTACTATTGAGTAAGACTTGGAATCATGAACTCTTAACCTCTCCTTACACATCTTCTTTCTGCTTTCTCTAAGGAAGGAAGAAAGAATGTTCACATTTCCTGAGTGTCTACTGTGTGCCAAGTGTTACAGCAAGCCTCTTGATGTCCTGGAGTGCTGGGCATTAGCATCCCCACTCTACAGGATCAGGAAACTTAGGCTCACAGTCCTGCGGCTGATAAGTGGCTGACAGGGAGTAGGAAACAGGGTCTTGGCTTCCATCTGAGCTTCTTACAGTACATTTGACTCACCCCTGGGCAGGAAGGCAAAGGTCGTTTTTGGCTTCTGTATCAGTTATCTGTCACCACAATAATGCTGCAAAACACAGAACCACAGCATGGGTGATATACAACAATAAACATCTATTTTTGCCAGGAAGCCTGTTTGTTGGCTGGGTGTGTCTGCTGATACAGGCCGTGCTTGGCTGATCTCAGCTGGACTCAAGTGTGCATCTTTAGTCAGCTGCTGGGTCAGCTGGGGCTGGCCCATCCAGGATGGCCTGGGCCAGGACAGTCCATCCAAGTTGAGTGGGGAGTTTCAGTTCCAGGGCAGCGAGGACTGGAAGATTCTGACCCGGTGTTGAGTTGCTCTTACTTCACAGGCTTCCCAGAAACTGTGGAGGCTGGGAAAGGGTTTTCCAAGATCAAATCCAGGATCCAGTGCTAATTGGGTCACCTTAAACAAACCTGTTTCCTTCTCCAAGAGTAAAATGGGAATCCATACCTCTGCCCCACCTTCCTCTCAAAGATGTTGTGGAAAGAAATTCCCAATGGGGGATCCAGACTTTGGCTTCAGCTGGGACTCACCTCACTGTGCCTTCAGTTCCCTGTGTGAAACTGACAACCCTGGACTGGACAAAACACTGAGGTTCTATGGCTCTGTGAGGAGGACCAAGCTAAGAGAGATAAAAGATGTTCAGGTGCCTTGAAGAGCTAACACCACTGCACCTGCGGAACCGGGTGTCAAGGTGACATGTGGTTCCAGGGTAATTCCCCAACCTGTATCTGCCTCCCTGAACCAACCAGATACTGTCCCCCTTACCTTACCCTCCACACCACACACACACACAACCGAGGTCACTCTACCCTGTGTTCGGGAATGGGCCCTCCCTCATCTCTCTCCTTGCTTCCCCTCCCCACCAGCACAAAGGCCCTGGCTTCCAACACCCCATTATTGCTCAGCATCCAAATATCCAAAGACCTTTCTTACTAGAAGGAAAATGCATGATGCATGAAAAACAGCCTTTCTGGCCAGGGAAGCTACTCGGTTACTGACCACGCAGTCGGTGGCAAGGCCCCTCCCCAAGCTGAGAGAGAAGGGAGAGCACAGGACACCGCAGGGCCTTTTCTGTCCTCCATGATGTTCTCTGGTCTCACACAATCCCTCACCCTGTCCCGCCTCCCTTTCCATCCCCTCTGGATGGGAATCATCCCTGGCTTGATGAGCGTTGCTGCACAACTCTGACCACACACCTTTGTGCTGCCCATGGGTAGGCGATGGACAGGGCCAGGGCCGGTTAGTCTGGATGTCAGAGGGCAGCTGAGCTCCTAGAATGCCCAGGAGCAGCCACTCTGGAGGCAAAGTAGACCTGGCCCACATGGAGTTGGGTTGGGATGGGGAAGGCATGGAGAAAGGGTCAGTTGTGGAGAGACATTCTCTCTCTCCAGGTTAGAGCTGGGGAAGATCAGCTATGGGGAGCAGCACATTCTTGGAAATGCACTTTGTTTGTCCTATTTCTGACCTCCTGAGGAGCAAAAATCCAGTGGCCGCCAGGGAGAAAGCAAGTTGGTGTCTCAAGATCTCAGAGAGGGCTTGTGCCTGAGGTCAGGGCTTCCCTTATTTTACCCTGGGAACCCAGTGTTTGAAAAATTTATCTACCAAGCAACCTATATTTTTAGGCAGTAGCTGTCTGCCATCCTTCTTAATCACAGATTATACACAGATGTGTACATGCCTGCCAGTACCAGGTCCTGGGCCACAGGACACAACCAGCATGACCAATCTGAGTCAATATTACTTATTTCAAGAAGTGGGGCAATAAACATACGTGTGCAACCCAAATGTCCAACAACGATAGACTGGATTAAGAAAATGTGGCACATATACACCATGGAATACTATGCAGCCATAAAAAATGATGAGTTCGTGTCCTTTGTAGGGACATGGATGAAACTGGAAAACATCATTCTCAGTAAACTATCGCAAGGACAAAAAACCAAACACCGCATGTTCTCACTCATAGGTGGGAATTGAACAATGAGATCTCATGGACACAGGAAGGGGAACATCACGCTCCGGGGACTGTTGTGGGGTGGGGGGAGGGGGGAGGGACAGCATTAGGAGATACACCTAATGCTAAATGACGAGTTAATGGGTGCAGGAAATCAACATGGCACATGGATACATATGTAACAAACCTGCACATTGTGCACATGTACCCTAAAACCCTAAAGTATAATAAAAAATAATAATAATAAATAAAAAAAAAAAAAAAAGAAGTGGGGAAAGGCACTATCACCTGCATAGGTAGCCTTATTGTAGGTAAACAAATGACTTCTCTTCGTCTTTGAAATGGAAGCGAGCACTTGGCCTTCCTTGTGGTCCTACATAGGACCTGCTTCCCTGTGAGAGGAAGGGAGCTCAAGAATGTCTGAGGGCTTTTAGGATCTACACCCGCCTCCCCATCAGGCAGTGACACATCAGCTCCTGGCATGCCCTCCCTGCTTTCCTCCTAAAAGAGAGAGGAAAAGAAACAGATCCAAATGGTCTAGACAGGGTTGGGCTAACTTTGCACCTTCCATGGCAGAACTGGCTTTGAGCAGTTGGAGTTCAGGAGACCCTGACCAGCATGTGACTGTGTCAAGACTGAATCCATCAATGCCACTGGAACACCTGCTGTTTCGTTGGGTTTCTGTCGCATCCTTGGGTTGGAGGGAGCTATTGACACTTTCCTGGCTGTTCAGAAATGGGCACATGTCGACTATAGAGTGTAGTAATTGAACAGCACCAAAGCCATTTGCACTCTGCTTGTGCCTGCAGGCACACCTGGCTCCACAGCCCCGGTCTGAGGATGCTGAGGTCACAGCCTCACAGCAGCTCCCAGACGTCATTGGATCTGTCTACTTTTTCTTAGACTTTCAAGGCAGGTGTTCTCCCTCCTGTTTTTATTTTCCTTTAGCTCCTGACCAACTGCTTTTGTCAAAATCAATGGCTGGCAATTGCTAGCTATAAAAACCCTGGGCAACATATGGACATACTGCCTCATTATTTGGGGCATTTGGACTTGCCATACACTTCTAGACTGCAAGCTACAGCTTTACATTTGCTGCTGTGGCATCTGGTGGCTTCCAAAGGCTGTTGGGAAGGCATAGGCAGGATGTATTGATCTGTTCTCTCTGTGCAGTTTGCTTCACGTTAAGTCTTTAATATTTTTATCTTATATTAAATATGTGTGTGTGTATATATATATATAATTTTAAATATATGTATCTCACACAAAATGTAATCTGACAAGCCAATGTGGACCTGTACCCAAACTGTCTAATCACCCTATTAAAAGCACAAATACAGCATTATCTGAAGAATAATCAATATTGGTATGAAAATTGAGAGCTATGTGGTTAATCCAAAGGAGCGTGAATTGACAGAGGATCTCAGCCAATGTTTGCAGAAGATATTTGCCTGGATTTTGTTGTCAGGAGATTATCATGCATCACTATTTATTCAGAATCCTCCAGATGAAGGCTTGGCACCAGTTGTCCCAGGGGTAGGGTCAGGGGCGGTTGACCTGAAGTGGCAGTAGGGGCAAGCATAGTGGTTTCTACATCTTAAAGGGGGCTGCAGAGGTTTATAGAAGCACGGATTCCAGAACCTCGCCCCACATGGTGAAAATCAGAATTTCTGGGGGTGGAGACCCAGAGGCTGCCCTGCAAAGAGGTCCCTTCTGATGTGCAGTTGGGTGTGGGTGCCATTCCCCACAACAGAAGTGTTTATTCTTTCTTTCCCTGGGTCTGCAGCAAACCTGGGATGTGGTGTCAGTGTCATCACATATACTCCAAGGTCTCCATGTATTTCCTTTTCAAATGAAAATCATTTTTCCTGATTTGCCTAGCTCAGAGTTACTGGGGTAATACAATGGGAAGGAAAGTATGAAGTGAAGATGTACCTGTTATCTCACTTAAGCCTCTCTAGAATTGAACATTTTTATTTCCTTATTCAGATGAGGAAGACAGGCACCAAGAGGCTAAGTAATTTGCAAGGCCCCAGGTCTTGGAGGTGGGGAAGCCCAGGTTTGAATCCAGAGCTTTCCATTGCATAACATGCTCCTCTGAGATTGTAGAAATCAGGCAGACCCTTGCAACTCAAACCGAGGCATGTGGACCAGCAGCATCAGCATCACCTGGGTGCTCATGAGAAATGCAGAATCCCAGGCCCTGTCCAGGCTGAACTGCATGAGAATCTGCATTTTGATAAGCCCTCCAGATGATTCCTATGCACCTTAAAGTTTAGCAGCACTGCTGTAGAGGACTTCAGATTGAGCAAGAGAGAGTAGACCTCAAAACAAGGTTTCCCTGCAAAGGCTATTTCTGTGTGTTACCACCACACAGGAATCATCAGAATCCAACAAAAATATGCAGTCCTCACAGGAATGAGCAAAGAAGAAATCATTACCAGTAAGCTGTTGGAAGAAGGATGGCAGTGAGCAGTCTTAGCCCTTTCTGTCTGAGCTCCCACTGCAGGGGAAGTGCTCCTTATCCAAGAAAGCCAAAAGGCCCCAAGAGAATGAGTTTTAAGATGAAAACAAATTGTTTTTATGTGGATGTGTTGTGTGTGTTTAATTTTTGAAGACAATATGAATACTTTTAGAAAGGAGAGAAGGAAAAATCAGGAAGAAAGAGTTTAGCCAAGCTGATACAGCCTAGCAGCTTTCCCATTCAGGGGCTCTCCTCTTCCTGCCCTTTGAGAGTATCAGTGCATTTTGATTATTTCAGGAGTGATTCATTTATATTACTTTATAGCACACAGCATCCAGCAGGGAGGGCAGCCAGTTAGGCAGAAGGAAATTCAGCTTCCAAGTATCTTTCCCATAAGTGTTTGTCCTCAGGTTAAATCCTGTCTTAGTCTGTTAAGGCTCCAATAACAACCACAACAAAATACCACGCCTTAGTGCTTATAAACAACAGAAGATTATTTCTGACAGTTCTAGAGGCTGGGAAGTCTAAGATTAAGGTGCCCGCGGATTCAGTGTCAGGCGATAGTCTGTGTCCTGGTTCATAGAGAAGACTTTCTCACTGTGTCCTCCCATAGTAGAAGGGGCAAGAGGTCTCTCTCAGGCTTATTTTACAAGGGCACTAACCCAATTCCTGAGGGCTCCAACTTCATGGCCCAATCACCTCCCAAAGGCCCCACCTCTTAGTACCATCACCTTGGATGTTAGGATTGTAATATATGAATTTTTGGGGGGACATAAACATTCAGACACCATAGCAGACCCTCCACATAAGATGCTGCCTGCAGAACACAATGAGTAGGAAATGCTGTGCCCGAAGGCCAGGAAACAAAATATACAAGCCAGTGCTTTGAGAAACATAGGAAAGCATCTGAGCAGCACCCTGGGTGCCAGGCTTGGGGGAATGTCAGTCCACTGCAAAGGGATTCTCAACCTCTGGCCAGAATATCCAGTGGGATGGATTCTGAGGGTGACTGCCCCGTCTGGGCCTCTGCTCCTTCCTGGCCTTTCCCCAGTTTTTCCTGTTGAGGCCACACTGTCACCACACCCCTAGCAGAGCTGTGACTTATTTCAAGTGATTTTTTTTTTTTGAGATAGAATCTCACCCTGTCACCCAGGCTGGAGTGCAATGGCGTGATCTCGACTCACTGCAACCTCCACCTCCTGGGTTCAAGCGATTCTCCTGCCTTAGCATCCCAAGTAGCTGGGATTACAGGTGCCCGCCACCACGCCCAGCTAATTTTTTGTATCTTTAGTAAAGACAGGGTTTCACCATGTTGGCCAGGCTGGTCTCAAACTCCTGACCTCATGATACGCCTGCCTTGGCCTCCCAAAGTGCTGGGATTACAGGTGTGAGCCACTGCACCTGGCCATTTCAAGTGATGGTAACACACGTTCTCATGTTTTAGCATTATGATTTGTAATACTGTATTTAACATTTACAGGTCACTTTGCTGAGACACCAAACCTGTCTGTGAAGTGTACAGATTCCCTGAAAGCATCAAGAAGCCATTTGTCCTCATTGTCCCAAACATTCATTGTATCCATGGCTCCAAAAAGAATTAGTCAGGAATACTACAGAGGCCTGGCTGCTGCCTTCTAGGAACTTGTAGGCTAAGGGAGAGGTCGTGACACATAATGTCCTTGACTGCGTATGTCAGCCCAGGCATGGATACTCACTTCTGCTAAATCAAAGAGACTCTGCATATACTAACATATCTACAAGCCTGAAGTCCTATTGTAACGTTGGGCTTCTTCCCCCACCCTCATCCCCTGTCTTCTTGTACTGGCTTTCAGTTTCAAACTAGCCAAATGAGAATTGGCTAAACCAATTTTTCTAGTCTTTCTCTCCCTTGGTCTTCTATTTGTTTTGTTCTAATTTTTCAAAAGTCTGGACGAAAGGAATTTGGGTTGGGATGATACCATCATTCTGTCACTTCTAAATTCATTCTGTTAACAATTTTTAGAGTCACATGGGTAGAAGCTTTGATTTTGAAAAACTATGCACTTTTAAGTTTTGACTCCAGAAGGTAATTTCAACTCAGCTGTAAACAATTCGAGAGGGTGAATATGAAAGAGGAACTGCCTCACCAGGCTTCCCCCACCCCAGGGTCTGGAGTCCTCCCTGCCTTCGTGGCACCTGATTTCAGAGATAAAGAATTTCAAGGATGTGCTAGAGCAGGGAGGATGTAAAAGGGAAAGACAACTGCAGTTAGTTCAAAACCAGACTGTGTGAAACAGCCGTGCTGCTTTCTCCTTTCTCCCATCCCCCACTCACTCACTGATGCCTTCCATCACCTGGAGATTACAGGGAAGGCTGGTTATTGACAGCTGGGCAGTTAGCACAATAAAGTTTAACAGTTTACATCTCTCTGTACAACTTTGTCAATGTTTTCCATGGATCACCTTCTCAGGTGAGCCCACTGACTCCTCTCCTTCTTCTCTTTCCCTTCAAGCGTGCAAACGCAAAGAGCAAGAACCAAACAAAGACAGGAACAATTCCCAGAAGAAGTCCCGCCTGGTGTTCACTGACCTCCAACGCCGAACACTCTTCGCCATCTTCAAGGAGAACAAACGCCCGTCGAAGGAGATGCAGATCACCATTTCCCAGCAGCTGGGCCTGGAGCTCACAACCGTCAGCAACTTCTTCATGAACGCCCGGCGCCGCAGCCTGGAGAAGTGGCAAGACGATCTGAGCACAGGGGGCTCCTCGTCCACCTCCAGCACATGTACCAAAGCATGATGGAAGGACTCTCACTTGGGCACAAGTCACCTCCAAATGAGGACAACAGATACCAAAAGAAAACAAAGGAAAAAGACACCGGATTCCTAGCTGGGGCCCTTCACTGGTGATTTGAAAGCACAATTCTCTTGCAAAGAAACTTATATTCTAGCTGTAATCATAGACCAGGTGTTCTTTTTTTTGTTTTTAATGGCTATGGAGTCCAAGTGCAAGCTGAAAAATTAATCTCTTAGAACCAGACTCTGTTCTCTGAGCATGCTAAGCATCCCAGAAACCCAAATGGGGCCTTCCTGGAGCGAGTTAATTACAGTGTGGTGTCAACCAAGCTCAGGATTGCTTAAAATGTCATCCGTCCCACTTCAGGTCCTGTCAGCTTCTTGCAGTCAGAGTTCCTATGAGTAACAATAGGAGTTTTGCCTATGTAAGGACTCTGAGTTTAGGCTTCCAAGATACAACAATAAGAGAAGAATCTAGCAACAAGAATGACCTCATTTGCTTTCCACATGCTTAGCCTCATTATACCATGGTATGTCCAAGTTCACAGCCATAATATAAAAAACATCAGAATGGTAATTACTGAGCACAAGTTTTAAATATGGACGTTAAAGAAAAAAAATCCAAGGACCTGTTTTTCCAACCCAGATATATTTTCATTGAATGATTTAGAAAGCTTTAAGTTGATCCAGCTTACAATTTTTTTTTCTTTACCTCCTGGAAATCTCATATGGTCTTGGATCCGTCAAAAAAACCAGTCAGTTCACTTGCGCTCCAAGTATCAAGCACAACAAAGATAAACAGAAGTAAGGAAGGTTCTGGGTTCTCCACATCTGGATTTTCAAGACACCTATTGTGAAGTCATTAGGGAATTGATGAGAATATGGCTTCAAGCACATTTTGCAGTTTGCTACAAATTCTATTGTACATAATGCAGACGCACACTCAGGAGGCCAATTTAACTGTTAACGGTGCATGGAGCGAATGCAGCATTTTAAAAGATCTAGGTTTTTTTAGATCATTAATGTGTCCTTCTTGGTTGATCAGTCATCTGGTCCCTCCTACTGTGTGTTATGACCACCACGTAATCCATTCTCACTCTTTCTGATTTGGGGTTTTTCCTCATCCATCCCATTAGTAGGGATGTTTTCTGTGTTTTCTAGCAAGAAAAAAAATCAATCAAACCTGCATACATGTTACTGATGACTGTCATCTAGTCCTAAATCTCTTCTGTTGTTGAATCATCCTTGCAAAACAGCTGAATAAATCTGGAGAAAACACAGCACACCAAAGAAGCAGAATACTGCAAACCAAAGACATTTATGATTTGTCATTTTCTAGCCTAAAAATACTGTGATTACTTTTAGAAATCAGAAAACCTCTGCAACTGCGAATGGCATTCAGCTCTTGCATTTGGCGTATCATCGGGCTGAGTGGACCAGCTACACCAAGGACGTTAGCCAAGCCACCCAGAGGGGTGGCTTTGCCACACCAGTTGTCACCTTCCCATAGCAAGTGGAAGAGCGCCCACAGAACTCTGGGAGATTGCAAAGGTCACAATGTGCATATTTACCAGTGAATGGCCCCGGGTGGGGCCACATGGGGGTGTTCAAAGCAAGCCAAACGCTGCAATGATTCTTTACAGACACTTGAGACTGACTTTTTTATGAATTACTTAATCGAAACCAAAGAAACTTTTTCTGCACCTACTTCTGCAACAAACAAAACTGTCCCATTAAAATGAATAAATAAATCTGTAAATCAATGGAAATCACCACCAATAAGAAGGAAGCACGCCAGAAAATAAACGAAAACAAAAACAGCGAGACACACTGTGTTCAAACAGACCTCTTGGGACATTTTTTGGAAGCAGATTTTAAAGAAAGGGTTGAGACAAAGATAGAAATAAGGAAGAGCCTCAGTGGCTGCTGCTTCATTTGACAACTCACACGGTAATCTTAAAGTTGAAGATTGTCTTTAATTTGTGCCTATGCAGTTTTTCAAAAGAACACGGAACAGAGCAACAGAAACCTCAACAGCTACAATACCAAAGATGAGGATTTCTCACACCTTTTGTTTCAGTTCATTATCTCCTCTTGCCTGGCTAAAATACTAATAGCGCCATTGATCTGTATAAAGGTAATCAATTATGTTTCTCTGAGCAACAAAAGGAAAGGGCCATTTATTTGATTTTATTGTTTCCTTTTAATTTTGTTTTATGGTTTTTTGCCCCAACATGGAATCTCTCAAAAGTTTCCATGGACTCCAAGTTTAATCTGTTGGGATATTGAACAGTTCTCTCTGCTCAGCAGAGGGTAGGGAATAACATTATCACTTGAATGTTCTTTGCTTAACCCTTAGACTTGGTTCCTTCTATGTTCAGAGTCTCATCATCAGGGGAGGGAAAGGGAGTGAGGGTCAGGGATAGGGGTCTTGGTGATGCATCCTCTCCCAAGCCACAGAACCAAAGAGTTTATAGAGGAATTTACAGCCTCGTTTTCACGTGATTGCTACATCCTAACAGGGCTTCATTTGGGGGTGGGGGGAAACATGTAAAAATAATTGCCAGTTTCTACTTTTCTATTAGCTTTTTAAAAATCAGCTGTAAAGTTGCATTTCTAAAGAAAGATATATATAATATATAAAATACATATATAGATCAACTTGACATTGGTGATAACCAAAATTATTGCTGTCCAAATTCATGTCTTGTTTTGGTCCAGTGCTTCATTTGTTAAGTATTCAGTTCAGAATTTTTCTCATTTCTCATGCCATTCCAGAGTTAATTTGCCACTGTGGATGATTTGAAGTATTCAGATCTCTATGGAAGTTTCTGGGAAAGGTTTAAAGTCAAGATCAAGCATTTTAGCATTTAACCTGTTGATAAATGGATCCATGGTGTAAATGAGTTTTATTTGTATTCGAAGTCATCTCTATTCTATCCCTCAGCCTGGATTAAGGTGGTGAGTGAAGTACATCCAACAGACTCGGCCCAGAACTGGGTCCTGACAGTGGGGTGCTCATCTTCTGTAACTGTTGGGAAGGCTCGGTGGTCCATTTTCACCAGTTAAAGAATATGAGGCCAGCCCAGAAATCTGTTCTCCAGGAGCTGCCCTGTCCCATCTGGGTGTGCCAGACCCCCTCAGTGAGCAGGTCCACCAAAGGGACTTCTCACAGGGGAAGCCCAACTCCTGTTGCAATGGGTTAATAGATTTCCTCAGGGTGGTAATTACCAATTCGTATTTTGACAAGCCTATGTGCAACCACAGCTGGCACTGGGGTGGGCGGTGGTGTTGGGTGGGATGGGGGAGAGTGTCTCAATCCTGGAGAGAAAATGTAAAGCAGGTTTTGGGGAGACTCCTGGAGTCCTGCCCCTGGAGAGCCCCATTGTTGTTCTTTGTGCCCCCTCCTCATTCCCCCTATGTGGGTCTCCCTATGCAGGAGCTGTGAGAGAATGTGACTCTCCACAATTTTTATAATTCATCCTGCCTAGGAGATTGTTCCTTGGCTTTTCCCTTGTGTCCCTTTGTCCCTTGCTCACACTCCATGTTTCCTTTGTCAAAGGACTAAGAAAAGAGCATATTTCAGCAGAGGAATGTTCCCATGTGGGTTGATTTCAACCTGGGTATTTCTAAACGAGTCCTTGTGACATGTGTCCAATGGAAATGGTTGCTCTTTTCCAGACTGGATTGAGGAATGGAGCCTGTTTGATTTGGTTAGTGATTCTTTGACATACTAATCTCAGCATTTGGGTCTCCAGCATCCTCTGAAGATGTCTAGACCAGTAGAGGCTGCCTTTGTGACCTGACATTACAACATTGGTCAAACCAGTCCTCTGATAATCAGAACATGTCATAATTGTTAAAAAAAAAAAAAAAAAAAAGCAAGAATTTCTCCCCAAGGAGCTTTAATAAATGTCTCATTCCAGATAATGTCATACCAGAGAGAAGTACTTGCTTTTAGAAAATTATTCACATACATATATAAATATGTATGTGTATCTATACAGTTATGTGTCAAAATTTTAAGCCCTGCAGAATTTCAATTTGTTAGAAATCTAACAGAAAAAAATTTCTATATTGAAAGGTAATAGAATTTAACCCAGTGAGTTTACTCAAGGATTTTTAAATTTAAGTTAATAATTTCAGAGAAAATAACCATTTGGGTTTGGTTATAGTTTAGTATCCATTACCTCAATCCAAAGAAAATTCCAGGCATTCCTCAGCCATCAGCAAAAGAGACAGTGTGAAGGAGTTCTCAGCCAAATTTCACATTCTTGAGGCAACAGAAATCAAAACACTCAGAGCCATTGAGTGGAAAAACAATTTCCTTTATTCCTTTACACAAATAGGCTTGCATTGTTTTTGTTTTAATGTGATTTTGGTACTAGGGATGTAATTATTTCATTCCAGGAAATAATAAAAAAAAAAAACCAGAGCCAATACATTTCTTTTTTTAAAGGAAACAGCAACAATAAAAACTCAACACCAATATTTAAAAGCTTTTCCAAAATGTAAAAGAGGTGTTTAGCTTGCACCATGCATAAAGGTGCAGGCTAGTTGAGCCAGGAAGCATGGCACTTCCTCTGGAGAAATCCAGAAAGTGTTGCTTCTAAGCTCCCTTTTCCCCCTGCAGGCTCTTGTCAATTGTAGGCTTTAGGAAATCCAAAATAATTTTCAATTCAAGCTAAAATGAAATCAACATTTAGAATGTAAATCTGATACACACACACACTTTTCTAAGTCAAACAACATATTTCAAAACCAAAAATAAATACCTTTTAGATAATCAGTTTTCTTTGTCTATACTGGGCACCCACCTACTAGTGCCAGTAAATTCAAGTTGAACAGATTTTTAAAATCACTATTATCTGGGTATGGGGGAAACTTCCCCACTTTTGAAAATGTTGGTAGAATTATGGGAATGTCTGTTTGATTATCATTACCAAAGTCTCATGACAGTATGACTTTGTAGCGAACTCGGATTTTCAGGAGTTTGAATAGTTGGATATTTTAAAATCTAAGAAGAAAAGGCCTGTTTCCAGTGTTGTTGAAGAACAATGGACTCTATTAAAAAGTGGAGAAAAAGATGATACCTGTGGTCAAGGTTGACCACAAGGCCCAGACACAACTACCTTGGTGATAATCTTCTAGATTCGTGACAGGTTAGAGCTGACTTTTTTTGTTGTTGTTGCTGATGCTGGGTGATTCAGACTTCTTAGCCTAACCAGGAAGAGTAAGTGGAAATGGTAGATGAAGAAGGGGTAGAGCTGGTATATCTATAACTTTCTGATATTTGTCTGCCAAACTTGATATATTAGTAATTTTGTTTCTTTAGCTAAGACCAAGTCACCCCTGAAACAACAGGAGATTCTAGTTTTAAAATAAGGCCACAAAAATCCTTACTGAATGAAGAATGGCACCCCAGTTGGTTGTATAAGTCTCATAAGATAATGATGTTGACTTTAAATATGGATGTCTCAATGCCTGTTTTCTATCAATGATTTGTTTGTTTCCAAGGTCAGGGAGGGAAAGAGGGGAGGGTTTATCTGTTTTAGAAAGTCTCAGAATACTTATAAAATACAGAAGTAGTTATTAAAATATATAGGACCTCACATAGGTAGATACAGAACTTACCACTGAGGCTGATGGGCTGTTGTGTGAATCACACAGGACCTTAAATGAGGCTCATTATTCTCAGACACCAAAACGACTCTGACAGCCTGAAGCAGTTATTGCTAGAGCCCAAGCTTTCCTTAGAGGTTTTGGAGTTTGGTTGATTGGAAGTAACAAGCTAATACCTTTTCTAGTGGAGAAAACACATTGCTACCAGCTTGTTCATCCCATAGAAGTCTTCCACTCTGCTCCATTTTTAGCAGCAAGCATTTCATGTAGCATAAACCTTGGCAGATAAGTGTGCCTAAGGCTTATACAGTCTGTCCGCTTGGATGTATACAAATTTAGATACATATTTTAACATGTATTCTCATAGATGACTTTATAACAACACACGTTACCTATAGGTGTCTAGACTGTGTACATACAAGTGTGTACAGACATGCTTCATACGTATATACTGTAATCCATTACAACAAATAAATTTTAAATCATCGTTTAACATGTATGTGGTACTTCTACAGTGTACATTGTTTTCATTATTTATTGTAACATTGAAAACCACAGTGCAGGGAAAACAAAAGTATCCCAGCATCTTCATCCTGTACACTTGGAATTAATTTCATTTGGGCATATCCAAGATAAACTCAACTTTCAAGAAATCTTGTATATTATTTAATCATCTGTGTTAGGATGACACCTACGCTTGATGACTTCGGTTGAATAGCTTTATTCTGGATTTTTCATAACTAAAGCTAAATCCAAAGACCTGAAAAAGGACAAAAAGAAAAAAAAAGAAAGAAAAAACAAAGAAAAAGAAGAAAACGTAGTAAAGTCAAGCGCAAACCAATGGGGAGACAGTGGGCTCTGGTTTCCAGGATTGAGACAATGGTACTGCAGTCTTGGGGAGACTGCGTTAGCTAGTGGGGAGTGGTGATTTTTTCATGCTTGTCACATCTAAATGGTCTTTAACATGAGAAAATTTTAGAGGTTATAATTTCCTGCTTTGTTTTTATTTAGACTATCAAAAGAAGTTATACATGTTGTCAGTCAAAAAATGAGGACACCCTCTGCCCCGCCCCACAGAATGTTTTTTATCTTGTCTCTTTGGGTTATGACCCAACAAGCTAAGTACCATTAATGTAATTAACTTATTTAAATTAGCTTCTAGTACATAAATGTATAGGATTTGTGTAATTATTTAATCATCCTTCCTTAGTTTGATTCTACTCCTTGTACTTATTTATCAAAACCTAGACCAATGGTGCATCAGAGATGCAAAATTCTACTTGGAATACTCTTGAAGTTTAGTTTGCTTTATAAAGCAGTGAAATTCTGTTACAGACAGGGAAGAAATACAGGTTACAAAAATAGAATTTGGGATATTCTTCTCTCTTAAATTAACTTTTAAAATAGTCTAAGTAACAATTATTAAATTATTTAACTTAAGTTCGCAGCCCCACCTGGTACCAGGCGAACTTCACCTCTTAATTATTGTGGCCCTCAGAGCCTTCATATTGTAACTTATTTATTTAACTTATTCAGCATCTGTGAAAGGTGCACTGTATAGTTTATATTTTTAATTTAAAACAACAGAGAGCACTGCAGTTTGTTTGCTGTCAGAACAACAGAGCAAATTTTGTGGACAAGCAATGACTATTCAGCCTGAACCTGTGCATTCAGAAAACATAAGCTGAGACCCTGCTTCACCAGCCTGGATTTCGGGGCTTCTATACAGAAACTGGAAAAATAAATTTTAAAAAAATCGTAAACAAAAAGAGAGAAACCCTTACACTAGCTGCTTCCAAGAATGAACTCTGTGTGTATGTAAAGCAACAAAACAAAAAAGGAAAAAAACAAAAAGCAGAAAAAAGAAAAAAAAAAAGGAAAAACTTTCTATTTCTAGTGAGAACCAAAGAAGGCTACCTCACTGACTTTTTCCATTTGTAATTTTAATCGTGTTGATGACACCAAAGATACCAAAGATTTCTTTCTCTGTGCGGTCTGCATTTTGCTTGTGCTCTTTTATAATTTGAACGATTTTCTCTGACATATGGTATGTAAAGCCACAGCTCAGATACCCCAAAGAAATAATTATCTATGCGACGGCGGCTGCTAATTTGGAAAGGGATATTTTCTGTGTTTCTCTTATATGTTTGCTGTCTGCTCCACATGTTCAAGATGCGAGTTCAGATGCTGCTGTAATTGGATTCCTTAAATTCTGATTACAAATTGGGGAAGGAAACTGGTTGGAAATGGCCTTCAGTCCTAGCCATGGCCTCTATCCCTGCTGGGACCTATCACAGTGAAGATTGCCAATTACTGAACCACAGAAGCTCTGACCATTGAGTAGTTGAGCTGGAAGAGACCTTAGGAATCATGTAGTCCAAGCCCCGGTGGCCCGGAGGAATGAAATAGTTATCCAAATCAAATAACTCTTGAGAGTGAAAGCCCACACACACCTCCTGGTTCCTGCCCCAGTGCTCCACCTATTGTGCAGTGCTACCTCTGCATGAGAGTGGTCCCATATTGACAAATAGGATGGTGGCAATCCTTTAGCAATGAGCAGAGACTGGGGTTTATCTCTTAACAGTTTCAGCTGTAAAATTAGTCACAAGCATTTTCAGTGTCCCATTAGTACATAGTCACATATGGTCAGTTGCTTCGTGAAGGTGGCCTGCCTTGAAATACTAGGGCTCATACAGGATTTTTGCCCTAGGAAAAACATGTTGATCCCAACAGTGTGATCACTTTTGAACCTCTCCATTACAAAGCACTGTATAAATAACTTTTTAATTCAGTGAGAGGAGAAAGTTCATTCTTGGCCTGTTGGCTTTGATTATTATGGGTACTTTAAAGTCAGTATTTATCAAGAAAGGGAACTTGACCACCATTGGCACGTGTGACATTTAAGCTCTTCAGCCTTTTCCTTTTTAGTTGTAGGTGTTTACATTTCATTTCTAAGCCAACTGTGTATTTATGAGAGAAGTTTAAGCCTTACATCATTTGATACTAAAGGGTTATTCATGGTAAATGAAAAATGACCCCAAAATTACAGAGGAATATGCCAGTTTAAAAAATGGCTACTTAAAGTTGCTTCTCTCTTTCCATCTTACTCATGAAATTAATTGGTCCTCTTCAAGTTTCTTTAGATTCCATTAAATGATTAAATCACTATTAAGAGCCATTCATCAACGTGATTTGTGTGTTAGCCAATGAATCTGTCTCAGCTTTTGACCAAATGGGTTTTAGACAAATGCAAAGATCTGCCTCTAGTCCATATAGCTCTTTTTGAGTGCTAGTATTTTGCATTTCACATAATGTAGTTATCTTTGAGCTTTTAAAGAGACCATTTAGACAAAGAAGCAAAGAGAGGAAGAGACCAATCAACTCATCAGTTTCATGCATCAACAAAGCATAGCTAGTAGAGAAATGTAGACGACAGATTGACAAACTGTAGGAAACACTGTTACTCTCTTTCTGAAGTTTTCAAGCACCATCCTATGTGAAAGTTCCCTCCTGTCCAAACAAGCTCAAGGCCCATCTTCTCCCTATACAAGGCAAATCTGTAAGGCCTTCCTTCCAAAGAGCACATTGCTTTGGTTTTCTTCCTAAATTCCTATTGGAAATAGAACTCTCAGAATCCCTGGGAGACAGAGCAAAGATGACTTAATTCATTGAGCAGCAGAGCTCCCCTATAAGCGAACATCACCTTCCCCATCTTTCCTACTGCCAAATCCATACAAGAGAGGATCTAGAAAGAGCGATGGCAGCCTGAACACAGAAAATATCCCCACTTGGCAGACCCCTCCTCAGCAATCCCCCCAGCCTCATGCTTCACTTGCAAAGTGTGACATAACCACGGGACGAGTGCCTTGCTTGAACCAAAGCAACGATTTAGCCAGTCTGGACCTCTCTGTGCTTTTTTTAATTCTTCCTGTGAATACCTCAGCTTCAACTGGGCCTCCATACAGTCAGTTGGTGGGCTTATTGTACTGTGGTGCTTTGCAATGCAACCCTGCAAAGAACAAGATTTGTACTAATACCAAAGGTTCTTTCTCTATGTCTCCTCCTCTGCCTCCCTCGTTCTTCCCTTTTTTCTAGTTCTTCACGGTTCCAAAGCTTTACTATGAACCCGGGCATGTTGGCAATGCAGACCGCGCAATTCCTTACCGAATTTTCTCAGATATACCTCATAGACAATAGTGTTTAGAGTAATGTTATTATAGCGTATGTAATAAATTATTCACTGTTTCTTTTGGTAACTGTGATTTAAAAAAAGAAAAAAGAAAAAAAAGCTTTATACGTTTTAGGTTGTGCTTTTGTAATAGACGAAAAAGGTACGCTTAAAAAGAAAATGTATGTTTTTTTTCCCCTTTGGATTTAATTTATGCTGGATTGGGGAAAGTTGCAGAATGAGCCCAAAGTTTACAGTTTCATATTTTGCTGAAGAAACAATCTGTGTTCATTTGCTCTGTTGAAAAGAATAATTATTTTCTACATTTGTGCTACTTGGTCTGAACAATTAATTGTTCTGTGTTAACAGTGTAGTATTATGATTAGCAACTGCCAATCAGTGCTATAATTTTATGCATGAGGCTAAAAATTTAGCAGTGTGATGCATTGTGGTCTTAATAGCAACATTTTTCATTTTGAACTAGATCTTCCCCTTTGGTTCAATGGACTTTATTTATGCATGGGCGCCTATTGTTTGTTAGCAGTTGTGGAACAGTTGTGTATACATTAAACTGTGAAAATGTACACAGTTCAGCCTCAGACGGTGGTAATATTGGTTTTATTGGGAGATGTGTCACCTCGAAAATACCCTTTACATCCGTTGGGATCTGAAAATGAGTCACATTGAATTGGGTTCCAACTTTATAATGAGAAATGTTATTCCAAATTTTTGAGTTAGCCAATTTGCATTCCACAAATTGGGATCCTCATAACCCAGATATATCACCATATCTGAGAGGGGTTTGAAAGCGACTATTGAAAAACTCACCTTTGCATATTTAATTTCCACCAAAAGGAGTTATTTTGGCTTTATGCTCATGAACTTAGACCTAACTGGCCATGTATATGTAGGTGCAAATTCATCCAGCTGTGGCCCTCTTTGATCTCTGCTTGGGAATGGCTACTTTTGACTGTGCGTGATTTCTTCTAGTATTTTATGATCAGGTCAGCTCCCAGTAGAAACTCAAATGGCATCAATATTACTAATTCTTCTCTGCCCACTTCTCTTTTGTCTGCTCTCCTAGACATTCCCACCAACTGTTTCAGTGATTTGGGCAAAAATACGCAGCCATTTCCCAAAACTTCACATGTGCAGCTATCATGGCCATCCCTCCCTAGACTTGGAGGTGACTCTCACTTGATTTTTACCTGCCCAACAATGTTCCATCTACCATCTAAAAGGGAATATAAGAAGAAGTTTTGAAACCCATTTTAGGAAAACCATCTTCTTTAAATCCTTCAATTATCTGAGGTCTCTATATGTCAAAACTATTTTTCAGTTGCACGGGATTGGGCAAACTTGTTCTTTCTTATACTTGGGTTCAAAGACTCGTTCTCGAGTTTCATATTTCCCAAACCAAAATGCTTGACATAAAGCCAAATCAACTGCCAAGCACACTTTATTTTGCATAGGAGCATGCAGCCTAGCGAACCTTGGTTGAAAAGCAGAAGTCTGCTATGCAAAATATTGGAAATCACTGACAGTATAGCATTCATATTATCTGTCAATGAGAGTATATTGGGAACATGCTCTCGTGCATAATAAAAAGCAACATATTTTTATTTGGCCTTATAAATTAGATTGTGGTAATGTAAATTTTGATATATAGTCTTTTTATTTTTCCCTTATTAATCTGCCAAAGATGGGAACAGATACAAGAATTTTTCAAATTGGCTTTTGTAAGACAGTTGATGATTGTAATAGTGTTTAATCTTCCAGAAAGCTTTATATGTTCTTCCACAATAAAATTGATATTTGTTTCAGCAAAGTTTTCCTGACACTCACAAACCCATAAACTGTTCCTCTTAATGCAGATATTGTAGAATCTACAAAGGTCAAATCCATTTTTGATCCAAAGAAAATAGAGGGGTGTTTGAGACATGAGTGTACCCAGCCCTTTTTTTTTTTTAATCACAGGCAATGCATGGGTCTGGCTGGTTACATTTTGTCAAGAAGACTTGTCTTATGAAACCCAAGGTATATTTTGTTATGCCATTTTATGACCTTTTTTTTTTTTTTAACATTGTGGAAAGTGGTATGTTGAATCAAGTGTAAGCTGAGTTTTCCAGACAACTGAAGTAGCTACATCGTGAATGTTATTTTGTTATTAAAGGGTTTTTGCTCAATGCTTTGTGCCAATGGATGTCCTTTTCCTTGGAGTCACAGAACTATGAAATTACCTCAGCTTGGCCTGGTTTTCTCTCCTGCCCTCTTGGGGAAACATGGGCCTGGCCTGGGAAAAGGCAGGTCATGGGCTGGAAGGTAGGTTTTGGTACTAGGAAGAAATCTCTGTATCTGTCAGCTTTAAAGAGAACTGGGCCAAAAATCTCTAACCTCACTCTCTCTGGACTCCAACACTTCCCTGCAATCTTTTGGTCTTGAGCATGTGCCAGCATGAAGGCAGACTCCAATTCATACATGAAAGGCAAGAAAAAGAAAATAGTAACCTTGAATGTTCTGTGGGCCACCAGGCACTCACCTTTCCCCACCTTGCACTCTACCCAGTCAAGGCTGTTGCAGCCCATCTGGTGGCTTTCCCTGGGACATTACCAAAGGCTTCTTCCTCCATCCTGGGGTTGCAAAGGATCCAGGTCCCCTCCATCCAGTGGGGCTCTTCCACATCAGAAGTCCCCTTCCCACCATCCTCTGCATCCTGCTTAGCTGTCCCATCTATACCTTTTGGAGATGATTATTTAGAAAACAAAGAAAGGTATGGAATGGAGTTTCCTATTGTTTGCTAGGTTATATTTTAGCAATTCTCAATTCTTTGATCTGGAAAAATACAAGAGGGAAAAGGAGACCCCATTATCTCCCTGTGCTTTGCTCCCATCTCAGGGGGCAGGGGCAGTGCACATTGCCAATGCTGTTGGTCTGTCTTGGGGGACAGGCTGAATCACAGCTATTGCCCCAGCCAAAAGCATGGCCAGTCAATGCCTATTTTATCTCTGCTTGAAAGTCCTATTCAAAAAGTTGTAGAATTTGAGGTTTTTTCCCCCCATATCCTTTGCTTTGGTCCAATTTGACCTTTAGCGTAAGAGTCAGCTTTATCTCTAGGAAAGTTTTTTCAGATTATGACAAGGAGCATGCCACCTGGGAAGAAAAGAGTCCAAAGACTAGCAATCGGATAGGTAGTCATACCATTAACAGATACTTCCTTGAAGGTAGAATATGGTTTCCTTTCTTTACTGTTTTGTGTTACACAAGTCCAAGTGATGCCAGCAAACTTCTTACCATGAAATGTTGTAAAACATCTGGCATACTGAAATTTCTGAAACAAAACACAAGCTTCATATTGATAACTTGATAAATAACCACTAAAGTTTAGATGCAGGGACTGAGATGATACAGGCAAAATCTTGGTGTTGGTTCCGCTTTTAATTCGTATCTTCAATCACCTAACCTTCCCTCAATCCAGGAGCAGTTCAGTCTTTTCTCCCCAGGTCTAGGATGCCAAAGAGCTTCATAGGAAAAGATAATTAGGGATTGACCAGCATTTCAATTAATTCTCTTCTTCATCCTTTGCATTTCTCAAAAGTGTTCTCCTGGGCCATAGAGAAAGAGCTGGCCCATTTTTTTTCATTCTTTCTATTCAAATTTTTCCACCCAGACAATACTTTATTAACACAGATACTGTGGATCCTTCCTTGGCCAGTGAATTATTACAAGAGGAACTATCCTTCCACCAAAGTTGAGTGAAAACAAGTTCCAGTATCTTTTCTTCCATCCGGTTTTGTTCTCAGAATCCAAGTCAGTCCTGGGTCTTTTCTCACTTTAGGCCTGGGCCTCAGATGTGTTTATTCTTGCTATTTGAAAATACCTTTAAATTTCACATGCTGGCCTGCAGAACTAGCATCCTTTGTTCTATACTGTTGACTGCTTGATGGTATTGAAAGGTGACTATAATGAGGGAAGAAAGGAGGAGGTAAAGAGAGAATAATTTGTCCCAGATCTGTTTAAAGTTTTAAAGTTAAAAAAGGGACTCATTAAATTATGGGAAAATGGCTATAGAGTATGAGCCTCCTTTGACCATATGCTCAAAGACCTTACTCTGCCACCTGCCTTCTAGGTAGCTATTCTAGAAACTCAGCCCTTTAGTAGAAACCCAACTACCTTTGAAAAGTCTCTTTCCAGATTCCAAAAGGACAAGAGATCAGAGAGTCACATATACGCCTCTTGTTTTATTTTCTTGCTTTCACGGGTATTATCTCCAAGAAAATCGTAGGGAAAAACTTTAAACTGTTCTTTTCAGTTGATCCCTTTGACATCACCTCTCATGTTTAAAATCAGGAAAACACACCCCTAAAATTTGCATTCTCTTCCGTTCTGAAAAAGAAAACCCACACACAAATCCACACTATTACCGTCTTTCACCCTGAGCTATATTTCCAAAGTGTGTTATAATCCAGATTTTGCCCCATCTCAAACATGTTAAGTCAGACTGTGCTGAACGACTTTCCAGGGACGGTCAACAGGGTATATGTTCAGTGGCTGCCCTGAAATCCTGGTGGGGATGAGGATCACACTTCATCATCAAGGGGATGCCCATCCCCGATAAGCTCCCTGTCCTTTTGGAAGATTTCTTTGAATGTTTGTTAATTGCATTTTCAGTTTTGCTCATTTCCCACCCCAATGTTTTGTCTGCCACATCGCTTACACTGGATTCTTTCTATTTTTATTCCTATCATTAAATGGTAGTGCTGTAAATTCTGCAATTAATGTTAAATAAACTGCTTTAATTCATTGACCATGGCTCAGTTGCCTTCTTTCTCTTTTCAAGGAAGGAATTAAGCACTCTTCCCCCTACAGCATCCCATTGTGGTTTCATAAAAAACAGTAAATTTGTTCTTAGTGAGACTACAATTTCTATCTCTGACAGTATGCAAGACACATTTTATAATCAACAAACCTGTTATCCTTGTTATAAATCACAAAAGATGAGAGATGCTCCATAAAAACTACCTTTTTTCTTAACCTGTTAACACTTTAGAGATAGCCTGTCCTAGACTTACCTTTGTATGAGGTCACATATGGTGAGTCAAAAGAAGGGTCGTGTTATTGTCACCCTATGGAAGAATCAAGAAAAATAGACAAAAAAAAATAAGGCCTCATACAAAATCTAAACCCTACCACAAATTAGTTGTATGGCTTTGAGCAAGTCATTTAAATCATCTGGGCTTCAGTTTCTGCACCTGTACAAGGTCAAGGTTAAACCTGGTTTAATCAAAAGTCCCTTCCATCTTTGCATTTGCCCCAGATTTTTGAAAATATTAACACTTTATACAGATTTTATCTTGGCTTATTATTTTCTCTAAGTTAATGAGCCAATGAGTTTGTTTATTCATTTTATTTTATTTTATTATTTTATTTTCTGAGATGGAGTCTCACTCTGTCACCCAGGCTGGAGTGCAGTGGCACAATGGCTCACTACAACCTCTGTCTCCTGGGTTCAAGCAACCCTCCCACCACCTCCATCTCCAAGTAGCTAGAATTACAGGCATGCACCCATCTTAATTTTTTTTTTTTTTTTTTTTTTTTGTATTTTAGTACAAACGGAGTTTCACCGTGTTGGCCAGGCTGGTCTCTCACTCCTGACCTCAAGTGATCTGCCCACCTCGGCCTCCTAAAGTGTTGGGATTACAGGCGTGAGTCACCTCACCCAGCCCATCTATTCATTTTAAATTTAGATATCTGAGATTGGAGACTATTATTCTAAGTGGTGTACCTCAGGAATGGAAAACCAAATATCGTATGTTCTCACTGATATGTGGGAGCTAAGCTACGAGGATGCAAAGGCATAAGAATGATACAATAGATTTTGGGGACTTGGGGGGAAGAGTGGGAGGGGGGCAAGGGATAAAAGACTACGAATATGGTGCAGTGTATACTCCTCAGGTGATGGGTGCACCAAAATCTCACAAATCACCACTAAAGAACTTACTCATGTAACCAAATACCACCTGTACCCCAATAACTTATGGGGAAAAAATTTAGGTACCCACAATCTTCAAAGGAGTCCCATTGAGTTAACCCTTGGTCTAACTCACCTATAGCCCAGCCCATGAAGCACTGATTGCCTTCATCTAGACTGGTGGTTTTCAACCTTGGGTGCACATGAGAATCAGACCCAGAGAGCTTTTATAATATACTGTACCTAAAGTCCATCCCAGACCAATTCATCCAATTCCACAAGGGTGGGCCTCAAACATTGGCGTAGCCATTAGCTTTTGCTAGAGTTAGTTTGTTAGTGGGAACAAACCACTCTAAAACATAGTGGCTTAAAAAACAACTGTATTTATAACTCATAATTCTGTTGGTTGTCATTTGGGGTTGGTCTCAACTGGGTAGTTCTTCTGATTAGGCTGGGCTCACTCATGCATCTGTAGTCAGCTCCCCAGTTGGCTGGGGGCTGGCCAGTCTAGGATGGCCTTAGTTTAATCAGCTGAGCTCTGCTGTCCTTTATCATCCAGCAGAGTGGCCTGGTAGGGTTCCAGGATATCAAGTGAATCACACAAGGCCCCTTAAGACCAAAGCATGGAACTGGTACGATCACTTCTGCTGCATCCTGCTCACTGAAGGACACCATAGGTCCAGCCTCACAGGGGTAGCAGTGAAAAGAGATTCCACTTGTCGATGGGAAAAGCTGAAAAAGCACATTGCCAACAGAGAAGTGAAAGACTGTAGCCATTTTTTACAATCTACCACAATCTATATTTTTAAAAGCTCTCCCAGAGATTCTAATGTGCAGCCAAATTTGCAAAGCATTATTTCAAAGCCTAGTGTTTTTCTATTTTTTTCTCACAATTCAACACTTATCTGTGTTAACTCCCTCAAATGCCTTTATTGTGTTGCTTGAACTCATTGTATGAAAAAACAATTTACAACTTTCAAACTTGTAGAGTAGGTATCATTAGAGGCTGAATTTATACAGATGAAAAAGTCTTCCACAAACCAGAGGGATTTAGACACTGGTTTTATTGGCAGGTGAACTCGCAGCCTCAGCTGCTGGTGGCTGCAGCCACTCACTAAGCCATCCCATGTCCAGGGCTAGTGGGAAGCCCTGGGAAGGCAGGAGCCACACATGGAGTTTTTTCTGTTCAGGAATCTTGGGCTGTCTCAGGCACATGCTGAGAATATTACTGGGCCTAGGCACCACCTTGGGGTCCATCATGGAGATCTTGACTACAAAGCAGCATGGCCTTTGGTTCTAGGATGAAATCCCTCTTATCATAATGTGCTTTTGCATCATTCTTCCTCGAATGTCATGCCCTTATTTATTTGCAGACCTTTGGACAGAAAGGAGCATCTTAAGAGAACAGTTGCATAAATAGTCTCAGCTTATGCCAATGCTAAACTAGATAATCACCAAAACCTCTTCCACCTCTGCTATTTCCTGTTTCTAATGATCCATCACTCTTACTCAGAGAAGGAAACAGTAGCTAAAGCTGGCAAATTTCAATGCTAAGAATCTCTGGTCTCAGTTTAGCCACATCAGGATAGCTAAACTAAGAGAAATGTAAAAGTCTAGGTGGGGCCTTGGAATGAGAGATTAGGCTCACTGAAGGAAAATACTTCCACACTTTGGGAGCTCATTGGCATGAGCCCATTTTTTTAGCCTCTGGTTAAAGCCATTTGATGATGTGAGTATCCTTTAGTCAAAATGCTTTAAGTTATTGGTAACTGCCCTTGCAAATCTATTCTCTTACTTTTGTCTTCTCCCTGGACTCTTCCCTCCTTAAGTGGGGCTAGGAGGGGGGAAATCACTTGCAAAAAGAAAATTTAAAGGAGGAATAAATCCATGTGGACCCATTAAGCATGAGGAAGCATTGGTCAGTCCAAAATGGTTCACTGAGCACAATTATTTCTAGAATTAATAATGGTGGTTGCCAACCTTAGAGGCAGCCACTATGCTGTCACCTCCAGAATCCTCCTTCCTTGATCTGCACAACAATCATTCAGGGGACATAGGCTAGGGCAGGGTGCAACAACGTCAGGACCAAGAGGCAGAATTAGCATTCAAACTCAGATGTCAGAGTTGACCCCGTGCAACTGGTCACTCGGTGCTGCACCATGGAGACCTGGAAGTTAGTAAGTCATGCTTCCTGGGGTTGCAGTGATAGAGCATATATTACCGAGTCATTCCTGCTATGGAGCCATATCAGCTATATTCCAAATAAGTCACACAGACAAAAAAAAAATGCCAGGAGTTCAGAAGAAATGGGGATCATGCCAAATGGGGCTAGTCAAAAAAGAGCTCTCCCGCTTCATAAGATTTCCAAGTACTACAGTTTTATTACTAAATCTAACTGAGCATAACTCAATGCATGGCCAAGTGATCTAGGTTTGTGGGAGTAGATTACATTTCTGCCCCCAGGTAGCTATCCCCAGGTAACTAACCTAACTACCCCAGGTAGTATTTTCCTTGGATTATCAATACGTAAATGTCTGAATCATGCCTCCAGTAGTACTTCTAGTTCTGATTTGAGAGAGAAACCAGTGGTTTGAGTCAGAAGATGTTGATTCATGTCCTAGGCCTACCTCTTACTGATATGTGGCTCTGGGAAAGTCATTTAAATTCCCATCTATAAATTGGGGATAAGAATATAAACTATATCACTGTCCTACCTGTTTCACAAAGTTGTGTGTATATATGAATATATCACTATTAAAGACAACCAACATCTCTTGCATATATATATATATATATATATATATATATATATATATATACACACACACACACACACACACACACACATATACAACATTTTTTGTTGTCACAGCTGAAGAAGTGTTGCTGGCATCTAGAGGGTAGAGGCTAGGGATGCTACTAAACATCCTATAATGCACAGGATGATCACCCGCTACAAAGATTCTCCAACCCCAAGTGTCAGTAGTCCAAGAATGAGACACTCTGCTCCATACCCATTTCCTGGGTCTGGGTATGGACCCAGTCTCTCATAGCAATGTTATCATTTTGTTTGTATGTGTTCACATAAAATCTGCATT
Organism: Symphalangus syndactylus; assembly: GCF_028878055.3. Classification (NCBI taxonomy): domain Eukaryota; kingdom Metazoa; phylum Chordata; class Mammalia; order Primates; family Hylobatidae; genus Symphalangus; species Symphalangus syndactylus. The sequence goes on along the minus strand of NC_072423.2, from coordinate 29,044,574 downwards.
GTAGGGTGCATGCATTTTTAATTTATGTAACTAGTATTGTATTAGATTGTCTCACTCTACCTTATGGTTTCTACTGTTTTTGAGGCCTGTTTATATTACTGTGTGCACTTTGATGCATTGCTTCTGCGTTCTACATAGAAATCCACAGAATGCATCACCACATTGTTCCCATCCATCATCTCCAGAAAGGGATCCCCAGGTTGCCTCCCACTCTCTACTATCATAAACTTTGCTACAGAGAACACCCTTGTGCATGTTCCTGTATGGCCCTGCATGAGAACATCTGTGGAGTAAATACCAGGAGTGGAATTGCTGGATATCAGGTAGTTGTATTGTAAACTTGACCAGATATTGACAGACATCTCTCCAGAAAGACTCTCCCAGTCCACACTCAAACCAGCAGGCCGTGACACTTCCTAGGTCCCTCATTTAAAAGGTACTCTTCTTGAAAATGCACATAACCTATGATAAGATTAACATATTAAATCACCATTACCTTCCAGGTGAATCCATCAGACCATCTTCCTCACAGGAAGTAGCTTCAGTGGCCTGGGTGCTTAGGCTAGAAAGGCTTCAGGTAGGGGATGTAAGTAGAAAGAAAAGTGGGAGGACCTGAAGACAGACCCTCTTCTGCCCTCCGGGAAAATTTTCTTCCCTCCTGAATTTGCTGCCATCCATTTTAATGGATTGTTTGTGTCTTCCATTATTAAACTTTTTTTTTTAACTTTTATAATTTCAACTTGAAGGGTGTTTTCTTTTTCCATAAGCAGTCTCAGCCTAAATCAAGGGGAACAACTTAGAGAACCAGAAGCACGCAGGGTTCAGACTTCTGAGAGGCATTCATGCTCATCGTGGCACTGCTCCTGCTTCCTCAGTCATTCAGCTCACCCGCGGGACACAGGGATCAATAAAGCGATAGAACCACAAATAACACAGGCCTATCAGCAATATATTAGCAAAGAGTGTTTAAAAGCAACTTTTAAAGAAGATTCAATAACATTCAACTCCAAAGTTGGCCAACTCCAATGTCCTGAAGCTCAAGTTCATTCCTACCGAGTTAGCAAATGATGGACAACGAGCCTGACTGTCAGACAGATGGGCCTGGACTGCTGGGAAGGCCATTTGGGGATGCCAGAGGGGTTGGACGGACAACAGGGAGCCCCCTGGGAGGGTCTTATGCTCTCAATGGCAGTGCTTTTGAGGGCCAAATGTCCTCAGAGGTGGGTCAGGACGAAATCTTCTCTAGAATAAACAGCTCCTTCAGGTAAGAAAAGGGATTTTGCAAAACCCCGTTACTTTCTAATACTTTTTTTTTTTTTTTCCAGACAGAGTGTCACTCTGTTACCCAGGCTGCAGTGCAGTGACACGATCTCAGCTCACTGCAACCTCCACCTTCTGGGTTCAGGTGATTCCCCTGCCTCAGCCTTCCAAATAGCTTAGACTATAGACATGCGCCACGACGCCGGCTAATTTTTGTATTTTTAGTAGAGACGGGGGTTCACCATGTTGGCCAGGATGGTCTCGAACTCCTGACCTCAAACGATCCACCTGCTTCAGCCTCCCAAAGTGCTGGGATTACAGGTGTGAGCCATTGCACCCGGCCTCTAATACGTTTTTCACCGCAGAACAAGGAGTAGCTACTAGGAAATCCCTTTTTATCTACCTCATGGGTCATTAGGCAACTGAGCTGAGCCTTGGGGTTCCAAATGAGGACCATCCCCCCGGGGGTTTCAGGCCAGAGGCAGAACACCTGCTCTCTGTCAGGTACTGGACTTGATGTTCAATCAGGCAAAAGGTAATATATATAAACTACTACAACTGGGCCTCACACATGGTGTGAGCTCTACAAGTGATTGCTATTCTTATTGTTGATCATTATCATTGTCATCATGATTATTAGATTCTGAAGATTCAAATGTACGTAAGACAAAGTCCTTTCTTTCAGGGAGTTTGTAGGTAAGTAGTGCAGAGACGTAAGAAACCATTAAAAAATAAGCATGTAGAATAATAATTGAAAGTTATAGTAAGTGCAGTGGAAGAAACAAAGGCCTGGAAGAGAGAATTCAGATGATGCAGGGAATTGTAAATAGGATTAAGCTGTAAAAAAGAGGAAATGCTGCTGGGCACGGTGACTCATGCCTGTAATCCCAGCACTTGAAGAGGCCAAGGCAGGAGGATCACTTGAACCCAGGAGTTCAAGGTTACAGAGTGAGATCCTGCAAGCAAAGAAAGCAAAGAAAAGAAAAGAGAAAAGAAAAGAAGAAAAGGAAATCAGAAAGGAGAGGAGGGAAGGAGACGGGGAGGGAAAGGGGAAAGCTGGGTCCCATGGCTTACATCTGTAATCTCAACACTTTGGGAGGCCAAGGCAAGCAGATCACTTGAGCCAAGGAGCTCCAGACCAGCCTAGGCAGTATAGTGAGACCCCATCTCTATAAATAATACAAAAATTAGCTGGGCATGATGGCACATGCCTGTAGTCCAAGCTACTCAGGAGGGTGAGGTGGGAGGATTGCTTGAGTCCGGTAGGTCCAGCCTTCAGTGAGCTGTGATCACACCACTGCACTCCAGCCTGGGTGACAGAGTGAGACCCTGTCTCGAAAAAAAATAAATAAAAGAAGAAGAAATGAGGAAATGCTATGGACTGTGTCCGCTTAGATCTTGATTTCCCAGAATTTTCTTCCCTGCTTAGTTGGGGGTTCATATGAACAGAAGAGAAATTTTGCACAAGAACTGGAAATCAAAAGTAAATCAATGGGCTTTTTTTTTTTTTTTATCCTAGGAAGCACAGTGCAGGGCACCAGTGACTGGTGCTGTCACAGATTACACGTGCTGTCCCTGATCCCCTTGCTGGTGCAGGGCAGCAGTCCACACTGCAGCTCCTGCACTTGCTCCTCCTTTAGCTGCTCCAAATCCTGGGCTGGTGACAGCAGCTCCATGAAGGGTGCCAGCTTTTTCTGCAGCACCAGCATCGTGAAAATTGGCTGTCAGGAGGCAGTGAGGGACAGATGTGGATTCCAGCTCATCCGCAGAGTTCCCACTCATTTTTCTTCCCCCCAGTTCACATTATTTGATTGCTTGTGCTTTTGCTGCCATATCTAAGATCTCCTAATCCAAGATCGTGAAGATTTATACCTATGTTTTCTTCGAAGAGTTTTATAGGTTTAGCCCTCACATGTACATGTTTGACCCACTTTAGTTTTTGTATATGTTATGAGGTAGAGGTCTAGCTGTTGCATATTTTTTTCCCCAGCACCGTTTGTTGAAAAGACTGTTCTTTCCCCATGCTTTGTCTTGGTAACTGCACTATTTTACATTCCCATCAGTAACGCTGGAGGACTCCAATTTCTCTACATCTTTGCCAACATTTGATATTGTCTGTCTCTCTGATTATAACCATCCTAAATGGGTATGAAGCCGTATCTCATTCTCATTTTCATTTGCACTCTCCTAGTGACTGATAATGTTGAGCATATTTTCATGTGGACATTGATTTTTAAAATAAACTTTATGTTTTAGAACAGTTTTAGGTTTGGCCAAGTGCAGTGACTCATGCCTGTAATCCCAGCACTTTGGGAGGCCGAGGCGGGTGGATCACTTGAGGTCAGGAGTTCAAGACCAGCCTGGCCAACATAATGAAACCTCGTTTCTACTAAAAGTACAAAATAATTAGTGGGGCATGGTGGCACGTACCTTTAATCCCAGCTACTCAGGAGGCTGAGACAGGAGAATTGCTTGAACCTGGGAGGCAGAGGTCGCAGTGAGTCGAGATCCCACAATTGCACTCCAGCCTGGGCAACAGAGTGAGACTCTGTCAAAACAAACAAAAAAAAAACAGTTTTAGGTTTACAGAAAAATTGCAAAGATAGTACTGAGAGTTCACACATACCCCATAACCACTTTCCACTATAATTAGCATCTCACATTAGGACAGTACATTTGTTACAATTAATGAACCAATAATGACAGATTATTATTAATTAAAGTCCATTTTTTTTTCAGACAGGTTTCCTTTGTTTTTACTTAATGTCCTTTCCCGTTCATTCCATGTTATGTTTAGGCATCCTATCTCCTTAGGCCCCTCTAGGCTGAGACAGTTTTTCAGACTTGCCTTATTTGTGACACTCTGGGCAGTTTTGAGGAGTACCAGTCAGGTATTTCATAGACTGTCCTCCTATTGGGATTTATCTGATGTTTTTCTCATGATTAGACTAAGGCTATGGGTTTGGGGGGCAACCACAGAAGTAAAGTCCCATTCTTATCACATCATTTCAGGGGCATACACTATTGACATGACTTACCATTGTTGATGTTGACCTAGTCACCTGGCTGAGGTAGTGTTTGTCAGTTTCCCCCACTGTGAAGTTACTCTTTCCCCACCCCTCTTCCATACTGTCCTCTTTGGAGGGAACTCACTATGTGCAGCCCACACTTAAAGAGTGGGCTATCTTTCTTCTTTTCCACTTTCTGTCCTGCATTTCCCATCTTTTCAAAATCTTCAGCTCAGCTCAATCCTAGACAGGGGCAAAGAGTTCATTTGCAGTGACAAAGGGCTGCAAGCTGCTTCCCTTCCTCTCTTCGGCCTTGCCAAGCTTGGACTCAGGAGGAGCAGCCCCATCTTTGAGAAAAGTTACCTGTCTCTATATGTGCTGTTGCGATGGAGACAATAGTGTCAGAGTTCCTACAAAAGTCCCAATCTTAGCAGTTTTGTCCAGCATTCCCTAAATATGCTTCAATCCTCAACTCAGGAAGAAAAAGAAAAAGTTCATCAGATCATTAATGTGCATGCACACACACACACACACACACACACACACAAAGTGTGATGTAGAGCAGACTCTCTGCAAAATTCTGAAGCAGAAGGAATTTATCTTTGATGTCCTCTCTCTTGCCTTTTCAGGCTCTCCCTAGAGGTCCCCCATGAAAGCCCCCATCCTGGCCTGTTCTCCAGTAGCCCTGGATCTCTTTGCCTCTCCTCCTTCCTAAACTGGGAAACAATAACAAGCTAATTAGTAGCTGGGATTGCAAACTGTGTCCAGGACAGGCAGAGTGGGATGGAGACACCAAACTCTCTCCAGGGGAAGAAAGAGGCCAGGGAGGGTGGGTTGGCAAAAGCAATGATTTTTAATTCATTCACCTGTTATTTCCTGAGAACTCTGAAACTTTCCTACCTCTGTGCTTTCAACCTATAGAAAACACAGTCATCATCGAACAGTGAAAAATTGATTCTGCCTCTAGGAGTTTCTATTTAGCCAGGGGACCTAGAGGCAGCTTTAGATTTACATTTCTATCACTCCCTCTCCAAGCCTGATTAAGGTAACCTGTGCTTCCCAATTGCCCCGTTATTTTTCACAGTGGTTACCTTTGGCTTCTCACATTCCCAATCCAACTCCATTTTAGAAATACTAGTCATTTCTCAAAAACTTAGGAAACTTTTTCCCTCTGTGAAGTTTTAGAAAAAGGTTTATTTTCCCCTCTAGGCTTATTTTACTTGGCTGAAGTCATTGGAGACAGCATAGACTTTGCATTTTTATCAGGCCTCTTTCAAATGTGCTGGTGCTGCAGTTGAATTTCAATGACTACATTCAATGATTTGCAATAGAGACTATCAAAAATGCCCACTTCCAAAGCTTTCCTGTTGAGAGAAGTCCAGACAGCACAGCATTTACTGTCTATTTATTCTCAAGGTAAGTACTCAGTCTTCTTATTCTTTTCACAGATAATTATGAGCACTCTCATTTGGGCCCAACATTTATGTTAACAGCCAAAAACACACAGAGTTTAAGATAAACTTTCCTTCAGAAGCTCATAATCCAACTGGGAGTCAAGGTACACACATAATATGGTTAAATAACATTCTAAAGTAGTGTGAATATGTCTGAAATAAGTACTCTAGGACTTACATATCTACAGTAGTCAACTTATGGGACAAAGCCCTCATTCCAACAGTACTGCCATGGCTCAAAATGTGTACATTTGTTGCAATTAATGAACCATCCAATTACAATTAATGAAAGATCCAATCAATGAACTTTTCATAGGGCTAACTCCAGTGCTCATTTAACAATCACAAAAGAAAACCAGCTTGTCTATTTCAATGTTAGAGCTTGGTTTTGTGGTTGCTTTCAATATTATAGCTTCCTATTTGATCACCCACTTTCTTAAGCTTTGACTAGAAATGACTTTAAACTATAATAAAAATCATATCCATTCTCAAAGGAGTATTTTTCAACCTGTTTCATTCTCAATCCACCAGCCTCCTGCCATCTTGACTTTTATCCAGTCTAGAGCATGGAATTTAATCTCTAGTGACACTCTGCCCAAGCTCTTAACTCCTTTGTTTCTGTGGGCTTCCATTCCACACACATGGGAACACCCCAGCCTAGGATTCATTCCACTTTCTGCCTCCCTGGCTTTACACCCAGGTCCTCAGAAACTCGGAGTTCTCCTTGGCTTCTCTCTGTCCCTCTTCCTGATTGGTCACTTGCTCAATATCTCTCAGATCTGCCTCTTTTTCTGTCCCTCTGCCAGTGCTCTGGCTCAAGAACCCTCATCCACCATTTCAATATTGGATCTTTAAAAAGTGTCTTGACTGATCTTTTTGCCTACAGGATGGTCTCTCTCCAACTCAGTGTCTACACTGCAGCCAGATCACTTTTTCTAAATCATTAATCGGATATTGTCACTTCCTAAAACAATTCCAATGGTTCTCCAATAAACATTTTAGGATAAAGTGCAAAGTCTTAGTGTGTCTCTCATGGCTTTTCTTGATCTGAAATCTGTCCATCAGCCTCACCTATTACCATCAAGCCTCCCACCCTAGAGCCACTGACAGGTACCTACAGGCTCCATCCACTTGTTTGCCCCAGCCCTTTATATAGCCTCTTCCTTCTTTCTGGAATACTTTTCATTGGCTGATGAACTCCTACTCACCTTTTAAGGCCTATGTCTGGATTGAAGGTCTCTCCTATGCCCTTCCATGATCCTTCTGGTTGGGGATCTACCCCTTGACTTGCTATCGTCCTCATTGCACTGTGAGTTGCTTTGAAGTAAGTGCTGAATTTTACTCCTTTTCATATCCCCAGAATCTAGCATGATGTCTTCCACATAGCTGTACTCAAAAGTGTTTGCTGCATAAGTAAAAGATTTGATGCCACGAGGACATTCAAAAGGAAAATAATAGCTAATACTTGTAGAGAACTCGCTATGCACAAGGCACTGTCCCAGGCACTTTATGTGTAGTATCTCTTCTTCTTCTTCTTTTTTTTTTTTTTTTTTTTTGAGATGGAGTCTCACTCTGTCACCCAGGCTGGAGTACAATGGTGTAATTATAGCTCACTGCAACCTGCACCTCCCAAGTTCAAGCAATTCTCCTGCCTCAGCCTCCTGAGTAACTGGGATAACAGGCATGTGCCACCATGCCTGGCTAATTTTTGTATTTTTAGTAGAGACGAGATTTCACCATGTTGGCTAGGCTGGTCTCGAACTCCTGACCTCAAGTGATCTGCCCTCCTCAGCCTCCCAAAGTGCTGGGATTACAGGTGTGAGCCACTGTGCCCAGCCGTATCTCATTTTAATTATTACAAGAAACTCTGAGAGAGGAACTATTGTTATCCTCCATTTCACAGATGGCTCACAAAGAGTTTAAGTAGCCTGCCCCAAGTCATAGTAGGCTGCAAGCTTTCAAAAGGCAATTCCAAGAGAAGAATTCCCAGGACCGCCTTCCCTCCCTGGTAAGAGACTGCACCAATGACTGCATTATTGGTTACTGATGATGTCATGCTATTTGCAGCTCTTGCCATCAGGTACAAACAGCCCCTCAAGAGCACTGAAGTTATCATCTAAAATTACTTTTGCTGAATGATGCTTCCCAGGACCTCCGTTTGTGAAAACAAAAGCAGCAAGGAAAGTTGAGAGTCGAGTAAAGATGATTCTTTCTAGAGTCAAGGTGACTAAGCCCCAGTTCATGACAGCCAATTTTCCGATTGATTCTTGCCTTTTGCTATATGAGCTGGATGATTGCTCCATCACAGAACCCTAAACTTACTTTGCTCAGGCTTCCTCAGCATAAGGGTGGGGGATAGGAAAGGCTTTGTCACAGTAGGGGACCTTCCATACTTGCCAGAGAAGATCAACATGAGACAAAGGATGAGTATACGTGTGCCACCTACCTTCTCACTCCCCTATGGTTATTTGATTTTCTGCAGATCTCAGAGCTCCAGAGAACTGATTTTCTGACCATTCAAGATGCCAAGATGATTTAGTTACGGGTAAGTTAATAAATTCATCCTCCTGCTCCATGTCTGTAACAGGACTCGACAGTGACTGTACATCAACGTATAAAGCTCAAGAAGGAATTTTATGAACGTCAACAAGTCTTACAGCTTCTGCCCCAAGATTTTTCCTGACTCTGTCTACTGCCTCCTGACCTCATTTCCCCTCCCTCCTCACCAAACTTTAGGACATTCATCTTCTAGCTGGTCTGTTCCTTTCTCATCTTCCCTCCCTTCCCCTAAGACATTATCCGTACTACAGCTAAAGCTAAAATGACAAAGCATGGATCTGATTATGGCGTTCCCTTGCTCTGAAAATCTGAAGTCTCTTCAGTTGGCTACAGAGTAGTGTAAACACCATAAGTTGGCATCTTTCCTGCTTCCCAGCCTCCTATCCCACTTCCCTCTCTCTTGCTCCAGCCATGTGTCACCATTTACTTCTCCCCAAGAACTCCCATGCACTTTCCCAACTCCATGTTGGAGAATGCCTAGGAATATCCTTCTCTATCCCATCTGCCTGTTGAGGTACTCACTATCAGTAAACAAAGACTAGGTAGTTCAGATAAATCCTTCCTCAGGAAATAATGAGGAAATCTGGATGAAATACAGAAATATTGTATTAAAAGCATCAACGACCTAATAAGATGGTGAAAAACTGCTAACCAAAGTGTGGGAGGGGCCAGGCACCACCTAGAGAGATAAACATCGCTTGGGGAAGCTTTCACCTGGGAGCCTGTGCTGATGCAGAAGAGTTGAGATGCTGGGCTGTGCTTTTGGCAGTCTCTCAAAAGTTAAGGGGACAAAAGATAGACTGGGGGCCTACCAATAGCTAGGATGCTTAAGGACTGCACTGCAGACATTTAGATACCTGGAAGTAAATCAGTTCACATGTGGTCATCTGTTCAGCCAAGAAATTGTCAAACCTTGAGTGTGCATCAAGTTTGCTGCCCAAAACTGCTAGCATCCCCAAGGATTGTGGCAGAAACAAACAAAAATAAACAACTCTCCGGGGGAAGATAACATCATATGAGGTCATAAAGATTTCTATAAACAGTCTTTCAAACACAATGCCCAGCACACAGTCAAAATAACCAAGCTTCTCCAGGAGTGGGGCAAAACCAGAAACCAGCATTAGACTTTGATAACTCAAGGGTGTATATTGTACTTGTAGAGTAGCTTCTCATGAATAGAAAATAAGAATGGAATACTTCTTAACTAATAAGGAGAAAAAAATGGAACAATAGTATTAATAAACCCAAAAGAAGGCAAGAAAGGAAAAAAAAAAGGAAACACAGAGCACGGGGCACAAATTGAAGAGCTATTGATCATTCAAGGTGCAGCTTATATATCCTCTTTTTCCCTAACAATCCCTTATCTCCTCCCCCCAATCCAGTGCTGTCTTCATACTTTAGATTTCCACCACATCATTTATCCCATTGTGCTGTAATTAATTGTTCAAGTGTTTACTTTCCCAGTTGTATTTTGCGCACCTTGAAAGGAGGCATTCTGCTTATTCATCTTTGTATCTTCAATGCATGGAACAGGGCTTGGCTCACAGTACACATTCAACAAATACATATTGAAGTAAATTTAGTTGAAATGAACTAACTAAAAGAACACTGAGGTGTGATGCTTGTGGAGCTGTCAGTGATTGTTCCTGCCTGCAGAGAGGAGCACATGGCTCAGGGAGGCTATCACGTTACTTATTCCCCATATAGAGTATTAGTACAAAGGCTTATGACCCAAGTGGTGCTAATCTTCCATAAGAATTAGGCTGGGCGCTGTGGCTCACGCCTGTAATCCCAGCACTTTGGGAAGCCAAGGCTGGCAGGTCACCTGAGGTCAGGAGTTCAAGACCAGCCTGACCAACATGTAGAAACCCGTCTCTACTAAACACAAAATTAGCCGGGCATGGTGGTGCATGCCTGTAATCCCAGCTACTTGGGAGGCTGAGGCAGGAGAATTGCTTGAACCCAGGAGGCAGAGGTTGCAATGAGCTGAGATCACACCACTGCACTCCAGCCTGGGCAACAGGAGCGAGACTCCATCTCAAAAAAAAAAAAAGAAGTAATATACAGGCCAGTCGCAGTGGCTCACACCTGTAATCCCAGCACTTTGGGAGGCCGAGGCAGGCAGATCACCTGAGGTCAGAAGTTCGAGACCAGCCTGGCCAACATGGTGAAACCCCATCTCTGCTAAAAATACAAAATTAGCTGGGCATGGTAGCACACGCATGTAATCCCAGCTACTTGAGAGGCTGAGGCAGGAGAATCAGTTGAATCTGGGAGGTGGAGATTGCAGTGAGCTGAGATCATGCCATTGCACTCCAGCCTGGGCAACAAGAGCAAAACTGCATCTCAAAAAAAAAAAAAAAAAAAAGATTTAATAGACAAAGAAAATAAGAGATAATTAGATTTCCTATTGTATCACACACTATACAAGTATAAGCTTGGTGATTCCAGAAACCATCTTCCATCCCACATGGGGAAAGTCACGTGAAAGTGGGGCAGTGCAAAAAGCAAAGCAGAATCAGAGTTGGTGAGAGAGACAGATCCCTGGAAACACTGAACCCCTGGATTCAGCTATGACTGAACACATATCCATCTTGACTTCTTTGGCTAAGAGCCGATAAACTCCCTTTGTTGCTTTAAGCTAATGTGATTTGTGTTTCTGTGGCTTGGAAGCAAAAAGAGCCCTGACAAATACAAGAGACTTCTAAGAGAAATTCTACATATGAAAGCTCTTGCACTAACTTGTATTGGGATCGGCAACAAGGTATAGATGATCAGAAGACACTGGAACACTGATAGATCTGACCGTAAGGAACATAAAAACTCAGTAACTCTGATTTTGTAACCAACAGATTAGAATTCATGTATCCAAATATGTATTGATTCTTTCATTCATAGTAGCTACCTTGGGAAACCAAACACTTATTCCAACCATTTGACAAGAACTAAGTGAAAGGGCAAGAGTTTCTATGAAAAAGGCCCCCACATTAGAAGGAGCATGAGGTTTAGAGGCAGGTGGAAACATGAGAATGGGAAGGGTCAATCCCAGGGAGAGGGGATCTAGGGACCACCCCACAAAGAGCAGCGAGGTCTGGAACTAGCCAAGCACTAGCAGCCAGCTCATTGTCCAAGGGCTCTTGGAAAGTGGGGACCTGAGCCTCTGTTTTGAGTTTTGGAGACCTAGCTTTTCTGAGGTCTACCATTCCCTGCCGAGGGCAAGCCCTGATGATGAGTGAGGTGGAGGAGCAAGGATGCCCCTTCTCATGAGAAAGCTCTGAGACATGCCCAGACACTGTGGCCCCTGAGTGCTCATGCTGCTGAGAATATGCAGAGCCCACGAACCAACACATTAAGGTGGATTTGCTTGGGACCAGAAGCATGAGCCCTGGACAGCCTAGAGAGCCCTTGAATTTCCTCCCTTCCCCAAAGAAATTAGTAAGGATGCTATAAATTTCCTTATTCCATTTTCAAAAGCCTCAGTGAAAATTTGCTTCCTCTCTGTGTCCATCTCTTTGACATGTATATACACAATGGCCCTGACAAGAAAAGTCCCTCTCTTGTATATGAGCTGCCATCTCTCTCCACACCACCCCCCATGAATGATGATACAATATTTATTAAGGCTTAAATAGCACTGTTAAGTGCACATGTTGATTTAGAATGATGGAGTGTGTCAGTGCACAGAACAGGAACTCAGCCACAGACCAGGGACCCACAAAGGACCAGGAGATACATCATTAGCTAAAGACCCAAGCTAGCAAATGTCATCAGCAGAGACAAACAAGTGCTTAATTAGGACTTTCTTTATACCTACTGTTAACACCAATTTTTATAAGTGTATTTTCAAAAATAATATAACATTATATATGCAAAAGGTTAAAAAAATTAAACTGTACACACTGGTATGAAATAAAAAGCAAACCCCCATCTGCTGTCTCCCACGCAAGTCCTTTACTCTGGAGGAAACTCTTTTAAGCTTTTTTTTTTTTTTTAGTTCTGATAAGTTACCACCATAATTGTAAATAATATGCATAGATTTCAATTTTTTTGGCTTGCCATGATTAGATATCATTTGCACTATTTAATAGAGGAGGAATTTAGTTCACTTGCAATATTTTCAATCATCGCTCTTGATTTTGAGTTTCATTATATTATTGTATTTGGTTCTTCGATTAGTTGCCTTTTTATTTTAAAATAATATACATAATCCTTTATTTGTGTCCCATCTTCTTTACACAATATCTCTTGTCTCATCCCAAAGTCAAATGAAGAAAGTTGCACCTACACTTGCCCTTCCCCTTCCTGCTCACAACTTGAATTCCCCTAGCTTGAGCATCACCTACACAGTGTCAATTGTTAGACGCACATTCTAGTCTATAAATGCCTTCCGTTTTGATTATAAAAATTGAAACTAGCAAGCATTTAGTTATAACTATGTAAATGTGATTGTATAATTATTGATCACTATAGAAAGAGTATGATCAGACGCACTGAAAAGGAAATATGATCATATGTCGCTAGCTGACTCTCTCTCAAAGAATATTCCCAGGAGAAGGTCAAATGGATTCTCTTTTCTTACATTCCATCAATTGCTCAAAACCAGGCCACATTTTTGGTGGTTTTATATTTGAACCAAACCTTTCTTCTCTGGTTTTTCCATTTTTTTTCTCTCTGGTTTTTCCATTTTTTTTCCTTGGCATTTCAAACTGTGCTTCTTCTTTCCTGAAGAGAGGGGGAAAAAATACACCTGTTTCTTTCCCACAGGGATGAGATTTTCCAGCTTCTTCATTGTCCTGCCTGTTAACTGATCCCCATTCTATGCTTGAAGTTTTATTCAGAGTCTTCTGACTTCATATTCTGATTCGAGCCGTGTTTCTAGACCTGCTGTGGAAGTGTCCCCCGAGATTCCTTTCTGTTTCACACCTAGAAGCGTGGCACTGTTTCTTGGACCATGGCTGCTGCTGCTTTCTCTCCTACATCTAGATGATTGGTAAATAAAGATCCTGAATTCATTCAGAATCCAGCATGGCTGGAAAAGTGTTTATTTCACCTTCATATTTGATTAATAGGTTGGCTGGATATTAAATTTTAGATTTAAGATCTTTTCTTCCTCCAATAAATTTAGACTATAATCTTTTGACCAGGCACTACGGCTCATGCCTGTAATCCCAGTGCTTTGGGAGGCTGAGGCAGGAGGATTGCTTGAGGCCAGGAGTTCCAGACCAGCCTGTGCAACATAGCCTATGTATTAGGTGGTTTTCATGATGCAGATAAAGACATACCCAAGACTGGGCAATTTACCAAAGAAAGAGGTTTATTGGACTTAACAGTTCCACATGGCTGGGAAGGCCTCACAATCATGGTGGAAGACAAGGAGCAGCAAGTCATATCTTATGTGGACGACAGCAGGAAAAGAGAGGGTTTGTGCAGAGAAACTCTCAGTTTTAAAACCATCAGATTTCGTGAGACCCATACACTGTCACAAGAAGAGCTTGAGAAAGACCCGCCAGGTACCTCCCAAAACATGTGGAAATTATAGGAACTACAAGATGAGATTTGGGTGGGGACACAGAGCCAAACAATATCACTCTACAATTTTAAAAAGTTAATAAATAAATAAATACTATAATTTTCTCTCCTCCTGCGTTTTGATGGGAAATCTGAAATCGATCATACCCTCATTCTTTTTTGTGGATAATCTCTCTCTCTCTGTCTCTCTCTTTTCCTGTCTTTCTCTCTCTCTGGATGCTGCTATAATGGCAATGTACAATAGAAACATAACAGGAGCAACATAAGTAATTTAAAATTTTCTAGTAGTCACATTAAAAAAGTAAAAAGAAACAGGTAAAATTAATTTTATAATGTATTTTTATTTAACCCATTTCTGTATATCCAAAATAGTATTTCAACTTGTAATCACTATTTTTAAAGTTATTATTTAGCTATTTCACATTATTTTTCTCATCCTAAGGCTTTGAGATCCGTGGGTGTTTTACTCTTGCATCACATCTCAATGTGGACCAGCTGCATTCACGCACTCGGTATCCACACATGACACCTGGCTACTCTGTTGGACAGGCCCAGTCTAGAATCGTCTCTTTATCTCTGTGGTGCATTGCTTCACCTACAGATATGGGTCTGTTTTCATTTTCCTGCTCAGAAATCAGTGCGCCTTTTGAATTTGTAAGTTTGTGTTTTTCTTTAATTGTTAAGCTCACAGTACTTCAATTTATGGGTTCATTTCCTCTTTCCTCCTGTTCTTTCTCTAATCACTTGAATGCTGGATCTCTTGGAATAATATTTTGTCTCTTAATTTTAATCTCATACTTTTCATCTTTTCACCATTTTGCTCTGTGCTCTAAGAGATTTTATCAAATTCATCTTCAGCCATTTTATTATATTTTTTAATTTTGGCAATTATATCTTTAATTTCCAATCAATCTTTTTTGTCTTCTGGAGATTCTTTTTCATAGTAGCCTGCTCCTTTTTTTTCTTCTGCTTCTGGTTCCTTCTTAAACAAAATTTTTTTTGAGACAAGGTCTCACTGTGTCACCCAGGCCGGAGTGCAGTGGCATGATCACAGCTCACGGCAGTTTTGACCGCCTAAGCTCAAGTAATCTTCCAATTTCAGCCTCCCTTGTAGCTGGGACTACAGGAATGCCCAATTAATTTTTTTTTTTTTTTTTTTAGAGATAGGGTCTCACTGTGTTGCCCAGGCTGGTCTCAAACTCCTGGATTCAAGTGATTCTCCTGCCTCAGTCTCCCAAAGTTCTGGGATTACATGTATAAGTCACTGCACCTGGCCAAAAAAAATTTTTTAATTTGCACATAATAATTGTATGTATTTATGGGGTACATAGTGATGTTGCAATACAGTGATCAAATTAGAATAATTAGCATATCCATCATCTAAAACACTTATCATCTTTGTGTTGGGAATATTCAATATCATAGTAGCCTGTTCTTGTTTTATGGATGCAAGATCCTGGATCTCTCTGAGGAGTCTAGTAAGATTTTTAAAATTCTCTCCATTCCTGAAATACATTTTTCCATTGGGTTTTGTTGTTCATGTTAATGTTAGTCTTCTCTTGTGTGCAACTTGTTTCCTTCATTGTCTGTTGTCCTTGGATTGGCAACATTGTCTACTATGCATTCATCTGCTGAATGAAGCACTAAGTTGACTAATATGGGAAACCATGGTGGGCTTCCTCCAAGAAGGTGTCCATTTCTACACATGACCTCCCCTCTTATCTGAATTGGGATGGTTGTGGGGGTTGACAGTCAACTCAGCTCTTGAGAGCTGGTACCTCCTTACACCCTTTTCCCCAACCCAGGGCCACAAATTTAAAAAGGCTTTATAGTAGGTGTACTAGTCAGTTTTCACACTGCTATAAAGAAATACCCATGACTGGGTAATTTATAAAGGAAAAAGGTTTAATTGACTCACAGCTCCACATGGCTGAGGAGGCCTCACGAAACTTACAATCATGGTAGAAGGCAAAGAGGAAGCAAGCGCCTTCTTCACAAGGTGGCAGGAGAGACATCGTTTGAAGGAGGAACTGTCAAACACTTATAAAAACATTAGATCTCATAAGAACTCACTCACTTCCATGAGAACAGCATGCAGGAGACTGCCCCCACGATCCAGTCACCTCCCACCACATCCCCCCATCGACACATGGGGATTATGGGGATTACAATTCAAGATGAGATTTGGATGGGGACACAGAGCCAAACCATATCAGTAGGACAACAGCATCCACACAGGGAGCTCTAGCCTTCTCTAGGCAGCTCAGTTCATTCTTAGATATGGCTCCATTGTGATTTATTAATTGACTCTCTTACAGAAACTAGAATCTCTGGGCTGTTGATGCTGTCCCCACTTTCATTCTTGGTGCCGTTATGAATTTTTCATCTTTAGATGTCTTTACTGTCCTTTCACTGGGATTTTGTGTTCATCTGCCATCTTGCACTAAAGGATCAATTACCTTCAAGAGAACTGTTCCTCCGCTAAAGCCATTGTTACCCATAAGATAATGAACAAGGTTTTGACTTTTGAATTTTATTTTCATGCCAGAATTTCTATTGCTACTTGTGGCGAAAGCACAGTGTTTTACACTGACAAATAGTGATCCATCTCAACAGAAATTTTAACAGAGCCCGGGTACATGGGTATATTCTAATTTTCCTCTCCGGAGTTCTTTTTTTTTTTTTTTTTTTTTGAGAAGGGGGTCTCACTTTGTCACCCACGCTGGAGTGCAGTGGTGTAATCTCGACTGCTGCAACCTCCAACTTCCAGGTTCAAGCAATTCTCCTGCCTCAGCCACCTGAGTAGCTGGAATTACAGGTGCTCACTACCACACCTGGCTAATTTTTGTATTTTTAGTAGAGATGGGGTTTCACCATGTTGGCCAGGCTGGTCTCGAACACCTGACCTCAAGTGATGCACCCACCTTGGCCTCCCAAAGTGCTGGGATTACAGGCATGAGCCACCGTGCCCAGCTCAGAGTTCTTAAATTGAAACATTTTTTAATGAGATGTATAGAGATATGGCCAACTCCTGTCTTCTCCCTTAATGATCAGTGGTTTGGTGGAATTGAGAAGTGAGGGTTTTTCTGTAATGTGCCATGTACAATAGAGTGGGAAAGCACTGGTCTAATGGTGAAGGGAAGTGGATTCCAGTATCTGCATAGTCACTCTCAGTTCTGGCGATGGCACCCAATGCTGTGCCTCAGTCGCCTCATCTGTAAAGAGGACATAAACACCCTTCCTGCATGTCTTACAGGGCTGATATGAAGAGGAAAAGAGCTGATGTGCTGACACATACTCAGTACTCACTGAGTATTCGTTCATAGATTAAACAAAGTATTCAAGGCAGGGGTCTCTTATTAAGGCTGTGGCTGCTCTGTGGCTGAAGGCCATCAGAAATGATCAACCTCCTTGCCAGCAGCCAGCTTGGTGTGCAGAGTGGACCAAGCTCTGCCATCTCTCCCAGAGGTCTTTCCAGGATGATTTTGCTGGTCACTGCAAAAGCAAAGATATACTAATCACCCTGATCTGACCACTGTACATTATATGTATGACACCATCACTATGTACCCCATAAATGTTTATAATTATTATGTGTCAATTTAACTTTTTTTAGAGCAAAGATAACCCTGTTCATGGCCTTCCCTAGCTTGCTGGCTACTGGCCTTGAGAAGCCAGTGGTTTCTCACACGATGGAAGAGAAACAGGAACAGCTGCCTATGTTAATACACCAAGAAGGCCAGGCACCTGATGGGAGGCTGGGGATTATAAAGCGCCTAATCTCATACTCTTCATGTAGACACGGGGTACCAAGTGGCTCTGAGAGGGAAAGGATGTGCTCAGTTAGTGACAGAGCTAAGACTAGAGTGCTTTGTACTTCTGTGTAATCATCACAGATGCCATCACCCAAGACCACACCTCTCCCTAAAGCTCCATTTTGAAGCACTTCTTGGAGTGCGTATCTCTTCTCACCATTGCGAAGCTGGGTTTTGGGAAGCCATCCTAAACCCGCCTCAAGCCCAAGAAGGCTTTGGACCCCAAATCCATACAAACACCTGCTGGAACTCACAGTTGGAAGAGATCTCTTGGAGAGCAAGTTCCACGTGCCCAGTCCCCAGGCCACTCTTTTTTTACAGTGACCTCCAAAGCCTCTGGACCCAGCTGCCAGCTCCACTCCCAGCTCTGAGGTCCCCCCTGGCAGGAGCACACATGCCACAGCTTTGCACCAAATCCCCAAAGTGCCCAGCACATTCCAGGCTCCCACTGTCTCCAAGGGACCCTAGGGCCCTCCTAGAGAAGGGTAATGGCAGGAAGCCATAATATATTAAAACAGCAGATTAAAACAAACAAGAGCATTTTGGATCGTGTTACACATCACTTTCCTCACGTCTGACAACAGAAAAAAATCAAAGGCGGTAAAAGACAATCGTAGACCATAATGGTCCAATAACTTGGTGATAAAAGTGCTTGTGGGAGCAGCGTGGGCATCGGCGGCTCCGGGTGCAGGAATCAAAGCCCTCTTCCAGATCCACAGTGGTGTACTCAGAGGCATTACTGCTTAAGTGCTCGTTTAAGACTTCCTCCAAAATGCAGCGCACTCGCTGGAGAATCATAATTAGGCCCCAACTGTGGGCCATATTCACACACTGTGCATCATTCTTAAAGATGACAGAAAAAAAATTACCCAGGGCTATGTGGCATGGATATTAGATCTTTTACCATTGTCCTCCATGAAAAAAAAAAAACACTTAATAATCCCCCGTCTAGACTCATAGCTTTTTGAATACTGAGCAATATGACTTAGTTTTGTTTTGAAATGGAAAAAGGAAAGCTGAGAAAACAGAAGGCTGTGAGCAATGGAACTCTGGGGTTTATTTTACAGCCTATAGATGTGGTCAAATCCATAGGAAAGTGGAGTGTAAGGGATCTTTCATTTATGAGGCCCTGTCCAAACCAAAGTCAGACCAAAATTCCAGAAAAACCTCAGATCGCGTTAGGCAGGAGTATACCAGCCCAGATCTGATTAAACATTGGGAACATGTCAACTTCTGAAAAACACTTTCATTTCTTTCTTTCTTTATTCATTTATTTTATTTTATTTATTTTTTCAGACAGGGTCTCACTCTGTTTCCCATCTGGAGTGCAGTGGCAGAGTCTTGGCTCACTGCATCCTCTGCCTCCTGGACTCAAGCAATCCTCCCACCTCAGCCTCCCAAGTAGCTGGGACTACAGGCGCAGAACATCGTGCCCAGCTAATTGTTTTTTGTATTTTTTATAGAGACGGGGTCTCACCGTGTTGTCCAGACTGGTCTTGAACTCCTGGACTCAAGCAATATACCCATTTACTTAGCATCCCAAAGTGCTGGGATTACAGACATGAGCCACCACACCCAGCTGTCATTTAATAGTCTGTATGCTGAAAGAAAATGCCACAAAAATGTGCAGCCATTTTCCCATGTCTCCTCCCCATTTCCTTCCCTACCTTCTCAACCCAAGCCCATTTCTATCCCTACATTTTGGCTCATGGGAAAGAGCTTTCTAGGAATTGAGAAACAAATCTGCCCATGACTCACATTCTCCATGCCAGCCTCAGTGCCTGGCTCACTGCTGCCTTTGCCCCCAGGGCAAAGGTTTCTTGGGAGAACTTCGTTCAGGTCAGGTTAGCTCCCCAGGAAAACTGACCTAAACCTGAATTCAGGTCGTCATCCTCATTTTTAATCTGAACTTACCTACTGCTGTCATTTTTTCATCTGCTTTTTTCAACTGATCCCCTACCCCAAAAGTGGCATCTATTTATTGTTTTTTGTTGTTGTTTGGGGTTTTTCTTATTTTCGTTTTTGTTTTGAGAGGGAGTCTTACTGTGTCGCCCAGGCTGGAGTGCAGTGGCGTAATCTTGACTCACTGCAACCTCCACCTTCCAGATTCAAGCAATCTTCCAACCTCAGCCACCTGAGTAGCTGGGACTACAGGTGTGCACCATCATGCCTGGCTGATTTTTTGTGTTTTTGGTTGAGACAGGCTTTTGCCATGTTGCCCAGGCTGGTCTCGAATTTCTGAGCTCAAGCTATCCACCCCCATCAGCCTCCAAAAATGCTAGGATTACAGGCGTGAGCCACCACGCCCAACCTATTTATCTCATTCTATTCACATAGATTTATACATGTGATTTATAGATTTATGTAAAAATAAATAGTATATTTTCATGACAACTCTGGGTGGTCAGTGATGGATTGTTATTTCCCGCTTTACAGACTCTAAAATCTGCACTTTAATAAGAGCGTCACAACTAATGAAGGAGGTATTACAAGTCAGTGAGAAATGAATGAATTATTTGAATGTGATTTGGAAAAAATTGGCTCTCTTGGTGGTGTAAACATCTAAATCCTTATCTCACATCATAAAATAAAATAAAATGACATATTAAAATTATAATACCCGAAAAACATGGAAAACCATAAGAAAATATAGATAAGTATTTATTCAATGCTTTTTACGCCACTGCACTCCAGTCTGGGTGACACAGTAAGACTCCCTCTCAAAACAAAAATGAAAACAAACAAACAAGAAAAACCCCTTCTTGCATTGAAAGAAGTTTCTAAGTATAAAATAATGCAGGAAGTCACAAGGGAAAGGACTAACAGATTACACAAATATTGTAAATATCTGGATGTCAAAAAATTAAAAGCAAACAATAAACTGAAAAAATATTAGCCACATACCTGACAGGCAAAAGGTTAATATTCTTACTATACAAGGCATTCATACAAATCAATAAGAAAAAGAAATAGAAAAATGGGTAAAGATTATGAATAGATAATTTACAAAAGAGAAAATACAAATGTTTGGCTAATACACATAAGAAAGCTATTCAGCCACAAAAGGAATCCAAAAAATTAAAAATAAAGCCACCAGAGATAGCTTCCTGCTTATCAAATCAGAAAAAAAAATAGAAATATTAATAGAACCGGATGATGCAAAAGTGAAGTGAGAGAAGAATATAAATTATATGACCTTTCTAGAAGGCAGTTTGGGCAATGTCTATCAAGAACCTTGAAAACACTCATGTTTCCTGACCTGGTAATTCCTTTTTAAGGACTTCACCCTAAAAAGTAATTAGAAATGTAGGCTAAGCTGTTTGTAAAAGATAATCCTTAGAGAGTGAGTTATACTGGCAAAATATGGGAACAATGTCCCTCACCCAGAGAGTGGCTTAAATTATAGTGCATCTATATAATGAAATATTGTAAAGACATTAAAATTGAAAAATAATTTTAGTGGCAAGGAAAAATACCCATGCAATAGTGTTAAATGACTAATGCTGCCTGCAAAATAGTCTATAGTATATCAAATATATAAATACATGCCTAGGAAAAAGAACTGTAAAGTAGTATCAACAGTGTTTACCAGTGAGTTGAAGAATAGTACATACTTTGAAAAACACTTTTCTAATTTTTTACAATAACAGGTATTTATTTTATAATCAGAAAAATAGAACTGAGAAAACCCTCTTTTTATTTTTTCATACTGATACTCCATTTATATTTTTAAATTTTTTATTTTAAAATATTTAACTAACAAAGATTGAATATATTCAAGGTGTACAATGTGATGATTTGATATACGTAGACATTGTATAATGATAACGACAATCAAATTAATACATCCATTACCATCCATGTTGTCCATTAGATTTTCAGCACTTGGTCATCTTATAACTAACGTTAAACCCTTTGACCCTGTCTCCCTGTTTTCTCCAGCCCCCACTCCCTGGCAACTGCTGTTCTACTCTTTGCCTCAATGAGTTCAACATTTTTAGATTCCACATATGCGTGAGATTATACAGTATTTGTCCTTCCATATCTGGCTTATTTCACTTAGCACAATGACCTCCGGGTTCATCCATGTTGCTGCAAACAAGCTCCTCTGTTTCTAATGAAAAAGTTTCAAAAAGGTAAACATCATAATGGAACTCCACACCTGGTCACGTGAATCCATAACCACAGTTTTTTCTGCCCTGTGAATTTTTCATTTTACAGTAAGGACAAAACATACAACTACAAAGCCTGCAATACTTTAAAATCACTTCTGAGTTGGTCAGTATACATAATCGCAAGTATATAGTTATTAGTAATCAGTCCTAGTGTTTCTGTGTTTTGCTTTGTCTATTTAATATGATTTAATATTTAAGTGCTCATGTGTCAGCATAGTCAACATGCATAACTTGTTGACAGTGTGGCAATACTGCTGTGTGTTCACCAAACAATTCCCCTTTCACCCTGGGCTTATAGCAAGACTACATTTCCCAGCCTCCCTTGTAGTTAGATGTGGCCATGTGACTGGGTTCTGACTCCTAGAATGTGGGTAGAAGTAATGTTGCCTCCAGACCTCTGAATCTGGCTCATGAAACCTCCCTTGCAATCCTCTGTTCTCCCTCTCTTCCCTCATGGATCTATCAGATACAGGGAGGAAATGGTGGAGCCACTGAACACAGAAGCCTAGGTCCCCTGACTGATGGCATATAGAAACCTCTCTCCCCAACAGACCCACATTGGGTTGCAATGTGTGTAAGAAATAAACTTTTATTGTGCTAAGCCACCAAGGTTTGTGGTTATTTGTTAAAGTGGTTGTCCTACCTTAAGCCCAAAGACTTAGCGACTATCCCATTGTCTTGACAGATCATAGTGCTTATCCACTTTCCTGTCTTGGATATTTTCATTGCTTCTAAATAATGCCATGATTGTCTTTGAAAAAGAATTACGGTTTTTCATTTGCTCCTTTTGGCTCATGCTTATGGAGTATATTTCCAAAAGTGGCATTACCAATGCATTATCGGGGGATAATGTTCATAGTTCTTGTTACACTATTACCAGACTGCTTTCCAGAAATATTGGAGCAAACGAGTGCAGCATCCCCAATACATGGTGTTTCCCACATCTCCAGCAACACTGGGTTTTATTGTTTTTAGCTTTGTTTGCCAATGCTGTGGCACCAACTAGAAAGTGCTTACAAGGTCATTTACACTTGCAATACTTAGTGAGAGTTCCTATACTATAGAGTATCTGGCAGGTAATATTTTGATCTATGAACCTCACCCTACTTACTCACCCTTTGGCCTGCCCTCTGATATAGGCAGCCGCAGGGACATTCACATGCCTCGCATTAGTGACGTGATGACATTGCAAAATACAGTAAAAGGAATCAAGCTTTCACTTCTGCGTTACAAAATAGGCTTCTGGAAACTCACAGCAGAGACCATAGTTTTAAGGGGGGAAGAAGCTTTCTGTATTTCAAAGCCTGGCTTTTGAGCATAAGAAGCCTCAGGCCTGAAAGACTCAGGGCATACGGTTCAGGCATAAATAATAGATTTGGAAGAATGTGTGATCAGTCAGAGCCAGACAGCCCCGCCCCTGGCTGGATAAAGTTTCCCTGGACTGAGGCAGTGGAGAGGTAGAGAAGGAAGAAGAGGCTTAAATGGTGGGTCCTGAAGGCAGAAGGCTGCGACAGGAGCAGCGAGGGGCAGATGGACGATGCATCCCCTACACTGCTCATGTCTACGTGGTGCAGTGGAGAAGGCTGTATGCAAATGCCACTCATTCAGGAGGGGTTCCTGCACAGACACTGTCCTGAGCACTGTGGATATGGCAGTGAATGAAAAAGACCAAGTCCTTGCTTCTGCGGAATGATGTTCTAATGGGGGAAATAGACATCAACAAACAAATAAACAAATACGCAGGCAGTCCTCGCTACAGTGCGCCTCACAGACATTGTGTCTTTTACAAATTGAAGGTTTGTGGCAACCCTGCATGGTGCAAGTCTGTCCGGGACATCTTTCTGACAGCATGTGCTCACTTCATGATTCTGTGTCACCTTTTGGTAATTCTCGTAATACTTTAAGCTTTTTCATTATTATTATTGTGTCTGTTACAGTGATCTGTGATCAGTGATCTTTGCTGTTACTATTATAATTGTTTTTGGGTACCACCAACCGCACCCATACAAGATGGCAAACTTAACAGATGAATGTTATGTGTTCTGACTGTTTGGCCTCCCTATGCCCTGAGACACACAAATATTGAAATTAGGCCAATGAATAGCCCTACAATGGGCTCTAAGTGTTCAAGTGAAAGTAAAAGTCACACAATTCTCACTTTAAATCAGAAGCTGTAAGTAATTAAACAGTGAGGAAGACACAGTGAAAGCCAAGACAGGCTGAAAGTGAAGCCTCTAGTGTCAGTTAGTCAAGTTGAAAATGCAAAGAAAAAGCTTCTTGAAGAAAATTAAATGTGCCACTCCAGTGAACACACAGATGATAAGAAAGCAAAACAGCCTTATTACTGATGTAGAGAAAGTTGTAGTTGGTCTGGATAGGAGATCCAACCAGACACAGCATTCCCTTAAGCCAAAGCCTAATCTAGAACAAGGCCCTAAGTCTGTTCAATTCTATAAACACTGAGAGGAGAGGACAGGAGAGGAGAAGAGAGGAGGAGGAGGGAGGAGGGAGGAGGGAGGAGGGAGGAGGGAGGAGGGAGGAGGGAAGAGGGAAGAGGGAAGAGGGAAGAGGGAAGAAGAAGAAGAAGAAGAAGAAGAAGAAGAAGAAGAAGAAGAAGAAGAAGAAGAAGAAGAAGAAGAAGAAGAAGAAGAAGAAGAGGAAGAAGAAGAAGAGGAGGAGGAGGAGGAGGAGGAGAGGAAGAAGGAGGAGAAGAGGAAGGAGGAGGAGGAGGAGGAAAGAAGGAAGAAGAAAACAGGAAGAGAAGAGGAGTTGGAAGCTAGCAAAGTTTGGTTCAGGAGGTTTAAGGAAAGGAGCCATTTCCACAAACATCAGCACTTGAGGTAAAGCAGCAAGTGCTGATGGAGAAGCTGCGGCAAGTTATCCAGAAGATCTAACTAAGATTATTGATGAAGGCAGCCACACTAATAGATTTTCAATGTAAATGAAACACCTTATATGGAAGAAGATGCCATCTAGGACTTTCATAGCTAGAGAGGATAAGTCAATGCCTGGCTTCAAAGTTTCAAAGGACAGACTGACTCTCTTGTTAGGGTCTAATGCAGCTGGTGACTTTAAGTTGAAGCCAATGCTCATTTTCCATTCTGAAAATCCTAGGCCCCTTAAGAATGATGCTAAATCTACTCTCCTGTGCTCTGTAAATGAAACAACAAAGCCTGGCTAATAGCACATCTGCTTATAGCATGGTTTACTGAACATTTTAATCCCACTGTTGAGACCTACTGCTCAGAAACAAACAAACAAAA
The DNA here is from genome assembly GCF_028878055.3 of Symphalangus syndactylus. Taxonomy (NCBI): domain Eukaryota; kingdom Metazoa; phylum Chordata; class Mammalia; order Primates; family Hylobatidae; genus Symphalangus; species Symphalangus syndactylus. The sequence continues at coordinate 29,019,511 of NC_072423.2, read as the reverse complement.
AACGCTTTCAAAATATTACTGCTCATTGACCATGCATCTAAGCACCCAAGAGCTCTGATGGAGATATACAAGAAGATTAATATCATTTTCATGCCTGCTAACACAAAATCTATTCTGGGGCTCATGGATCAAGGAGAAATTTTGAGCTTCAGTTTGTATTATTTAAGAAATACATTTTATAAGCCTATATAGCTGCCATAGTGATGCCTGTGATGGATCTGGGCAATGTGTGCAACTCACTTTATCATAATATTTGCTTTATTGTGGAGGTCTAGAACTAAACCCAGTATCTCTAAGATACATATATATATATATATATACACAAACATATATATACACACATATATATACACACACATATACATATATATACACACATATATATACACACACATATACATATATATACACACATATATATGTACACATATATATGTGTGTGTGTAATATATATATGTGTGTGTATGCATATATGTATATGATGTCAGTGGTGATAAGTGCTCTGAAGACAAATAAAACAGGACAGAGAGTGATGGATGGTGGAATTATTTTAAATAAGGTGGTCACAGAAGGCCTTTCTAAAAACATGATATATGAGCAGTTGAAGTGGGAAGGGAGCCCTGAGCATATTTGGGATAGAGCATTCCAAGAAGTAAGAACAGTGAGTGCAAAGGCCAAGACAGAAGTGTGTCTTGGCATTGCCAGACCTGTGAGAAGACCAGTGTGGCTGAAGCATTGAGACAGAGGGAAGAAGATGGTGGGAGGGAGAAAGTCAGAGAGATAGCAGATAGGCCAAGGCACAGTGGATGGGCTGTCTGGACAGACAGGATGGAGGCAGCCTTGGTTAACACAGGGCCTCTCTCCTCCTTTCCCAGCATGGTGTCTAAGTCCCAGAGGGCACTGAGGGGTCAAGGCAATGAGAGTAGTGTGCCCGGGGGGCAGTGTTTGGATCCTCGAGGCCTCCACTGCATCCTCCTGGCTCCGCACCACTAGCCTCTATGTCCACTTTCCACTCCCTACCTCTGGGCCTTTTCTAAGCCACAGCAGACAGTTGGCTTTCTCCATACCTTTGCTTGCAGGGTGCTGAGCAAAGTTCAGAGGAGAAGCTGGTTTCTGGACCCTGGCATCCCTTTTTCCCCTGCTTTGCATCTGTGATGGTTAATATCGTCAACTTGATTGGACTGAGAGATGCAAAGTACTGTTCCTGGGTATGTCTGTGAGGCTGTTGCCAAAGGAGATTAACATTTGAGTCAGTGGGATGGGAAAGGCAAACCCACCCTCAGTCTGGGTGGGCACCATCTAATCAGCTACCAGCAAGGCTAGAATAAAGCAGGCAGGAGAAGATGGAAGAGCATATTTGCTGAGTCTTCCCGCCTTCATCTTTCTCCTGTGCCGGATGCTTCTTGCCCCCAAACATCAGACTCCAAGTTCTTCAGCTTTCGGATTATTGGACTTACACCAGTGGTTTGCCAGGGGCTCTCAGGCCTTTGGCCACAGACTGAAGGCTGCACCATCAGCTTGACTGAAGGCTGTACCATCAGCTTCCCTACTTTTGAGGTTTTGGGACTCAGACTGATCCACCACTGGCTTCCTTGCTCCTCAACTTGCAGACAGCCTATCATGGGACTTTACCATGTGATCCTGTGAGTCAATTCTCCTTAATAAACTCCCTTTCATATATGCATATATCCTATTAGTTCTGTCCCTCAAGAGAACCCTGAGTAATATAGCATCCTTGCTCCTACTTAAGGCCACACTACTGCTAGCTTGGCCCACCATCATGTATATGCACCAGTTTCAAAATCCCCACGCCTTCCTTGCGCTCGGGAATTCAGGCTGAAGTCAACTGATTATGTGAAGAAGTAACATGTACATTGAAATATGAATTAAGGCCAGGCATGGTGGCTAATGCTTGTAATCCCAACACTTTGGGAGTTCGAGGCAGGAGGATCACTTGAGGCCAGGAGTATGAGACTAGCCTGGGCAATACAGCAGGACCCCTTCTCCAAAAAAAAAAAAAAATAGCCAGGTGTGGTAGCACATACCTGTGGTCTCAACTTCTGGGGAGGCTGAAGTGGGAGAATCACTCGAGTCCAGAATGTTGAAGCTGCAGTGAGCCATGATTGCACCACTGCACTCCAGCCTGGGCAACAGAGTAAAATCCTGACTCTAAAAAAAAGAAAAGAAAGAAAAGCAAGGAAGGAAAGAAAACAAAAGAAAAGAAAAGAACCCTCCATGGAAGTTAGTTGCTAAGCAAGATAAATCTCTAACTAGGTGAACATGAAAGAGGAGTTTTTCCTTTTAGCAGCTTCTTACCTATTTCTCCACTCTGGCAGGTGAGCGCGCACACACACACACACACACACACACACTCACGTGCACACCAACACACCCCTGCATGCTCCAGAAGAGCAAGGATCAGGAATCTGGCCCCAGCTATCAACAGATGGCCACTCCTGTTCTAAATGAACTGCCGGCCTCGGCCTCCCTTTCATCTCAAAGGCCATTTGCCATAACCTCATTCATCTGTGCAGACTGTCAAATTCTCTCTCCCAGACTTCTCCTGTGACCTTCATTTTATTCTCTGCTCGTGCCTGAGTGTGGCAGCTGAACTGGATTGATTAAAGTTTTAGCACTGTCTTGTTTTAATTCAAGAGCTAAACTGAGCATTTAAATGAACTCGCAGCAGGACTGACTGGCAGGCTTCTGGAATCTGGTTAACATTCCTCCTGAGGCACTCTTACCCCCCTTATCTCTGCTCTGTGTCCGGGTTGGTTTCTGGGTGAAGTTCACTGTTGGTTTAAAATGACATCATTGGAGCAAGTGAGAGTAGATGAATGTTCACTTCCATCCATCCATCCATCCATCACTGGAGACCCTGGGTTCATTAAGCGTGCGCCAGGCACAGCTTCCCTCTACGTCCCATAATTCATCCATGGGTCTAATGAACCAAGATGGAGTTTGTCAGTTTCCCTCAGTTTGACTAGATGGGACAATTCTTTGGTGCTCAGAATCTTTTATCCTATAGAGAGAGACTGTGAGAGGAAGAGAGAGCAAGTCCCAGCACAGTGACATAAATGTCAGTGCACATCCATTCATCATTTCTACCTACACAGTGCCCACAAGAGCTGGGACACAGAACCCACACCCTTTCTTCTGCAGGTCTTGGTCTGATTGCTATTTTTCAGGGAGTCACCTGGCCTCTCCATTCGGTTATCCCACTGTAATTGCCTGTAGTTGCTAAGACAGAGGAGGGAGCATGGGAGGACAGGCCTAGGCATCCATCACCCAGGGCTGGATCAGGCATATAACTTCATACCATGCCCCCTCTAAACTCTCAAGGGCCTTTTCATCCATCCATCCATCCATCCACCCACCCATCTGTCCATCTGTCTGTCCATCTATCCATCCATCCATCTATCCATTCATATATTTAATTCAGCAAGTATTTATCACTTGCCTTCTATGTAACAGGTACTGTGCCAGATGCTGAGAGTTTTAAAAACATACCCAAGAGGTTATTCTTATTCAGGGATGGTGTGTTAGGCTGTTCTTGTATTACTATAAAAAAAAAAAACCTGTGCTGGGTAAATTATAAAGAAAAGAGGTTTCATTGCTCATGGTTCTGCAGACAGTACAGGAATCATGGCGCATAGTGCCTGCTTCTGGTGATGGCCTCAGGAAGCTTCCACTCATGGCAGAAGGTGAAGAGAGAACAGGCATCTCACAGGGTGAGAGCAGGAGCAAGAGAGCAAGTGGGGAGGTACCACACTGTTTTAAGCAACCAGACCTCATGTGAATTCAGAGCTAGAACTCACTGGTCACCAAGGGGATGGCAATAAGCTGTTCATGAAGGACCCGCCCTCATGACCAAACACCTCCACCAGGCCCCACCTCCAACCCTGGGGATTACATTTCAGCAGGAGATTTGAAGGGGACAAATATTCAAACAATATCATATGGTAAGGCCAGCAGATTAGGAGATGACCACAACTGAAAAGATAGTTTGTTACTTACAGTTCCCAAGAGAAGGGGACACACCACGCCACACCATTCAGAGCCACACAGAGAGGCACCAGGTCAAGTCAGGAGGCAGGAGTGAGGGAAAAGCATGGGCAAAGTCTTTTCTTCATTTGTGGTTCTCAAAGGAAGGAATGGGCGAGGCAGGGTAAGCCACTGAGCAAGTTTAGGATTGGATAGGCTGAATAACTTCAGCAGGCTCTGGGCTATCAGGGTGGTCCCTAGTTGAATGGTATCTGGCCCTAGGGTGACTTTGGGCAGGAGGATAATGTCTAGGGTTTTCTAAGCCTGATGAAAGGAGCCAGTTTGAGGAATGGACTTGGGATGAGTTGGTTTGCATATCGAAGGCATCTTGCAGGCAGGTTTTTTGCTACCTGTAGGAAATAGCCAACCCTGGGAAGGGTAGTCCCTTCCTGGGTCCACAGGGCCCCAAGATGTCAAAGCATCCCAAAATACAGAAAATGAAAACGTGATTAATACATGGGGTTTCAGAAAATGATGTCTGCCCTTAAAGGCTTCACAGACTTCAAAACAAACAAGAGTTTCATACCATATGGCACAAGCTGTGCCAGTCACATTTAGGGATGTCTACCCAGCCACAACTTTCCCATTCATGGGAAATACACCCCAGATCTAAAGGGGTGGGCTACTCAGTGGCCGGCCAGCTTTATAGTTCATGGCTCATCCTCCTGGTGGTGGCTAATTGGACCAAGATGGACACATGGTCCCAAGCTCAGCCAGTCAGATTTCCTCTCCCACTAATTTGGGATTGCGATTCAGAGACCCATAGACCTGTGCTGGCAGGAACAGCAGCAGGTAAACATAGGAGCCAGGAGACAGTCTGACGTCACCATATGTATATCTGTGATCTCCAACCCTGCACAGTGGAGTCATTGGGAGTTCTTAAGAAATACTGAGGCCAGAGTCCCAATTCAGACCACTTCAATCGGAATCTCTGAGGATGGGGTCCAGGTGTCCGAGCTCCTGTCCCAAGTCTGACTCACTCCTCACACCCACAAAAGTGAACTGTCCTGGGCTTGCATCCCCTCTCCAGGATCACCACCTCTGGCCCTGTCCCTTCTTGCTGTGTAGAAGTGACACAGGACTGTGCTATGATTGTTGTGGATATTCCACACACACATAGACTCATGGATCACAGCAACGGGGAGGGGGCATGCTTTAAATTAACACATAACATTCGTGCATTTGCACGGGGTGCATATGATCTTTTGTTGCATGTGCAGAATGTGTAATGATCAAGTCGGGATATTTAGAATCTCCATCACCTTGAGCACTTATCATTTCTATATATTGGGAACATTTCAAGTCTGCTCCTTTAGCTATTTTGAAATATACAATTCATTGTTATTAATTACAATCACCCTACTCTGCTATTGCACATTAGAAATTATCCCTTCTGTCTAACTGCACATTTGTACCCATTAACCACTCTCTCTCCATCCCCTCCTCCCCCACATACACACAAACACTTCCCAGCCTCTGATAACTATAATTCTACTTCCTACCAGAGGGAGCATTTTTTTACCCAGGCTGGAGTGCAGTGGCACTTTCTTAGCTCATTGCAGCCTCCAACTCCTGGGGCTAAGCAATGCTCCAGCCTCAGCCTCCTGAGTAGCTAGGACTACAGGCTCAAGCCACCATATCTGGCTAACTTTGTTTAAAAATCTTTTTGTAGAGACATGGTCTCAATATGTTGCCCAGGCTGGTCTCAGACTCCTGGTCTAAAAGCCATCCTCTGTATTTGTCCATTTTCACACTGCTGATAAAGACATCCCCAAGACTGGGAAGGAAAAGAAGTTTAATTGGACTTACAGTTTCACATGGCTGGGGAGGCCTCAGAATCATGGCAGGAGGCAAAAGGTAATTCTTACATGGCGATGGCAAGAGAAAATGAGGAGGAAGCAAAAGTGGAAACCCCTGATAAACCCATCAGATCTCATGAGATGTATTCACTATCATGAGAATAGCATAGGAAAGACCAGCCCCATGATTCAGTTACCTCCCCCTGGGTCCCTCCCACAACATGTTGGAATCCTGGGAGATATAATTCAAGTTGAGGTTTGGTGGGGACACAGCTAAACCATATCAGCCTCCCAAAGTGCTGGGATTACAAGTGTTAGCCACTGTGCCTGGCCCAGGGGGCGCATGTTAAATCAATGGTCTCCCACTCAACTTCTAATAAAATGAATGTCCATCAAAAGAAGATGTGCAGTGCACCCAAGAAGTCAATACATCAATTAACCAAGAAATATTTTTAGGAAGAGAGATGAATAAGAGGAAAGACAAGGTTCTTGGCCTGGGGGAGTATTTAGTCCAGCTGGAGAGGGCTTTAGATGTTGATGTAGATATGTACACATATAAATATGAATGCACGCGGACAGTCTACTTGACTAACATTAGTAAACCAAGCATGATACACAGTGGAAGAACGACACTCCATGTGATCAGAAAGGAAAGATTTCTCTGGGCTGGGCTAGTCCAGGAAGACTTCCTGAAGTTGGGGGCATTTAACCTGGTCTTGTGAAGAAAGGTGAGTTTCAAACAGGCCTATGGGACAGGGTAAGCAGCTCTGTAGGTGCTTGAAGGACAGCCACCCTCTGCACTTGGTGTGCAGAACAGGCCCCATCAGAAGGTGTTCTCAGCCATAGCCTCGGGCTCTGTCCTCCTCCTTCCCCACAGAGTGAATTTTTTACCACTCAAGCAAACCAGAGAAACTCAAAAGCTTGAACTAATAATGGCGGCCCAAGTCCAAGCATGGGTACGGACCCAGGTGAGGTCCTCTAACCTCTCAGAAAGCAGGTATCAGGAGACAAAGGGGGTGATTGGGTAACTAGGGGAAACAGGAGACCTGGACTCACCCCTGCAAAGATGCTACCTTTCAAAGACACAGGTGCATCAAACACTGGAACCCAGATCCACTCAAAGTCAAACTGTACCCCTTCTTTAAAATAGCTGCTCTAGGGACACAGAGATGGGGAAGAGCTTTGCCCTCACTGCTCACTCTTCCCAGGAGCTAAGCCTAAATACTGAGGGCCTGGACTAAGAATAAAACCCAGTCATAGCTAGGCGTGGTGGCTCACACCTGTAATCATAAGCACTTTGGGAGACCAAGGTGAGGGGACCGCTTGAGGCCAGGAGTTCGAGACCAGCCTGGGCAATATAGTGAAATGTTGTCTCTACAAAAAATAAAAATTCAAAAATTACCCAGGTGTGGTAGTGTACAACTGGAGTCTCAGCTATTTGGGAGGCTGAGGTGGGAGGATTGCTTGAGCCCAGGAGGTCAAGGTTGCAGCGAGTCATGGTAGCTCCACTGTACTCCAGCCTGGGCAACAGAGTGAGACCCTGTCTCTTAAAAAAAAAATAAAATAAAACCCAGTCATTCCAAAGAAAATGTCTTTCCTCTATTTCCATGTTCACAAATCCCTCCCCAGCTCTAGAGGAACTAGCCACCCCGTGAGCCGTCTTCCCTCTGAGTCTCTTCTTCTTTCCCTCGGCTGATCCCTTCATCCTCCCATTCTCCCTGTCTCCATCTCCCTATCTGGACCCCTTATTCCTCAGCTGCGATCAACTCCCATGTATTCAGCCTGCAATTCCTGAACATCCACCTGGCACTGCTAAGCTTTCAAACCCACAATCTCGGGTCTGAGTTTCAGGTCAGGAGTGTCCCTTTCTCCTGCCCTTTGGGGGAGCTCAAATTTCTACCCATCCACTTTTAAAATATCCCTTCCCTCTACTCGGTTTGAGAATAACATCTGGGGACAGATGTGTCTGAATCATCCCAACTTGGGGCTTGGTTTCCCCCTCTGTGCAATAGGGAGTGGACTCTGCCCTGTCTCTAAGGATGACCCTACGCACACACCCCATCCTGACTGAGTATGAGCTTTTTCCAGGACGGCAGGTTATTTGCAGCTGTAGGCTTTCAGCCACACTCGCTTTGCTTCTTTCTGCTGCCGTGAAAGATTTTCCATGCCACTAGGGAGTATAAACGCTCCTCACATGCATTTTTGAAAGACCTTGGAAACCTCTGCATAAATCAGTAGAAGTTCATTTATGGTTTCAGAATATTCTGGCTAATTTATCTGGTGTCAAAGTCCTGAGCCTGAGCCTTCAATTTCCAAGCTGGGCCCTGTAGGGCTCTGCTGCATGTCCCTTGCATGTTTGTTTTGGCTGGCCCTGAAATTCGACCCGGCCACGAGGAGACCTTTGTCATTATCCAAAGAGATCTTCCCCTTCCCAATGACACACTCTTTGGAGGTTTGACTCCAAGCCAGTGCTTCTTCCCCTTTTAAAAAAACCAATAGCAAAGATAGAGCTCTTCCTTCCAAGCCACCAGGTCGCAGGATCAGATTTCAGCCTTGCCCTGATGTCCTTCCTGTGAGTTTGAACTCCGCTGTGCCAGCATGTAGGCCCTCCCAACACCCTCCTGCTGGCCTTACGCGGGCCAGGGCAGGCAGTGTACAGAAACAGGGACCCACTGATGGTGATGCAATGAAAAAAAAAATAACCTGGCAGTCTGCATGTTTGAGCTTTCTGGGGCTGTCTTACCAGAAATCGCTGTAGAAACGTGTGGCTGACATTGTTAGCAATTAGCCCAGTGTCCAGCCCCAGAGGCGATTTTACATCCTTCCTGGCTATGGTTTGAGATTTCATTGTTTGATGCTCCCTGCATTTTGCTCTCTCAGTATTTCTTCTACCCTGAATCATGTGGCCAAGCCTTAAACTCCTGTCCTTTGAGGACAATCAGAATGACACCTTTAGTGTTTGTGCCTTATTTTATGGCCTCATGATCTTGTGCCCTTTGGAGTTCAAAGGTCACATCAGGCAGCAGGCCGGGAGGTTTTTGATGTGACCTTTGAACCCCAGAAAACAAAAGAATGGAGGCCCACAGAGACCATCCATCTAAAAAATGATCCTATAAAGAATGCAACTCAATCAGCCCAGAGCATGCAAATCACATAACATTTTTATGGAGCACCCTGCTAAATCCAAACTTACAGCCAGAAGAAGGGACACAAACCCCATGATCCCAATACATAAATCAAAGCCTGAGAAAAGCAACGACATGAGTTTACAGCTGGCTAAGAATGGAAGGATTTGCAAGATGTGATTTATACATTTGTTTCCTGCCCTCCTCCCATCCCCTGTCTACACACAAACACACACTCACACACACACACGCTGGTCAGTACCACAGCACCATCAGGAAATCCAGCATTTTCCTTTCCAAAGGATTGCCCTGTGCTAAGTCTACCATGGACAGACATGGGAGAGCTGAAAAGACATAGGAGAGACTGAAAGCCAAGAGCTTCCTCCTTGGCCCCCAGAACCATCCTCAGAGACAGGCAGAAAGTCCATAGGGCAGGCAGCCAGATAAGGAAGATGAGGACTTGCCATATAGGTAAAAGGCTGGCCCCACAAAGAAGGCCACATTCTGTAGAACAGATGTCACCTCCCCTACGACACAGATTGTCCCTCAACAGTCCTTAATACCTGGCACACATGTCCCCAGGGCAAAGGTCAGACTAATTTCTGAATTGATGAGAAATACTGTTCAAATAGAGAGCTGAGAGGAGGTGCTCCTGTTTCTCATGACTATTGAAGTTTTGCTTTTTTAAAAAAGAAATATTTAAGTGTGTTTCTAGATGTCCAGATAACATGCTGATGCTGGGTAATAGATCTTGAGAAGTCTGCCAAGTATGTCTGTAGTAGCAAATGTTCAGAGACCAGAACCATGGAGAGTGAAAAAGAGATCCCCTTTTAAATGAAGATTGGATTTGCAGTTAAAATGTGTCTTCTTTCTTTTCTTTTCCTTTTTTTTTTTTGGTTATTTGTTTTTTAAGACAAGATCTCACTGTGTCACTTAGGCTGGAGTATAGTGGCACAATCACGGCTCACCGTAGCCCCGACCTCCTGTGCTCATGTAGTCCTCCTGCCTCAGCCTCCCAAGTAGCTGGGACCACAGGTGCATGCCACCATATCCAGCTATTCTTTTAAATTTTTTTGCAGAAATGAGGTCTTACTTTGTTGCCCAGGCTAGTCCCGAACTCCTGGCCTGAAGTGACCCTCTTGCCTCAGCCTCCCAAAGTGCTGGGATTACAGGTGTGAGCCACCATGTCCAGCCTTTGTGTCTTCTACAGTGAAACTGAAAAATCGTGTAGGTGCATCTAGATCTTCATCATGGATGTTGCATCTGGAAGAATCTCTGCTCTATCTCATCCAGGTTCCTCCTTTCTTTTTAACTTTGCACCAGATTCTAATGTCTCTGAGAGCCATGAATATATTTTTAACTAACTGTCTGAACAGTACCACAGCTGTGTCTAATAAAAATGTGCCTTCAACAGTGGCACCCCAAAGCAATTTCTGATGAAATAAGAATCCTAGAAAGGACCCTAGAAAGAAAAAATCCTGGCCTTAGAATTGGAAGACTAACTCTGTGTGACCATGGTCAAGTCGCTTCACCTGTTTGAGCTCCCATTTCTGAAAGTTGAATGGTCCTGGTGCTTTCTGAGGGCCTGCTCTGCACAGGTCCTGCCCAGGTGCTGGGATAACCTCTATCCTGTCAGACTTAACACTGATGACGTCTCTGTTTCCGGGGCGTCTTACTTAGACAAAAAAGAATGAACTAAACAGCTCCTCCTCTACCCCCATTTTTTAACTAGGGGATTTCACAACCTGTTTCCTACTCAGGAGAGGCAAAATGCAACCCAGTGAACGAAGCCCCATTTTCCAAATGATTCCTAAGCAGCAAACATGATGTTGAAATGTTCTGCAAAATTCTCCGTGCAATTTTGGAAGCCCAGTCTAAGGAATATATATGACTGCTGCTTAAGCTGCTCAAAAATAAGATTAACCAGGGTCTCAGAGTCTTTCTGGCCCAAGACTATTGTGGCTGGAAAGACTAGGAAATTATCCTGGCTAATCTCGATCTCTTTACACATTCCACACGTTCTCTGGACAGGGGCTAGGGGACACTCACCAGAGGTCACAGGGCTAATTAGGCACAGTCAGGACCAAAACTCAAGCTCCACCAGTGCCAGCACACGCTAACAGCAACCCCAGTGCACACTGGGCCATGGCACTGGCTTCTTACCCATCATCTTGGTTCATCTCTACAACAAAGCTGTGGGTAGATGTTACTATTGCATGTCAGAGATGAGGTGCTAGAGTCCTGGGAGGTTCAGTTACTTGCTTAAATCTCACAGCTGATACATGAGGAGACGGGATTGGGCTCAGGCTTTGTCTGATTCCAGGCCTGTACTTGTAAGCACCCACCTCAGCCCTGAAACTCCATCTCTATGCCACAGTGTGGAGCCTCACACGTAGGAGATGATAAGCCCACAGAACCTGAGCGGGAACAGTCTCAGAGGAAGGGAACAACGGGGCATGCAGTGAGTTTAATGGTGCCCCCCTAAGAGATCCTAACACATCCTAACCACCACAACCTCTGAATGGGACCTGTTTTGGAGAAGGCAACTTTGCAACTTTAGTTTAAGTATATCTTAAAGAGATCATCCGGATTATCCAAGTGAGTCCTAACCCAAATGACAAGCATCCTTACAAGAAAGAGAAGAGGAGCCGGGCACAGTGGCTCACACCTGTAATTCCAGCTGCTTGAGAGGCCAAGGTGGGAAGATCGCTTGAGCCCAGGAGTGCAAGGCTGCAGTCAGCTATGATAAAAATTAAAAAAATAAATAAATAAAATCAGAAGAGGAGAAGACACAGACACAGGAGAGAAGGCCATGTGAAGATGGAGGCAGAGATGGAGCCATGCAGCCGCAAGCCAAAGTATGCCTGGAGCCACAAGAAGCTGGAAGACCCAAGGAAGCTTCTTTCCTGGCCCTGCTGACACCCTGACTTTAGGCTTTCTGGGCTCCAGCATTGTGAGAGAATAAATATCTCTTGTTCAAGCTTTGTAGGCCCGCATAGCATGAGAGTCATTGGGTACTTAGGCTTCTGAGGCCAAGGCATTAGGTTCTGCAGAACTGAAATTTCCACACTTTGGTAAGAATGGGCGCTGAATAGCCCCCTGGCAAGTCAGCCCCAGCCCCAGCTGTGCTCTTTACCATTAAACAGCTTCTAAGAACAGAAGGCCTTTTGCCCAGTGGAACCCAGTTCCTTACTCTTAGTAAGATTTGGCAATTGAGCCAAGACATATTCTAGCCTGAGTCAAATATCTAGATTGACAAATTGTCCAAGTCAAGTGTGTGTTGGGGAAAGATTCTTCATTTCACTGAAGGTTTCTTATAGATCCCTAACCCTCCCAAACACGTGTTCAATGCAATTAGATTTTTAAAACTTCCATGATATGGTTAGGCTTTGGTCGCCTCCCAAATCTCACCTTGAATTGTAATCCCCATAATCCCCATAGTCCCCATGTGTCAAGGGAGAGACCAGGTGAAGGTAATTGAATCATGGGGGGCAGTTTCCCCCATGCTGTTCTCATGATAGTGAATGAGCCGTCATTCACTATCACATGAATGGCCAGAGATGACCTGCTTGGGAGCTCAGGCTACCTCAGGCCACACCTGGCTACACTCCAGGCTGAAGAAACTGATAAGTTCCAAGCACACCGAGGAACCTGCCCAAGCACGAGAGTCAGGAGCTCTGCCTTACGTATGTCATATTTTTTCTATCTAGTCCATATTTAATAAACCCAACTTTTTAAAAAAGTAATTGAGTCTCAATCCTCAGAAGCAAATCTTGGAAATATGGAAATATTTGAAGATGCCTCCAAAGCAGATAAAAGGAAAATAGAGGGTTTCAAAAATAGCAGCTTATGCAAGATTTTTGATAAAATGAAATCCCCATAATATAAAATTCCCCATAATATAAAATTCCAGAATACATAGTAAGACCTCTGACAAGGAATAGAGTCAGACACTGCTTCCACCTATGAATCATGCCAAGAAATAACTACCTCTCATTGGGTGTTGAAAAATCCTTGTAAATATATAGTTTGGAAGAAACATAAAAGTCTTACTTTCCTCTGATTTCAGAATAAAGACTCTTCCTCCATCCTCTGACTCCCACAAACTTCGGGTGCACACACATGCAAGTGTGCTCACACACGCATGCGCACACATACACACACACACACACACACACACACACACACACAAAATGAACCAAGAAAGGAAGGAAAAGAGATCAGGAATGAGAGAGCCCACTAATGGATTGGCTTAAGTATAGAAAAACATCCCATCACTGTTCTAGAAAATAATCAATCGAGCACTTAATTTTAAACATAAAAGTAATCTGCCAGGAGACTGTTAATAGATAACCAAATAAATTAACAGTTGTAGGTAGGATTTGAAACCACGTCAGATTTCCCACCAAGCTCCAGGCCCTATGCATACAAAGGGCCTCACCAGCTCGGGCACTTGATCTCACACTGTTTCAAAGTCGGAGATCTCCTTTTAGCCAACATGCCTTCTCAGCGGGCTTGTCATTTCAGGGGATTTTTCTTTGTGTGTCTTCCATAAATTTTATAACACCACTACTTTAAAATATTGATGGGCAACTTGGCCTTGGCCCAGGCCCACAGTGGGTTAGCATGGACATGAAAACCTTCAGGAGGGCAGAAACAGGAAGAACACATTCCCCGCTGCCTTTTCATAAGGGACAATTGTGTAAGTGCGGTGGTTACCTGAGCTGGAGACCTGCCCAGCTTTGATGGATGGCTCTCCCCTCTGGGAGGCTGCTGAGAGCTGTTTGGGGACAGGAGGGCACTCAGGACACACACAGGCAATACTGAGGTACCTGTAGACCCGCAAAGGGTAAGTAAAATCCACACATAATCCACCAAGTTGTTCTAACCTGAAACTCAACTTTCTTAACTCAGACTTTTTGCAAAATTATTGATAAATAAGAAAAAATGGCTTTGTCATCTGTCTCTTCTTCCTATGCCCATCAATCCCATTCTTCCTATAACCCTATCAAGGCAAGTAACCAAAAGTAAATGGTAACAAGGAACAGAAAGAGCAGGATAGGCCGGGTGTGGTGGCTTACGCTTGTAATCTGAGCACTTTGGGAAGCTGAGGTGGGAGGATCTCTTGAGCCCAGGAGTTTGAGTCTAGTCTGGGCAACATAGGGAGACATCATCTCTACAGATTCACACACACAGAATTAGCTGGCCATGGTGGTGCATCTGTAGTCCCAGTGATATGGCTTGGATTTATGTCCCTACCCAAATCTCGTGTAGAATTGGAGGACGGGCCTGCTGGAAGGCAATTGGATAATGGGGGCAGATTTAACCTTGGTGATCTCGTGATAGTGAGTCCTCACAAGATCTGATGGTTTAAAAGTATATGGCACTTCTCTCTCATTCTCTCTCTCTCCTGCCACCGCATGAAGAAGGTCTTTGCTTCTCCTTCGCCTTCTGCTGTGACTGTAAGTTTCCGGAGGCCTTCCAGTCATGCTTCCTGTTAAGCCTGCAGAAACCGCAAGTCAATTAAACTTCTTTTCTTCAAAAATTACCCAGTCTCAAGTAGTTCTGTATAGCAGTGTGAAAACAGACTTATACACCCAGCTCCTTGGGAAGCTGAGGCAGGAGGATCACTTAAGCCCAGGAGGTCAAGCCTGCAGAGAGCCAGGACTGTGCCACTGCATTCCAGCCTGAGTGACAGAGCAAGACCTTGTCTCAAAAAACAAAAACCAAACAGGACAAGAGAACTGATCCCCTAGATTCCTGCCGTCACACTCTCTTCATAATACTCTCAGAAAAAAACTATAACACCACTAAGAGCAATACAGCAATAGTGTGCTAACCAAATTAATACAAGTTAATAATCACTACCATTTATTGGGCCTTCAACACACATACACACACTCATGCACACACACATATCTCAGGCACTGCACTGTACTAAACACATTACATATGCGATCTCATTTCATCCTTTAAAACAAAATCTGCAAGAATAGCCTTTGATTCAGACAACACACTTCCAACAACTTTCCCTACGGAAATGATCGAGGATATGTCCAAAGATTTTGTCTATAAGGATATTTGTCAAAATCATTGTTTAGTAATATGTCATGACAAATAAGACATGTCCATGAGATGTTAAATGAGCAATACAGAGTATAGAAGAAACATATGAGTATTTTTATAATTTTAAAGTATGCATAAAATATGTGGGGTTAGTTTCATCAAGTGTCATAAGATCATGGATAATTTCCCCTTTTTTATGTATCTTACTTTCTACATTTTAAAATAATTTTTAGTAAGAAAAATATATTTTAAAATTATGACCTAGGTACTATGTCCAAATATTCATAGATGTTAATGAATAATAGCCCACTACAGATACAAAGCCCTTTCTAGTCTACACTCTGGTTTTACACGTTGTCTCAGATGATTCTCACACCATCTTTTCAGGTGGGCAGAGCAGATGTCTTACAGTGCTAAAGATTTTTAAACATACAAAAAATAATTAAAAGGTTGGGTGCAGTGGCTCATGCCTGTAATCCCAGCACTTTGGGAGACAGAGACAGGAGGATCACTTGAGGCCAGGTGTTCGAGACCAGCCTGGGTAACATAGCGAGACCCCATCTCTACAAAAAAAAATTTAAAAATTAGCCTGGTGTGGTGGCATGCACCTGTAGTCCCAGCAACTCAGGAAACTGAAGCAGGAGGAGCCCAAGAGTTTGAGGCTGCAGTGAGTTAAGTTATGATGGCGCCACTGCACACCAGCCTGGGCAACAAAAGGAGACCCCATCTGTTTAAAAAAAAAAAAAAAAGAGAGAGAGAGTAATACATCGAACCAAGAGCCTTTCCCTGTCGCCCACAGGCAGGCACACTCAGGCCGCCCTGAAGAGAGGCTGCCCTTGGCTGTGGTCCACAGGGTGTCTGCTCCAGGCTCCCAATGTCCATTGTGGGGGTGCTCCAACTGCCGTGAAAATAATCCGACTTATGACTCCTTGGGCTCCCCATGCTCCCATTACTTCTTAGGTTCTGTAGGATTCTGCTCTGTTTAGGACAGGAAGGGAGCAAGGTGGGGGAACATTCCAGAATACATAGTGAGTAAGACCTCTGACAAGGAATAGAGTCAGCAATGTGCAGGAGCTGGCTCGTGCTGGCTCAGGAAAGCCAATTTTAACAACTCCTCCCAACTCTATGATAAGTAATGTCACGTTGGTAGTTTGGAGCCAGCAGCAGTGGTAGTATTTACACCATGGAAATCAGCAAATGCTACAAATCAGGGTTCCTTTTTCTCCCAGAGAGCCCGTTGTTAAACATTTATCAGCACACCACTGGATGCAGTCTCAGAAAGAAAAATTCGTATATTCAAATGAAGGTCAATCCCTCCAGACCCCTGCTTTAATTAAGCAGGACTACAGCTGCACAGACTAAGCAGGCTGTGAACGTTGTTTTAAAATAACATATTATTCAGAAAACTGTTTATGTATTTACCAACCTTGCCAATCTGCCCACTCTCCATCCCTCCTTGAGGTCACTTAAGTTTGTTTCCTTTTGCTGTGTTTCCCTCAGAGTCGAAGAAAGCCCACCTAATACAGTTCTCTTGTTTATAAACTTGGTGGACCCAAACAATGTTTGAAACAGACAGCCCAGCTCTGAGCAGGGACAGAAGAATGTCCTGCTCACCACGGCAGTGCCCACGTCTGTGTCAGACGACCCAGTCTTGCCCCGAAGTCAGACTTCGCTGAGCCGAAAGGCTTGATAACGTGTTTGCCCCTGTCCTCCGGCTTCCCAGTCGTTGGGCCGTCTTCACTGGTGCTTCCTGAACAACCTCTACGCTGCGCTTTAAGACGACTCAGCTGGGAGTGAAACATGATCAGGAGATAATTTGGCCCAGATGGCTCTAATGCAGGCAGGAGCATTTGGCTCTGCATATCCTTAGTCTAGGGAAACCCATTTAAATTTTTTTGAGAAGGGAATGTAACCAAACAGCCACATACCCTCAAAATGCTACCTCATGTTATACAGCTGCAATGAGATGTCTGATCACGCTCCTGGAGAGACATTCAGCTCTTAGGAAGGTAAAGCCAGGCCAGCCTTTGCTGCTGGATACCACCACGGCTCGGCTCGGTACTTGGCCTTTGGGGGATTCAGAAGGGATCAGGCATAAAACCTTGAATATATTCCTAGCTCCTGAGGATCAAGGGATTGCAGCAAAGGGTAATACCGCAACTGGAAACAGGAGAAAGCATCGCAGAAACAGAGTGAACCAGGAGTTCAGAAGAGGCCCAGGGAGAGGCTTGGGGG
Source organism: Symphalangus syndactylus (assembly GCF_028878055.3). NCBI lineage: Eukaryota > Metazoa > Chordata > Mammalia > Primates > Hylobatidae > Symphalangus > Symphalangus syndactylus. The sequence goes on along the minus strand of NC_072423.2, from coordinate 29,002,242 downwards.
ACACAAAAAGGTGAAGTGGCTGCACAGAGCAGCTGTCTTTATTTCTGTCAAGCTCTGAGGCATAGGAAGGGGTTAGAATTCATTATGTGACACAGTTTTTCTTTTCTGTCATGCAATTGACAGGAGAAAGATACAAATAAAAGAAGCTGCTTGTCTGCAGAGTGTAGCTTCGGGAAAAGATTGCTTTGCTTCAGGAAAAATAGGACCCATGCAACCCGAGGCTCTAGAGTATGATGGGGACACACGTTGGTGAGAGTCTCACCAGTGTTAGTGAAAAGGTCGGCTGCCTTCAGGAGCCAGCTGGAACTCTACAGCTCTGCACACAGGGTTCCGTCTCATTCTCTCCAGTGTAGTCATGGATACTGTAAGGTGGAGCCCTCCCAGAGGAACGGACGGGAAGAGACCACTTTGTTCCCCACTGTCTGATCTTCAGAATGAGCAATTCACGCTCCCCTGAAGTGGGTGCTTACCCACTGCTGCGCTGGTTTTCCCTGTGACAAGTTTTCAGGGCCAGATGAGACGACAAGTAAAACAAAACGTACTTTTCAGACAGACCTTTGTCATCGGAAAGTTTTTGTCTCTTTTAGCCCTCTGGCTGGAACTGTTAATTGGGAATCACTTTCCATGGATTCTGTTAGTACTACAGGCCCATGGGTTTTTGGTGGAGACAAATGGAATCTTACTAAAAAGACTTATACCCCCTAGTCACTGTGGGGGTAACTTTTGCTCCAAATAGGCCGTGATTATAGAGACAGCTGCCTCTCTCTATCATGAATATGGAGAATAATACAAGTATGCAATCCATAGATATCATTTCCGTCGTCCCAGAAAAGTTCCCTTTTAGACAGCAGTGTGCTGGTAAATGGTGACTAACCAGCAATCTGAAAAACAGTCTATGCATATAATGTATGTGTGAGAGCATGCTTACTATAAATTTTGCTAATCTAAAAGATGTGGAACACACAATTTACAAATAATAATAAAATACACAATACACTTTCCTATAAATTCCATATAGCCAATTCATTCTCAGAGAGTGCTTTTGTTGATTTTTACCAAGCTTTTGTATCTGCAGCCACTTGCAATTCATCAACAACTATAGTTCACACATATCGACATTTTGTTTACATTAATGAGCAATGCAAATATGAAACAACTTCTTTGTATGCCAATACTTCACTTGGATAAGTTGAATAATAGTTTTCAAATAATGGAAGACTATTCAAGTGTTCAAGTGTTTGTGAATATCACAATGTAATGGCTACAGAAACAACTTATGTACTGTGTTATGAACGCTTTTCCCATCACTTTCTTATGTCTAATCAACAACAAAAACATAGGGTGAAATAATTAGAAAGTAATGAATTTAGAATGTTACCTTTGTTTTTAATATAACTTAATTTGAAAGATATTATTTTAATGATTGTTAACTTGAAATTTTAACAATTGGTTCACAAGCCAACATGCCATGTGCCTGTGCAATCAATTCCATGCCATATATACACTTTTTTTTAAATAAGGAAAAGCTAAAAATACGGAATACTACATGGATTATCAAGGTTAAATCTATTCTTTCTTAACATGACAGGAAAGTAAAGCTTTGACCCGCAGAGGAGACTGGAGAGGGGAAGTTGGCCTGTCTGTTCCCATTTCAGGAGCAGGCTAAGAGTGTGTTTCTGGAAACAAAACTGTCAGAGTGAAGGCTCACAAGAAATCAGAAACAGGACCCAGATCTCTACCCAAGGGCTTATAACAAAGGCTCAAAGCAGGCTTTTTTCAAAAAATGTTTTTAATTCCAACATCCATCTTAATGGCCTACTGTAGCCTAATTTAGCCAATAGCTGTTATTCTAAAAATGGAAGCTAATGATTCCAGCTAAAAACAATGAAGCAGGTACTATCACAGTATGTTGTAAGAAACTGATTATCATGGGGTGCATTTTTCACTTCCTTTTCTCCGAAGAAAGGCTTAATAAGAGTCCCACATCAAAAACAAAAGCATTTCTTTCTCTCACGGTACCCCAGAATATTAGGAATGTGTTCTCTAGAGGCAACCACTTCCCAGAACTAGTCTTTGGCAAAGATGCATCACATGCACGGAGCGATGGTCTGGCTGAAGGGCACCACCTGCTATTGCTCATCATATTCGTGCCATTCAACAAATATTAGCAGCATCAATTTACTTCTCCAAAGCACCTGCAGGTACCCACCACTTGGCTCATTGCTATATAGCTCTACACACTTTATATTTTGCAAAATACGTGCATATGGAAAAGAAGCACAACATTTAAGGCAAAGATCAGATAATAGCCATATTGCACAAGTGTCTAGCTGGAGAAAATGGGCAAAAAAAAAAAATAGAAGGTTTGTAAAATGATCAAAATTTTAGATATGCAGGATAAATATGTTCTGGGGATCTAACATACAGCATGGTGAATATAGTTAATAATACTTCAAGTACTGTAGACAGTTGTCCTTCTATACTGGCAGGGAGTTGGTTCCAGGATCCCCCACAGATACCAAAAGTTATCCACGCTCAGGTCTCCATTTTGCTATTAACAACTGAGAAGCTGAATAATCTTAATTTAGGGCGTTGATTTCCGGGTGAGCTCAGAATTTTCTTATTCCAGCTTGTGACATCTCAACAAATTTCCCATTTCCACCTAATGTTGGGAGCCATGTTCCTGGGCCACCTTCAGGATTCTGGCAGAAGGGGTTTCAGGTGAGGTGAGAAGGTTAAGAGGTGAATTGGAGGTTCCTGGCTGATGCACCTGTGCCTTCACGTGCCCCCGTGCACACACACAGACCTTTGCTTACGGCTGCCAGCTTTAAATTCTGCCTTCCCGCTGTCGTTGGGCAAGGTGGTCCTTTGCTGCGTCGACAGGAGCTCATACGGCAGAGCCCCTAGGAATGCAGGTGCCCCCAGTCATCTACACTCTGAGCAGGGGGCAGGTCTTGCTGCTCACTCCACTTGGGGTATGGCTGCAGCTTAATCTCTCACCCTTTGTGGGTAATAATAATATACTTTGGATAAGCACAATGGCATCACATTGAGCAAAGGATCTCTTTTACATGCCTTAAGTTATGGTTTCTTGAATTAAATACCCAATTTATGAGAAAGATTAGCCCACCTCTTGCATCAGCGTGACCTGGAGGTGAGACATGGAGTCAAAGGAGATTATTCCAGAACTTTAAGATTTAATGAGTAGGCCGGGGTTAGTGGCTCACACCTGTAATCCTGACACTTTCAGAGGCCGAGGCGGGTGGATCACAAGGTCAGGAGTTAGAGACCAGCCTGACCAACATGGTGAAACCCCATCTCTACTAAAAATACAAAAATTAGCCGGGCATGGTGGCACATACCTGTAATCCCAGCTACTCCGGAGGCTGAGGCAGGATGATCCTTTGAACCTGAGAGGCGAAGGTTGCAGTGAGCCAAGATCGTGCCCCCGTACTCCAGCCTGGGCAACAGAGCAAGACTCCATCTCAAAAAAAAAAAAAAAAAAAAAAAAAAAGATTTAAGGAGTGCGCTGCCGGGTTTCAGACTTGCACAGTGGAGTGCAGTGGTGCATGGGGCCTATAGCCCTGTGTTTTGGCCAATTTCTCCCATTTGGAATGAGAAGGAATGAGAACATTTACCAATGTCTGTACTCCCATTGTATCTTGGAAGTAACTAACTTAATGTTACAGGCTCACAGGCAGAAGGGACTTGCCTTGTCTCGGATGAGACTTTCTTTGAACTTGGACTTTTGGGTTAATGCTGGAATGAGTTAAGACTCCGGAGGACTGTTGGGAAGGCATGATTGGTTTTGAAATGTAAAAAGGACATGAGATTTGGGAGGGGCCAGGGTGGAATGATAAGATTTGGCTCTGTTCCCCACCCAAATCTCATCTCAAATTGTAATCCTCATAATCCCCACCTGCTGAGGGAGGGACCTGGTGGAAGGAGATTGGAACATGGAGACAGTTCCCCCATGCTGTTCTTGTGATAGTGAGTTCTCATGAGATCTGATGGTTTTATAAGGGGATCTTCCCTGCTTGCTTGCTCTCACTCGCTGCCATGTAAGACATCTGCTTCCCCTTCTGCCATGATTGTCAATTTCCTAAGGCTTCCTCAGAAAGCCGAACTGAGTCAATTAAACCTCTTTCCTTTATAAATGACCTAGTCTCTGTATTTCTTTTCTTTTTTTTAATTTTGGGACAGGGTCTTCCTCTGTCACCCAGGCTGGAGTGCAGTAGTGCAATCACACCTCACTGCAACCTCAAACTGCTGGGCTCAAGCAATCCTACCACCTCAGCCTCCTAAGTAGCTGGATCTACAGGCATGTGCCACTACACCCAGTTAATTTTTATTTTTTGTAGAGTCAGGGTCTCCCTATGTTGCCCAGGCTGGTCTTGAACTCCTGGGATAAAGCAATCCTCCAACCTCGGCCTTCCAAAGTATTGGAATTACATATGTAAGGCACTGCACCCAGCCTCACATTTAAAGGGCGTTTAATAACGAGTTTAGGGCCGGGTGCATAGGCTCATCCTTGTAATCCCAGCACTTTGGGAGACTGAGGCAGGAGAATCCCTTGAGCCCAGGGTTCAAGACCAGCCTGGACAACATGGCAAAACCCCATCTCTACAAAAAATATAAGAAAGTAGCCCGGCATGGTGATGCACTCCTGTAGTCCCAGGTACTTGGGAGGCTGAGGTGGGAGGATCACTTGAGCCCAGGAGGTGGAGGTGGCAGTGAGCCAAGATCGCACCACTGCACTCCAGCCTGGGTGACATAACAAGACTCCATCTTAAAAAAAAAAAAAACACACACAATGAGTTCATTTCTCCTGATATGAAGCAAATTTTGAGTGCAAAAATTTATTTTGATTTTTAAAAAGTTAAGTAGTTCAAGAATGCATATTGTTTAGAAGAGCACTATACATGCAGGGACCTGGGCTTTATCATCACCCTGGCAAGCTAAACTGCCTCATCAACACTGTCCCTGCAAAAGTTTCTGTAGAAGTTGATTCATCAATTAAAAGCCAGATCTGTATATACATAGCTTGAAGAAACTGCCAGCAGTTCATTGCTAATTACCAGAGCAAACATTTGTATTTCAAAGTTGACCAACAGGATGACAATTCTCAAAGCTCTAAAAAGATTTTGTCCTACCAAACGCTAGCCTAATGTATGACCATTACCCATCCATGGTTAGTAACAATCAAAGGCAACACTTCTTACAGCAACAAATGCCATGAGCAGTGATCTCAATAAATGCCTCTTTGCCTGTCACTATAAAAGCCAGTCTGGTCCCAACTCAGTATCAAGGACATTATTCCAGACAGCACAGTACTGCTATCAATTCAGGTTTCCTTAGCAAATAAGTGCTTCAGATAGACTCACAAGGGCTCCTGAATTGGAGTTTTCTGCATCATCTCCATAAAAATATTTTTTCACCTCTAAAGTCATTGAAGAATTGAAGCAGACCCTTAAGAAGTTTCCTTAAGGAGAGAGAGTGGCTCCAAAAATAACCTTCCTTCCAGCACCACACCACTGACTCAGAGAATTCACTTCATGGTGGGATGGTCACTCAAAGTCTACTGCAAACCTAATTCCCAAAAAGGTAATGGAAAAGGCTAGAGGAAAATCCTAAACAATTACCTATGCCTTGTATCTTTCTCTAGAAACACAATCTACTAATAGAAAAACCAATTTGAAATTTTTAAAATGTGGATACTACTCATGAGGGCTGTCATCAACGTAGGAAAACTATTAACTCAAGTGGATGGCATGTTTCTTTTCCTGTATTAAAAAAGCTCCTCACATTTAATAATTTTGATTTAGATCAGTTTTGATTTGACAGACAGCATGAATCAAACTTAGTTAAAACCTTAATGATGTTGTAATATTTATTAACATAGCCAATTCTCAATATGGAAGATTTATGAATCTCCTAATACTTCCACTTTATAAACTGGCTTAAAGAAAAAAAAAAGAAACGCTCTTTTGAAGAACAAAGTTTCAGGGCTTGGAGGAAAGAGAAAGTGATCTTTACAAATTCTTCATGGAACCACCAGGGATTTTTTAATCCATTTAAATACAAACATAGAAGATCAGACTCTGATCTGACATTATTTCTCTATTTTTAGAAACACTTTTCACTCACAAATCCAAGGTGACAATGGCATTAAAAATATTTACAGGAAAGGACTAGCACAAAATACAATATTATGATAGTAGTTATTGCATTAAAGTGGTTACTTTTCTGTATTCTTCACATGTCCCATTGTATGGCTATAAATTTTTATAATAAAAAATTGTAAATTAAGAAAGACTTCAAGCAAAGTATTGTTGACTTTATAAAATAATTCTTAAAACAAATGTGCAGAAAGAAGGCATTCAACTAAGATAGAGAAGATGCTGGATGGAAAGGCTTGCAAAGTCCCGGGAGGAGCTCCAGGGTGAAGCTCATCATTAGCCTTTCCAGCAGCACTGTCCTTGGAGACCAGAAGCAGTGGGAGCCCCTTCCCTGTGGCACCGCGGACTCCCACCAAGGCACGTATCACGAACACTGTACTTGTACACGTTTATTAGCCTTGGGTGTATGGGGAATCTCAGAGCACTTCTGAAATCCGTACTTGATTCCTTTTTACATTGAGGAAAGTGAGATTCACACACAAATACGAAGATGACCAATGAATGGTGGCCTCACTGGCAAAAGCAGCCATTGCAGGTAACCAAATTGCCTCCCTAGCATTCTGTAACCCATGGGCTTAGGGAAAGATTAAGTAACATTTCTTTTTCAAATTCACTTCAAATACTCAACTATGTTCATTTAAAAAACTGCAACTATATGCACGAGACTAAACAGATCTCATTCACACTGCCAGCCCACAGAGGGGACTCTCTGTACCCTTTCAGGAGGGTTTTGGGCAATAAAGCCAAAATCTATACTTAAAATAGGTGTGTCTCATAAGACAAATTTTTAACTCATTTATTAAAGGTCCTAGTGGACATTCCAAACTAGTAGCTTATACCTAGAAAGAGAAAATACAAATGCTTACTGTATAGTTGTATAAAAATAGAAATCCATCAAGAGTCCAATCCTCAAGAAATCACACAATTTGTACCCAAAGGCTGTATATATATCAAGGAAGGATGACTTCCTTCCTTGATCTCTAAATAACATCCTCTCCACATCTGAGGTATCTGGAGGTTGGGCATTTGCCTAATGCCACGGGGTCCACCGACGGGGGTCACAGCTGCTGGCTGGTGAAGAAGGATTTAGTCTCCCTGCAGACAGGATTGACACAGAGCGGACAGCTCAGGGTCAGCTGCTTGGAACACAGCTCGTTTGACTGGATGTGTGAATGCACCAAGTCGGCCAGGGCCTGGAAGACAGACAAGAGGCAAAGATGCATGAGAAGCACAGGGTCTGCTCGTCTGCCATGCCCCTCCTCTGGCTGCCCAGGTCAGCGCTCTGGCTTGGGGTTTCTTTTCATCCAAGTGGTGAGCCCTTTGAACCAAATTCTACAGCATCTTCCTTTCCTGAGAATCCTTAGCTTAGAGAAAGTTAAAACAGAGATTTCAGGAAATGAAAACCTCTTACCCCACCCACTAGGCCTTTTCTCTGGAAAGCAGGTTTTAAATCAGACATAGTTCCAGGTGGGTAGAAATCAGAAAATTGGGGCTATCTGAAGGAAAAAAGACTGAGCAGATAAGGAATTCGATTTTATTTTTGTAATTAATTGGAACTCCAAATGTTCTAATATGTGAGAAAAACCAATATTCTGCAAGAGTTTCTCAGAGGATTACTCTCTGGTATGTTCTACTAAAACGATTGTAACACTGTAGATACCTTAGAGAACAATGGATTTCCATTAAGAGACTCAGCTCTTCTGATGTTTTCAACTCCACACTGAATCAAATGAGAAAAGGGAGGAAAAACACAGACATATTTTATTTTCCTTTTTTTTTTTTTTCAAAGAAACTGCTACAAAAAAATAAATACACACAGATACACACACACAATTCAAAGTCTGACTTCAACTGTTCACAGATTGCTCATTAATGAAAAATAGTCATGGGGCAGGGCTGTATGTTGATTCTGTTATCATAAATTATTCCTCAATTCTTATGTCCTTCCCCTTCCCCATTACCTTCCTACAGGTGGTTTGTTTGCAAATCCTTTTTGTGGTTACACTTGATGAAATTCTCAAGCAATTTAAATCTGTTTACCATTCTTTTTTTATTCTCATTTGCTAGTGCGTAATTTTACAGACTCTTCCTAAGCAGAATGTTGCTTTAAATATAGTTTCATATTTGTTTTGATCACAAGTGCCAAAATGAGGTAAATTAACTTATTGACTATAAAATGTATATTGGACCTACACTGGATCCAATTCAGAGTTGGGTTTTAAAATATATTCTTTTTTTTTTTTTTGAGATGGAGTCTTGCTCTGTCACCCAGGCTGGAGTGCAGTGGTGCAATCTTGGCTCACTGCAACCTCTGCCTCCCAGGTTCAAGGAATCATCCTGTCTCAGCCTCTCGAGTAGCTGAGATTACAGGCGCCCACCACCATGCCCAGCTAATTTTTGTGTTTTTGGTAGAGGCAAAGGCTGGCCTTGCCTCTACCACATTGGCCAGGCTGGTCTTGAACTCCTGACCTCAAATGATCCACCCGCCTTGGCCTCTCAAAGTGCTGAGATTACAGGTGTGAGCCAATGAGTCTGGCCCGAAATATATTCTTATGGAGAAAAATCTAAAGGAAAACAGTGGGAGGATTGTTTCAGTACCATCCCTGCTCCCAGCTCCAAAAATATCCACTGCCTAATAACTGAAAATGGTCTAATTATGATTTACTCAGGTAGTTAGGATTCTTCTCTTTCCCTTTTCTTCTGATAGCTTTTCAATTACTTGATCTTTTGCTTTTTATTTATTTTATTTTATTTATTTATTTATTTATCTATTTTTTTGAGAGGGAGTCTCGGTCTGTTGCCCAGGCTGGAGTGCAGTAGTGCAATCTCAGCTCATTGCAACCTCGACCTCCCAGATTCAAGTGATTTTCCTGCCTCCGCCTCCCAAGTAGCTGGGATTACTGGTACGTACCACCACGCTTGGCTAAGTTTTGTATTTTAGTAGAGATGGGGTTTCACCATGTTGGCCAGGCTGGTCTCAAACTCCTGACCTCAGGTGATCCACCTGCCTCGGCCTCCCAAAGTGCTGAGATTACAGGTGTGAACCACCACACCTGGCCTCAGTTACTTGATCTTTTAGATTAGCATTAACATCAGGAAACTGGCATGGGAAAAACATTGAGATTCAGCAAACACATGGATCTCAACTGAAGAGGCTGTATTCTCAAACTTCATATAAAAGTTACAACAGAATAAACAGTGTTGGCAAAGGGCATTCTCCAACGATGTTGATGGGAGAGTCAGTGATACATTGACTAGAAAAATATATATCAACACTGAAATTCCACTCAGGTAGCTGGGGAGAGGATCACCTGAGCCCGGGATTTTGAGGCTGCAGGGAGCTATGATTGTGCTACTGCACTCCAGCCTGGTTGATAGAGCCAGATTTCATCTCTAAGCAAATTTATAAAATCATAAGAAATTTAAAATAAAAAAACTGTTTTCCAAACATATTGGTATAAACTATATTTTCACTGAAGTTTTAGCAAGTTCACAATTAGCCAAGCTCATGGTGAGATACAGAAGGCATCTTTAAACAAAATCCATAGACAATGCTGCAACCGCTTCTTAGCCAATTACAACTTGCCTGCAAATACTGTGTCAGAACCACTGACAAGAAACTTAGGTGCTCCCTAACTTCACCCATGTCTGATTGATGTCCAGCACGGAAATTCATATTCCACGGGGGTCGGGTGTTGGCTCAAGTTCTCCCCACCCACTCTCTACCCTGCCCTACACATGCTGCCCAGTCCCAGAGAGCGTGAAGTCTCCTGCAGAATGGGCCTCCATCTATCACACTTGGAGTGACCAGGGCCAGAAACTCTGGCAGAGAGGGAAGAAAGGGTTTCTTGGGTCCCAGTGCTTCCACACTTCCCATAAAAATAAAAATATAAATTGGAATAGGTTTTAGGCCAGCTCTCAAAAGCCAGGACATAGATGAACAACAGTTTTTCTCCACCCTGAATGACAATTCACATCCATCTCATATTACAAGACACCAAAGATGGTATTCGTTATTTCAATAATCAGATTGATCACAACATGGCAGCAAAAAGCTAATTAAGTGAGTGCATAAAAGAGGTCAAGGAAATCACACCGCACATTGCTTCCGTGTTCATTTCACGCTCTTCTGTTAAATGACAATGACTCCTATATGCCTTGACACTCAACAAGAAGCCATGTAATAATAGCCCTGAGTAAAGGTCATGATTAGGCAAAGAAATTATAAAACAATAAAATGTTTTCCTTTGGAATTAGTGAGAAGTAAATTTCTTTTTTCTTAAAGAAATATAGTTGTTATTACTTTTGAGTAGCCCAGTAACTCAAACTAAACAAAATGATGTCAGCCACAGTGATCCCCGGGGCACCTGGTTTAAGCAAAGCACAGGTTTCCCCTCCCACTGCATGGAATTAACTCAATGTGTTGAGATTATTACTCAGATGAAGTATTATTCAGGAGAATGAGGACACCGTACATGCAAACAAACACAGTAAACAATATTTCTGAATGATACATTAGTTGCAGAGAAAATTTCCTTTTAAAACAAGTCATGATGGGATAAAGGCAGATGGGTGCATTTACCTCCTTGGCTAAAACTTGAGAGTACTCGATGTCCAGCTCATACAGCGTTTCAATATGGTCGCTGGTAAATGCTATCGGAACCAAAAGGATATTCTTCCTCCCCCTCTCACAAAGCCCTTTGATAGATTCGTCTGTTTGAGGACCCAACCAGGGCATCGGACCAACCTATGCGAAAGATAGACGAATGCGTAAGTGGACCATGCCTCCTGATGGTCTGTAGTACCCCTGTTTGCCCCCCTGGACACATGCACTGCCCCCTGGGGGCAAGATCCACTCTTTACACTGGCTTGAATGGATTTTGATATTTTCACATGGAAACTTGAATCCTAGAAGTTGCCTCAATATAAATAAATAACAGTTTCTGTCATTGCAGCTAAAGGTAAAATATTAAACCAATGGAGCTCCACGAGTCACTTGATTTCCCCTTCTATCTTACCCACTTGCAGAGTTCTTTCTGCCCATGGTAAGCAATCAGGTTATAGAAGAGCCTGTCTATGTGAAAGAGCCAAATCTAACCATTTTATAACTCATAAAATAAACTTTACCAAAAGAGCTGGCTGCCCGCCAGTGTGGAAGCCACCTACCTTAGATTGCCACACCAGTCGGTAGGGGTTGCAGTACCCCAGCCTTTCCATGACTTTTTGGACAGTGGCGCTTACCTCCTGAGGATATGGGTCGCCTCTGTTGACCACCTGCAGCAGAGACACAATGGGTGTTCAGTCATTAACACTGGGAAGGCCCCGAGAGCCTCTGACTATGTGCTGACACGGTGTGGGCCCTGGAACAAAGCCCTCCCTTTCTTCCTCCTGCACCAATGACGATATGGTCTGAGTTCAATCACCAAACTTCCTTAGTTCCACTTCTTCATCAGCCAAAGAAAAACACCGCAGTCAATCATCTCTAAGGTCCCTAAGAGGGTGGGGAATTCCATGTTCCATGTTATTCTTGGGAGACTCACAAGATCTAACTAAAGAGGATGGTTCTCTCTCCCTCATCCAATATATGAAGAAGACACAGAAAAGCTGGGCAGGATGGGAACTTCTACCCTGGTGGTCACATGAGTAGTTGATTTCACAACAGGAACTGCAACAGTGCTGCATGGACAATGTACAGAACTGCTGGATTTATGGTAAACCCTGGTGGAATTAGAGGAGGAAAGCAGCAGCACATCACTGCAGGTTACAGGCACCTCCAAGTGTGTGACCTGCACCTTCCACTTCCTCTCTCCCCACTATTCCTGCAACAATGGACAACAGGCAAACACTCTGTGTACAGCAAATGTTTCATACATGATCCCTTGTTAATACCTCTGAAAATTTTCAACGCAAATTTTAATGCTTTAAATATTTACTGTGTACTGACTCCCTAGCCCTCGCCTGGCTTTATTTTCTTCTATAACATATACTGCCTGCTAATCTACCATGCCATTTTCATATGTATTATGTTTATTATCTTTTCTCCCTACTCTCTGCAGACAAAGATTTTTCTCTGTTTTCTTCATTCCCATATCCTATGATATGGCTGGAAACAGTGCCTGGAATATAACAGGTGCTCAATAAATATTGGTGAAATTAAATATACTGATAGGTCGGGCGCAGTGGCTCACGCCTGTAATCCCAGCACTTTGGGAGGCCGAGGTGGGCTGATCGCCTGAGGTCAGGAGTTCGAGACCAGCCTGGCCAACATGGTGAAACCCTGTCTGTATTAAAAATACAAAGATTAGCCGGGTGTGGTGGCGCACACCTGTAATTCCAGCTACTCGGGAGGCTGAGGCAGAAGAATCACTTGAACTCAGGAGGCAGAAGTTGCAGTGAGCCGAGATTGCACCACTGCACTCCAGCCTGGGTGACAGAGCAAGACTCCATCTCAAAAACCAAAAATTATATATATATACTGACAAACTATTTTATGATTATTACTACTGGTCTGTTTAAAAGCCATGGGAGGCATAAATGTAGATGGAATTAAGGAAACACAAAGCTGCCATTAGGACAGCAATGTGGTAATTACTACAAACATGATCTACCCATGGATGCTAAGATTAGGGGCAAAGTCTAAGGAATAACAAAATCTCTGTATTGTCTCAAAGTATCTCCTCCAAGATATTTTTAATTACAAAGAGAAAAATAGTAATTTTAGGATGGATCAACACAGCAGACACACCCTTAAACAGTGACCAGGGATCACATCACCAGTAGAAAAGCACACTGGCATCACAGACCCCCGGGTGTGATGCACAGAGCAGGGCCCCGCACCCCTGTGGGTTCTTGCCAATGATGCATAACCGCAATCTAATCATGAGAAAACTTCAGACAAACCCAGATGGAGGGACGCACCACAAAACAACTGACATCCTAAAAATGACTCCTCAAAAACATCAACGTGTGGTGGGGCGTGGTGCCTCACACCTATAACCTCAGCGCTTTGGGAGGCTGAGGTGGGTGGATCACCTGGGCCCAGGAGGTCGAGACCAGCCTGGGCAATATGGTGAAACCCTGTCTCTTCAAAAAATACAATTAGCCAGGTGAGGTGGTGTGCACCTGTAGTCCCAGTCGCTCAGGAGGCTGAGGTGAGAGGCTCACCCAAGTCTGGTAGGTTGAGGCTGCAGTGAGTCATGACTGCACCACAGCACACCAGCCTGAGTGACAGAGACCCTATCTCAAAAAGAAAAAAAAAAAACAAGATGATGAAAGACAAGCCAAGTATCAGGACTGTCGCAGATTGGAGGATGCTGAGGAAACCCCACAGCCACACACAGTGTGGGACCCTGGACTGGGTCCTGGAAGAGAAAAAGGACATTTTTGGAAACACAAGTGGCATCCACATGAAGCCTGGAGTGCAGTTAATAGTATTGTGCCAGCACTGGTTTCTCAGCGTTGGTAACTGTACAATGGTTGTGCAAGATGTTAACACTGGGAGAGGCTCAGTAGAGGGTATATGTACTCTTTTAACTCTGTACTCTTTTAATCAGTTTTCTGTAAGTCTAAAAATTCTTCAAAATAAAAAGTTTAAAAAGTTGTCAGAAGGGAACGTAGGGGAAGAGAAGAGTGTGCTAGATCAGTGTTCTTTCTCTACTCTCCAACTGTCCTCCCCATACCTGACTTATCCTTATGACATTGTGGCATTTCCCGGTCCCACAAGGACGCTCAAGCAGCAAAACCTGGAAGCAGCGTGCTCCACCCCCAGGTGAAAGAATAAGGAAGCGAGGCCAGGGTGAGAGGAGGCAAGGCAGCACCTGGAATCCCCACATACAAAAATGGGTTTCGACCGGGCACGGTGGCTCATGCCTGTGATCCCAGCACTTTGGGAGGCCAAGGTGAGTGGATCACTTGAGGTTGAGACCAATCTGGGCAACATGGTGAAACCCTGTCTCTACTAAAAATACAAAAAAATTAGCCAGGCGTGGTTGTGTGTGCCTGTGGTCCCAGGTACTCAAGAGGCTGTGGCAGGAGAATCGCTTGAACCCAGGAGGTGGAGGCTACGGTGAGCTGTGATCACATCACTGCACTCCAGCCTGGGCAACACAGCGTGACCTGTCTCAAAAAAAAAAGCAAAGCAAATGTGTTTGCTCCGGGCTGGTTCAAGAGCTCCCCTTCTGGCATCTCAGGCGAGGTCTCGCCTTACCTGTGATGAGGTGACAGGAGGATGGACACGTGAAAAGGATTGCATGACACCAGAAAAGGAAAAGCAAACCCATTAAAATAGGCAGGCTTCCAGAAGAGAGGAATTTATCTCCAGAGCCTCCTACCGCCCACACGCGGCCCAGCAGAGACGGTGAGTGGAAAATCTGCAGAGGCTTGGCCCTAGTGGCCACCAGGGGGCGGTAAGGCCCAGTTACAAGCGTGGCCCAGACACTGAGGCTGACTCCATTCCCGACGTTGTTAAAACCTCGGTCACCCCTATGAAGATGTAATTATCCACTCTCTGGGTTGGAAAGCAATGGTTTTAGGATACAATGCTAGTCCCGAGCAGATGAAACTGTTTGCTTATTCCAAGCACTTCTATATATCATTACAGTACACTAGCTTGATCATTCTTGTTTCCAACAATACAACAGCTATGGCACAGATTGTAGCATCTGGATGAATAGCCTAGTGTAATATGATGAACTAAGGAGCAGCCAGATCCCAACTTGATCCTCTATGTTCACTTGCAAAAATGTGGTCCTGAGTCAGCAAACTGCAATGGCTGCCTAACAAGTCCTGAGGACAAAAGCATGGGATCGAGAGCGCTTCGTCTGAATGGAGACCCTCCCACTCAACACACAGAAACATCGAGCTGAGCTCTGCTGACAGGGCAGGCAAAAGCAGCCTTCTCTTAACTGTCCCACTTATTAGAAAGTCTTATATATAAATATATTTTCAAGTTATCATTTTAAAGAAAAGAGGAGCTGGGTGTGGTGGCTCACACCTGTAATCCCAGTACTTTGGGAGGCCTGGGTGGGTGGATCACCTAAGGTCAGGAGTTCGAGACCAGCCTGGCCAACATGGTGAAACCCGGTCTCTACTAAAAATATAAAAAATTAGCCAGGCATGGTGGTAGGTGCCTGTAGTCCCAGCTACTTGGGAGGCTGAGACAAGAGAATTGCTTGAGCCCAGGAGGCAGAGGTTGCAGTGAGCCGAGATTGCACCACTGCACTCCAGCCTGGGCGACACAGCAAGACTCTGTTTCAAAAAAAAAAAGAAAAGAGGAAAAGATCTATTTACAACATTATAATTTGAATTCATTGTTATGAGGTTTTAAGAAGTGTGGCTAGTTAAGTTAGCACCAAGTCTGAGATTTGAGAATTCATTCTTGCACTGGGCTTAGGACATAATGGAAGCTGGACCCATTTTACACATTTAGAAAATGAAATCACCCAATCCTCTATCACTAGGTCATCCAAGAAAATGTTCTTACTTACAGACATCGGCAGTGAGTGAGCAGAAAACAGAATGACCACCTCGCTTCTCTTCTCAAGTGGAAAATGGTCCAGTTCCTTTAGAATATGATCTGCAAAGCACTGAGTGAGTAACAAGAAAGGAGGATAAAGAGGACGGGAAAAAAGAAATGGAAGGAAAAAGAAAATATTTTTAAAATGAAGCCTATACCAAAAATCTCAGAGCAACCCTCAAAAATCAGAACTCTCTTTTTAAAAAAATTGCAAACAGTCCAGCCTCTCAGCATTGGTTTATCATCAAAATGGATCATAACAGTTTCAGGGGCCTAGGGAATTTGCTGGGAAACTTCTAAAGCTCACTAATGGCTCACTGCAAATGCGCGCTGTGGATCTGCTTCCCCTCGGGAAGGACAGGGCACACTTCCAGATGGAAAGGAAACACAGATGGGAAGGAGAAGTTGTTTTAAGACCTCTCATTTGCTCCGTTAGCAGGAAAACAGCTTACAGGGTCTTTCTAAAGCCTCCTTAGTTTGGCTTTCAGGAATACCACATTAAATACATTAGTCAGGAATAGTAGGGAAATAAGAAAATGCTGTTCTATTTTTATAACATTTTCTTCTGAGCCTCGTATCCCCATCAAGTCAATTTTTATAAAAACCTTCACAACAACAGATGACAGGTGATAAACACCCATTAAATTCACAGGGCGGGGAAAGATGTGGTAAACTTAGGGGCCCAGTCAGTCACATCTGTGGAACTTGGGAAAGAACATGGTTCCTGCCTCTCCCTCCAAACCTCTGTCCACCAGACCAGGGAGTTCCCTTCGTCTAGCCGGCACTTTGATTCACGTCGATAGGTGCTGAAATACCAGAACTGAAGGGGCTTTCTTTCATCTTATACTTTAATCATTCTCTGTCATTTGACTTATAAAAAATGCTACAAAAGACACAAATGGGTCAACTGACAAAATCAGAATATGAATGTAAATTAAGTAAAAGTTTAAATATTGACGTTAAATTTACTGAAGTTGAATGTTGTATTGTGGTTATGTAAGAGAATATTCCTGATTTTAGAAAACACACTTAAGTGTTTAGGTGTAGAGGATGGTGATATATGCACTTATTCTCAAATGGGTCAGAAAAAAAAATCATGTATATACAAACACAGAGACACACATACATACACACACATGGGGTATGTAAATGATAAAGCAAGTGGGATATACATGTTAATAACACATCAATAGGCCAGACGCAGTGGCTCACGCCAGTAATCCCAACACTTTGGGAGGCCAAGGTGGGAGGACTGCTGGAGCCCAGAAGTTCAAGACCAGCCTGGGCAACACGGAAAGACCTAATCTCCACAAAATTTTTAAAAATTAGCAGGGCGTGATGGCACATGCCTGTGGTCCCAGCTACTCAGGAGGCTGAGGCGGGAGGATCACTTGAGCCCAGGAGGTTAAGGCTGCAGTGAGCTATGATCGTTCCACTCAACTCCAGCCTGGGCAACAGAGTGAAACCCTGTCTCAAAATAATAATAATACAGTAATATAGGTAAAAGAGTAGATGAGAGTTCCTTATACTATCTTAATCTTGTAACTTTTCTGTGTATCTAAAATTATTTCTAAATTGTCCTTTGTAACTTCTTAAAAATTATAAAGGACAATTTATCATTAACATGTAAATCTGCACTTGTTGGTATTTTGATATATCAGTGGTCAGTGAAAACTGTGGGATAAGCAAACTATTCCCTAATAAATATCGAGATATTATTAATCTTTCCAGAACTCTCGAAATTTGGTAAATAAATATCCTAAGGCATAAAATGGTACCTAAAGTTAAGTTCCCTTTTCAGAATTTATAATGTAAATTCTCAGTAAAAGTGATAGGATTAGATACAAACAAAACCAATATTTTCTGGTCTTTGCAGTGTTTGGAAACTAAGGATGCTCAGAAAGGATTATTTTTGGACCTCAGCCTAGATAAGGAGGCCCACTGCAAGGTTTATACAGGAGCCTAGAAGATAAATTTGCTCCAATTAACCCAACAGCTAGATAAATACTGATATTAGAGAAAACAGTAATAAAATAATATTTGGAGCAATTACTACCTATGCCTAGTAGAAATGTGGATTCAAAACAGAATTTGTAGTTTTAAACTATATTTTTCATTTTAGTTTAGGGTTTTGTTTTCTGGTTTCCAAAAATGTCATAACATATCCAAAGCTTAGTGTTTTTCTTTTCTCAGCTTGCAAAGCTGCAAGTAAAAACACAAATCATATGGCTTGCAACAGCCTCTAAGCCATCTTCAAAACTGAGGCGCCATGGGCAAGGAGAAGTGCTATTTAAATCACCTAAAACCCATCTGCGGTATTTTCTACTCCCAACCTCTCTGCAGAATGAAAGAGGCACCAAGCCTCTCAGAGCCTTCAATCACACCATCTAGGAGGGCAGATAAATGCCTCTAAAATTCCCTTTCATTTTATGAACAGAGACTTCCTCAGTTAAGAGATCTTTCCATCGTTTTGCTTCCCTCCTTTTCAAAGGGCTGAATTTTAATGCAAATCTAATTACTCACTTGATCAGGGCAGGCAGATGCTGTGCAGATCCCTCCATTCCCTGCTACCACATGTCAATGCTGACCTGAAACCCCCCTCCTTTCCAATTGCAGGCCTCCCAAAGCAAAACCCAGGCTGCTGGTGCTTCAGGCAGTACTGGCTGGACCCAGCAACACAGCCATCAATGGTGCACACAGAGACCACAACTACAGCCACCCCTAGGGTAAGCTCCTTCTTTTCACTTTTTACTTAAATTGGATTTCAACCCAAATGTTAACCCTTTATATGCCTAAGGAACACTGCTCTGGGGAGAGCTGGCCTGATTTCAATGATGTCTAGCACCATCTAGTGGTCACACATTTAAGTGACACCAGACTTCAAAAGAAGTTGTTAGTAAGGTTTTTTGCCAGGAGTCAGAAAACGTTCAAAGAGTTTTCTCTTTGAAGGAAAAATAAAATGGATGAAATCTAAATGACTTAATATTTCCCCTACCTAAAATAACTCAAAAGCAGAAACTTCTACCAGCAGAACAAAATTATATTTGCATAATTTAGGGCAATATTTTACCAATTGCCCTCTCATATTTGATAGGCAGAAAAGAATATGGTAACATCAGTTCAAAGCTATTAACTTTAGAACTGTAATTTTAACTTATTCTCCTAAAATCAAGCATCTGTTAATAAAAATATTATAAATGTAAATTGTATAGAATAAATATGAAATTTCTTTTAATATGTGAAACTTTCTCAATTGAAATGTTCCATTTATTTTCATGTCTCAGAACATGTAGATATATTACTTTTACATTATTAAAATCGTTTGACATTTTAAAGGATTTAGAAAATAGAAAATTTAATTCGTTGGTCAGTCACTCAACCTACAAATGTAAGTTAGCTGAAACACCATGCACAATCTTTAATGCTCTTCTGGTCATAGGAAACACAAAACTCAAAATATCATTTTGTTATGGTTTGGGACTAAGAGCATTAATCCGAAGAAAGAAGAGTCTAGTCATTTTAATCTTTAAATGTATTTTCTCTTTTCATAATAAATCAAGAATATAATACTTTTATTTAATCCTAAACACACAATTTAAGCAAGGGAACAGTAAAGCTCAGAAGGACATCCACAAACCCAGAAGGGATGAGAAGCTGATTCACACTAGATGCTGGGGTGACAGGCAGCTGGCAAGCACTGGCTTACCTGGATGAGGAGGTGATGTGTGGGCCACCTGTCAATAGTGCTCCACTTCATCATGGGCTTCCGTCCCACCTGATTATAGTATCTGTAAATGGCATTTAAGCTGCTGCCTGAAATATACAGAGGCCACCTAGTAGATGCATTTTGATTATGGTGAAAATAAAAAACAGACTCGTAAAGATAGTATATATAAGTTCAAAGCAGGTAACTCCTTCTATACTGAATCAGTCTAATTACAATCATTTCAATACTCTAAAATGCATATAGATTCAACTACCCTGCAAATGAAGATCACTAAAAAGCAATCAATTTCAATGGACTTTCAAAGATTATTGATGTCAGTTCTAGTGAAAAACAAAATGGCTGTAGAGTTATGAAATATAAGCAGTCATATTTGCAGGGACCAAGTCTTACAACTGAAAGTATGTTGGCCAGGCACGGTGGCTCACACCTGTAATCCCAGCACTTTGGGAGGCCGAGGCTGGTGGATCACCTGAGGTTGGAAGTTTGACACCAGCCTGACCAACATGGAGAAACCCTGTCTCTACTAAAAAATACAAAATTAGCCAGGCATGGTGGTGCACCTGTAATCCTAGCTACTCGAGAGGCTGAGGTAGGAGAATCGCTTGAACCCAGGAGGCGGAGGTTGTGGTGAGCCGAGATTGCGCCATTGCACTCCAGCCTGGGCAACAAGAGCAAAACTCCACCACAAAAAAAAAAAAAAAAAAAAAAAAAAAAAAAAAGCTATGTTATTTTTTTTCCAGTTACTAAGGTTATCAATCCCATTATAGGAAATGTATGGGATGGGAAAGAAAGCAAAAAAGAAACTGACCATTATCCCAGCATGCTAATTATAGTCATTGTTTTACCCTAATGTGGTTCTTTTTTTTCTTTATAGATGTTTTGTTTTACAAAGTTGTAATTTTTAATACATATGCAATTCTGCATGCTGAGTATTTTGAGCATCTTTACTTAATATTATGAAATAAATATTTTCCATGTTACGATAAAAGCTTTGTAACTATTGTTTGTTTGTTTGTGAGACGGAGTTTTGCTCTTGTTGCCCAGGCTGGAGTGCAGTGGCGCGATCTTGGCTCGCTGCAACCTCCACCTCTCGGGTTCAAGTGATTCTCCTGCCTCAGCCTCCCAAGTAGCTGGGATTACAGGCATGTGCCACCACGCCTGGCTAATTTTGTATTTTTAGTAGAGACAGAGTTTCTCCATGTTGGTCAGGCTGGTCTCAAACTCCCAACCTCAGGTAATCTGCCCGCCTGGGCCTCCCAAAATGCTGGGATTACAGGGGTGAGCCACCGCGCCCAGCATAACTATTGTTATTAATGGCCTCATGATAAGGAGAGAAAATTATTGAGGTTTCTGTGAGTTCTCATTCCCTAGAATAAGCTAAATGGACACCAAATCCTTACAAGTAATCTAATAAACTTATATTTCTAAGAGAGAGATGGAAATCATGAAAACTCAAAGCCTAAAGGAAGGCAGATGGTGTCAACCCAATGCAGCTTTTTCCTGTCTAGGGGAGTTAGCATTGGGGTCACACCTGAATCCTATGAAACCAAGCCTAACACACAGCCTCTTCCTCAATCTTAACATAGGGCAAGTCCCAAAACATTTCCATGCTTTCCATCACCAATCCACTGGGCTCTCTAACTATAAGAACTATTACTTGGGTTTCCAATTTAAAATGTTAGTCAGGAGAGAGCATATTTTAAATCAAATATACTCTCAGACTAAGACTCAACTTCCAAAAAGATAAACAGGTTCAATTTTGGTGAGTAGAATACAGTGAATCAGAAGAATTCAAATGGACTCCATTCAAGGTTCAAAAACAATCTCTCCAGAAATCAAAAAGTTGTCACCACCATATCCACATCACCGACCACACTTCACAGGTGGATATCATTTTCATATGTGCAAGGGGGCATTTGGAAGCTACATTAGCTCTTTCAGGTTGTGTGGAAACATTCAACAAACAACCCAAAAAAGTCATTAAGAAGGAGAAAATGTGACTGAGAAATGTGTTTGTGATAAAGAGATACACTGGCTCTGCCACAGTAGTCCATGTCTAAAAGATACAACAGATAAACAGCACTTGAGTGGCCTCGAAGAATTAATGTACTTCCCAAAGCCTTCCACAACTTGGATAGACGGATGTACCTGTCCTTATATGAGATACACTCAAGGAAAACTAAGCATACGCTGAAGTTTTGCATACACTGTCACTTGGTAGAGCCAGCCCTGAAATAAAAACCATAGTCAATCTTCTGTCATGTAAATAACAATCTTCTTAATTTATCTAATTGTGAGAGCAGCCATTTACATATTGAGGTATACTTCTTAAAACAAGGCAAAAGTAGAGCTTAAAAATTCATAAAATCTGACTCCTTCTCCAGTGACATATGACCAGATATTTTGAAGTTGTAGTGGTGCATTTCAAAAAGAAAAATAATAATTCAGGCCGAGTGCGGTGGCTCATGCCTATAATCCCAGCGCTTTAGGAGGCTGAGGTGGGTGGATCATTTGTGGCCAGGATTTTGAGACCAGCCTGGCCAACATGGTGAAACCCCATCTCTACCAAAAATACACAAATTAGCCAAGCGTGGTGGCACATGCCTGTAATCCCAGCTACTCAGGAGGCTGAGGCAGGAGAACCACTTGAACCCAGGAGATGGAGGTTGCAATGACAGAGTGAGACACCGTCTCAGAAAAAAAAAAAAAAAAAGAAGAAAGGAATGATAATTCAAACTCTCGAGGGTATCTGAGAACTCAGGCATTTTAATGGGTTCTCTGAACAAATATTTAAGGCACATAACAAGCTTTGACTTTTTCCAACAGCCTTTTGATTCTTCTTATGGTTATAGAAATGATAAACATTAATATCCAAAAGCAATTTGGGACGAAGAATGTGCTGACTTCAATCCTTGCAATGGAATGCAAACAAATGTATCCGTGGGTGACAGTAGCAGCTTTGCCTACAATGAATGATACACAGATTGCCAAACATCGATTATTCCCCAGCTCCAGTTAAATATACAGAAAACAACAAGCAGTAACATTTTCCAAAATCAAGAACACAGAAAATTTTGCAAAGGGAACCCCAAACTGGGCTTTAGTTCTACCAGCAACCAACTCATAACTGAAGCAAAACAACAACAACAGCAACAAAATATCAGTATTTCCCATGTTGTATGGCCATCTTTGCTTTCAAAATGCGAACAGTTACAATCTTTGCTACATCAGTAAGAAAATCTGGGTAGCCATAAAAAGGTTTATCACACAAACCTAGAAAGAGTCTTAAGGTTCATTACTGATCCATTACACAATGGCATTAAAGCACTGAACACTTACAGCCACTGCCTACCACCCACGCCATTTGTAATTCCCAGCCAAGTGGCCAATAATTCAAGGGACAGATGGACCATGAGATTTCAAATGGACTGACCTGAACTCTCGTGTTTAAAGAAGACAGGTTGAATTTGCCATTCAAATTGCAAATGATTCATCCTTCCCTTCAGTACTTAGACTCCTTGGTTATTTTTGCCAGCACCGTATCTACCTTTCCACTGTCAGAGAGATGCCCTTACCTGTGGTGGAGCAGCTGTACTGTGGATACTGTGTGAAAGCAATAGCCCTTTCTAGGCCATCTCTCTCCATCTCTTCAATTGCTTCTTCTGTTAAAGGATGCACGTACCGAAATCCAATATAGTATTTGTGAGGGGCTATTAGGAAGCACATGTGGAAAGGAGAAAGTGTTAATCTTTATATAGAATCCTCAGAGTCACCAAACATAATGCAATGCCCAGAACAAAGAACAGTTCATGTAATTTCCTACGGCACTGACGGTGAAGGCAAGTTTAGCATATTCCTTGGATCTTATCCACTCTTCAGCTGGTATGTGGACTTTTAATCATGACTTTCTAGGATCAGTACCCCACCCACAGACCTTTACTGCACAGTGGTTTTTAAAACTCAAACTTCTCTTCCTAATTCTCTGTTCTTGGCTGGCATAAGAGAGCCTCAAGAGAAAGGAGGAAAAAACAACACTTATTCTAAAATACAACTTCCCCTTGCATACCAGATACTATGGTAGACACTGGGCATTATTTTTTTAATCATTTAAACCTGATTTTTCAGATAAGGAAACAGAGACTCTGAAGGTTAACTGAACTACCCAAAGTCATACCTTGCAGGTGGTCGAGCTGGAATTAGAGCCTGGGTTTCCCACCCCATGCTTCTCACTCCTCCCAGGCCCCCCACCTCACCCTGCTCCTATTACCCAGTTCCCTGAACCCCCAGGCCACTTCGTTTATATAAAAAAATGCAAGAGCTCTTGGATACGTAAAAAAATTCATTGATAACAAATGATTAAAATGATTCTCCTCATTACACATATGAAACAGTGCTTAATTTGGAGGTGCCACGTGGGAGTGAAAGCCATTGTTCTTGGTACCTAAATGGCCCACGCCCGCTGCATATCCTCATGTTCTTTCCCTGTCCTTTCCCTGTCCTTTCACGAATACCCTCCTCTATCTTCTTTATCCTCCCGCATCTTCCTTTCCTGCAGTTCAAAAACATCCCCAGCACGTAATTGCTTAAGCATGTATAAAGTCATAAAACTACAAGTTTCCTAAACTGACTTAGTCTTGTTTCCTTGCCTTTTCATAGCATTACATATAACTTACACTCAGGGATGACAGTGAGAATCACTACATGAATGTCAGGTAATAATAAGACCATGATAATGTCACTGTCCAAACCATCAGCAGGGGCTGCAACTACGAATGTGACATAAATTGCCACAAGAAACATTTAGGTTAAAGTGAAGGAAAAGATGGGACTTTATCTCATTTATATCTAGATATATACAAGGATGACATTCCTCCTAACTTGACCCAGAGAACTAAGAGCCAAAGGAACACATTCCCAAGGGAGAAGCAGAATGCTATTAGGTGAGAGAAGCATATGTGTGCACAGAAAGGCTGGTCGGACTCAGTATTCTCTGGTTGGGTACTGCAAAAAAGAGGAAGCAAGTAAAACTGAATCATTTTTAGCACTCTGTCCATTTTCAGGCCACCAATTTCATGCTGTCTTGCATAAAATGGTGACTAGCAGTTAAAACATATCAGAGGACATGATCCCATAAGCAAACTCCAAATGACTGATTGCTCAAAGATTATGTGCTTTGTGCTAAAAACTGCCAACTATTACAATACCATCAAATCCCTTGAAGCAACTCTTGGTGATCTGAGCTGAGGTTTAGCAAGCAAGTGGAAACTGCTTTCAAATCTACTTTGAAACAATACGATGATCAGAATGATATCCCCAGTGCTGCAGGTCAACCGGCTTCTCACATTTTCTTTTCGCCTGTCCAGTATCTGAAGGTTACAGTCTAAATGCCTGGGGTCTGGGAGTTCCTCAAATCGTGTATACTAAGAGGTAGAAAGGCTGCACTTGCAGATAAAGACAGGGCAGGTGGCCACATTTTAAAGTGAGACAGAGTAAAATACCCTGGAAAGAACTGATAATGTTTTCTAAATGCTTTCTACAGACAACCTGTAAACACATATTGGAGAAAAGCGGCAATGTACTCTCCAACTGGGCATATCCTGAGGAACCAACAAACAGTGTTCACGAAGAACCCGTGTCCATCAGGGTGGGTTTCACAATGCAGCTGGCTGTCCCTGGAAGGACGCAAGGATAGGAAGGAGCCTCTCTGATGTTAACCAGTGCCACATCTCGTGGGCACATCTGGCCAGAGTGAGCCCAAAACACATCACTCACTGGCCTAGCCTAGCTACCCTCAGAGCAGCTGTTCAATGAACAGTCTTCAGCAAGAACTACTAAAAGACAGAGAAACTAGATTTTTAAACAGCAAAAACTTCATTAATTTAGCATGTATAATAGTTCAAATGTCTGACTTGTACATGATTTTTTGAAAGAAAAGTTTGAAATATGTAGCAAATGCTTCTTAATTTGTATCAGATCATGAACCCTGTGCCAATGATGAATTAAAAAGCTCATGTATATTGAATTTTTGTCATGTTAATGCCTTTCATGATTATCTCATTTAATTTTCACAAGGATCTAGGAGTTGGGTTCTGTTACCATCCCCATTTTCTAGCTAAGGCTTAGTGAAGTAAGTAAACTGCCTGAACCAGAGCAGGGAAGCCAACACCATCAGAGAATAGAACCCATACTCCTACCCATGCTGCATCCGGAAAAGAACAGAATTATTTCATGAGCAGCCCTTACTTACAGCTTCACTAAAAGCAGTTACAAGCTAAACAGTTAAACTATAATTTGTAAAGCATATTTGAGATTTAGACTTTCCATCACAAGATTACACTTCTTGTCTATTTCCATATCTATTCTCTACGTTTCTGCAATGCAATGTAACTACATGAAACCATTTCCTGATATAACTCACTGTCTTAGTTAACTGGTCAATTCTATGAAACCAGTGCAAGTCTCAAAACATCCACACTGGCTACCAAGCAACAACCCCTTCCCTAAAAAATGACAGCATGAAACGTGTTTATCTGTTTGCAATCATCACATTTTCTGGCCTAAAGAGAATTTTTCTTAATAGAAATAAATGAATAGACATAGTTCAAAAGTAAACTTTACAACTGGATAGGAAAGAAAGGATCAGAAGGGAAGAGGAATAAGAAGGAGATGGAGAGGTACCCCAGCAGCCTCACCAGAGACAGGAGGTGGCGGGAAGGATGCCCTTCTGTCTGTATTGCTTTTTCAAGTCTGACAACTCTACCAGAGCTTTAACTCCTGGGCTCAAGCAATCCTTCTGCCTCAGCCTCCCAAACAGCTGGGGTGTGCCCCACTCCCATGCTCACTGGGGTTCTTTATACTGATGGGTACTACAGTAACATAAAAACAGGAAAAATGGGAACCTTTCTGCCTCCTCTTCCTACTGAAGACAGCATAGCAATTGCAAATCTGGTTCACAATAACCCTTTTTTTTTTTTCTGAGACAGGGTTCACTCTGTTTCCCAGGCTGGAATGCAATGGCATGATCATGGCTCACTGCAGCTTCAACCTCCCTGGCTCAAGCGATCCTTCCACCTCAGCCTCACAAATAGCTGGGCCTACAGGCGTGTACCACCATGCCTAATTGTTGTTGTTGTTGTTGTTGTGTGTGTGTGTGTGTGTGTGTGTGTGTGTAGACAGAGTTTCACCATGTTGCTCAGGCTGGTCTCGAACTCCTGGGCTCAAGCGATCCACCTGCCTTGGCCTCCCAAAGTGCTAGGATTACAGGTGTGGGCCACCGTGTGAGGCCCACAGGAAACCTCTGATAATGATAAACTGTTAATGACTGGAGTTTGTTCTCTACTAAGTAGGTGTGAATGGAGGGCTGACATTTTAAAGGTGCACTGTGGCATGCACGGAGGAACTGCATAAGAAATGCCCTTGAGCCGCTTTCCGTGCCCATAGCGCTCACGCAAGCATGGTTAACGTCCCTAAAACCCACCGGACTTTCTGTAAGAAGTGTGGCAAGCACCAACCCCATAAAGTGACACAGTACAAGAAGGGCAAGGATTCTCTGTATGCCCAGGGAAAGCAGCGTTATGACAGGAAGCAGAGTGGCTATGGTGGGCAAACCAAGCCGATTTTCCAGAAAAAGGCTAAAACTACAAAGAAGATTGTGCTAAGGCTTGAGTGCGTTGAGCCCAAGTGCAGATCTGAGAGAACGCTGGCTATTAAAAGATGCAAGCATTTTGAACTGGGAGGAGATAAGAAGAGAAAGGGCCAAGTGATCCAGTTCTAAGTGTCATCTTTTATTATGAAGACAATAAAATCTTGAGTTTATATTCACTTCAGAAAAAAAAAGAAAGAAAGAAAGAAATGCCCTTGAGCCACAGCTGAAAGCAGGAAGCAAGCCGAATATGCAGAGGCACAGTTGAACAATTTTCGAAGTGAGGTGATCTGAGAAGGGGCCAGGGCCCTTTGTTACTTTGTGCCATGGGAACTGGTGGATTCTGAGAGCAGCTGGAGTGGACGCTTACTCGGTGATGTCAGAAAAGAGTGAAATGCTCCTTTTGGTCCTGCCTAGTGGAGCTGTTCTCCTTGAGGGTTCCCAGTGTCACACACCTATCCTGATCCCAAAGCTCTAAGATATATTTGCAATGAATGTAATTCATGTGTCCTAAGATGTACATTTTTTTGGTTTTAACATTTCTCATATCAGTCCAGTCTACAATAGATGGTGTCTTAAAATTAACTGGTAGTGCTTTTGTGTCTTAGTATTATACAAAAACAGGGTGTCCTGCAATCAATTGTGTCTTCGATGTGTTTAATACAGCATTTTTACTTCATCCATACATTTAGTGGTTCATTCTGCACACTATTATTCTGGATAGAGGTTCTCAGAGTGCATAATCCTCTTTTTGGTGCCACGTCCAACAAGGACCTTCAATACCTTACCATGGTGGTATTCTGAGAGCTGAAAGCATCACTGCGAGTTGCTTAGTGTCCTGTGGCTTCCATGATAGCTAGCTAATACTGCTCTAAATATTCTAATCAGCTATCCAACCAGAAAGAAAAGGCAATAGCAGGAGCCTCAATCCATTTCCCAAAGATTTCTTTCCAGTGTAATGATATATGCATCTTTTATTCATGGTATGTTGCTTATGCCTTATACTCTAGCTCAACTTAACAAACATCTCGAACTTCCTTTTGAAACTCATGTCCCAAATCCTTAGCTTTTTTTACTTGTAATGTAAGAAGTCACAGCAAAGGCTAAAGGTCAAGGGATAATGCCTGGAGACCTAAATTAAGTGACCATGTATTATGTAGAAATACCACAAATTGAGTTGCCAGTACATATGAAGCATTTAGCATCTACTACTCTTTTGAATTTCATAACTACTTCGAAAGAACTAATCTAGTTAAATGTTAATGAAGAAACACCATACCTGTGTTGGGGGACAGTTCATCCAGCAGCTTCACCATGCCCTCTCCCTGCTTGGAAGTCCATATCTTGATGGGGGATCCGCCTCCAATCCTGCGGTACTGCTCTTGAATCTTGGGGGTGCGGCGTTTGGCGATGAATGGTGCCAGCTTACTAAATCATTTAACATACAGGTAAGTGGATTTTATTCCACCTTAGCAACCTGAGAAATGTTTTCTACTCAATAAAAAAAAAAATAAGCAAAATTTTAGAGAGCCTAACAAGATTAAGCCTTTAAAACAGAAGCTTGAGGTCATTGACAATAGCCAGCTCTCTTGTTGTAGAATAAGGAGCTAAAGCTATACCCTCTCTGAGGAATACCCAGCTGTGCTCCACAAGCTGTTCCAGTAGCACACCTGAAGATTCAGGACACACAACACCCATGCAGAGAACCCTGGATGTGTGCCAGCTACTGGCGCAACACATTTTGATCCCACACCTAACGAGAACTAGGATATAAGACAAATGAAGTAGACATTTCTCTTAATTTAAAAAATAAAGTCTATTAATCTTATAGATACACTTGCATATAGGAGCAAAGATGTATGCACAAGAATGTTCACTGCAACACTGTAAACAACCTAATTGTCCACCACGAAGCATGGATTAAACAAATTAAGTTACAGCCATATGATGCAATTCTAAATAGTAATCAAAAAATGAGCCAGACCTATATATCGATATAATGTTATGAAACAAGATACAGTGTTAATTTTACACATTCACAATAGCAAAGACTTGGAACCAATCCAAATGTCCATCAATGATAGACTGGATTAAGAAAATGTGGCACATATACACCATGGAATACTATGCAGCCATAAAAAAGGATGAGTTCATGTCCTTTGTAGGGACATGGATGAAGCTGGAAACCATCATTCTCAGCAAACTATCGCAAGGACAAAAAACCAAACACCACATGTTCTCACTCATAGGTGGGAACTGAACAATGAGAACACTTGGACACAGGAAGGGGAACATCACACACCAGGGCCTGTCATGGAGTGGGGGGAGAGGGGAGGGATAGCATTAGGAGATATACCTAATGTAAATGACGAGTTAATGGCTGCAGCACACCAACATGGCACATGTATACATATGTAAAAAAAAAAAAAAAAAAAGCAAAGTTTCAAATATAGTACATAAGTACCTTCACATTTGTGTAACAAAGTGGGGGACGGTGTGTGTGTATGTATGTATGTGCATGTGTGTGTGTGTATGTATGTGTATGCTTGGATATGCATGGACTATTTCTGGATGTAACAGCGCTTTCCTCCAGCTGGATAACTGGGAGTGCAGGGTGAAAGGGACACTTGCCTTTTACTGTAATTACTTTTATACTATTTGTAGTTTTTATCGCATGCATGTATTAATTTTTCATAATAAAAATCTATTTTGAAAGAAAAAGGAGAGAAGGAAGAAGGGAAAGAAGGATGAAAGGAAAAGAAGGGCAGCAACAATCCATATTTATAGTACAAATGAATAATAATCATTGCTTCCCTGAGTGTTAATCAGCCGTTAAGTGCCAAGTACAAATACATCTTTAAAAATCTTTAAAGGTACTTATGCTATGTCAAGACAACTGCAACTTCCAGGGCTCTGGGGAGCAAAGGGCTCAAGGAGAATCCTCACTAACTTATTTGCTCTCTCCCCCTGCAATTTTCTGATACCATATCCTTCAGATATCCAATAGAAAACAATGCTGCTGTTTAACCATTACCAGATATGCATTAAAACTATTTACTGGTTTGAAACTACAGAATTGAGAGACACATGTCAATGTAGTGCCAAGGTTATAATCAAGGTGTTTATATATATCTCACTTCTGAATAGGAAGCGTCATGAGGTCTCGGTCCAAGAAGAGTCTCAGAAGGAAGTCGTGAACATCTCCAAGAGTTTCAGGGCCTCCCATGTTTAGCATTAATATTCCAGTTTTTGGCTTCCTATATAAAATAAAATACAACAGTTGATTTGTCACACTTCTTATTTTCTTCCAGGGTGGAATCTTGGTTCAGCCAGCAAACTCTTATCTAATCTGTTACGTACAAAGGTAAATACTACAGCTCTTTTCACTGCCATCACATGGATACCTATTCAGGGACATCTGTGGCCTCCAGTTCCCCATGGTCCCAGCTCAGACTCGGACCTTTGTCTTTTGGCTTAATCCATGATATCAGTCTTCACTCAGCTGGAAATGTTTCCCTTTTAAAGTCTCAGCCTGAACAGAGATCGAATCTTTAGGGACTGGGAGTCAAGGTAGAAATCTAAAATTGTCTTGCGGCTAAAGCACCTGTACATGTGAATGCCATACGAATACAGAGGTTACCTGACCTCTCCCAACTTGAGGTTTCCTCATCTGGAAAACAGCACCCACCACCTACTCAAAATGCTGTTTTGAGAGTTCAGTGGGTAACATCTTCAGTCACTTAGCATGTGCTGGCACACGGTAAGTTCTACTCTACACAGGGCAGGGTTCCCCCATAATTTTAAATCTCCACAGTCTAATACCAGCCCATCCCCACTCTTGCATCTGCTCCTGTCTCTTTAGTCAAGTATTAAATTAAATGACTACTGACTGAAATTATTTTTTACATTTTATTTTTGAAATGGAGTCTCACTCTGTCACCCAGGCTGGAGTGCAGTGGTGCAATCTCAGCTCACTGCAACCTCCGCCTTCCAGGTTTAAGTAATTCTCTTGCCTCAGCCTCCCAAGTAGCTGGGATTACAGGCACCCAGGCTAACTTTTGTATTTTTAATAGAGATGGTGTTTCACCATGTTGGTCAGGCTGGTCTCAAAATCCTGACCTCGGGAGCCCACCTCGGCCTCCCAAAGTGCTGGGATTACAGGCATGAGCCACCACACCAAGACTGACTGAAGTTATTGCTTGCTCCTCTGCTTCCTTCTCCAGGACCTCCCTCTATTCCTTCATCCATGGCTCCTGTTATGATAAACTTCTCCTCTCCATCCTGCATGTAAATTCACTGTGTAGATAATTCCTGCAAGAACCGGTGCTAACGTTCGAATTAGTCCCAGGCTACAGAATCAACCCCTGAATGAACAGGAAAAAGCAAAAAGAAAGCAGAGCTCCATAACAAGTTTTACGTCAAGCAGCTTCTGGAAACTTAAAAAAACAAAGTACTATGCAAAAATGTAAACCTAAAATCCAGATCACGCTCCGGAGTCAACACAGCCCAAAGTGAGCCAGGCCAGGAGCTCCCCACTCCAAAGCCCCGCCAGAGGGCAAGGTGAAGCCGGTGCAGGACCAGGTGCCTCTGGTATGCTGCCAGGAGCCACCAGAAGACCTTGTGTGTCCCCATGAACAGGTAGCCATGGGATGGCAATAACTGGGGAGCTAAAGAACAAGGAGCATTTCTTCCATTCATTCATTCATCTTTTTTTCATTTTTAAAAATTGACACATAACTCACATACCATAAAATTCACCATCATCTGAACAATTCAGAGGTTTCTAATACATAAGGAAGGGCAGGAAACCATCACGACTAACTCCAGGACATCTTTACCCCACAAAGAATCTTGTATCCATTAAAGCCACTCCCCGTTCCCTCCCCTCTCACCCTTGGCAACCACTAATCTACTTTCTGGGTCTATAGATTCGCCTATTCAGGACACTTCATAGAAATAGAATCACATGATTGTGTCTGGTTTTACTCAGCATAAAATGTTCATGATTGTGTCTGGTTTTACTCAGCATAAAATGTTCATGCTACGTGTCGTAGCGTGAATCAGTACACTTCACTCCTCTTTATTGCTAAATAATATTTCATTATATGGTAATACCCTCTATTCACTTTCAATAAAGCAGCTGAAAAATAACCAGGCTGAAGTTTATCTAAACACTGTTATTATGAATGCTGAGGGGTCTACTTCCTGAATCTCCTGCACCAGACTACCTCTGACTACTGCAGTTACTGAACCAACGCTGCTGAGACAGAGCCTGTATAGAAAAACATTCTTTATGTGCTCGAAAACTAATGATACTATGATGACATCTTTTTTGTTTTTGTTTTTTTGAGACAGGGTCTCACTCTGTCACCCAGGCTGGAGTACAGTTGCACAAACAAAGCTCACTGCATCCTCGACCTCCCGGGCTCAAGTGATCCTCCTGTTTCGGCCTCCTGAGTAGCTGGGACCACAGGCACATGCCTCTATGCCTGGCTACTTTTAAAATTTTTTATATAGACGGAGTCTCGCCGTGTTGCCCAGGCTGGTCTCAAACTCCTGGCTCAGGCTCCCAAAGTGCTGAGATTACAGGTGTGAGCCATTGCCCCAGGCTTATGATGACATCTTAATGGGCAATTTTTAAACAATTATTAACAACATTTGGCAATAATGTAAGGCAGCAGGGGATGTCAAATGTAAACAGGTGGGCACTGTTTTCTTGATCAAACCTGTTGTAAGTGGATGAGGTAAAAATCTGAATTCTCAACCTAATTTTTCAGAATACGAATCAATTCCTGGGGAAGGAGAAATATGGCATTACAATGAGGTCAGGGATTTTCTCATTTATACCCCATTATAAAGATTAACTAAGGTCCCTTTCCACATCATTGCCTTCGACCAGGGTTTCTCAACCTCAGCACTACTGACGTTTGGGGCTGGAGAGTCCTTTGTTGTACAGGACTGCCCTGTGCAACGCGGGAGGCTTAGCAGCATACCTGGCCTCTACCTGTAGATGACAACAGCACACACCCCACCCCAGTGTGACAACCAAAAATGTCTCCAGACATTGCCAAACTTGCCCCAGGAGGCAAAAATGCCCCCTTCCCCCTATTGAGAATCACTGTCTTAGAGAAAGAGGGCTTAATCCCCTTTTAAAAAAACCAAGCAACTGCACTGAAGATGTGGTTGTTATATAACTCTTCCATGCTCGAGTCCTACAACTGCATTAACGGGTGTGTTAAGTTTTCTTTCCTTGATATTTGAAAATTCCAGATGCATTATTTTGTGAAACTAATATTCCTTTAATCTTTCTACTTAGACCACCAGTCTTCTCCTGGGATCCTGTCTTTTGCCCTCAAAATCTGTGACTCACAATAAATTAAGTGCATTTTCCCATGGATTGCTGCCAGTTAACAGATTACTGGTTAAAAAACCTCAGGCTACAAGACTTACCTAAGCCACAGATGGTATCAGTGTGCAAACGGGATTTAGAGCTGTTTTTCATCTATAACACCTGAGCTCAGAACAAGAGTGGCTTTAAAGGGGATGCTAGTCTGCCCTGCTCAGGGTTTTGCAAACGCATGTTGATCTTACACATGAAAGAGACGCACACGACTTGAAAATACCTAAATACACATGCACTTAATTCAAAACTGTGTTGTGCATGATGAATAGCGCATTAGTAAGCCCCAGTCTGACACCCCTCTATTCCAGAATGTGAAGTGAAAGCTTTAGTCAAGGGTCTCCATCTCCTCTCCCTCCAGACAGAATACACCTGAGACCAAGGTCTGAACGTTCATGTTCCGTTTGTTTGAATATAAAAGTGTATACAGCAAAATATATTTAAAACTTCTCACTTGGAAAGGTTTCAACATTTTGCCATTTTTTATATCCCAGGACTCTCAAAATACAAGGTTTTTCCGTGAAATATTAAATGTACGTAATAGAAACTTAAGCTTGTCAATTAATAAACAATAATTCTATTCTACTCTATATGGTCAGCCTCAAGAAAAAGTAGTAAGATCCCAGCTCTTCATTAAACCTCTAAGATATGATTGGCCTGTGGGTCTATGACGCCTCTAGAACAGAATTTGGCGAACTATAGCCCATGCACTAAATCTGTGTACACGCATACACCCCTACTGCCTGTTTTTGTAAATAAAGTTTTACTGGAACACAGCTCCCTTCATTGTTTATGTAATATTTATGGCTGCTCTCACACTACAACAGCGGAGTTGAATAGCAGCAAAAGAGAGAGTTGGGCCTACAAAGCCTGAAAAATTTACTACCTAACCCTTTACAGAACTAATCTGTCAACTCCTAGCCTAGTGTAGTGTCTACTCTAGTATTGCAGTCTAGTCCCGCCCAAGCATTAAGCAGCACAATGCCTTCATAATGTCTTCCACCAGAAGAATCCACAAAGACACTCACTGCTTCACCATTTCTAATATTAAAAAACTAGAAATCACCTACGTGTCCCAGAATGTTGGACAGGGTAGTTTATGACTTAATAAAATACTCTTCAGTTACTAAAATAATATAGACAAATATTTATATGATGATAAAGTAAATAAAAAGAGGGCATTATAAATATATGATGTACAGTATGGTCACATCTTGCTAAATACATACAGAATGAATATTAATAGTCATACAGACAAAATTGGCCTGGCTGGTCGCTCACACCTGTAATCCCAGCACTCTGGGAGGTTGAGGCAGGAGGACTGCTTGACCCCAAGAGTTCAAGACAAGCCTGAGCAACACAGTAAGACCTCGTCTCTATTTTTTTTTAAGAAGAGAGAGAGAGAAAAAATATTGGGTGGTAAGATTATTCATAATGTTTATTTTTTTTTTTTGCCTATCTGTATTCTCTAAAATGATCCCATTTATTTTATATAAATATGATCTAAAGTTACTTAGTAGAATTTAAAGATTTTCATTTAATTTTAATAATATTAAGCCTACTTATATTAATGAGTTGCCACTAGAATAACACACAAATGAAATAATTTTTCTTCTAGGATTCCAAACTGAATCAGTTCTTCAGTTTCTATCAAATCCCAACCCTCAGTACATATGGCTGAGGTGGGAAGAGGGGCTGGGAGGGGCAAGGAGAAATGGAATGGGCCGTGCTTGGCAGGCTGCCAGATGAAGAAGGTATCTAATGCCCATCCCCAACTAACCTCAGGTTACACAGTACTCAATCATCATACCCATGATCATATAGCAAAAAATAATATACAATAAGAAAATTTTGGCCAGGCGCGGTGGCTCACGCCTGTAATACCAGCACTTTGGGAGGCTGAGGCGAGCGGATCACGAGGTCAGGAGATCGAGACCATCCTAGCTAACATGGTGAAACCCCATCTCTACTAAAAATACAAAAACAAAAAATTAGCTGGGTGTAGTGGCGGGCACCTGTAGTCCCAGCTACTCGGGAGGCTGAGGCAGGAGAATGGCGTGAACCCGGGAGGCGGAGCTTGCAGTGAGTCGAGATTGTGCCACTGCACTCCAGCTTGGGCGACAGAGCAAGACTCTGTCTCAAAAAAAAAGAAAAGAAAAAGAGAAAATTTTGGTTCTGGCCAGGCACAGTGGCTCATGGCTCATGCCTGTAATACCAGCACTTTGGGAGGCCATGGCAGGAGAATTGCTGGAAGCCAAGAGTTCAAAAGCAGCCTAGGCAGCAAAGTGAGACCCCATCTTCACAAGAAAAAAAATTTTTTTTAATTAGCTGGGTGTGGTGGCGTGCACCTGTAGTCCTAGCTACTTGGGAGGCTGAGACAGGAGGATCGCTTAAGCCCAGGAGTTCAAGGATGCAGTGAGCCATGATCACACCACCACACGCCAGCCTGGGTGACAGTGCTACACTCATTCTCAAAATAAAAACGGTGGCTCACGCCTGTAATCCCAGCACTTTGGGAGGCCAAGGTGGGTGGATCACTTGAAGTCAGGAGTTCGAGACCAGCCTGGCCAACATGGTGAAACCCCATCTCTACTAAAAATACCAAATTAGCTGGGTGTGGTGGCATGCACCTGTAATGCCAGTTACTTGGGAGGCTGAGGCAGGAGAATGGCTTGAACTTGGGAGGTGTAGGTTGCAGTGAGCCAAGATCAAGTCACTGCACTCCAGCCTGGGTGAAAGAGCAAGACTCCCTCTCAAAAAAAAAAAAATTACAGGCTTACAGCTGTATTCCCAGCACTTTGGAAGGCCGAGGCAGGCAGATCACTTGAAGTCAGGAGTTTGAGACCAGCCTAGCTAACATAGTGAATTCCCGTCTCTACTAAAAATACAAAAATTAGCCGGGTGTGGTGGTATGTGCCTGTAATCCCAGCTACTCGGGAGGCTGAGACATGAGAATTCCTTGAACCCGGGAGGTGGAGGCTGCAGTGAGCTGAGATTGTGCCACTGCACTCCAGCCTGAGAGACAGAGTGAGACTCTCTCAAAAAAAAAAAAAGATATATATATACATATATATGTATATATATATATATATATATTCATACCTGTATAATTTTCATCAAACAATGTGTGATCTAGCAGAAAGGTCATGGAGTTAAATAGGTCCCAGCTACTTTCTCTCACTCTGCCTGATGTTAAAGGGTGCTGTTTCTATGTACTCATCTCGATAACTTCCCTTTATAGAGTCTTCTGTTGCCTCTGTACAGAGGAAGTCTTGGGAGCAGTTGTGACTCCTGTTACTAAAGAGGACCCTTGCAATAATGCCATGCCTACTGCCAGCCACCAGCAGCAGAAGAGGTGAGGTATGAAACGTGTACTTCACTTCTTTAATAGATGATAAATCCTATTACTTCCTTTATAATTACGTTCACTGTGTTAAGGGATGAAAAACAATACTCTAGTTTCCTATAGAAATTCTTGGTAGATCAGTTATTCATTATCCTGTATAGAACATACATTTCATAGGCATAATTATGTTAGGTTCGTAAATACATTTCCAGTATATATAATTTGTGTTATGTGACATATTCCAGAACCAAATTCTTAACACAATTTGCAGACTGTTTGTACTCAACTCTGTGTCTTTTAAGAATAGCCCTGTTGCGGGGAAGGATCCAGTGGGGAAGGAGGGTGTAAAATCTATGGTTTAACAGCTGTTGAAAGGAAGCCAAGAAAATCGCTCCTTCCACACTGGCTTTTCCCAGCACCTTTCCTCCTAGGCAGCTTGTGTCTACTGGTGTCTGCATCGATAAAGAGAAATTCTTATTTGTACCTGATGTTAGACTCATACCTCTTCTGCAGTTGAACTTGAGGTTTTGCACCCTGGGCATGCTGGGCTGTTTCTGTGGCGGCAGCCGCTGCAGCTGCACCTGACTTCCACCTCCATGGCTGACAGACCCTCCAGCTGCTGGACGCCACTGTGACAAAAGTAAAGTGCTCGCATGAAATCTAGCTAGAAAGTAATTTCTTCTGAAGAGGTCCTCAGAGCATAATTCCTGACTTTCAAATTTAAAGAGATGCCATGGCAGAAATGATTTTCCTAGCATTTCTCTGCAGGCAGGTAAAGGAACTTAAGGCCTCTCCAAGGGGATGGGGTGGAGGATCGCTCCCCTAGGATGGCCGATGAGAGCCTGCAGAGAAGCATTTTAGAAACTACACACACCTCCTCTCCCCACCTCGGCTGCAGATTTTGATACAATGCCTCACGAGAACCCCTGCATGAGACCAACATGACTGACAGTAGCGTGCTGCTCCTGTGGAAGGAGAAGGGGCTGCAGAAAAGTGAAAAGCCGCCAATTTCGGGAGTGGCAAGTGGGCCAGTTTTCAAATAGCTGCAGTTCTCCTTTCTGCCTCCAAGGCTTCTTCAGAAAGCACTGGTGCTGAGAACCCAGTAGTGCCCTTGAACCTTGACAAGGGGCCTCTGCTTCCCAGGGCCTGTTCTGGCCCTCCTCCCACTGCACCCCACCCCGCGGGGTATGCAGTCTCTACCACCAAGGAGACATGCCACCCCAGGAGTCCACATCCCACGTGCCAGACCAGGCTCCCAGCGCCCCAGGATTCCCTGTCCCCCAAGCTCCACACCCACTCCCAGGGTCTGTGCAGGCATCTTTTCGGATCCATCCTCCTGAGGGAGGTTGTGCCATCAGTGTATCAAGTCTTGACCTGAATGGTGGCCAAGGGATAACTGTTTGCAGGGGCAAGAGTGGAACTGGGCATGAAGATAGAGAATCCATCCAGGCTGTGTGTGAGGCTCCCTACAAGGCCAGAAAGAGCCGGCGGCAAGAAGAGAAGCAGGAAAGCGTGTGAGTCAGAGGCAACTCTCCAAAGGCCTCTACATTTCTGCAGGAGCTCGGAGAGTTCAAGAGCTCACCCTTCCAGGTTGTGATCAAGGTCTATTTGTCAACACAGGAGGACAGAACGTATTTCCCAGTTTGTTAGCTTGCTATATCCCACATACCATATATGTGCCTTCAAGTATACCCTTGTCCTGGGCCCCACAGGAGGTGGCAGTGGGCCTGAAGAACCCACCCGAATTGAGGAGATCATGTGCCATACTCAGCTGTCATATGAAGAGTACTGGTCTTTAAACATCCAGTGAAATGAAACTGAAGCCATATAGGAAGTACTGAAGATGGCCATGTGAGAGGGCGGTTACTATGGCGCCTGGTGCTATGCACATGACCTTCCCCATTCTCAAACCAGCCGGTTAGAAACCAGCTTGCGATCAGTCTCCTTCTGCCCTCCTACTCCTAAGAGGCAAAGGTGCCCTGAGGAGGAATTCAGGCTGTGGGTCAAGCAGCTCTGACTCTGAATTCAGCTCTGCCACTTACTAGCAATGTGACCTGAGGCCAGGTCTTCCTGAGCCTGTTTCCCCACCTGTAAAATGATACCTTGCTACAGGCATTCTTGTAAGGAGTAGTAGAGCAGAGGAGTGAAGCGCTCTGCAGTGTCCACCATGTGATTAGTGCTGGTGTTAGTTTCAACTGTCAGTTTCTAGAGGACGGGAACTATACCTGCTCTGATTTTATCCCCTAGCATGTCTGTAAAACGTAAGAGAATTATATCTCCAGGCCATTAGATTTCCAACCATCCAGACTGTGCACATTCCCAGCAGAGCCAATTATGTCAGCTTATGCTGAATAATCTTTACCAACTCAAAGTGGAAGTGCAAAGATTCCATAGAGAAGTTCGATTCCATCTGGTTTGAGTTGGTGTTTTTTTTTTTTTTAAAAAAAAAAAAAAAAAAAAAGAAATTCAATTCAAACCAACTCACATCTCCTTTTTTACATAAGTTTAATTCCGAACTTCATCGTGGGATTTAACCAGGTTCCTAATCATGCTGCAATGTCCCTAATTCCTTATATGAGTGAGATTGTATCAGATTCCATGGGCTATGAGAATAAAACCTTGGCATTCCACAATTTGACTGCTGGTACAAGTTTAGCATCCCAAACGTGAAAATCCAAAATCCAAAATGCTCCAAAACCTGAAACTTTTTGAGCACTGGCATGACACTCAAAGAAAATGCTCACTGGAGCATTTTGAATTTTAGATTTTCAGATTTGGAATGCTCAATCTGTAAGTATATTCCAAAACCTAAAAAAAATCTGAAATCCAAAACATCTCTGGTCCCAAGCATTCAGGATAAGGGGTACTCAACCTGTAATAAAATGACATTTCCTCCTTCAAACCTAAAAAAAGGAAGGAGTGCCAGGTGTGGTGGCTCACACCTGTAATCCCAGCACTTTGGGAGGCTGAGGTGGGAGGATCGCTTGAGCCCAGCCATTTGGGGGCAGCCTGGGCAACATAGCAAGACACTCGTTTCTACACAAAATTTAAGGAGTTAAAAAAAAAAAGAAAGGCTGGGCGCAGTGGCTCACGCCTGTAATCCCAGCACTTTGGGAGGCCGAGGCGGGTGGATCATGAGGTCAGGAGATCAAGACCATCCTGGCTAACACGGTGAAACCCCATCTCTACTAAAAATACAAAAAAAAAAAAAAAAAATTAGCCAGGTGTGGTGGTGGGTGCCTGTAGTCCCAGCTACTCGAGAGGCTGAGGCAGGAGAATGGCATGAACCCGGGAGGCAGAGCTTGCAGTGAGCCGAGATCGCACCACTGCACTCCAGCCTGGGTGACAGAGTGAGACTCCGTCTCAAAAAAAAGAAGAAGAAGGAAGCGGTGGGGAGGGACTAGATTTTCCAACTAGTAGATGAGGATTACCTAATAAATTTGGGAGCTAGTAGCTTTTCAAGCTGCGTAACTATTACCATGTCCTACTTACAAAATTATTTTCTCCATGGTTCTCCAGATTCTCAGAGAGGAGAATGATGTTGCTACCAAGGGACCCTTTCCACCCAGGTTTGTTAATACACTCACCCTTCAAGGACTCATCCAAAACACTCCTCTCCCCTAATGATCTGAAGATTCTAGAAAAATGAAGAGTGTCTCCTACCAAACAATTAGCATTTGTCCTGGCTAAAGGAGTTTAAAGTAAACATTCAAAGGGCCAACTGAGACTCTGGAAAAGACTCAGCTCACAGCTGAAGAGAATCTGATAGCACAGGCAGCACTGCGTGGCGTAGAGAGTACGTGTTCGGAAACCAGAGAGATCTGAGCAGAAATCCCACACGGGACCAAGAGGCCGTATGGCTGGGCCTGGGCAACTCACTGAGATGCTGCGAGTCTCACTTTTCTCATCTGCAAAATAGCGATAAGGCTACTTCTGCAGGGCTGCTGTGAAGATAAGACAGGAAAAATATGTCCAGCCCCAAGAGCAATGCCTTGCCACACTGCATGTGGTTAAGCAAAGGGGTGAAGAATATCCAATAGTACAGACTTGCCCATTTATGAACTAAGACCAAGTAATTCTGCCCCTCCTCCTTACATGGGTAACTGATCTACCTTTAGAAGGCCTACAAACAGGCTGGGCATGGGGGCTCATGCCTGTAATCCCAGCACTTTGGGAGGCTGGGGCAGGAGGACTACTTGGGCCCAGGAGTTTGAGACTAGCCTAGGCCACGTGGAGAGACCCTATCTCTATTTTTTTAATTAAAAAAAAAGAGGAAAAGAAGGCCTACAAGCAATAAAAATGATCAAACCGAGAGATAAGCAGCAAAACAGAAGATGACATAAGAAAACGAAACTTCACCGGGCACAGTGGCTCACGCCTGTAACCCTAGCACTTTGGGAGGCTGAGGCGGGCAGATCACAGGTCAGGAGATTGAGATCATCCTGGCTACCACAGTGAAACCCATCTCTACTAAAAATACAAAAAATTAGCTGGGTGTGGTGGCACGCGCCTGTAGTCCCAGCTACTTGGGAGGCTGAGGCAGGAGAATCCCTTGAACCTGGGAGGCGGAGGTTGTGGTGAGCTGAGATCACGCCACTGCACTCCAGCCTGTTGACACAGCAAGACTCCGTCTCAAAAAAAAAAAAGAAAACAAAACTTCATAACTCCTGCAGTGGTGGACACCTGTAGTCCCAGCTACTTGGAAGGCTGAGGCAGGAGGCTCACTTGAGCTCAGGAGTTCAAGACCAGCCTAGGCAACAGAGTGAGACTCGGTCTCAAAAAAAAAAAAAAAAAAAAAAAAAACTCTCAAAAAACAAACTTCATAATTCCTGGACAAATCCAATAGGTTATCATTCAGAAGTATACCTATGACTTAAGAAGTTCCTAAGTTATGACTTCATGTTGTTGCAAAAAGAAATAAAGAAAAAGGAAAAACAGAAAAAAAAAGTTCTTAAGTATCAACTGGTTCTTCAAAACCAAATTAATATTTTGGATCCTTGCGGGTGAGACAGAAGAAGGTAGAAGGCGAGATACACAAGTACTGAAATCTATAATGGCCCTTTTCTATCACATAGGAGATGAGGATTACTTCAAAAGTACTTATAAAATATGCACCATTTTAAAATTAACCTTATAGAAATAAGGTTCTATATTGTAACTATTAATAAACATAGTGGGTACTTCAAAATATTGGTTAGTTGCTGATATGGAGCCAAAATGTTCTAATGTCTTTTATGTAAACCCTACAACTCTTTTATTATCCTGGAATTGTTTTTCTAATTACATAAGACAATATATGCTCAGTGAAAAAAAAAGTTTGGAGGGCCAGGCACACTAGATCATGCCTGTAGTCCCAGCTACCAGGGAGGCTGAGGCGGGAGGATCACTTGATCCCAGGATTTCAAGGCTGCAGTGAACTATGATGGCACCACTGTACACCAGCCTGGGCGACAGAGCAACACTCCATCTCTTAAAAAAACAAAACAAAACAAAACAAACAAACAAAACGTTTAAAGTTTGGGAAGAAAAAGGCACCAAGGAAAAAAATAATTTATATAGATAGCTAAATAGACAGATAATATATGGCCCACTCCCGGAAGCTTCTTATTAATTCTGTGATATGCTAAATACGTAAAGTATAAAACTTTGCTTTTCCACTTTTACTTTCAGAACTCATTTTCAGAAATAATCCTCAGTGTTTTCTCACACAGAAGTTGATCTTTTCCTATCAATCAAAATGATAAATTATTATAACTACACCTTCAAATCAAAGTCTGTAACACAAATAGACTCCAAATCTACTTCTGCTAGAGTTTCTGAATCCTTCCACTTTTAACCTAGACTACAAATAATTTAAAGTTTCACATATTGTTCCACAACCTCAAATCTAGGACCTGTCAGACTTTATTTGCCACAGGAAAGGTCAGTGAAAGAAAAGATTAGTTTAATACTTCTTTCAGCCCCACGACTGGCACTGCGCTGCCTCTTCTTAAAAAACAATGCCCTTTGTTCCCCAGCGCCCTTAGTGAGCTAGCCTCATTGTACACTGGGTCCTTATTATTTTCCTAACAAAGGCACCTCTAATGAGATATGGAGGTTCAGAGGGGATTCTCTCCACTCCAAGTAGGTGTCAGACTGATGAACTTCTTAGAAAAATATGTCCAGTCTGAGTCACCGTTCAGATGCATTAAATAAGCATCTTATTTGTGTGTGGCAGCCTTCTACATGAATGGCTAGACATCTTGAGGATGGCTGTGTACCTACTGTGTGCCAGGCAAGGTGCTCATGTTCAAGGCAAGCCTTAAAAAAAAAAAAATTCGGATTTCAATGTACATTTACCAAAGCTCTGGCGAGGTTAGGTGCCTTGTTCAAGGTGTCACAGTTGGAAATGCTGTCCCAGCCAGGTGTGTGCGATCCACAGTCCCATCAGTTCATCCTGTGGTCAAAACCTATTCACGGTTTACATCAGAAACGTGGGAGGCTGTTCGTGGGTCTTACAAGTTCCCCAGATATCTCTAGAAAACGCTAGCCCAGGCTGCCCCACGGTGGATCCCGCTGCTAAGGAGAAGTGGGCACAGAGGGACCAAGGACCATGGGCTTTCCTCAGCAGGGAGGGAACTGCAGGGCAGATGTCCATGATGGTGATGATGATGATACCTTCCTTACTGTCCTCTATGGCAGGCCCATAACATACCTTCCCTCGCGTAATCTTCTCAACAGTCTGGTTACTGTAGGTGACAATAACCAAGGCTCTGGGAAATTCCAGCCACTGCTCCAAGCCACCCAGCCGACCGATGGGACTTGAACCTGTGCCTCCTGGATCCAGGCGCCCTCCCCGCGGCCTCCCGAGCCCTGAGTGCTGCCCTCACCCCTCCCTTCTCCGCGACGCCCCTCGCTCGGTTGCTCGCAGCATCCCCAAGGCCGCTCCCGGAATCCCCCGGGCGCCAGGGCCCGGGCGCCAGCTGCCCGCTCTGCCCACGCCTTCTCAGGGACACTGGCCCCGGCGACCGCCGCGACAGACCCACTTACGCGGATCGCGGAGCAGGGCGCCCGCGGCGCGCAGGGCCGCAGCCATGTTTGCGCCGAGTGAACGCATTGCCGGGGCAGCCTCGGCCCGAGTCCGGGCTCCTCCCGCGGCGGCGCGCCCAGGTGTCCGCCCAGCAGTGGCCGAGCCGGGTAGCGATCCCCACGCGCGTCCCCAGCCCCCTGACCTCGCGCCCTCCCGGCGCGCCCGCTCATTCGCTGCCGGGCCGGGGCGGGCGAGGCCAGGCAGAGACACGCCCCTCTCGGAGAGCCCGCCCCAGCTGGGCGCCGCTCCCTGCGTGAAAACGGGCGCGGGGACTGAGCTATGAGCCCGCTCCCCACCACCATCGCAAGTTACTGCAAAACCTGCTGGACTCCTAGTTGCGTGCCCTGATTGCATCTGCCAGACTAGCGAAGTCAGGATCCTCAGCCGTGACTCAGCAAATAACTTTTTTCGATGTTTCCATTACTATTATTTAGATATAAGGATGCTTTTGCCTCAGTTCTCCAGTTTGCCTGCCTAGTCACAGCACAAGTGTGCAGATCCTGTTTTGTTTTGCTTTATTTTCAGAATAGAAAAAGGGATTATTCAGTTTCTCTGCACCCTCTCTGTGCAGCTGAATTTGACAGGTGAGACTCAGAAGAGCATTAGGAAAAGTGAAGGCCAGCCTGGCAAGTGCATTTCTTGGAGGGACGGTATGATGAGGTTTGTCTGTATCATATCCGCGCATCTTCCCAGTTTAGCCGCCCGCCCTGCCCCCAAGGTGGCACACTGAGACCATGGGGAGGAACAGGCGCACCTTTCATTCCTACGCCTCCGCCAGCCCACCCTGCCTATATGTGTTCAATGCATTGTGGAGTAGGAAACCAGCCCTTGCTACAGAAAGGTCTCAGGCATCGGTATTCATTGAACAAATATTGAGCACCTACTATGTGCATTGGGAAAACAGTAGTGAAAAGAGCAGACGGGGGTTTACATGGGGTTAGGGGAGACACAGAAAATAATCACA
The DNA here is from genome assembly GCF_028878055.3 of Symphalangus syndactylus. Taxonomy (NCBI): domain Eukaryota; kingdom Metazoa; phylum Chordata; class Mammalia; order Primates; family Hylobatidae; genus Symphalangus; species Symphalangus syndactylus. The sequence continues at coordinate 28,957,401 of NC_072423.2, read as the reverse complement.
ATATGTAATACTTTGAATGATGGAGCCCTTCCACGGCCTCCCCTCTTCTTTTTCCCTCTCAGGAAAAAGTTGGTCCTCCTGATGGTTATAAGCCCAATGCAAAATGTCAAATTAAATGGATAGCCTTTCATATTACCTACAAGATCTTCATATCCAAGCGGATGTCCTGAGAAAAGCACAGTAAAACCTGCTCTAGGTATCAACCCACGTTCCTTATATGTGTGGCTAATTCTCTACCCTCATAACAAAAGTTATAGTCTTCTTAAGTTGCCCTGTAAAGAGGTGATCTTCATGGATAACATACTTCTCTACCTACAGTCTGAACCCATTTTTGTTGTTGTTGTTGTTTGTTTGTTTGGTATTTCCAGTAGATACAGAGTTTTGCCATGTTGGCCAGGCCAGTCTCGAACTGCTGACCTCAAGTGATCCACCCACCTCGGCCTCTCAAAGTGCTGGGATTACAGGCGTGAGTTACCATGCGCGGCCTGAACCCATTTCTTCTAAAGAAACTAAATTAAAAGGCTGCACACCTCACAATGCTGTGCTGGCAGACGTGTAAAGGCCAGAGAATAAAATGGCCAGGGGTGTTAGATGTCTGAGTTATGAAGGCTCTTCTTGTCCCCTCTGGAAGGCCCTGGAGAAAGTCATCCCCTCCATCCAGGGTGCTGGGCCATCCTGCTAGGTAGAGATAAGGGGGCTTCTGGTCCCTCCCAGGCAAACGCTGATGATTAGTGACAAGGCATAAAGGTGCCAAGTCTCACCAATACAAAATCAATGGATGGCACGGGTTAAATTTGTTTCTGTCCAGAAATGATTAAGGAACTAGCGAGACATACTTTATTAAATATTTTAATGAATCAGCATCATTTCTTTTATTCACATCTTGCACTTTCATTTTTACTGACTTCTTGTTTTTTTATTTTTTCATTAATTAATTTTTATTTATTTATTTATTTATTTATTTATTTATTTATTTATTTATTTTAGAGGGAGTCTCACCCTGTTGCCCAGCCTGGAGTGCAATAGCGCGATCTCGGCTCACTGCAACCTCCACCTACCAGATTCAAGTGATTCTCCTGCCTCAGCCTCCCGAGTAGCTGGGATTACAGGTGCCTTTGCTGACTTTTAAAAACTCATTCAAAATTCCTCATGTATAAAATCTCCTGGTGCACATATTAAGAACTCATAGGTTATAACTGAAAACAGAACTTCATTCTTTTTCCCCAACAGAGAGTACCATAACAATTGTTATTCCTAATCTATGGCTTATTTCTTACAAACATTGAATATAACAGCTTTCCAATGAGTAAATTTTTATGTTCTTATGCAGTGAAAGCAGATAAAATGTGCTTCATGTTGGTCCTTTTCAAAACTGGTAGAAAATACAGTCCTTAACCCAGAAATTGTGAACTCTAAATACAGGCTTACCAGAAAAGCCCTTGAAAGGCTAAAGAAATTTGCAGAACCATATGATATACATAATATGAATTTTTTCTGACTTAACATATTTTTAACAAAATGACACACCAATTCCATTAGCAAACAGAAGGCTAAAAAGGCACAGTGTGTGGGCTAACAGAGATAAGGAGCACCCCAAACAGGAGGGAAAGGGTTTGTCTGGGGCCTGGTGACTTCATTAGTGATAAAGCACTCACCTGTCACAGACACCACTCTGAGTGCAGCCTGTGATCCTAAATAAAATGAATTTGTTGGTTTCAGCTCAGTGCTTCAGGGAAAGGGGTGGGAAATCTCTTCATTCATTATTTGCCATGATTGGCACCTCTGAGCTACACAAACTAAATTTAGATTATTCAACTCTGATTCCTTAATCAGGAAAAGAACTGGGGAAGGGAGGAATCAGGAGGGATTCAGGGCAAGAGAAACAGTGGCTGCATGTGACAAATGGTAAGCTATAATCATTACTCAGAGAAATCTGATCGATTGTCCCTAGAATCATTTTACAACAAAGAGGCCACCAAATCCAGGCCAACATGCCATGCATTTTTGACTTGCCCCTCTTCACCATGCAGAGCCTTCAGCCCAATGGTGGTGATGGGTTTATTAATCCATCTGCCCATATTTCCTGACCATCTACCATGAGCAAAACATTAGGTCATGTAGAGGATAAAAGAGTGAAAAGGAAAACAAACAACATTCTCAAACAGCTCATTCGCTTATGAAACAAACGTATGGGAGACTCCAGTCTATGTCAGGCACATGGCAGGCACTGGGTGTGTAGCAATGAACTGGACAGTCCCTACTTGCATGGAACGTACCTTCTAGAAGGCAAGGCAGACGATCGTTTTACAACAAAGATGAAAGACATACAACGTATTGTCAGGTATGGCTAGGGACCGGAAGAAAGCTAAAGGAGGTGGAGGAAGGGAGAAAGGCCGCAATTGCCCAGGTCAGTAGTGCAGTCAGGACCAGCCTCTCTGCAAAGGTGGCATTTCAGCAGGGACCTGCAGGGAGTGAGGGCATTGTCTGGGGAAGAGCTTGCAAGCAGAGAGACCAGCAAGCACTGGAACACATCTGAGGCTTGTATTCATTTCCTAGGGCTGCTGGAACAAAATACCACAAACCAGGCAGATAAATGTGTTGTCTTGAGTTTTGAAGGCTAGAAATGCAAAATCAGGGCGTCAGCAGGGCTGTGCTCCCTCTGAAACCTGTAAGGGAGAATCCTTCCTTTTCTTTTTTAGCTCATGGTGGTGGCGACAATCCTTGGCGTTCCTCAGCTTGTAGATGCAGCACTCCAACCTCTGCCTCCATAGTCACAGGCTGTCTTCTCCTCTTGGAAGGAGGCCAGTCATTTTGGATTAACGGCCTACTCTAATAACCTCATCTTAACCTGACTGCATCTGCAAAGACCCTGTTTCCAAATAAGTTCATGTTTACAGGTACCTGGGGGCTAGGATGTCAACGTGTCTGTTGGGGGAACACAACTCAGCCCCATAACAAGGCTGTCAAGGAACAGCAGGGAGGCCACATGGCTTGAGTAGGGGGGTGGCGGGAGGTAGGGGAACCAGGGTGGATTGATGTAGAACTTTGTAGGTAATGAAAAACTGTGTCTTCTGAGTGACCTCCATTCTTCACTTATACTGCATGACTAAATGTGCCCATTGTGGCTGGGCGCGGTGGCTCATGCCTGTAATCCCAGCACTTTGAGAGGCTGAGGCGGGCGGATCACCTGAGGTCAGGAGTTTGAGACCAGCCTGAGTAACACAGAGAAACCCGTCTCTACTAAAAATACAAAATTAGCCGGGCATGGTGGCACATGCCTGTAATCCAGCTACTGAGGAGGCTGAGACAGGAGAATCGCTTGAACCTGGGAGGCGGAGGTTGTGGTGGGCCAAGATTGCACTGTTGCACTCCAGCCTGGGCAACATGAGCAAAACTCCGTCTAAAAAAAAGAAAAAAAGTGCCCATTGTGATTTTTTTTTTTTTTTTAGCTCATTCATACTGAGTGTTTTTTCCAGCATTCTCTGCTTCCTGGGTGGTGGAAGGGTCCCTAAGAGGCCTTTCTGTTTGCTTCTTCAAGGACCCAGAGGTCCCATCAGTCTTAGACCAAGTTTGTGTGAATATCTCAACTTGGTTGTCCTGTTCCCTGCAGTTGTATAAATTCACAGCCAGGGAGTAGGCATTCCCCAGAGCCCTGGGAAGATGGCAGGCTTCCTTGTGCTTCTCTGGGCTAGAGGGCCAATTTTCTGGATTACTTTTCACAGAAGTGCCGGGCCTCTGCAGCCCTGCTTCATGGAGGGGTCTGGTCCTAGCTCCACCTTCCTATGGCTGCATGGGCATTCTAGGAGCTGGGCACATGATGTGTTCACTGTGAAAACTCATGGAGTTGCATGCTTATGATGTATGCCTTTTTCTATGTAAGTATTATACTTCAATGAAACTCTTTTTTTAAAGGGGCCCCTTGGTGACTTTATCTGGCTGGGCTCTGGCTGGGCTCAATTCTCCCTGGAGCCCCCATTCCTAACCTAACACCTCTGACTTTGAGATTCTCTCTAGCCCCTCCCCTCCAATTCTGATGCCCAGAGATGTTCCTTTCTCACCTAGGATTTTGAGGGCAAATAGACGTATCTAGTAAATCTGTTTATGATGCTCACAAGAGGTGAGCAGAAGTTTCCCTGACAAAAGTGAGAGGGTTTCAGGCTGAGAAGATGAAGGAATGCTTTCCATCGAGGAGGTATCTGAACTTACAATAAGAGGACTGAGATAGGCTGAATGTGCAGAGACAGCACGAAGGTGGAAGAGCACATGAGAACCAGGAGCAAGACCTTCACTTGGCCATAGCACAGGGTATGGCGAGGACTAGGAGAAAAGGCTGGGGTCCCAGCCCGAATGCACTGAGGGCTTGGCCCTTCATAGGCCAGCAGAGGCATCGAGAGCCATGACAGTCAGGAAGGTGGGCAGCTGCTCAGGGCTGTGGCAGAGGAGAATACTGAGCAAGCAGGGTGTGGGTCATAGGACGTAATAGGGGCCAGGCTGAGAGACCGAGCTGAACAGAGTGGCCACAGGTGAGGATTGAGGTGTGGAGCAGAGTGGCAATGGAAGTGAAGATGGCAGAGGAGCAAAAGGTATGGAGAAGGCCAGGCCCAGTGGCTCACGCCTGTAATCCTAGCACTTTGGAGGCTGAGGCGGGAGGATCACTTGAGCCCAGGAATTTAAGACCAGTTTAGGCAACATGGCAAAACCCCATCTCTACAAAAAATACAAAGATTAGCTGGGCATGGCAGTGTGCACCTGTAGTCCCAGCTACTCAGGAGGCTGAGGCAGGAGGATTGCTTAAGCCAGGGAGGCCAAGGCTGCAATGAGCAGTGATCATGCCACTTACACTCCAGCCTGAGCAGCAGGGTAGGACCCTGTCTCAAAAAACATATTTAAAAATTTTTAATTAAAAATTTAAATTTTTTTTAAAAGATAGGGAGAAGTCGAGAGGACAGGCACAGGTTATGGCATCTTAAAGATAAGCAGCAGGCTGGAATCAAGTAACTCCAAGGTTTCTGGCCTTGATGAGGCCGAAAAAGAGAAGCACATTAGTTAGCAGCGGAGCTGGTTTGAGACAAAGCTGGGGGCTCTTTGTCATTGCTGTTCTCATTTTGTTTTGTTTCTAACCGCATATACTTTATGCTGCAGGAAGTAGAAAAGACAAAGAGGTACAGCTAATTTTTTTTTTTTTTTTTTTAGACAGAGTTTCGCTCTCGTTGCCCAGGCTGGAGGGCAATGGCACCCTCTCGGCTCACTGCAACCTCTTGCCTCCCAGGTTCAAGCAATTCTACCTCAGCCTCCCGAGTAGCTGGGATTACAGATGCCTCCCATCATACCCAGCTAATTTTTTCTATTTTTTATAGAGACAGGGTTTCACCACATTGGTCAGGCTGGTCTCAAACTCCTGACTTCAAGTGATCCACCCGCCTCAGCCTCCCAAAGTGCTGGGATTACAAACATGAACCACTGTGCCCGGCCAAATTTTTTAAAAAGTTTTAGTAGTCATTGATATAGCAATAATGATTGAAGCTAGCCATTCATTCATCATTTTTTCAGTCTGCTATGTGCCTTGCATAGCCCACTACTGCCCACAAGCAGCTTATACACCAGCAGAGAAGCAGCTATCTAAACAAAGAGAAATAAAAGGTACAAAGGTCTGCTCTGGGTCCCATACAGCAGTGGCAGGCAAGGGGCAGGGCTGTCAGGACAGCCCCCAGGGAGAGGCTGCTGGTGCCCCCGCATCATTTCCAGGAAGAGGGGGCGGCTGCTGGGGGACAGGCCTTGCAGGTCAGGAGAGCAGCAAGCCCTGTGACAGCAAGATGTGTTCTGCAGCTGCTGGTTGGTCAGTGGGAAGAGACGATCTGAAGGATTTAGCGAGGTGAGCACTGAGTCCTGGAGGTGGGCAGGGGCCAGCTCACAGGGAGCCTGGTAAGCCAGGGTCAAGGTCTGGGCTGGGTCCTGTATGCCACAGACTAGAGTAGCTGCAACAAGGAAAGTTAAGACAGGCTTCTGAGTCACACTCACATTTAGCCCGCAGGAAAAAGAGTCACAATAACTGTAATGGCTTCCATTTATTAAGTGCCAGACACGGAACCGCTGCAACTGGCTTATAAAGAGGAGGTACCACCCTATTTTACAGATGAGGAAAACAGAGTCACAGAGGTCCCCTGACTTGCCTGAATCCAGTTAGCAAGGGGCAGAGCCAGTATTTGGACCCAGGTATGTTTGGCTCCCAAGCCAGGGCTGGCTCCATACCTTCAAGGTGCATCTCACAAAAGAAAAAGGTGACAGAAGACAGGGGTCAGGCCAGGCATGGTGGCTCACATCTGTAATCCCAGCACTTTGAGAGGCTGAGGCACACACCTGTAATCCCAGCACTTTGAGAGGCGGAGGCAGGCTTGAGGTCAGGAGTCCAAGACTAGCCTGGCCAACGTGGCAAAACCCCATTTCTACTAAAAATACAAAAATTAGCCTGTTGTGGTGGTGTATGCCTATAATCCCAGCTACTAGGGAGGCTGAGACAGGAGAATCACTTGAACCCAGGAGGCAGAGGTTGTAGTGAGCCGAGATCACACCACTGCACTGCAGCCTGGGCAACAGAGCAAGACTCTGCCTCAGACAAAAAAAAGAAAGCAAGCAGGAGTCAGAGAGCGCCTATGGAGTTCTCACCACTCACCCAGGTGTTCCTGTCACCAAGGTCATGGATTCGTTAGAGGCGCTGAATTATGAATTCAAATTTGTGGGTGAACCTGAATGCACTAAGGAAATTCTTTTTTAACAGACATAGCCGGAGAATAATAGGTATCTATCTACCCATTCCCATAACCCAGTTAAATTTCACTTATAACCTTTCAGAGTTATATACTGCTTTTTTTCCCATTTACAGAGAATTCATCATTCTCCTTGCTATTTTTTTCCTTCCTAATAGCTAATAACAGATCATTTCTTCCCTTTTGTTTATGCCCACTCCCTTTTGATTGGTCTTCAAATACAGAGTAATGACCTCTGGGTAAAGATGGGGCTTGAACACAGGGGTATAGTTTCACTCTCTCCCAAAAACCACACTGAAATGACAGTAGAGGTTTTGTTCATGATGGTGGTATTTTTTGTTTTTAAGCACAAACCTAAAAGGATGGGAAAAAAGAAAAAGTGAACCACAATAGAATTTTTAAAGTGGCAGCAGATGAATAAATACTTAATGTTTTAGCAGACCCAAGAAAACTGAATCCTGAGCTGGCCATCCATATTAGACAAAAACCATCCAGATTACACTAGGGGGCTCAGGACTGGCAGTCACAGGTACCACTGGAAGTAGGGATGAAAGGAGATGCTAAAATGAGATGGACTGAAAGTCTGTTAAAGCAGGCTGGGCACGGTGGCTCACGCCTGTAATCCTAGCACTTTGGGAGGCTGAGACAGGAGGATCCCTTGAGCCCAGGAGTTTGAGACCAGCCTGGGAAACACAGGGAGACCCTATCTCAAAAAATAAATAAATAAATAAAATCAATAAAATAAAATAAAAAGAGTCTGTTAAAGCAGCAGATTGCCTAGATTCCCACCCTGCAGTGGAGTGACCGCTCCCCCTGGGGAGCTTTTAAAAAATACCCTGGTCCCATTTCTGAAATTCAGATTCAATTGGTCTGAGGTAAGGCCCAAACACCATTATTTTTAAGGTCCCCAAATGATCCCAATGTGCTGCCAAGATTGCTTTTCACAGAGTTGAACTACTCTACGTATTAAGGACAACATTTTTAGGAACTGTTACGAGGCAGCAAGGTGGCAGGGGCTGAACGGCAAGGTGGGAAAGTGGGTCGCTTGAAATGGCTGAAGGACATTTAAGAGGGCAAGTTGATATTTAAGCAATTGAATTGTCCTGTTTGTCTCCAAAACTGAGCAGGTCACACAAGTGCCAAAGGTGAAGGGGGTTTTTGGTATGAAAAGCAGGGAGTTTCAGGGAGGAGAAAGTCACGTGATGAAGTCCTGAGAGGGCAGGGGTGTCCGTGAGCTAGCCATGGGAACGCGGGATGGCATCTGTGACACCTGGATTAGGGTAGTAACTACATAGCGAAGGGAGTGAAGTCCACACGTGTGAGGTTTGCTGCTCACCATGCTCAGTCTCTCGGCCTGAGGTCACCACCTTAACTCCCTTATCCATACCTTATCCTGGCTCTCCTTTAATATTTTAAAACTTTCAACCTGTTTACACCATAAAAATTTAGGCTAACTGAGCCTAACCTCTTCACTTAAATTCTGATAAAATGAATTGCTTAGTTAAGTCATCTACAGCTCATTCACATTCTTCCAAGTATTTTTTACTTAAAGATGCAGGCTGAATAGATTATAAATGCGTCATTTCTTCCTTTTTTTTTTTTTTTTGAGACAGAGTCTCGCTCTGTCACCCAGGCTGGAGTGCAATGGTGCGATCTTGGCTCACTGCAACCTCTGCCTCCAAGGTTCAAGCGATTCTCTTGCCTCAGCCTCCTGGGTAGCTGGGATTACAGGCACCCGCCATCATGCCTGGCTAACTTTTGTATTTTTGTGGAGATGGGGTTTTACCATGTTGCTCAGGCAGGTCTTGAACTCCTGACTTCAGGTGATCTGCCTGCCTCGGTCTCCCAAAGTGGTGGGATTACAGGTGTGAGCCACCGCACCCAGCCTAAATGCCTCATTTTGACCTGTCATTTCACTTAATTGCAAAACAGGATAAAATCTAATGTGTCTAACAGTAACACAAAAAAGATTACAAGAAAGATTTAACCATGACCCACGTATCTAATGTTAAAAAATCATTCCTTCTCATTACCATATAACGTTAGCAGTATCTGCTAAATTTAGTAGTACTTAATTTCACATATATAAATCATAAAAAAGATAAAATAATTGCAAAAGCATGAAAGAATGTGACAAAGAGATGTTCAGCTTTAAGAAAATTAAGCCAGCAAAGAGTTTTTACAGGTGCTCATTTATTGACTGCTGGGAATACGGCCTATTGAGAATACATGACATGCATTTGGTGGAGAAATCAACTAAATCTGAAATGAAGCCATTCAGTAAGCCTGCTGTGAGTTAATAAGGTAGCACAGATTAGATCTAAGGACATGGTGGGGGCAACTCAAACAGCCACTCACAATTGTTATTAAGATTCCAGCTACAATTTCTTTAGGAATTACCAGGAAAGAGGGAACATGAATCTGCCTCTTTACCTTAAACTAATGCTAAGAGGGATATTGTGAATCACTAAAAAACTCTCCCCAAAATTATGCTCTTACTTCAAATCCTTTAAGGCAATTCTATTTTTACAAATTCTTCCATATCAATTTCTATGCCTCAGGATTATAAGCAGCTAAGCACAGTTAGAAAAGATTAATAACTGATACAAAAGACTATTCATTTGATTCTAGTGTCTACTGCTGAATTATACTGTGTTCTAATATGAGCAGATTTTTATACCATATTGCTAATTTCTTCCCCCAAGATTTTTGTTTTAACTCATTGATGCAATAAAATAAATCAGAGAATTCCAGGTACACTTAAAAGGACAGAAAGATAAGTTACTGGAGTATCTTACACCATAATCTAAAATTGTTGAATTATACATACATATAACTTGAATAAAGTGAGTAAAATGCTGAAATGTATCCCTAACTACAGTTTCATGCCAGGTATTTTCCCCGAACTTCATAATGGATATTTTTTCTTAAGATGACAACCTTAATATCACTTGATGTTCAGGTGATTTCAGGTACTTTTTATGGTAGTAGAAAGAAAAACAGAAAGAGAAACAAAAAAAGGGAGATTCTGGCTTTTTGTTTTCTTTTTTAAAGAGCCTGTTCCTTTCATAATCTTTCCTCCATGCTTCTGGAGAAATTGGTTATGGCGTGCAGCGCTGGACAAATCGAGGGTATAAGCATACGTCTCGGATGTGATACCTATTCAGAATCCACGTTAAGAATCGTTCTAAGCCCAAGCCATATCCTCCATGTGGACATGTACCGTATTTTCTCTGTTTAAAAAAAAAAGAAAGAAAGAGAAATAAATACTTAGTTAAAACTTTCATCTAAGGTAGTTAAAATTTTCCACCGTGAAAGGAGGTAGCTCACTGTGGTTAAGAATTCAACTATGGCCAGATTCAGTGGCTCGTGCCTGCAATCCCAGCACTTAATCTCATGCCTTCATGAACCATGTGTAAAGAAATAATTTGGTATGAAAAATCAACCAGGGAATAAGTACCACCCTGGAAAGAAGAGATTTTTTAAAACTTTTAAAATAAGTCAATGTCTCTTTAGAAGAGGAAAATGAAGAAGGGTACTAGATACTGGTAGGATCAATTTTTTAAAACTCAGTTGCAATCAATAAGCCAGCCGTTAAACAGGTTTTCAAATGAAATTAACATACAACTTGGCCAAGACAAAGCTGGCAATATTCACACACCACATTATTATAACCTGCAAACTGAATATAGCTCAAATACCAAAGTACTACCCTGAATTCTCCCCTTTAAAAAATTTCAATATATACAGAACGATTATAGTGAAAAAAATGTTGAGTGCTTAAAAAATTGGTTTTACCTGATCTGTATACCAGTAATAGGGAGTGGGGTCAATCCCTTCCCTTTTATAACCTGCCAGTATTTCTTCACTATCATAGGTACGCATTGAGCCTCCCACAATCTCACCCACATTGGGCATCAACACGTCGACCTTTAAATATAAGTGAAAGAAGATACACAATTACTATCAAGCAATCAGACACAGCACTGCTCTAGAGTTTAAATGAAAATTACAATTAAGCTCCGAGGGCTAAAGGAGCCACTATGATTATATAACATTCAAATATTTACATTTCTCTAATTTAACAAAGCATGTCAACCTCAATCAGGGAAGGGGGAAAAAACCCAACGTCTTTAAATATTGTCATTCTAGATAAAGAATGAAATATTTGCCATGAGCTGTATCTGATTCCAGATGACAGTCCCCACCGCCTTAAAAAGCAAAATTATTAATACACTTTGAAACAGAAACTGACAGATTCAGTAAGACGGGAATCCTCAGGACATCGCTGCATGTAGAAGGACTTGATCTCCACAGGAAATCGACACAGCAAGATTGGTTCATTAATGGTGTCTGTCATCAGTCTCTCAGGAGCTTCTGGGATATCCTGAGGTTAAACAAGACTTCATTAACATTTACAACTTGGATCGCAACAAGACAGAAGCCACTCCTTCACCCTGCACCAGTCCTTCCTCCTATCAATTCAACAGAGTAGAGAATACACACCTACCCTTAACCCATACACATTTGTGTAAAGAATAATTTCTGTCAAAAAGAAATAAACATATTCTTAAAACTCAGTTATTTAATGAAGCGTAAAAGATCTGTCTCCCTCTACAGCATATCTCAAGCACCATGCTGCTTGATGAAGGAAAATCAAAAAAACAAAAACAAAAGCCAGCCCCAAGCTGTGACTAGACACAGCTCAGTATTTTTCTCAGTGGCCCATTTTGTCTAGCTCTGAAGCAAATGAGGTCCACTTAGTCCCATAAGGCATACGGTAACCATGAATGCTCCAGAACATCATTCATCTACACAGAGTATATTACTAATGACACCAATCTTTAAACTCTCCTGTTATCTGCCCTTCTTTCCTGTTGTAATCAATCAGTTATGCCTTCGATGACAGACACAATCATAAGACAGTCAAACTGGTTAAGTGTAAGCACACCTGGAATAGTTACCCAAACAATGTTAGATGATGACTTAAGCTCATCAGTTGCTCTCTCAAAACGTCCTTCTGTACCACACATAAATTAAAGTTAACACATAAAACTGAAAACTCTTGTCCCAGTAAAAAATGGATTGAGAGAACTGGAGAAGACTCAGATTTGTTTAATGAAGAAGTGAAATGGAGGTAGCAATCACCTAGCACACCTGTTTTCAAGCTCCAGGCCCTGGAGCCCTTGCGTACTCGGAGACGCCGAGAGCTAACAGGAGATGAGTGGGAGAGCTCTAGTCTCTCAGCTTGTATCTGCTTTACACAGCGGGGTTCTGCATAAGATTTAGCTAGGGGAAAACAGGTCTTATGTCATCCCCCCAAAGCCTGAGGGTCATGTATCTACTGGAGTGTCCTCATGTGTGTGGAACAATAGCAATGTATAGTAAATGCTGACAGGCTCCCCCTGCCATTGTCCTGGCTAGGCATTGAGCTCCGGTAGTCCCCACAATCTTGCAAAACAGATGTTACTTCCAAGATAGAGATAAGGAACCTGAGAGGGGGGTCACTGGTCTTCAGTTACACAGCACAAAAGAAAAGAGGTGAGAGCTAAGCCCAGCTGGGGGGGGGCCTTCTGACTCCACAGCTTGTGTTCTTTCCACTCAACTACACTATTTTACTAAATATTAGGTACACTAAAAGTATTCAAGTTCTCAATACAAAATTTTGTCATTATACATCATAAACTGAATTCATAGGCTAGGCACAGTGTGGCTCATGCCTATAATCTCAACACTATAATCTCAACACTCGGGAGGCCGAGGTGAGAGGATTGCTTGAGGCCAGGAGTTCGAGACCAGCCCAGTCAACACAGCAATACCTCTATCTCTTTAAAAAAACAAAAAACAAAACCGAATTCACAAAAACAAGAGTGCTTTACATAGACCTAGTATATTGCTTCACCTATTAATTCCTTCTAAAACCCAAAACTAGTTAGCAGCAGCTACACACATTTCAACTGTAAAACAATTAGATGTGCAAATATCATGTAAGTAATGGTTAGATGCACAGGAAAGAGGGCCTAGCATAGTGTTGGAAACTTGAGCCAGATGCAGTGGCTCATGCCTGTAATCCCAACATTTTGGGAGGCTGGGGTGGGAGGACTGCTTGAGCCAAGGAGTTTGAGACCAGTCTGGGCAACACAGGGAGACGCCATCTCTACAAATAATAAAAAATTAGCTGGGCATGGTGACTCACACCTGTAATCCCAGCACTTTTGGAGGCTGATGTAGGAGGAACACTTGAACTCTGGAGTTCAAGGTTGTAGCAAGCTATGATCGCACCAATGCATTCCAGCCTGGACGACAGATGGAGATGCTGTCCTAAATAAAGAAAATTTGCAGCCCCAGTGCATGCTGGGAGAGTGGTTCTCAGGCAAAACCGAAATGCTAAGTTTATCTGGGGCACTAGGCTACCTTCTCCAAGACCTTTTCTCTTGATTTTGCATTTTTAACCAATGGCTATCTTCTTTCTCACCTTCCACATTAAGGAGTTTTAAATCACTCTTTTGGGGGAGGGGATGAACCTCTTTTTAAAAGCACAAGATACATTCTCCAGAAAAAAAAATATATATATATATCTATATACCAACATTTTGCATGTGATTTCAAAGGCTTCACAACCTTCTAAAGCACTCCTACCAGCCTAGAGAATGATAAAGAGAGCTTATAAGCTGTGGCCAACGAAGAACAATGAAGGAAGAGGGAAGAGGCAAAGCATGAGACATGAAGGCAGCTTAGAAACTCACACTTAGCCAGGAGCGGTGGCTCATGCCTATAATCCCAGCACTTTGGGAGGCTGAGGCGGGCAGATCACGAGGTCAAGAGATTGAGACCATCCTGGCAAACATGGTGAAACCCTGTCTCTACTAAAAATAAAAAAATTAGCTGGGCATGGTGGTGTGCACCTGTAGTCCCAGCTACTCGGGAGGCTGAGGCAGGAGAATCGCCTGAATCCAGGAGGCGGAGGTTGCGGTGAGCCGAGATCTGAGATCATGCCACTGCACTCCGTGGGCGACAGAGCAAGACTCCGTCTCAAAAAAAAAAAAAAAAAAAGAAGCTCACTCACACTTACTGGACGGTACAGAACAGGCACTGTCCTAAGGCTGACTCTGTTAACTCAGCAAATCTGCAGCCAACCCCATGAAGCAGGTTCTGCTGTTACCATTTATTTGAGGACAGGCAGATGTCACCCACGTTACTAGTTCATTAACCAGAAGAAGAGAATGGAGCCCAATCCCACCTTGGAAACAATGAGAGAAAGGAATACATACTTCTCCAAATTCATAGAAAGTTCCATCTTCTTTCTTTACATCATGTTCTTTTAGCCAAACGATAGCATCTGAATAGTTCATCCGTTTGAAAGGCCGTTTGGGGGGCTGAAAGTTCTACAGAAGAAAGGAAAAATATAATGTGTGTGTGTGTATATATATATATATATATAAACATTAACACTAAAATTTCCATTAAAAAACTATTAAAAAATATTACTTCAAGGCCGGGCGCGGTGGCTCACGCTTGTAATCCCAGCACTTTGGGAGGCCGAGGCGGGCGGATCACGAGGTCAGGAGATCGAGACCACGGTGAAACCCCGTCTCTACTAAAAATACAAAAAATTAGCCGGGCGTGGTGGCGGGCGCCTGTAGTCCCAGCTACTCGGAGAGGCTGAGGCAGGAGAATGGCGTGAACCCGGGAGGCGGAGCTTGCAGTGAGCCGAGATTGCGCCACTGCACTCCAGCCTGGGCGACAGAGCGAGACTCCGTCTCAAAAAAAAAAAAAAAAAAATATTACTTCAGTGAGGCGTGGTGGCTCATGCCTGTAATCCCAGCATTTTGGGAGGCTGAGGTGGGCAGATCACTTGAGGTCAGGAGTTTTGGACCAGCCTGGCCAACACGGTAAAACCCCATCTCTACTAAAAATACAAAAATTAGCTGGGGGTGGTGGTGGGCTCCTGTAATCCCAGCTACTCAGGAGGCTGAGGCAGGAGAATCGCTTGAACCTGGGAGGCAGAGGTTGCAGTGACTGGAGATTGCGCCACTGTACTTCAGCCTGGGCGACAGAGCGAGACTCCATCTCAAAAAAAAAATACATATATATATATATATATAAAACTTCAGACTAGAAAACTATGTAGACATTCCTAAAATGGAAAATGTGAGCCTCTTATATAACTGAAAACATTATAAAATTGACAGTGACTAACATCAAATTCTAGTCTTCAAAATAATTAGTCACTTATTTCAGCTCACCAAGCCATCAAATCTACAAAAACTGAGGGTGAAGACTTCATTGTCTTCCAAAAAAGGACTGTGACTTTATCTTCCCATAAACACTGCACCTACCGGGTTGAGCTCATGCACTATGCTCCCTGCAGGTGACTTCAATACTCGATCTACCACATCACAAACCAAGTCCTCCAACCGGTTCAGGAGGTCGTCAAAGGTCAGGAAAGGACACTCGGCTTCCACGTGAGTGTACCTGAAGAACGAGACAACAGCTCAGTGCTGCTTTTCTCCTGCACTGTTTTTTTATCCAGCAAGGCTTTTAACATTGGGAAGCTGTCCATAAAATGCCAACAATGCTACCAATTCCCAACTTTGCAAATTAGCTGTGGACTCCCCTCTTCTCCACTGAGTAGCAATTTCTTGTTTGCTCCTTTATATATAAAAGATCAAGTCAAAGTGAAAAAAGAGAACTTAGCTCTGATCTAAGGTGGCAAAACTTTGTTATATGTTCTTCCATTAACCACTTACTATATCAGTTTTTTGTTTTTTTAAACATAGACATAATTTACCTACACTAAGATTTCTTCTCTAAAGATATTACCTAGAAAGAAATAAAACAAAAAGACAACTTCATACTCAGCCAGGTGCCTTCGTGTTCTGGACTGCTCTGCCCGGTATGACTGAGCAATACAAAAAACATCTCCCAGGGCTGGGAGGCAGGTCTCCAAGTACAACTGAGAGGACTGAGTCAAAAACGCCTCTTCCCCAAAATAGTCAAGCTTGAAGAGTGTGGCACCACCTTCTACTTGTGTTTGCACTAATGTTGGAGGAGTAACCTGTTCAAATGCAAAGAAGGAGTAAATCAATGCCTATTGTGAGCACCACTATTCAAGTTTCAAAATGGCAAAAAATGTATTGTTTGCAAAAGCTGACGAACGCATACTTACTTCATAGTACCCCCTATCAAAGAAGTGATCTCTAAAGCACCTGGTGACCATGGATCGTGCTTTTAGGATTTTGCACATGTTTTCTCCTCGGATCATCATGTGTCTGTTGTTGAGCTGGACGTCAACGTCAGACTCCTCATTGATCAGGTTGTCAGCTCCTCCAGCAGGGGCCAACCCAATTAGTTCCCAGAAGTCACAACTCAGCTCATGGCCACCTGGAGCCTGCATTTTTTAAAAGTGGGGTCCAGAGAAAGAGGGAAAAGGAAATAAAAAATTAACAGTATTGAGGATTTTAATTTGTCAAAGTTTTGGTAAGCTGAGATTTTTAAGAACCTCCTAATTCTCAGCCTTAGTTTAGTTTTATATTGATATTTTTATCAATATTCTTTCTGGATAAATACACACTCACATACATACAAATATCTTTTTTTTTTTTTTGAGACGGAATCTCACTCTGTCGCCCAGGCTGAAGTGCAGTGACGCAATCCTGGTTCACAGCAACCTCCGCCTCCTGGGTTCAAGTGATTCTCCTGCCTCAGCCTCCCGAGCAGCTGGGATTACGGGCGCCCATCACCACGTCTGGCTAATTTTTGTATATTTAGTAGA
This sequence comes from Symphalangus syndactylus, assembly GCF_028878055.3. Taxonomy (NCBI): domain Eukaryota; kingdom Metazoa; phylum Chordata; class Mammalia; order Primates; family Hylobatidae; genus Symphalangus; species Symphalangus syndactylus. The sequence continues at coordinate 28,940,862 of NC_072423.2, read as the reverse complement.
GACAGGGTTTCACCATGTTGGCAAAGCTGGTCTCGATCTCCTGACCTCATGATCCGTCCACCTCGGCCTCCCAAAGTGCTGGGATTACAGGCATGAGCCACTGTGCCCAGCCTGTGCATTTCTATTTTTAAAAGATACTTGTGTCTGGGCGCAGTGGCTCACACCTGTAATCCCAGCACTTCGGGAGGCCGAGGCGGGTGGATCACGAGGTCAGGAGATCGAGACCATCCTGGCCAACAAGGTGAAACCCCATCTCTACTAAAAATACAAAAAATTAGCCAGGCATGGTGGCACACGCCTATAGTCCCAGTTACTCAGGAGGCTGAGGCAGGAGAATTGCTTGAACCCAGGAGGCAGAGGTTGCAGTGAGCCAAGATTGCACCACTGCACTCCAGCCTGGGAAACAGAGCGAAACCCCATCTCAAAAAAAAAAAAAAAAAAAAAAAAGAAATGCACAAACTACAAAATAAACTGTAATCCCACAACCTGGAGTCCCTACTAACTACTGTTAACATGTTGGTATATTTTTCTAGCTTCTACTCACCTACTTTATTTATTTATTTATTTTTTGAAACAGCGTCTTGCTCTGTCGCTCAGGCTGGAGTGCAGTGGTACAATCTCGGCTCACTACAACTTCTGCCTCCCGGGTTCAAGCAATTCTCGTGCCTCAGCCTCCCGAGTAGCTGAGGTTTATAGGGGTGAGCCACCACACCCGGCTAATTTTTTGTATTTTTAGTTGAGACAGGGTTTCTCCAAGTTGCCCAGGCTGGTCTCAAACCCCTGAGCTCAGGCAATTTGCCTGCCTCAGCCTCCCAAAGTGCTAGGATTACAGGCATGGGCCACTGCGCCCAGCCTTACTCACCTACTTTAAATTAACGTATTGGCACACATTAACTTCTTAAATGCAAAGGTTTTATTAAAAGCTGTTTATTTTTGAAACATATATATAGTAAAAATTCAAATTCTCCCTAATAATTTCATTAGAAAGCAATTCATTTTAAAAGCCACATATATGGAACATATAATTATCTTGGTGCCATAAAAATCACTTTATTTGGCAGGGCGCGGTGGCTCACGCCTGTAATCCCAGCACTTTGGGAGGCTGAGGTGGGTGGATAACCTGAGGTTGGGAGTTCGAGACCAGCCTGACCAACATGGAGAAATCCCGTCTCTACTAAAAATACAAAATTAGCCGGGCATGGCGGCACATGCCTGTAATCCTAGCTACTTGGGAGGCTGAGGCAGGAGAATTGCTTGAACCCGGGAGGCGGAGGTTGCGGTGAGTGGAGATAGCTCCATTGTACTCCAGCCTGGGCAACAAGAGCGAAACTCCATCTCAAAAAAAAAAAAAAAAAAAAAAAAAAAAAACAGGCTCTCAAATTCTAATAAGAAATTCTCTGAACATTTTTCGATGGGTTGTTAAGTTTTTATTTCTGTCTGGCTGAAAAGTAATTCATATCTACAGCACAGTGGCTACATTATAGCCCATGAGGATGATTCAGGAATTCCATAAGGCTGGAAATCATTGTATTCTTTTTATCACCTGAGTTGTACAATGTACATATTTCACTGAAAAAGGCATACTGAATTTGACATGTACTTCACATTTATTGTATTTATATGCTGTGATGGTTAATATTAAGTGTCAACTTGATTGGAATGAAGGATACAAAGTATTTTCTGGGTGTATCTGGGTGTTGCCAGAGAAGATTAACATTTAAGTCAGTGGTCTGGGAGAGGTAGACCCACCCTCAATGTGGGTGGGCACCACCCAATCGGCTACCAGCCTGGCTAGAAAAAGCAGGAGGAAGAAGGTGCATGAGCAGACTTGCTAGGTCTTCCAGCCTTCACCTTTCTCTGGTGCTGGATGCTTCCTGTCATCAAACATCAGACTCCAAGTTCCTCAGCTTTTGGACTCTTGGACTTACACCAGTTCTTTAACAGGGGCTCTTGGGCCTTCGGCCACAGACTGAAGGCTGCCCTGTCAGCTTCCCTACTTCTGAGGCTTTTGAACTTGGACTCAGCCACTACTGGCTTCCTTGCTCCACAGCTTGCAGATGGCCTATCGTGAGACTTCATCTTGTGATCTTGTGAGCCAATTCTCCTTAAAAACTCCGTTTCATATATACATCTATCCACTAATTCTGTCCCTCTGAAGAACCCTAATACACATGCCAAATGTACAAACAAAGACACTGGAAAACAAACCAATAAATAAACTATTCATTCACCCAGTGCGAAACTCAATCCACTCACCTGCTTGCCCTTTGGGGTAAGATTTAGCATTCCATACACTGCAACACTGCTCTCCGTGGACAAGAGTACTCCATTGTAGCACTGACACTATAAAAAGGTCAAAGCTCAAATTTAGTTTTTGCATTGATTTAAAAATTCTACCATATAGAAAGTTAAAGGGATTGTTTACAAACAAGTTATCTGATCAAATACTAGTAAAATAAAGAGTGAGATGGCCACTGATTCTTAATATTAAAATATAGCTATTTTTGTGGAAGACAGAGGTTTATCTATATATACACATATACATGTAAATATACACATATACATGTAAATACACATTTTACATACATGGATAAATGACACTGACCCACATCACTTAAAAATATCTGGACAGTTTATTTATTTATTTTTAAAAATCTAGACTATTAAAATAACATACAGGTTAGGCACAGTGGTTCATGCCTGTAATCCCAACACTTTGGGAGGCTGAGGTGAGAGGCTCACTGGAGCCCAGGAGTTCAAGACCAGCCTGGACAACAAAGGGAGAGATAAATAAAGTAAAAATTAGCTGGGTGTGGTGGTTCTTACCTATAGTCCTAACTACTCGGGAGGCTGAGTGGGAGAATTGCTTGGGCCCAGGAAGTCGAGGCTGCAATGAGCTATGATGACGCCACTGTACTCTTTTTGAGAAACCCTGTGTCTCAAAACGACAAACAAACAAACAAAACCATACAGAGCCCCCAACTACACTGTAATCACTTCTTACTAAAGTCATTAGGAAAAAACTGATGGGGAACTTTAAAAGGAAGAAGTCAGGCTGCCAACACCTGAACCCACTAGTCATAAAAATGACAACCGGCTGGGCACGGTGGCTCATGCGTGTAATGCCAGCATTTTGGGAGGCCGAGGCAGGTGGATTACCTGAGGTCAGGAGTTCAAGACCAGCCTGGCCAACATGGCAAAAACCTGTCTCTACTAAAAATACAAAAATTAGCTGGGTGTGGTGGCACGCGCCGTAGTCCCAGCTACTCGGGAGGCTGAGCCAAGAGAATCACTTGAATCTAGGAGGCGGAGGTTGCACTAAGCTGAGATCACGCCACTGCACTCCAGCATGGGTGACAGAGCGAGACTCTGTCTCAAATAAAAAAAAAAAAGGCAACCACACCTTACGTGCCTCTTGACATGATGCAACTAAAAGAACACAGCTTTGCCCATGAAGTAGTTATGCCAAAAAACTGAACCTAATCAGAGCTAACCTCCAATTTATAAAAAATACAGACACTAGAAGAACATGCTAAAGGACACCACAAGGATGCAAACAACCAAATCCAGAATGTGAGAAGTTCCACAGGACAATCCACCAGGGTTTTCCCAAGAAATGTATAGTAATGGGTGGGGGGGGGGGGGGGGGGGCAGGGTGCAAAAGAAGAGAATGCAAAGAGAGCAGCAGAGTTATAAAGTCATATCACTAAATGCAGCATGTTAATCTTGTTAGAATCCTCGTTCAAATCAATCAACTATAAAAAGGCAGTACGAACTGATAACAAGAATCTGGATATTAGATCATATTTAGTAGTTGTATTAATTTGGTGGAGGGTGTGATAATAGTGGGTGACTACATTGTCTTTTTTTTTTTTTTTTTTTTTTTTTCTGAGACAAGGTTTCACTCTGTTGCCCAGGCTGGAAGGTGGTGGCATCATCTTGGCTCACTGCAACCTCTGCCTCCCTGGCTCAAGAGATCCTCCCACCTCAGCCTCCTGAGTAGCTGAGACTACAGATATGCACCACCACACCTGGCTAATTTTTGTATTTTTTGTAGAGATAGGATTTCACCATGTTGCCAGGCTGGTCTCAAACTTCTGGGCTCAAGCAATCTGCCCACTTCAGCCTCCCAAAGTGTTGAGATTACAGGCATGAGCCACCATGCCCAGCCACATTATTTTTCTTAGAGATGCATAAGCATGTGTAATTAAATAAAATGATATGTTGTCTGAGGGGCAATATCATACCAGGATTAGCCATATATAGGTAGTTACAGAAGCGGGGTGATGGGCATTTGAGGATTTTTTATATGGTTCTATTTTGTAATGTGCTGGGAATTTTCCACAAAAGTTTTCTCCCCCTAGCCTTATTAAGGTATAATAAACAAATAAAAATTGCATGTTTATGGTATACAATGTGATGTTTTGATTCATTGACATTCATTGTCGACATAATAAAAGTTTTAAATAAATGTATACAAAACAATAAAGGAATCTACTGAAAACATCTAATTTTCAGGCATAAATAAGAGAAAATATTTACCAACTCATCCGCCAAGACACACTGAAGATAGCCTGTACCATCTCGCAACACCAGAAACATTAAATTCTTTCCTAAAAAATGAGAAATAATAATTTAGGCAGACTGTTCTCAAGGCATCAAATTTTATATATATATATATATATAATTTTAAAGATAGGGTCTCACTTTGTCACCCAGGCTAGACTGTGGTGGCATAATCACAGCTCACTGCAGCCTCTACCTCCTGGGCTCAAGCAAACCTCTAACCTTACCCTCCCAGATAGCTGGGACTACAGGCACATGCCACCACACCTGGCTAATTATTTTGTAGTGACAGGGGTCTCACTGTGCTGCCCAGACTAGTCTCAAGCTCCTGGGCTCAAGCAATCCTCCTACCTCAGCCTCCCAAAGTGCTGAGATTACAGGTGTGAGCCACTGCACCCAGCCATGACTTAATCTTATTTAAAGGAAACTCCAAGGTTAAACACTGAAGTTCAGAACTCCCACATGGCTCCCTGCCCCTGAAGTACCCACTGGTAATACCACTACTCAGTATTTGTAAAATATTTTATTTTCAATGTATTGGATTTTCAAATCCTACATGATCCCCAAGATCCACACAACCAGGGGAAAGCAAGACAGAAGGCAACATGAGTTAAGGGATTATGCCTTATCTACCCTTGAGTCCCCTGTGATGTCTGGGGTAGTACCGTGTACTCAGTGGGTGATGCATAAATGTTCTTGAACAAAATCACTTTTTCTTACTTATGTCCTAAAGGTCCAATTACTGAAATCTACTTAAAACATTTCATTTGTATTTTTGTCCCCCCACCCCCGCTTTTTTTTCAGATGGAGTTTCACTTTTGTTGCCCAGGCTAGAGTGCAATGGCATGATCTCGGCTCACTGCAACCTCTGCCTCCCAGGTTCAAGTGCTTCTCCTGCCTCAGCCTCTAGAGTAGCTGGGATTACAGGTGCCCACAACCACACCCGGCTAATTTTTGTATTTTTAGTAGAGACGAGGTTTCACCTTGTTGGCCAGGCTGGTCTTGAACTCCTGACCTCAGGTGATCCACCCGCTTTGGCCTCCCAAAGTACTGGGATTACAGGCGTGAGCCACCACACACCTGGCCTGTCCCACTTTTCAATGAAAGATTTGCTAATCCCTTATAATAAATAGTAAAAGTCACATGTTTATATATTATAAAATACATAATAAAAAGGGAAAGAGAAAACAAAATGTCAGAACCAAGGGAGAATGCAAATATACTGTTTATAAGAGTCAAAACCATGGCCAAGTTTCAGACCCAGATGTAAACTTCCTATAGTAACATCCCTTGGTTTTCACTAAATAATGAAAACTCAATTTGACAAATATTTACTGGACACATCTTCATCACTCTAATTGCTAACCGTTAAAACAGCATTTAAAAATTTTTATACTTTCAATAGTCATTTTAAACAAGAACAAATTTAAGATATAAATCACTCTATCCTTTAAAGCCAGGTGAGGTGCTATGTGCCTGTAATCCCAGCTGCTCAGGAGGCTGAGCAGGAGGATGGCTGGGGGCAGTTCAAGTCTAGCCAGCATACCAAAAAAAAAAAAAGAGGGCCGGGTGCAGTGGCTCATACCTGTAATCCCAGCACTTTGGGAGGCCAAGACGGTGGATAACCTGAGGCCAGGAGTTCCAGACCAGATGGGCCAACATGGTGAAACACTGTCTCTACTAAAATTACAAAAATCAGCCAGGTGTGGTGGCAGGTACCTGTAATCCCAGCTACTCAGGAGGCTAAGGCAGGAGAATTGCTTGAACCTGAGAGGCGGAGGTTGCAGTGAGCCGAGATAGCACCACTGCACTCCAGCCTGGGCAACAAAGTGAGACTCTGTCTAAAAAAAAAGGTAGGGGAGAAAAAAACCCCTGCAAATCTTTGTATGTTTTTCTTCATCTAAGAGCAGGGATATTTAAAAATTAAAAAGAAGGAAAAGCTTTGCCATTTACCTTGCCTGCGCAGCCTGTGGACCCAGCCAAACACCTTTACTCTTTGGCCTCTATATCCCTCTAATGCACTAATCTTCACCTGTCAAATTGAAATAAACAACATTTGTTCAATAATATCATTTATACACACCAACTTTTTCACTAATATTAAGCAGACGGTAGTAAAGTGTTAAAAATCACAAATGGTGCAAAATTGGAGACAGCCCCTCTACTTCAGCTCAGAACCAAACACATTTCACTGTATTGGCGTGGTTTAAAACAAAACAAAGAAAACAATCCATGTCTTCTTTCTTAGTGTAAAACTGATAATGAGAAACACCCAGAAGAATTTCAGATATTGCTAGATAAAATTAATAAATGAGATTCTTAGTCAACTCTCTGGGCTGAGGAGTGGGCTTATTTAAAATTAAAAACAGCTTCCTTCCTTCCTTCCCTCCCTCCCTCCCTCCCTCTCTCTCTCTCTCTCTTTCTTTCTTTCTTTCCCTCTCTGGCCCAGGCTACAATCTACTCGGCTTGCTGCTGCCCGCGCCGCCGACTGCCTGGGACTGCCGGCGCGCGCCACCCCTGCCTGCCTTTTCTCCTTTGGATGCAGGCACGCGTTCGCCATCTTGGCCACGCTGGTCGCCAGCTCCTGACGCCGAGTGTTCTGCCCGCCTCGGCCTCCCGAGGTACTGGGACTACAGACGGAGTCTCGCTCACCCAGTGCTCGGTGTTGCCCGGGCTGGAGTGCGGTGGCGTGGTCTGGCCTCGCGGCAGCCTCTACCCCCCGGCCGCCTGCCTTGGCCTACCAGGGTGCTGGGATTGCAGCCCCTGCCCGGCCGCCGCCCCATCTGGAAGGTGGGGAGCGCCTCTGCCCGGCCGCCCCGTCTGGGAGGTGAGGAGCACCTCTGCCCGGCCGCCCCGTCTGGGAAGTGAGGAGCGCCTCAGCCCGGCCACCCACCGTCTGGGAAGTGAGGAGCGCCTCTGCCCGGCCACCCACCGTCTGGGAAGTGAGGAGCGCCTCTGCCCGGCCACCCACCCTCTGGGAAGTGAGGAGCGCCTCTGCCCGGCCACCCATCGTCTGGGAAGTGAGGAGCGCCTCTGCCCGGCCACCCATCGTCTGGGAAGTGAGGAGCGCCTCTGCCCGGCCACCCTGTCTGGGAAGTGAGGAGCGCCTCTGCCCGGCCACCCTGTCTGGGAAGTGAGGAGCGCCTCTGCCCGGCCGCCCCGTCTGGGAAGTGAGGAGCGCCTCTGCCCGGCCACCCATCGTCTGGGAAGTGAGGAGCGCCTCTGCCCGGCCTCCCATCGTCTGGGAGGTGAGGAGCGCCTCTGCCCGGCCGCCCCGTCCGGGAGGAAGTGAGGAGCGCCTCTGCCCGGCCGCCCCGTCCGGGAAGAAGTGAGGAGCGCCTCTGCCCGGCCGCCCCGTCCGGGAAGAAGTGAGGAGCGCCTCTGCCCGGGCGCCCCGTCCGGGAAGAAGTGAGGAGCGCCTCTGCCCAGCCGCCCCGTCCGGGAAGAAGTGAGGAGCGCCTCTGCCCGGCCGCCCCGTCTGGGAAGTGAGGAGCGCCTCTGCCCGGCCGCCCCGTCCGGGAAGAAATGAGGAGCGCCTCTGCCCGGGTGCCCCGTCCGGGAAGAAGTGAGGAGCGCCTCTGCCCGGCCGCCCCGTCCGGGAAGAGGTGAGGAGCGCCTCTGCCCGGCCACCCCGTCCGGGAAGAAATGAGGAGCGCCTCTGCCCGGGCGCCCCATCCGGGAAGAAGTGAGGAGCGCCTCTGCCCGGCCGCCCCATCCGGGAAGAAGTGAGGAGCGCCTCTGCCCGGCCACTCATCGTCTGGGAAGTGAGGAGCGCCTCTGCCCGGCCACCCACCGTCTGGGAAGTGAGGAGCGCCTCTGCCCGGCCGCCCCGCCCGGGAAGAAGTGAGGAGCGCCTCTGCCCGGCCGCCCCGTCCGGGAAGAAGTGAGGAGCGCCTCTGCCCGGCCGCCCCGTCGGGAAGAAGTGAGGAGCGCCTCTGCCCGGCCGCCCCGTCCGGGAAGAAGTGAGGAGCGCCTCTGCCCGGCCGCCCCGTCTGGGAGGTGAGGAGCGCCTCTGCCCGGCCACCCATTGTCTGGGAGGTGAGGAGCGCCTCTGCCCGGCCACCCATCGTCTGGGAGGTGAGGAGCGCCTCTGCCTGGCCACCCATCGTCTGGAAAGTGAGGAGCGCCTCTGCCCGGCTGCCCCATCTGGGAAGTGAGGAGTGCCTCTGCCCGGCCACCCATCGTCTGGGAGGTGAGGAGCGCCTCTGCCCGGCCGCCCATCGTCTGGGAAGTGAGGAGCGCCTCTGCCCAGCCACCCATCGTCTGGGAGGTGGGGAACGCCTCTGCCCGACCACCCATCGTCTGGGAAGTGAGGAGCGCCTCTGCCCGGCCACCTATCGTCTGGGAAGAAGTGAGGAGCGTCTCTGCCTGGCCGCCCCGTCTGGGAAGTGAGGAGCTCCTCTGCCCGGCCGCCCCGTGGCTGGGTAGAAGTGAGGAGCTCCTCTGCCTGGCCGCTCCGTCTGGGAGGTCTACCACGGAGGCCAGAAGCAATGTGGGGGCTGGACGTGGTGGCTCACGCCTGTGGTCCCGGCACTCTAGGGGGCGAGGCGGGTTGATCACTTTGGGCTAGGAGTTCGAGACCAGTCTGGCCAACTTGGCGAAACATGAAGAATACAACAGACAAACCAACCAACCAACTCAATGACAACAAAACAGGTCTACCCTGGAGTCATACTCTAATTTTTTCTATTTTCCTCCCTTTCTGATCCTTTATCCCACTTTCTTTTTCTTCCTCTTCCTTCTCCCTCTTCTTTGTCAAATAGAGGATTGAGTTATTATCACTGATCCATATAAAGTCCCTCTCTCATTTATTTTAACTCCCACCCCCATTTCTATTCCCCGACTTCCCATGTGCAACCTTCCTAATATGTTTGATACGCATCTTTTTGTTTGTATGTATTTTTAGAAAATGTTTATTGTTTTTGTATGCAAAAAAAATTAATAAAAAAAAAATAAAAAAATAAATAAAATTAAAAACAATAACAACAACAACAACAAAAATTAATAAATGAATTCATTTGTCATAAGTGGAGCACTTGCTTCCCACAACAGCAACAATCCCAGTCCACATGGAGCCTTTTCCATGAACCCCCAGTTCTTCAATACCTTCCAGAACATGGTATCTAAAAAGGCTAGCTTTTGTGTGGGGGATGAAGGAGAGAGGAGATGAGTAGAGGAAGGGGCTGGTGAATGTGGCCAAAAAACCCCAGCTCCATCACTAAGGAAATAATACAAAAATTCATCGGCAATAAGAACTACTGGAAATCTGGCGGGGTATGGTGGCTCAAGCCTGTAATCCCAGCACTTTGGGAGGCCGAGGTGGGGAGATCACCTGAGGTCAGGAGTTTGAGACCAGTCTGGCCAACATGGTGAAACCCCATCTCTAAAAAAAAAAAAAAAAATACAAAAATTAGCCAGGCATGGTGGCGGGCACCTGTAATCCCAGCTACTTGGGAGTCTGAGGCAGGAGGATCACTTGAACCCGGGAGGCGGAGGTTGCAGTGAGCTGAGATCGTGCCACTGCACTCCAGCCTGGGTGACAAGAGTGAAACTCTGTCTCATAAATAAATAAATAATAAAATAAAATAAGAACTACTGGAAATCAAACCATTTTCATTCATAGTCCAGCAATCTATTTGGGTTCCAGAAAGAAGAAGAGTGAACCTAATTTCACAGTTCACAAACTTTTATTCTATTTAAATAAAACATGAAAATCATAGATTTCAACCTCTTCATTTTATAAGCAAACTGACACTAGAGAGGGTTAAATCCCTTGACCAACATCATGAAGCGCAGCCAGGCCTGGGTCCCCCATCTGCTGGTATTCAGTTGGGACACAATTCATTCAACATGCATTTACTCAATTGTGTAATAAAATGAACCCCTAAAGAACTAGCCTCGTAACTCAAAAACATTATTTCTCTGTGTCCCTTCTGAAAGGAAAGTAGGCCAGGCATGGTGGCTCACGCCTGTATTCCCAGCACTTTCGGAGGCTGAGGTGGGAGGATCCCTTAAGCCCAGGAGTTTGAAACCAGCCTGGGCAATATGGGAGACTGTTTCTACAAAAATTAAAAATAAATAAAAGTTAGCCAGGTGTGGTGGTGCATGCCTGTGGTCCCCGCTACTTGGGAGGATCGCTTGAGCCCAGGAGGCAGAGGTTGCAGTGAGCAGAAACCGCACCACTGCACTCCAGCCTGAGCAACAGAGCGAGACCCTGTCTCAAAATAAATAAATTAAAATTTAAAATTAAGAAATAAAAAAATAGGCTGGGCGCAGTGGCTCACGCTTGTAATCCCAGCACTTTGGGAGGCCGAGGCGGGCGGATCACGAGGTCAGGAGATCAAGACCACAGTGAAACCCCGTCTCTACTAAAAATACAAAAAAATTAGCCAGGCGTGGTGGCGGGCGCCTGTAGTCCCAGCTACTCGGAGAGGCTGAGGCAGGAGAATGGCGTGAACTCGGGAGGCGGAGCTTGCAGTGAGCCCAGATTGCGCCACTGCACTCTAGCCTGGGCGACAGAGCGAGACTCCGTCTCAAAAATAAATAAATAAATAAAAGGAAAGTAAAAACAAAATGTAAAGGAACAAACCACGTGACATGCCTCTCATACACAGAAATAATGGTCTGATGTAGCCAAGTCCATGGTATTTCAAAAGATAAACAAACTTACACATTTTGGCTCTGGGAGACTTGGATCGTTTTTAATGGTAATCTTCTTTGCTTCTTCCAGGTTCTTTTCTCTTCGTAAACTATCTTCTGCCTAATTTTAATGATGAAGCAGTTTGTTAACAGGGTTTCCAGAGTTCTAACTTTAACAACGTTCATGGTGGCAAGGTCAGGACTCACCTCTTTCTTTTCCCGGGATTCACTCTTCATTTGTTCCCTATGCCACATCTTTTTAATGTTCTTCAACTGTGATTTAGAAATAACATTCCACCTCTCATTTTCTTTTTGTGAATCTACGTAAATGGTAGGAAATGGTTCTTTTCCTACTGTCATCAAAGCCTTGGGTAAGGAGGAGAAAAAAGACAGTTCTTGAACACTGTACAATACTTAAAATCAAAATAACATCTCAAGTATAAGGCAACTGGAACAATCTAAGCATAAAGACCCCAAAAGCCAAAAGCTGATGTCAGCACAGTGACTGGTTGAACATTTAAGAAGCACACTGGTTGGCTGGGCGCGGTGGCTCACGCCTGTAATCCCAGCACTTTGAGAGGCCGAGGCGGGTGAGGTCAGGAGATCGAGACCATCCTGGCTAACATGGTGAAACCCCATCTCTACTAAAAATACAAAAAAATTAGCCAGGCGTGGTGGCGGGCGCCTGTAGTCCCAGCTACTTGGGAGGCTGAGGCAGGAGGATGGCGTGAACCCGGGAGGCGGAGCTTGCAGTGAGCCAAGATCGTGCCACTGCACTCCAGCCTGGGCAACAGAGCGAGACTCCGTCTCAAGAGGAAAAAAAAAAAAAGAAGCACACTGGTTAAAGCCGAAGCTCTGAGGTTCTCTCACAAACAATTCTAGCAAGTTCGGGTATACACTATACAGTTCCCCAGGAAAAGCAGACTACAAGCAACAGATCTTAAGTGGCTGTAGCAACCAGCACAGGTACAAGGACAACAGAAGAGACACCTGACAGCAAAAGTCAACTGCAGGTGACATGTAAAAGGTTAGTTCTCTGTGAGAAATCAGAGCAGTGTCAGACATTTTTGAAACTTTCAACAAAACAATGGTTAAGAACACAAAAAGCAGCCAGGTGCGGTGGCTCATGCCTGTAATCCCAGCATTTTGGGAGGCCAAGGCGGGAGGATCACCAGGTCAGGAGATCGAGACCATCCTGGCTAACACGGTGAAACCCTGTCTCTACTAAAAATACAAAAAATTAGCCAGGCATGGTGGCGGGCGCCTGTAGAGCTTGCAGTAAGCCAAGATGGCGCCACTGCACTCCAGCCTGGGCGACAGAGCGAGACTCCGTATCAAAAAAAAAAAAAAAGAACACAAAAAGCTAAACTCATTTAATCTGAAAAATTCCCCCATGTAGAATACCTCTTTCCCTCAATGGGACATATCAGGCATTGCTGTGTTATATATCATTTGATAAAAGTTTATCGTTTGTGGTTTGTAAAAAATAGTTGAAAGTACATAAAAGATGAATATTTTAAAGCCTCAAATAATCTTTCAAAATCTCTTCCAAGTTATTAAATCAAACAAGAAATGCAATGAATTATTCTCTTGTTGCAAGATCTGCAGCCTGCAAAAATGGACTTTTTCTCAGTTCTACAACTGCTGCAGAGAAGGAGGGAATCTGGATCTTTTGAAAACATTCAAGGGCTGGGTGCGGTGGCTCACGCCTATAATCCTAGCACTTTGGGAGGCCGAGGTGGGCGGATCATGAGGTCAGGAGTTCGAGACCAGCCTGGCCAATATGATGAAACCCTGTCTCTACTAAAAATACAAAAATTGGCCAGGCGTGGTGGCGCATGCCTGTGGTCCCAGCTACTCAGGAGGCTGAGGCAGAAGAATCTCTTGAATCTGGGAGGCAGAGGTTGCAGTGAGCTGAGATTGTACCACTGCACTCCAGCCTGGGTGACAGTGCAAGACTCCTTCTCAAAAAAGAAAAAAAAAGAAAAAAAAGAAAACATTCAATAGTTCATCCTTTTAACAACTAGACATTGTAAGAATACATGTAGGGGCCGGGCACAGTGGCACACGCCTGTAATCCCAGCACTTTAGGAGGCCGAGGCGAGTGGATCACCTGAGGTCAAGAGTTCGAGACCAGTCTGGCCAACATGGTGAAACACCATCTCTACTAGAAATAACAACAACAAAAAAGAAATTAGCCAGGCATGGTGGCGGGTGCCTATAATCCCAGCTACTCAGGAGGCTGAGGCAGGGAGAATTGCTTGAACCTGGAAGGCAGAGGTTGCAGTGAGCCGAGATCATGCCACTGCACTCCAGCCTGGGCAACAAGAACGAAACTCTGTCTCAAAAAAAAAAAAAAAAAAAAAGATAGCCATTGATTAAAATGCCAAACCAAGAGAGAAGGTCCCATGAATACATGTAGGTCATTCGGAATTCACTTACTACCTGACAGTCTGTACTGATCCCTCCTTTTGTATCACTGAAATTGAAAGAGCCAAACTATCAGTTCCCAAATCACAATGCTACACTTTTGTTAACAGTGACATTCTGCAAATGTTCATCTAAACAGTGTTGTCAGTTTTCAGGAGCTGCAAAACAAGGCACCTGACAATTCAGAAATGAAAGATTTCCCCTTAAGAGTGGCTAAAAAGTAAAACCCAGCCAAGAGCGTTGGCTCATGCCTGTAGCCCCAGCACTTTGGGAGGCCAAGGCAGCAGGATTGCTTAAGTCCAGGAGTTTAAGACCAGCCTGGGCAACATAATGAGATCTCGTATCTACAAATAAGAAACAAATTAACTGTGTGTGGTGACATGCCCCTGTGGTCCGAGCTACTTGGAAGGCTGAGGTAGGAGGATCCTTTAAGCCCAGGAGGTTGAAGCTGCAGTGAGCCATGACTGCGCTACTGCATTCCGGCCTGGGCAACAAAGTAAGATCCTGTCTTAGAAAAAAAAAAAAAATTAAATTAAATTAAAAACAAGTACCCATGTATGACACACCAAAGTATAACTATATGGTATGACCTAAATGAGAGGAGAATGCTCCCAGATTGGGAGGACTTGATAGTAACTGTAAATGTTCTAACACAGTTAACAAAAAAAGGGGATGCACAGAAAAAGGAGTGTCAAGGAGCTGCTTTTCCTAATACAGTTGAAAGAAGGAACTTTTTTGTTGTTGTTGTCCAGGCTGCAGAGCAGTGACGCAATCACGGCTCACCGCAGCCTCAACCTCCTGGGCTCAAGTAATCCCCCCATCTCAGTCTCCCGAGTAACTGGGGCCACAGGTGCACACCACCATGCCTGGCTAATTTTTTTTTATTTTTTTATTTTTTGTAGTTGGCTGAGTGTGATGGCTTACTCCTATAATCCCAGCACTTTGGGAGGATTAATATCCTGTCTCTATTTATTTTTTAAATTAAATTTATTAAAAAATTTTTAAGAAGTTAAATTTTGTAGAGATGAGGGTCTTATCATGTTGCCCAGGCTCTTCTCAAACTCCTGGGCTCAAGCAATCCTCCAGCCTTAGCCTCCCAAAGTGCTGGGATTACAGACGTGAGGCACCAAAGCCCAGATCCAAGGAAAGAACTTTTAACCATCTTCCTTATGTGGCAGTTGTAGCCAAGGGATTCTAGCAGATGAGTTCAACAGCTAAGACCATGGTCTATTTTAAGAAGGTTGTCTTAGGCCACACTCTACCCTGATATAATCAACTACCTAACACCCATGTTGTGATTCCAAGCCCTTTTTTTCTTTTTCTTTTGAGACAGGGTCTCAGGCTAGAGTGCAGTGGCACAATCATGGCTCACTACAACCTCCACCTTCCAGGCTAAAGCAATCCTCACCTCAGTCTCCAGAGTAGCTGGGATCACAGGCGCACACCACCATGCTGGACTAATTTTTATGTTTTTTGTAGAGACAGGATTTCACCAAGTTGCCCAAGCTGGTCTCAAACTCCTGGGCTGAAGCAATCTACCTGCCCCGGCCTCCCAAAGTGTTGAGATTATAGGCACGAGCCACTGCACCTGGCCTGAGTCCAAGTTCTTGACAAACCCCTTTGACAATGAGCTAAACTCGTTCAAGGATTCTAGATCCTGAGAAATAATAGCATGTTAATAAATTGGCATTCTAGCTTCAAGCTCCAGACTCATGAGTCAACTCTGACAAATGAATCCATTCTTGGTGGTCTTGGAGTCAAATCTTAGGATCACACTCTGGATGGTGGTAAATTCACCAAAAGCCCTCTCAGGAGCCCCCTGGTCATGAGCTCACTGTAACTGAGGAAAGTTAACTTTTATCTTTACAAGAATTGAAAATCCAGCAATCTGACTCATCGGAGAGAAAAATTCCAAGAAGCAATGCCATGTGGTAAGAAAGAAGATACCTTTTTTCAAAATGTTAAAGTAAGTTTAGACTTTGATCATCTAACAATCTTAAAGTCACATATCTGTATGCATTCCTTACTCTCCCATTTCTGAAAATTCTCTTTGGAACCTAGTGTTTGAAATTAAATTCTTGACAAGTCACACGCTAATTGACATAAGTCATTAATAAATGCAGTCTCATTTTCCTAATGAGAAGAGACTCTACCTTTAGACCTGTTTTAAATGGTTTCTCCTTGGTTCCATCTCCCGTGGCATCGCTTCCCTCTCGGTCAGACACGTACAGCTCTGCTGTTTGACAAAATGAGGGTAAGTTATGGTCTGGCCATTAGCTATTAGTCACCTCACTACTTTATTCATTCCTTACCTTTGTAAACAGAACAAGCATCGATTAGTAAAAATTACTGAGGTCCATAAGAAATTTATATCCTAGTTATTTCCCCACTCCATTTCAATAACATCCATCTCATAAAAACATTCGTTAACAATCCAGGTTTTCAAAATGAACTCTGATCATTTCAATTTGTGATGTTTATTCTATCTACTTGGGCACCCAATAATAAAACAAGGGCTTTGAAGTTGGTCAGACATACGCTGCAATCTTGGATTTTGTACCTTAAAAGGCAGGGTGACTCTGGAGAATTTACTTACCCTTTCTGAGCTTATTTCTTTATCTATAAAATAAGAAAAACAATCCCCATCTTCAAAGGCTGTACTGAGGATGAAATAAAATAACACATACAAATCAGATATCCCAGTGCCAGTTTTTGTAGAGATGGCAAATAAACACCAGCTCCCTCTGGTCTTTAAAGGAAACAGAAGCTGTGAGGTTGGAAAATTTCAGAAGGCCTTACAACTAGTAGGTCTGAACAGTGACATCCATCCAGGTTTTTTTTTTTTTTTTCTACTGCACAGTATGGTCTCCCCGGAAACCTCAATAAAAAAATGAGGCTGGGAGAAAAACAACTAGAATCCTAAAGTCCCTTCCTGACGATCACTTCGAAGAACTGCAGGAGTAGGGGCTACCCTGTGTCTGAACCCCTCCCAGCGCCTGAGTCTCAGCGCAATCGGGAGGTTTCGCAGCGGGGCAGGGGAAGGGCCCGGAGCCACCGCCATCGCAGCCCGGGGGAACGACGGACTCGGGGCAGCCCGGCCTGGCCCTTCGAGTCCCGGGCCCAGCAAGGGCCAGGACCCTCCCTCCCTCCCTCCCTGCAATCGGTCCCCAAACATTCGCGGGGCGCCCACTCTGGTAAGCACCGAGGAAAGGGCCAGAGCCCGGCGGGAGCAGAGTTCCTGCCCCAGGCAGGGAACACCGCGCCACACACTGAGTCTCACCCACCTAGCACCATGCCTGCAGTGGCCCTGGTCACCTCCAAGGACAGAGACTGCAACACCGCCACCGTCTTATCACCCCAACGTGCACCGGCGGTTTCCGCGACTCCGGCGTTGCATCAGAGAGCGTAGATCAGAGGGCGCCCGTGTGAATCGGCCGAGAGCCGCGGTTCCATTGGTTACGAGAGGTGGGCGAGCGGCGCCGGGGCCACCATCTTTGGTGAGGGCAGAGGCAACTTCCGGATCCGGAGACGTCCCGCCCCACGCGTTTGTGCAGCTCAGATGGCGCCGCCTGTGCCCTAGCTCCGTGGCCCTGGAGACCCTGGCACGGTGTCACTTTTGCACCCTTCCTTCCCCGCCTCCCCAACTTTCCTTTCTGAATCTTCCAATTCTGCCCCAGCTGGAGGCGTGCGGGTCCTCTTGCAAACCGGACCAAGGATGTCTCCCCGATCCCCGGATGCTGGAGGCTGGTTGAGTTCATGTCACCAGCAAACACCGCGCCAGCTGCGAGACCGGGTGCGTGGCGGTGGAGGGGACGCAGCGGGATGCGTTAACTTTCTTCCTTTTTTTGAGACGGAGTCTCGCTCTGTCACCCAGGCTGGAGTGCAGTGGCGTGATCTCGGCTCACCGCAACCTCCACCTCCCGGGTTCAAGCGATTCTTCTGCCTCAGCCTCCCGAGTAGCTGGGATTACAGGCCCGTGCCACCATGCCCAGCTAAGTTTTGTATTTTTAGTAAAGACAGGGTTTCACCATGTTTGTCAGGCTGGTCTCGAACTCCTGACCTTGTGATCCGCCCACCTCGGTCTCCCAAAGTGCTGGGCTTACAGGCGTGAGCCACTGCGCCCGGCCAATGCGTTAACTTTCTAACCTCCGTGAGCCAACGTCCCTCGGTGTTCAGGACAGGAGCTATGGTGTATGTTGATTTAAAATTATAAGGATTACTGTTAGGAAGGCCATAATAATGTGGTGGAAAGAACGAGGGCTTCTGAATACAAACCTGGGTTCTGCCTTTTACTAACCATGTGTCTTCAGATAAATTACCTAAACTGAATGAGCTTCATTCAGCGAGTTTGGGGACTAATTGCAGGGAGGGAGGGAGGGAGGCTCCTGGCCCTTGCTGGGCCCGGGACTTGAAGGGCCAGGCCGGGCTTCCCCGAGTCCGTCGTTCCCCCAGGCTGCGATGGCGGTGGCTCCGGGCCCTTCCCCTGCCCCGCTGCCAAACATCCCGATTGCACGGAGAGTCAGGCGCTGAGAGGGGTTTATCTGCGTCTTCAGATAAATTATCTAATCTGAATGAGCTTCAGTTTTTCTATTTGTGAAAGATGATATAAATTCACTGCCCGGGCATGTAAGAGGTGCTAATAAAGGGTCTGTCATCATTTTCAACTTTTTTTTACTTTTTTGGGGGGCTTTTTTTTTTTTTTTTTTGGAGACTGGGTCTTCTGTGTTGCTCAGGCTGGAGTGCAGTGGTGCTATCATAGCTCACTGCAGCCTCGAACTCCTGGGCTCAAGTGAGCCTCCCACTTAAGCCTCCCAAGTAGCTGGGACTATAGGTGCACGCCACCACGCCCGGCTTATTTTCATTTTATTTTTGTGGAGATGGGGGAGGGGTCTCCCTGTGTCGCCCAAGCTGGTCTCCAACTTCTGGGATCAAGTGATCCTCCTGCCTCAGCCTCCCAAAGTGCTGGTCTTACAGGCGTGAGCCACCACGCCCAGCCCATTATTCTCAATTTAGTGGAATACCAGAGTTTGCCCCTGAAGCAAAAGAAAACCCTTTTTTTATGAGAGGTCCTCCAAAAAATAACTCTATATATAGGTTCAGGGCCCATCAAGAATACGAACCAAGTCTGGGCACAGTGGCTCACGCTTGTAATCAATCCCAGCACTTTGGGAGGCCAAGGCGGGTGGATCACTTGAGGTCAGGAGTTGGAGACCAGTCTGGCCAACATGGTGAAACCCCATGCCTACTCAAAATACAAAAATTAGCCGGGTGTGGTGGCACGTGCCAGTAATCCCGGTTACTCGGGAGGCTGAGGCAAGAAAATCACTTGAACCCGGGAGGCGGAGGTTGCAGTGAGCTGAGATTGTGCCACTGCACTCCAGCCTGGGTAACAGAGTGAGACTCCATCTCAAAAAAAAAAAAAAAAGTACCAAATACTATTCCTAAGGAATATTTCACCCAATTTTATGAACTTCCCCTTTTCCTCTTTGCTGAATGTTTTCTGTTGGTTCATGGATTAGTATCAATTGCTGCAAAGTAAATTTTCCCAAAACTTAGCAGCTTAAAACCCCGAACATTTATTACCTTAGCAGTTTTTTGAGACGGTCTCAGTTCTGTCGCCCAGGCTGGAGTGCAGTGGCGCGATCTCAGCTCACTGCAACCTCCGCCTACCGGATTCAAGAGATTCTCCTGCCTCATCCCCCCGAGGAGCTGGGATTACAGGCATGTGCCACTATGCCCAGCTAATTTTTGTATTTTGAGTAGACATGAGGTTTCACTATGTTGGCCAGGCTGGTCTTGAACTCCTGACCTCAAGTGATCCGCCTGCCTCGGCCTCCCAAAATGCTGGGTTTACAGGCCTGAGCCACCACGCCAGGCCCTAACTTGCACAGTTTCTGATGGTCAGGAATAAGGTAGTGGGTTAGCTGGAGGTCCTGGCTCAGGTCTGTCATGAATCATGCTGAGGGCAGGGTCTGCAGTCATCTGAAGGCTTGGGTGGGTGGGGATCTGCCTCCAGGCTCACTCACAAGCTGTGGTCAGAAAACCTCAGCTCCTTGCCAGGTGGGCTTCCCATAGAGCTGCTAATGACACAGCCGCTGACTTCACCTAAAGCAAGTGATCAGGGAGAGAGAACATTAGTTACCTTTTGTTTTATAATAAATTACCCCAAAACATCAAATGGCATTTGTTATCTCACATTTCTGTGGAATAGGAATCTGGGCATGGTTTAGCTGAGGACTCGGAGCTGAGTCTCTCCGGAGGCTGCAGTCAGCTTAACTTGAGATTCTTAAGTCTCACCTGGAGTGGATCCCCTTCCACACGCACTCAGGTGGGTGTTGGCCTGAGGTCTCCCTCAATTCTTTCCACACGGGCCTCTTGCTTCGCTAAAGCCAGCAACTAAGATGGAAGTTAGAACCTTTAGTTGCCTAATCTCACAAGGGATATATCCCAATGCTTTTGCCATATTCGATTAATTAGGATCAAGTCACTTGGTCCAGCATACACTCAAAGGAAGGGTATTACACACTGGCATGGATGCCAGCAGCTGGGAATCATGGGCCATCTTAGAAAGCTCCCCACTGCAGTGACCAAAACTGAGGCTGCAGTGCCTTTTCTAACCTGACTTGTTAGGTGAAATGTCATTGTCTCTGCCATATTCTACTGGTCATACAGACCATCCCTGGATGTGAATACCAGGAGGTGTTGCTCACTGGGTACCATCTTAGAGGCTGCCCACCATAGCCCATCCAGATGAATTTCTCCACTTATCCTGCTCCTCCCCAGAGGCTGACTCATGTGAACCACATCAATGGGCTCCCTCGTTCTCTGACTCCTGGTCAGCTGCAGCCAATGGGGAACACTTGTGGAAGAATAGAGGTGGGATGTGAGGTTGGGGTCCTTATTCCCATAGCTCCTCATTGTAGGCTGGCTGCATCCTCACTTGAGGGCCACTGCTCCTGCCAGATGGCACTAAGAGATTCATCTGAACTGCCCTTCATGAATTTAGTTTCATCTGATCATTAAAACTGAATTTACTGGCCGGGCACGGTGGCTCACATCTGTAATCCCACCACTTTGGGAGGCTGAGGCGGGCAGATCACTTGAGGCCAGGAGTTCGAGACCAGCCTGGGCAACATGGCAAAACCCCGTCTCTATTAAAATACAAAAATTAGCTGGTTGTGGTGGCATGCTCCTGTAATCTAGCTACTCAGGAAGTTGAGGCAGGAGAGTTGCTTGAACCTGTGAGGTGGAAGTTCCAGTGAGCCAAGATCGGGGCCTTGGTGACAGAGTGAGATTGTGTCTCAAAAAAAAAAAAATTGAATTTACACAGCAATATTCCATTGTGAAATAAAAAGTGTATATAGGACTGTACAAGCAGGCTGTACAAGAGGGTCATTTAAATTCCTACCCCCGCCTCGGTCCACACCTATAGACTCATAGGATTTCTCTATGTCCAGTTAGTGCAGGATGGAAAAAATGGGCCTAGTGTTCACATCTGCATAATATGCTGGCACATGCCAGACATGAACAGCCATTCTACTCTAGCCTTACTTGGGAGAAGTCCTAAAAAGACAGTGGTGAGGCCGGGCAAGGTGGCTCACACCTGTAATCCCAGCACTTTGGGAGGCTGAGGTGGGCGGATCACCTGAGGTCAGGAGTTTGAGACCAGCCTGGCCTACATGGTGAAACCCCATCTCTACTAAAAGTACAAAAATTAGCTGGGCGTGGTGGCAGGCGCCTGTAATCCCAGCTACTCAGGAGGCTGAGGCAGGAGAATCGCTTGAACCCAGGAGGCAGAGGTTGTAGTGAGCCGAGATCACGCCACTGCACTCCAGCCTGGGTGACAAGAAGGAGACTCCATCTCAAAAAAAAAGAAAAAGAAAAAGAAAAAAAAGACAGTGGTGAAGGGAAGTCATCTCAGATGGTGGAACTCTGAGCACTGTGCCTGGTTTTCCACTTCTCAGCTAAATAGGGATGGCCAGAAGGACCAGGCTGGGAACAGTGGCTCACGCCTGTAATCCCAGCACTTTGGGAGGCCTAGGCGAGTGGATCACCTGAGGTTGGAAGTTTGAGACCAGCCTGACCAACGAGGAGAAATCCCATCTCTACTGAGACAAAAATTAGCTGGGTGTGGTGGGGCATACCTGTAATCCCAGCTACTCAGGAGGCTGAGGCACAAGAATCGCTTGAACCTGGGAGGCAGAGGTTGCAGTGAGCCAAGATTGCACCATTGCACTCCAGCCTACACAACAAGAGCAAAACTCCATCTCAAAAAAACAAACAAACAAAAAAAGGACTGATGGACACTGGCTCAAGGGTTGGCCAGTTGATCAGGGACTAAGAAAGAACAGGATTAAAAATTAGGTACAGGAGGTCTGGTGGGGATGTGGATGGACCTTTTTGAATGGGCATTGAATGTGAAGATTTCTTGTCCTCTGCAAACATCCATCAGAAGGCATTCGGTATGGAGGAGGTCTCTGTCATCTGTGGATGTTGGACTTTTCCTCCAAAAACATCTCAGTTCTTGCTCAAAGAGCCCATATGTGAAGTGGCTGTAGTAATAGGATAGAGGCTATGCATGTGTTCAGCCTCATAAACTGCCCTTCGTCCTGGCTGATCTTGCTGGCCACTGTCACTGTTAAGTACCCAACCTGCCAACAGCAGAAGCTAACTTTGAGAACCTGATAGTACACTATTCTTTTTTTTTCTTTTTTCTTTTCTTTCTTGTTTTTGTTTTGTTTTGTTTTGTTTTGTTTTGTTTTTGAGACAGAAAAAAAAAAAAAAACTCCAGCTCTGTTGCCCAGGCTGGAGTGCAGTGGCACGATCTT
This sequence comes from Symphalangus syndactylus, assembly GCF_028878055.3. Classification (NCBI taxonomy): domain Eukaryota; kingdom Metazoa; phylum Chordata; class Mammalia; order Primates; family Hylobatidae; genus Symphalangus; species Symphalangus syndactylus. Next base: position 28,918,399 of record NC_072423.2, on the reverse strand, counting down.
GGCTCACTGCAACCTCTGCCTCCCGGATTCAAGCAGTTCTCCTGCCTCAGCCTCCTGAGTAGCTGGAGCTACAGGTGTGCGCCACCACACCCAGCTAATCTTTGTATTTTTAGTACAGACAGGGTTTCACCATATTGGGCAGGCTGGTCTCTAACTCCTGACCTTGTGATCCTCCCGCCTCGGCCTCCCAAAGTGCTGGGATTATAGGCGTGAGCCACTGCACCCGGCCAGGACATGATTCTTTAGGGAGACCAGCTGTCCACTTGACGGCAAGTAAATTACATCGGACTCCTGGAGGAGGCAGCAATATGCCTCCCAGGTATAGACCCAGTCCACACAGGGATGTGCCTTCTCTGCCTGCAGCACCCACGTCTATGGACTTACAGAAAGCTGCATGTGTCTTTATGGTATGCAGCATCTCTCACCCCGGGACACATTTTCAGTAAAGGAAGTGTGACAGTGAGCTCATACCTATGGAATTCAGTGGTCTAACCATGTGCTTTGTGTTAATTATTCAAAATAATCAGACATGCTCCTGTGAACCCAGAAAATCAGAGACAGGTCTCAGTTAATTTAGAAAGTTTATTTTGCCAAGGTTGAGGATGCATCCATGACACAGCCTCAGGAAGTCCTGATGACATGTGCCCAGGGTAGTTGGGCACAGCTTGCTTGTATACGTTTTAGGGAGACACAAGACATCAATCAAAAGAAGAATTACATTGGTTAGGTCTGGAAAGGCAAGACAATTTGAAGCAAAGGCAGGAAGACTGGAAGCAGGGAGGGGGTTTCCAGGTCACAGGTAAGTGAGACACAAATGGTTGCATTCTTTTGAGTTTCTGATTAGACTTTCCAAAGGAGGCAAATGAGATGTGCATCTATCTCAGTGAGCAGAGGGATAACTTTGAATAGAATGAGAGGCAGGTTTGCCTTAAGCAGTTTCCAGCTTGAATTTTCCTTCGTAAAAAGAAAATATTTTGGGGGTCCAAGATATTTTCCTTTCACACTCCCCTCTCCCATACAGAAGGAATATACTTCCCTGCTTCATTTCTGCTGGGCTTAGCCACGTGCATTTACTTTGGCCATAGGATACTGGCACGTGTGATGCAAGCAAAGGTTTACAATGTGTTTGTGCAGTTGAACTTGTGTTCTTGCTTCTGCCATTGTTAGGGAAGCCGGGGCCTAGGAGGGCCAGAGTGACACCATTTTAAGTTCAGCTCCATCTTGAGACTAACAAGGCACACTCCTTGCCAGTCACGACCCATGGTCATAAGATGTTTACAGTTGAGAAAACAGCCTAAAGATACCTGCAAGGACACAAACCTGTAACAACAGAAAGACCAGATGTCCTAATACCCATAACATATGCTTTCAAGATAATTACAGTTATGCTTTAATGTACTTACACACTAAAATGTCAAGGACAGTTTTGTTTAAATCAATAAAATAATAAATTTTGTCATGCCGTCAGCCCACATGCACATAGGCACAGCTTAGTTTAGCCTTTACATAGACAAAACCCCTATATATGAAATTTTTTTTTTTTTTTTTTTTTTGAGACGGAGTCTTGCTCTGTTACCGAGGCTGGAGGGCAGTGGTGCAATCTTGGCTCACTGCAAGCTCCACCTCCCGGGTTCACGCCATTCTCCTGCCTCAGCCTCCTGAGTAGCTGGGACTACAGGCACCCACCACCACGCCTGGCTAATTTTTTGTATTTTTAGTAGAGACGGGGTTTCACTGTGTTAGCCAGGATGGTCTCGATCTCCTGACCTCGTGATCCACCTGCCTTGGCCTCCCAAAGTGCTGGGATTACAGGCGTGAGCCACCGCACCCGGCCTATATATGAAAAATTTAAAATGGCCGGGCACAGTGGCCCAGCACTTTGGGAGGCCGAGGAGGGTGGATCACATGAGGTCAGGAGTTTGAGACCAGCCTGGCCAACATGGCGAAGCCCTGTCTCTACTAAAACTACAAAAATTCGCCAGGCATGGTGGCGGGCGCCTGTAATCCCAGCTACTCAGGAGGCTGAGGCAGGAGAATTGCTTGAACCCAGGAGGCAGAGGGTGCAGTGAACCGAGATTGTGCCACTGCACTCCAGCCTGGGCAACAGAGCAAGAGTCCATCCAAAAAGAAAGGGAAGGAAAGGAAAGGGAAGGGAAGGGAGCGGAAGGGAGGGGAGGGGAGGGGGAGCTAAAACAAAGACGGGGCATTCCTTTGCTTGCTTCCTAAGGACGCCCTACTCTGTAATGGAGGAGCTTTCAATAAACTCTCACTGCACCCTGCAGCTTGTCTTGAATTCCTCCCTGCGTGGAATTCAGAAGGCCTCTTTGGGTTCTGGATCAAGACCGCTTTTTCTGTGAACAATCACCATGAGAAGAACACGCCCCGACTGACCCACTGGTCCAAGGAAGGTGAGACATGGAGAAGACAGTGACCCAATCTTCAGCTTGGAGACACGTCCAGCTGAACTCAGTCCACATCAGTGACCTGCAGATGCATAAGTGAGAATAAACGATTGTTGGGTTAGGCCTCTGAGTTTGGGAGGCATTTTGTTACACCTCTTTACTGTGGCAATATTAGACTAATACATGCTCTATTATCCAGAAGTGTGTGGCTTAAAATAATAGTTGAATGACCAGGTGCGGTGGCTCAGGCCTGTAATCTCAACATTTTGGGAGGCCACGGTGGGAGGATCACATGAGGCCAGGAGTTCAAGACCAGCCTGGGCAACATAGTGGGACCCCCGTCTCCATAAAATTTCTAAAAAATTAGCCTGGCGTGGTGGGCGCACGCCTGTAGTCCCAGCTACTCGGGACGGCCAGAATGAACGGCATTGTTCGTCTGTCTCTTAATTCTGATTCTGGCCAGCAAGGGGCGGCCTCCCCCTGCTGTCCTTGCTGTTAGGTCCCTGCGCCCACTCAGCTTTAAGCTGAAGGTCGCTTTACCGGACCCCACTTCGCTCTACCAGGCGCAGGATGAGCTTCTCTGTTCTTTTAATGTGGCGTCCCCCACAGGCCACCGTACCAGGCCGCGGGTCCGGGGTTAGGGCACTTGACGCCGGCGCCGCCATGTTGTCTCCGGGCCACTTCCGCGTTTCTGGCGCGTAGTCTTGCATTTCCTACTTGGTCCTGCTCGCGGCGCCGCGCCTCCGGGTGTTGGGGAGGCCGGGACGATGGAGAGTCCGGGGCTCGCCCTAGTCGCGGGGACACCGCCTTCCAGGAGCTGTCCCCAGGCAAACTCACAGACATCTTCAAAGAGGCTTCTTGGACATTCTGTTTTTTGCTCCTCAAAACAGGCTTCGGAAAGAGAACAGGCAAACATCACTGCGAGCGCCTCTAGGGCTCCTTTCCCTGTCCCAGGACCGGGAATCGGGGAGGTGCCCAAGCAGAGTTCACTTAAGTTAACAAATCAATGAAGCAGCTGGAAAATCTCAGTTATATTTTAAATGAGATCGAGGGCGGTGACTCACGCCTGTAGTCCCAGCACTTTGGGAGGCCGAGGCGGAGGTGGAGGGTCGCTTGAGGCCAGGAGTCCGAGACCAGCCTGGGCAACATGGTAAGCCACCCCGGCCCCCGCCCCTCTTCAAAAAATACAAAAATTAGCCGGGCTTATTGGCATGGGATTGTGGTCCCAGCTACTTAGGAGGCTGAGGTGGGAGGTCGCTTGAGCCATGGAGGTCGAGGCTGCACTGAGCTGTGATCAAGCCACTGCACTCCAGCCTGGGACTACAGAGAGAGACCCTGTCTCTAATTAATAAATAAATTATAGATAGATGATAGATGCAATAAAAAAATTGGCTTGTAAATGGCAAACTAAAAGTGGAAATTATCATTACAATGAAAATATTAATTTGAGGAACCGAAAACTTAACTTTCCTTTTCCTGTAGTTAAGTTTAAGCACTTAGATTTGCTTCAGTGATTCCCAGGCTTCATGATTGCAAGCTGCTTGCTTGTAAGCACTTTGTCTCTCACTAAAAAAATTACAGTTATTTTAAAGTCCCGCTGGATGCTCACTCTTTAAGGAGGGTGAACAATGGTAACTCCTGTACGGTTAGAGCTCTGAATGAAGCCAGATACATTCCATAGATCACAGAACTAATTTTCTGGCTTGGTGAGCCTGGTCAAGTTTCTTAACCTGTCTAAGCCACAGATGTTTCAATTATAAAGTGATAATAACCCTTCACTGGGAAGGTTATTGTGAGGATAATATGAGATCAAGTATACCAAAATGCCTAATATGTACTTGACATCCAGTAAGCTTTCTGAATTAGGATATAAATGGCATTAATAGTTAATCATTGTTATTCTTTTGTTCCATGATATGCATGAATCACAACTTGAAGCCTTCAAACTGCTGAGAGCTGCTTGGTGGACCTCGTCTCTCAATTTGCCCTTCCCACTAAACCCGTCTTCCCTCAACAGTAAGCTTTCTGGTCAGCATTTCAGAATGTCTCAAACTGTAGGTCCTTCCCACAGCCCCAAATCTCAGCAAATGACCAGTCTCTTGCTTCAAGCTATTAAATGGGTGCTGTCTGACAGCCCTCCCTCCCTTGAAACCTGCAAACTCTCGTGCTTTGGCATCCATCCTTTCCCTCTAGTGCAATGCAAGTCACATCCTCCCTCTGGCTAACCTCTGCACCTATCTTCTGGATTCCCTACACCTCTCCAATCTAATCTTCACACTCCAGCCAGGGTGAACACTTACAAATATAAACACAGTCATTTCATTCTCTATCTAGTAGCATTCCGTGGAGTTCCTTTTGCTCTCAGGGTTCACCTCAACATCCTTACAGGCTTTCCAGGCTGTGTATGCTCTGGCTTACCACTGCTTCTTATTTTCATTTTTTTTATTCTTTTTTTTTTTTTTTTGAGACGGAGTTTTGCTCTTGTTGCCCAGGCTGGAGGGCAATGGAGCGATCTCGGCTCACTGCAACCTCTGCCTGCTAGGTTCAAGTGATTCTCCTGCCTCAGCCTCCCAAGTAGCTGGGACTACAGGCATGCCCCACCATGCCCAGCTAATTTTGTACTTTTAATAGAGACAGGGGTTCTCCATGTTGGTCAGGCTGGTCTTGAACTCTTGACCTCAGGTGATCCACCCACCTCGGCTTCCCAAAGTGCTGGGATTACAGGCGTGAGCCACCACGCCCGACTAATTTTTATTTGTTCTTTTGAGACAGGGGTGATCCTCCCACTTCAGCCTCAAAAGTAGCTGGGATTACAGGCACACACCATCACACCTGGCTAATTTTTTTTTTTTTTTTTTTTTTGTAGAGACGGGGTTTGGGGGTTTTGCCCTGTTGCCCAGGTTGGTCTCGAACTCCTGGGCTCAAGGGATACGCCCACCTTAACTTTTCAAAGTGTTAAGATTACAGGTGTGAGCCACTGTGCCCAGCCCTATTGCTTTTTAAAGGTACAATTAACTTTAGCCCAGGCTAGCTTCTTCACTGAATTGATCTAGGTACGATGTGGGATTTGGGACAGCTGTTAAGAAAGGTGAAGACAGAGTCAAATAGAGAAAAACATTTTCTCTATAGAGGTGGGGAAACTTTCAGAGCAGAATTAATTGTGTCCTCTAAAAGCAATGAAGTCCTCTTGGTTAGTTTGAAGAATGATCATGTATCAGTTTATAGGAATTGAGACTTTTTTTAAATTTTTGAGACGAAGTCTTTCTCTGTCCCCCAGGCTGGGGTGCAGTGGCATGATCTCAGCTCACTGCAACCTCCACCTCCCAGGTTCAAGCGATTCTCCTGCCTCAGCCTCCCAAGTACCTGGGATTACAGGCGCCTGCCACCGTGCCTGGCTAATTTTTGTATTTTTAGTAGAGACGGGGTTTCACCATGTTGGCCAGGCTGGTCTTGAACTCCTGACCTCAAGTGATCCGCCTGCCTTGGTCCCCTAAAGTGCTGGGATTACAGGCGTGAGCCACCGTGCCCGGCCGGAGTTGAGACTCTTAAGGGGTCTCGGGGGGTCTCAGAAGCTCAGCTGATGATATCTTAATCAGGTTTGGGTTCGTTTTTTTTTTCTGTTAGAACAGGTCATAAAAATACTTTCACCCCAAGCCACAAAATCCTATAAAATAGCTCAGTCTTTGACAAATTCAGTAAATATAAAAGAGCCCTTTTGAGTTTCTATTTACTCAAGATGTTTGCAGTGATAAAATCTTGATATAAGTTTTCTAGAATCTTGAACTTTCAGAGCTCCTTTAGAAACAGACCTTTGTGTTGTTTTTATTAAACTCTTCAATGAGCACAAAGTTTTTATGTTGTTCACACAAAATTTAAATAAGGAAGCTGAAGGTAGGTGGGAACCCCCAAATGGATGGTAACAGAAAACTTCCTATAGCATTTCCATAGACTGGTTTATTCATTATGCAGCTTGGCTCAGCAGAACCATTTTATAATGAAACTGCAAGATGACTCCCAGTGGGCAAATCAACGTCTATTCTAAAGGTTGATTCTTATCAACTGGGAGAATTGATTCCTGATGAGAAATGCTAGGCTAAAAAACCCTCCCACATTGACTTCACAAGCCAGATCCAATATCTTTAATCCTCTTATGGAAAAGAAACAAGGAGACATTTCAGGGCTTACAACAGCCTTCCAGAATAATTGCAACAGTCTCACAGCATCAGGGGCCAAAGGAATATTTACATCTTTCCAACTGGAAATCATAAACAGGTTATCTGGAGTGAGACAATCTATATCTTAAACATGGCCAGAGCACCTTGGATTTTTTTTTTTTTTTTTTTTTTTTTTTTTTACGGAGCCTTGCTCTGTCGTCCAGGCTGGAGTGCAGTGATGTGACCTTGGCTCACTACAACCTCCACCTCCTGAGTTCAAGCAATTCTCCTGCCTCAGCCTCCCCATAGCTGGGACTACAGGCATGCGCCACCATGCCTGACTAATATTTTTGTACTTTTAGTAGAGACAGGGTTTCACCATGTTGATCAGGCTGGTCTCTAACTCCTGACCTCAAATGATCCACCCACCTCAGCCTCTCAAAGTGCTGGGATTACAGGCGTGAGCCACCGCGCCAGGCCAGCACCTTGGATTTTTAACCACCATCCTAGATCAGGAAGTTTAAATTTCTCTCCATATTAAAATTTTCCTTCCTCATATTTATTGTTAATACATTACTATTTGATTAATACAAATTACTGCTTGTTAATACAAATACATTCTATTTGATTCAGGTTTTGAAGCAAAATTCCTGATGATTTTAAAACTATGAGAGTTCTTTCTTTCTATGCATCTTATTGCTGAGGTCATCTTAGCTGACAATTAATTGGACAATATAGTGGTAAATCCATACTGGTCTTTGACTCTGAAAATATTCTTTCAAATTCCATTGGTGCTTTCCACTGTTTTGACATGACTTTAAGATGTTTCCCAGACTCTTCTGAGGGCAAAGAATATATGTGTGCATATAAATGGCCTAACAAAACGCACCACTCTGTCTATAGCCATGAATAGGAAGTCCCTATCTCTGGGCACTGCCAGTCACCCAAGAGGACAATGTGAAGAGCTGGGGTTGTTGCTCTAGGGAGAAGCTTGTGGGCTTGCGCGAGTCTCAGTTTGGGAGGCTTTGTGACTTAAGCAGGAAAAATATTAACTCAAATTACTCCCTTTGGCTTAAAAATCATTTCTATTTTTTTATTGTTTAATTTTTGAAATAGAAAATGTATTCATATGGTTCAATATTTTTAATTTTAAAAGTATGAAAAGATAATTCAATATTTAAAAGTCTCATTCCTCATAACCACTTTAACTAGTCTCTTTTTTTTTTTTTTTTTTTTGAGACAGAGCCTTACTCTGTCACCCAGGCTTGAGTGCAGTGGTGCGATCTCGGCTCACTGCAACCTCCGCCTCCCGGGTTCAAGCGATTCTCTGCCTCAGCCTCCTGAGTAGCTGGGATTGCAGGCATCTGCCACCATACCCAGCTAATTTTTGTATTTTTAGTAGAGATGGGGTTTCACCATGTTGGCCAGGCTGGTCTTGAACTCCTGACCTCATGATCCACCCACCTCAGCCTCCCAAAGTACTGAGATTACAGGCGTGAGCCACCACACCTGCCCTACTAGTCTCTTATATCTAGAGAATCTTGTTGAAAATATGACTATATTCCTCTCAGTCTACCTCCTTTATTCCTTCCCCTGAAACAGCTTTCTTTTTTTTTCTTTTTAGGCATAAATAATATACAACAGCCTGGGCACTGTGGCTCATGCCTGTAATCCCAGCACTTTGGGAGGCTGAGACGGGCAGATCACCTGAGGTCAGGAGTTCAAGACCAGCCTGGCCAACATGGTAAAACCCTGTCTCTACTGAAAATACAAAAATTAGCTGGGCATGGTGGTGCATGCCTGTAATCCCAGCTACTCAGGAGGCTGAGGCAGGAGAATCTCTTGAACCCGGGAGGCAGAGGTTGCAGTGAACCAAGATCGTGCCCCCGCACTCCAGCCTGGGCAACAGAGTGAGACCACATCTCAAAAGGAAAAAAATATATATGACAAAGTGTACACATTTAAAATGTGTACATATGCATATGCATATATGTATACCTGTGAAACCATCACCACGATTGGGGATAGGGAAAAAATCCATCACCCCAAAAAGTTTTTTTTTTTTTTTTTTTTTTTTGAGGCAGTCTTGCTCTGTTGCCCAGGCTAGAGTGCAGTGGCCTGATCTCGGCTCACTGCAAGCTCCACTTCCCAGGTTCATGCCATTCTCCTGCCTCAGCCTCCCAATTAGCTGGGACCACAGGCGCCCGCCACCACGCTCGGCTAATTTTTTGTATTTTTAGTAGAGACCGGGTTTGATTGTGTTAGCCAAGATGGTCTCCATCTCCTGACCTCGTGATCCGCCCACCTCGGCCTCCCAAAGTGCTAGGATTACAGGCGTGAGCCACCGCGCCCGGCCTACCAAAAAGTTTTCTAATGTATTTCCCTAGTGACTAATGATGTTGAGCATCTTCTCATGTGCTTTTTTGCCTTACATGTATCTTCTTTGTTGAAGTATCTGTTCAGATCTTTTGTGAGGACAAGGTACGGTTCCAGGTAGGGATCCAAGTTCATTTTTTCGCGTGTGGATATCAAATGTCCCGGCACCATTTATTGAGAAGGCTATCCTTTCTCTACCTCATCACTTTTGTAACCTTGTTCAATATCAGTTGTCCATTGATGTATGGATTTATTTATGGACTCTATTAGGTTCCATTGATCTATCTGCTCTTTAAGCCAATACTATGCTGTTTTGATTGCTATAGCTTTATAACAATTTTCTCTTTTTTGGCCCTAATTTCACATTTATTTTATTTTTAAAATTTTGACTTTTATTATAGATTAAAGGGCATATGTGCAGCTTTGTTGCATGGGTCAATCGCATGACTCTGAGGCTTGAGGTCCCAGAGATCCTGTCCCCCAGGCAGTCAGCATGGTACTTAACAAGTGGTTCTTCAGCCCATGCTGGTAACAACTTTCAAAATCAAGTAGTGTTCTTCCTCCAACTTTGTTTTTCTTCCGCAGAGTTATTTTGGCTATTTTAGGTCCTTTGCATTTCCAGATGAATTTTAGAATCAGCTTATCAATTTTTACCAAAAAAAAAAAAAAATCTCATGGGATTTCAATTGGAATTGCATTGATTCTACATATCAATTTAATCGCCTCCTCTTCTTTCTTTTTTATATGAAAGGTTGTTGCCATACACACAGTTCTGCACCTGGCTCTTCACACTCCACAATGAATGGAGATCTTTCATTCTTCTGCCTTAACTCCCATTATAGTTTCATTGTATCCTGTTGTTGGGATGGAACTTATTTCATTTAACTGTAGTTAAACTGATGGATTGCTAGCTTACTGCTGATATTTTGCTGTTACAAACAGTGCTGCAGTATAATCAGTGTACATGTCATTTCCCTTGTGGGCAAATATATCTGCAGGATGAATTTGAGAAGTGTGATTGCCAGGTCAAAGGGAATATACACTTAAAATTTTAATGGCAAGGGCCAGGCGCGGTGGCTCACGCCTGTAATCCCAGCATTTTGGGAGGCTGAGGCGAGCAGATCACGAGGTCAGGAGATCGAGACCATCCTGGCTAACACGGTGAAACCCCATCTCTACTAAAAAAAAAAATACAAAAAATTAGCCGAGTGTGGTGGCACGTGCCTGTAGGCCCAGCTACTCGGGAGGCTGAGGCAGAAGAATAGCTTGAACCTAGGAGGCAGAGGTTGCCGTGAGCTGAGATTGTGCCACTGCACTCCAGCCTAGGTGACAGAGCTAAACTCCATCTCAAAAAAAAAAAAAAAAATTAATGGTTATGGCTAAATCCTTTCCTAGAGTTTCATTAATTTGTATACTTTTCACTAATACGTTAGAAGGCTTGTTTTGCCATAGCCTTAACAGTGCATTACCAAACTTTCTTGTCTTTGCCAAATTAATAGGTGAATATGGCCTATCAAATCATTTTGATTTTCACTTCTTTATTTCAGATAAGTTTAAACATCATTTCATGTGTTTAAGAGCCATTTGCATTTCTTTTTTTTTTTTTTTTGGCGGGGGGGACAGAGTCTCACTCTGTCACCCAGGCTGGAGTGCAGTGGCCCGATCTCAGCTCACTGCAAGCTCCGCCTTCTGGGTTCACGCCATTCTCCTGCCTCAGCCTCCCCAGTAGCTAGGACTACAGGCACCCACCACTACGTCAGGCTAATTTTTTGTATTTTTAGTAGAGATGGAGTTTCACCGTGTTAGCCAGGATAGTCTCGATCTCCTGACCTCGTGATCCGCCCACCTCAGCCTCCCAAAGTGTTGGGATTACAGGCGTGAGCCACCACGCCCGGCTGTATTTCGTTTTTTTTTTTTGAGACAGAGTCTGGCTCTGTTTCCTAGGCTGGAGTGCAGTGGTGCAATCTCAACTCACTGCAACCTCCACCTCCTAGGTTCAGGTTATTCTCCTGCCTCAGCCTCCCTAGTAGCTGGGACTACAGTTTTACACACCCAGCTAATTTTTGTATTTTTAATGGAGACGGGGTTTCACCGTGTTGGCCTGGCTGGTCTCAAACTCCTGGCCTCAAGTGATATGCCCACCCTGGCCTCCCAAAGCGCTGGGGTTACAGGGATGAGCTACTGCACCCAGCCCCATTTGTACTTCTTTTTCTCTTTTTTTTCACAACCTTGGCTGCTATGGTCTGAAGGTTTGTGCCCCCTTAAAATCCATATGCTGAAATCCTAACCTCTAAGGTGATATTAGGAGGTGGAGACGTTCAGAGGTGATTAAATCAGGAGGGATTATGTCTTTATAAAATAGTCCTGAAGGAGCTTGTTGGCCCCTTCCACCATGTAAAGACACAGTCAGAAGGCACCATTTGTGAACCAGAAAGCATTTCCTCAGTAGGCACCAAATCTGTCAGCCTCTTGACCTAAGACTTCCTAGCTTCTGCCAGAACTGTGAGAAAAAATTTCTGTTGCTTATATAAACCACGCAGTTTGTGGTATTTTGTCATAGCAGCCTGAACTAAGACTTGGACACTTTTTCTCCATTTTGCCATTCGTCTTTGCTTATACCTTTTTTCTTTTTCTTTTTTTTTTTTGCCATAGTGGAGGTTTTAAAAATATTTATGTATTTGAAATTACTAGCCTTTCCTTTGAGGCTTTAGATTTTTAGTCTTAATTAGAAAGTCTTTCTCCACTCCAGTATTTGAATTTCCTCGTGATTTTCTTCAAGTACTTTTATGAAGGTTTTTTTCTTTTACATTTAAATCTCTTCATTATTTGGAGTCTATTCTACTACAGTGCACGATATCTAATTTGTTTCCCTGTTGTCTCAACACCATCTATTTAAAAGTCCATCTTTCCCCCCGCCCACCTTTGATGCCACTTTATATATTAAATGTTCACGTGTTTGAGTCTATTTCTTGATTTTTCTATTCTGTTCCATGGAATGTCTGTGTAATCATGCATCAGAACCACACTACTGAAACTGTTTTTCAAATTATAATATGGCGTAATATCTGGTAGGAGTAGTCTCACCTCATTGCCTACAGTTTTCTGACATTAATTTTTCCATATGAACTTTAGAATCAGCCTGTCTATTACAGGAAACTGTTGGCATTTTTATGAGGATTATATGCCATTTTTAAGTTATTGTAGGGAGAATCAACCCTTTCTAGTGTGATTTTTTTTTCTTTTTTTCTTTGAGACAGAGTCTCACTTTGTCACCCAGCCCTGGAGTGCAGTGATGCAATCTCAGGTTACCACAACCTCTGCCTCCTGGGTTCAAACGATTCTCCTGCCTCAGCCTCCCGAGTAGCTGGGACGACAGGTGCACACCACCATGCATGGCTAATTTTTGTATTTTTAGTAGAGATGGGGTTTCACCATGTTGCCCAGGCTGGTCTTCAACTCCTGACCTCAGGTGATCCACCTGCCTCAGCCTCCCATAGTCCTGGGATTACAGGATTACACGGTGGTGCCCAGCCTCAATTTTGACGACTTTCCCTGATGACTAATGATGTTGAGCATCTTTTCATATGCTTATTGACCATTTATATCTTTTTTTTTTTTTTTTTGAGATAGAGTTTCTCTCTTGTTTTCCAGGCTACAGTACAGTGGCGTGATCTCGGCTAACTGCAACCTCCACCTCCCAGGTTCAAGTGATTCTCCTGTCTTAGCCTCATGAGTAGCTGGGATTACAGGCACATGCTAATTTTTGTATTTTTAGTAGTGACGGGTTTCATCATATTGGTCAGGCTGGTCTCAAACTCCTGACCTCAGGTGGTCCGCCTCAGCCTCCCAAAGTGTTGAGATTACAGGCGTGAGCCACCCATCACGCCCGGCTATATATCTCTTCTTCAGAGAAATATCTAATCAAGAAAATAATTTTTACTGTTTTTATTTTTTGGTTTGTTTGTTTTTTTCCTCTGAGATGGAGTTTCACTCATGTTGCCCATCCTGGAGTACAATGGTGTGATCTCGGCTCACTTCAACCTCTGCCTCCTGGTGTGTCTGGAATTGGTGGGTTCTTGGTCCCACTGACTTCAAGAATGAAGCCACGGACCCTCGCGGTGAGTGTTAACAGTTCTTAAAGGCGACGTGTCCGGAGTTTGTTCCTTCTGATGTTCAGATGTGTTTGGAGTTTCTTCCTTCTGGTGGGTTTGTGGTCTTGCTGGCTTCAGGAGTGAAGCTGCAGACCTTCCCGGTGACTGTTACAGCTCTTAAGGCGGCACGTCTGGAGTTGTTCCTTCCTCCTGGGGGGTTCGTGGTCTCGCTAGCTTCAGGAGTGAAGCTGCAGACCTTCACGGTGTTACCGCTCATAAAGGCAGTGTGAACCCAAAGAGTGAGCAGTAGCAAGATTTATTGCAAAGACCCAAAGAACAAAGCCCCCACACCGCGGAAGGGGATCCCAGTGGGTTGCCACTGCTGTCTCTGGCAGCCTGCTTTTATTCTTTTATCTGGCCCCACCCACATCCTGCTAATTGGTCCATTTTACAGAGAGCCGATTGGTCCATTTTACAGAGAGCCGATTGGTCCATTTTACAGAGAGCTGATTGGCCCATTTTGACAGGGTGCTGATTGGTGCATTTACAATCCCTGAGCTAGACACAAAAGTTCTCTACATCTCCACTAGATTAGCTAGATACAGAGTGTCGACACAAAGGTTCTCCAAGTCCCCACCAGAGTAGCTAGATACAGAGTGTCAGTTGGTGCATTCACAAATCCTGAGCTAGACACAGGGTGCTGATTGGTGTGTTTACAAATCTTGAGCTAGATACAGAGTGCCAATAGGTGTATTTACAATCCCTTAGCTAGACATAAAGATTCTCCAAGTCCCCACCAGATTCAGGAGCCCAGCTGGCTTCACCTAGTGGATCCTGCACCAGGCCGCAGGTGGAGCTGCCTGCCAGTCCCGTGCCCTGCGCCCACACTCCTCAGCCCTTGGGTGGTTGATGGGACTGGGCACTGTGGAGCAGAGGGCGGTGCTCGTAGGGGTGAGGGGAGCCTCAGGCATGGCGGGCTGCAGGTCCAGAGCCCTGCCCTGCGGGGAGGCAGGTATGGCCCAGGGAGAAGTCGAGCACAGCAGCTGCTGGCCCAGGTGCTAAGTCCCTCACTGCTGCGGGCCGGTGGGGCTGGCCGGCGGCTCTGAGTGCAGGCCCGATGAGCCCACGCCAACCTGGAACTCATGCTGGCCCGCAAGCCCCATGCGCAGCCCCGGTTCCTGCCCGCGCCTCTCCCTCCACACCTCCCTGCAAGCTGAGGGAGCTGGTTCTGGCCTTGGCCAGCCCAGAAAGGGGCTCCCACAGTGCAGCAGCGGGCTGAAGGGTTCCTCAAGCATGGCCAGAGTAGGTGCCAAGGCCGAGGAGGAGCTGAGAGCGAGCAAGGGCTGTGAGGGCTGCCAGCACACTGTCACCTCTCACTGGGTTCAAGCGATTCTCCTGCCTCAGCCTCCCCAGTAGCTGGGATTACAGACGTGCGCCACCACACTCCGCTAATTTTTATTTTTAGAAGAGATGGGGTTTCTCCATGTTGGTCAGGCTGGTCTCGAACTCCCAGCCTCAGGTGATCTGCCTGCCTGGGCCTCCCAAAGTGCTGGGATTACAGGTGTGAGTCACTGCACCCAGCCTTTACTGTATTTTTTAGCAGAAAGAAAATGATTGCATTACAATGGTTATTTTTAAGGGCCCCAGCCTCCACTTTTTCCTGAGATCTACGTTGTGTTGTTTTCAGTGTTTTGACAGGCCTTTTTATTTTTATAAATGCCCCAGAAGTTGTAGTGCAGCCCTAACTTTCTAGCAGGACTTTTAGAAGCTGACAATTTTCCTAAGTTTCATTCACATCACATGAAGGCAGCAATTGTTAAAATATATTTAGATTCCATTAGGGTACATTTTGCTATCACATTGAAGTCTCTCAAGAATCATTTTATTCCCATCAGATGTCGTTACTGAGCAGTTTCTAGTGCTGAACATGACTAAGAACCTTTAGGTGGTGCTCTTTGATTAAAAACATTTATCCCTCAAACAAATACAGTAGTATATTGCAGGAAAAAGTGACTTTTTTTTTTTAGAGATGATCTCCCAGGTCTGCTCGATTTTTCTGCCATTTGTATTGCCGAGGCTAATAATTTGCCCATCTCCTCCCAGCCCAAGCACCCCAAGACTGATACTTTTCTATCACCTGCTGCTAATTTTGCCTCCCAAACAGTCTCCCATCTCTGACTAAGAGAGAACCTTCTTGGTGGGGTCACGGCTTCCCTTGCGTCCATGAGCTGTCTGTCCCACAGCCTGGTCAGACTCCAAGAGCCTCATCAGACTCCCACAGCCTCAAACCCCAGGTTTGCCACTCACTTCCTCGCGCACTCCTCTTTGCTCATTTTTCTGCCAACGATTCATCATGTATTTCTAGGACTATCTGCTCACTTCCCACCCCTTACTTTTTTTGTTTTGTTTTTTTGAGACAGAGTCTTGCTCTGTCACCCAGGCTGGAGTGCAGTGTCACAATCTCAGCCCACTGCAACCTCCACCTCCCAGGTTCAAGTGATTCTCCTGCCTCAGCTTCCCAAGTAGCTGGGATTACAGGTGTGCACCACCACGCCCGGCTGCTTTTTTTTATTCTTAGTAGAGATGGGGTTTCACCATGTTGGCCATGCTGGTCTTGAACTCCTAACCTCAGGTGACCCACCCACCTTGGCCTCCCAAAGTGCCGGGATTACAGGTATAAGCCACTGTGCCCAGCCCCAGCCCTTACTTTTGGTTGAGGGTTACCTTTCCTTTCATTCTGGCTAAAGAGTTGAGGTCGGTTGGAAAAATCCAGACTTAACCTTCCTTTTTTTTTTTTTTTTTTTGAGAGAGTCTCCCTCCATTGCCCAGGCTGGAGAACAGTGGCACAATCATGGCTCACTGCAACATCTGCTTCCTGGGTTCCAGCAATTCTCCTGCCTCAGCCACCAGAGTAGCTGGGATTACAGGTGTGCACCACCTCACCTGGCTAATTTTTGTATTTTTAGTAGAGACGGGTTTTCGCCATGTTGGCCAGCCTGGTCTCGAACTCCTGGCCTCAAGTGACCTGCCCACCTCAGCCTTCTAAAGTGCTGGGATTATAGGCATGAGCCACCATGCCCGGCTGATCTCCCTAACTCTAAATCTTTACCCCTCTGTCTCTAAAGTCTGACCACCTTTTTAATTCTTTTAGAGACAGAGTCTTGCTCTCACCCAGGCTTCAGTACAGTGGCATGATCATAGCTCACTGCAGCCTCAAACTCCTGGACTCAAGTGATCCTCCCACCTAAGCCTCCTAAGCAGCAGGGACTACAGGCACATGCCACTACACTGAGCTGTTTTTTTTTTTTTTTTTTTTTTTTGAAAAGACAGAGTCTTGCTATGTTGCCCAGGCTGGTCTCGAACTCCTGGCCTCAAGTGATTCTCCTGCCTCAGCCTTCCAAAGTACTGGGATTACAGGTGTGAGCCACAGTGCCTGGTCCTGATCACCTTTTCTCCATCACTTCTTCCCTAACACTTAGTTTCCCTTTCTCCATCACTTCTTCCCTAACACTTAGTTTCCCTGTCCCTGACTTTCTCACCACTAAAGGACCCCTACATTCCTCTAGAAACCTTGTGGGACTAGATTCTTGTGTCACATACCCTATTGTTAAAAATAACAACAACAAAAGCCAATTTAAATACTTTAGAAGATTATACTTTTCAAAGATTTTACTAAATCATTTTTTTAAACAAAATATACATTAAATCTCAGATTTACAGAATATAGAAATAATTTATCCAAAGAAATTTGCATTTTAAAATTGTTAATATTGCACCCAACAGTATGTCTTTGACACATTTGCATTGTCAGTCTTTCCCACAATTTGTAAAAACAAGAGAGAAATCTGAAACTAACAGAATTACACAAGCTAACTTTTCTGTAAAAAAAAGAAAAAAACATAATTTTTTATTTACAAGTTAAGAAAAAGTTGTAAACGTTCAGGATTTTACTTCCACAGAATAAAAAGCCATACATTCTTTTATCATACCTAGAAAATGAACTATATACACATTGTGATTACCTCATAGGAATTCAACAGGACTGATATTGTGAACATTCACAGCCCAATGGTAAAAAATAGAATTATTGAACTATGGAAACTAGTGTGTGAAAGATACAGAATGAGAAAAATGTCTGGAAAAAAATTACTTTTACCTCCTTGAGGAGTTTCCATAATTACCTAAAGTTATCTTCAAATTTAAAAGGACACACCATTCCCCAGTCTTAGGAATGTGGCTGCCAATAACCTTTTCTCTCAACATAAGACAAGTGAAAAAGAGTGAGGTCTCTGTTCAAGTCCCTTATAAAATACTTTACATATAGGCAGGCAGAAAAGTTTGCTTTCCAAAAGAAAGCTTCGCAAAATATTCTGCAATTTATTACTGATATCCTGAGTTTTTAAAAACCCCTTTTTTAAGCCCATAAATATTTAGATGCTTTAAAAAATGAGGGTAGGGACTCAAATCATTTGGTACTATGGGAAGCTGCTAAAATAATATTGATAGTAAAAGTATGTAATGTGCTATCTCACCTAGTAGTAAACCAAAAATAAACTGAAACTTTATGGAATCTGAAGTTATTTTCCTTGATTAAATAGAATTATTAAACCAATATGAGGAAACATGAAACGATGCAATCTACTATCAACTTTGAAAAAGTGATTGAACCACTTAGCTTTCAGATGATGAACACTGGTAAGTCATTTGTTATTACTATAAATTTTAAAATCTGTTAATAAGATGGCCTATGGGGGGAAAAAGGAGCCTCTGGGAAATTATGCTGAAGATCACAGAAAGGAAAATGTAACTGTAATTTTATAATACAATACCATTTGAACTGAAATACAACATGCTTTGTAATTCTATTGCCCTGGATTGAACTGGATTAAAACGTTCCCTTTCAACCATAATGTACATAACCAGTTGAATAATAGGACTTTTATTATTATTAAAAAAATTTTTTTGAGATGGAGTCTCACTCTGTTGCTCAGGCTGGAGTGCAGTGCCATGATCTCGGCTCACTGGAACCTCCATCTCCCAGGTTCAAGCGATTTCCAGCTAATTTTTGTATTTTTAGTAGAGATGGGGTTTCACCATGTTGGCCAGGCTGGTTCTCCTGACCTCAAGTGATCCACCTGCCTTGGCCTCCCAAAGTGCTAGGATGACAGGCATGAGCCGCCGTGCCTGGCCTATTTTTAAATTTTTCTTAAGACAGAGTCTTGCTCTGTCACCCAGGCTGGAGTGCAGTGGCACAATCTCGGCTCACTGTAACCTCCATCTCCCAGGTTCAAGCGATTCTCCTGCTTCAGGCTCTCAAATAGGTGGGATTATGGGTGCCCACCACGAAGCCCGGCTAATTTTTTAATTTGTGGTAGAGACAGGGTTTCACCATGTTGGCTGGGCTGGCCTCGAACTCCTGGCCTCAGGTGATCTCCCCTCCTCAGCCTCCTAAAGTGCTGGGATTACAGATCTAAGCCACCACGCCCGGCCGGATAATAGGACTTTTAAAAGTCCTATTTCTGGGCTCTGCTATTGTTTAATAGTCCAACCCAAGGAGTTTGTTATAAAGATTATTTATTGTCTTCAATATGTTTGTGATGAATGCAATTCACACACACACACAAAGTCCTGAGAGTCTTTCATAAAAAAATAGACGTGCTTTGTGGCCTCATCCCGGCCTGGGGGTGAGGGATCAGCTGTCCCCGGTGCGCCTGTACTCTGCGGTGCCATCGGCCACGATGGCATCAAGCGGCGAGCGCTTCTTGCGGATGCTGCGCCCGGAGGAGATGAGGTCCGCGTAGCCCCGCTGGTGCGAGAAGGCGTAGGCCGAGCGCCGCGTTAACACGCCCCGGCGGAACACCTGCTGGCGTCGCTGCCACTGCTCCTCTGCCTTCAACCGCTTGCGATGCTTCTGGATCTGCAAGGGGGAGAGATGGGGAGGGATGAAGATAAGGTCCACACCAGGGAGGAGGCCTGGCCAGACGGTGGACAGAAATGAACACTGATGAACTCCCCTGACACCTGCCCCATTTTGATGCAGGCAGCTCTGTCCCCACTTTTGTGTGTGTGTGTGTGTGTGTGTATGTGTGTCTATATCTTTGTTTTTGAGATGGAGTCTCGCTTTGTCACCCAGACTTGAGTGCAATGGCACGATCTTGGCTCACTGCAACCTCTGCCTCCCAGGTTCAAGCGATCCTCCTGCCTCAGCCTCCTGAGTAACTGGGGTTACAGGCACGCACTGCCACACCTGTCTAATTTTTGTATTTTTAGTAGAGACAGAATTTCACCATGTTGGCCAGGCTGGTCCTGACCTCCTGAATTCCTGACCTCAAGTGATCTGCCTGCCTCAGCCTCCAAAAATTCTGGGATTACAGGCATGAGCCACAGTGCTTGGCTATATCTATTTATCTGTCTATCTATCTATGTATCTATCTATCTATCATCTATCTATCTATCTATATCGACATATATATATGATGATATAGATCTATATCCATCTCTGTATAGCTATACATAGATTGATTGATCGATCTACCTACCTACCTACCTGGAGATATATATTGAAGCCGAGGGAAGGTTATCTAACTTTTCCAAGGTCACACAGCTAGAAAATGCAAAGCCAAGATTCCCACTCCCCCGAAGCTAGTGCCCTTTTCTAGTTCAGACCAGATGGGTACAGTCAAAGAGAAAATTCAGTAGGGCCTCTTTCCTGGGTTGTTACTGCATACTGTTGGCACTGCAAAAGGGAGACCTGAGGGATACTGAAGTTTGCCTCACTAGCCTCTACTCTCTCCTTCTTTCTAATGGAAATTGATTGTATTCAGATTGCCCCCCCACAACCCCTCACAGCCACATTTCTCATGGGCGGTGGGCAGGTTGATTTCCCTTGCTAAACTAGTCCAGAATGGGCAAGTGACCTAATTTTGGCACATGAGACCTGAGGGCACTGTACTGGGGCCCTTGGGTGAGAAGTTCCATGGCCCCTAAGGAGCTACAGAATAGTCTCTTATCTCCCCCTGACACTGATAGGTCAGGATCTGATGCCCAGAACTGCTCTGGCCATCTTCCAGCATCCATATGAAGCTAATAATGAAGGTTTCTGAGAGAAGAGATGGCAAGAACTAGCCCAATCCTCTTTTGACAACATTGAATTGTTCAATCAACTGGGCCTGAAGCCTACTAATGATTAATGATGATGCACTACTGTAGAGACATTTTGAGTCACAGCTTTCTGTTCCTTGTAGCGCAAAGGATCCTGCTACAGAAGGTGACACTTTTCTTTAAATAAAGAAAAAAAACCCAACGTGATTTGTATGACAAAATGTTAACACTGTAATTGTTAAACTGAGGGGATAGATATATGGGGCTCATTCTATTCTCCCTTTTTTGTTTATGTTTGGTAATTTTTGTATTAAAAAGCAAACTCCCAATTCCAAAAGACTTATTTGTGAGATAGAGTTAAAGAAAGAGAAGCAATCATGAAAAATCATTCTTACCAAACTTCCCATGAGCTTAGAATTTTGCAGGAAAGGTGCTGTTGGGAAACGCTTTGGTTTCTGTGAGGGACAGAGTTGGGAGAGGACTATATTCTTTATACCTTATCACTTTCTGATGGCCAGATGGTCATTGACAGGAATCGGATGGCAACGACGGGCAGTAAGCACACAGCAACAGTCAGGATGATAGTTAACCAAATGTATGGCTGTCTCAGAGCGTTTGAAGCTGTGCCTGTAAAGAACATGGCAAATGCATCACTGTGGTCCTTTTTTCCTAAGAACATAGTTAATATTTCGCCAGGTGTGGTGGCTCATGCCTGTAATCCTAACACTTTGAGAGGCCAAGGTGGGTGGATTGCCAGAGCTCAGGAGTTCGAGACCAGCCTGGGCAACATGGTGAAACCCCGTCTCTACTAAAATACAAAAAATCAGCCAGGGATGGTGGTGTACACCTGTAGTCCCAGCTACTCAGGAGACGGCAGAATTGCTTGAACCCAGAAGGTGGAGGTTGTAGTGAGCCGAGATCATGCCACTGCACTCCAGCCTGGGTGATAAAGCAAAACTCTGTCTCAAATTAAAAAAAAAAAAAAAAAGAACATAGTTAATATTTCATAATCTATAAATAGATCATTTATGGTAAACTTTTACAACTGGATTGGCCTCCCCAAAATATCCATTATGGCTCAAAGAACAGACATTTTAAAATCAGACTAAGCAAAGCAAAATTGGGAAGGTAAATTATTTGAAACTAGGCAAATGTAAATAAGTGAGCACATAAGGAAAAAAAGCACATTTGTTGACATTGCATTGATCAAAAATGCAAAGTTAGGTGATCAAGACTTCTGACTTTTTGAGATAGGGTCTCACTCTGTTACCCAGGTTGGAGTGCAGTGGCGTGATCATGGCTCACTGCAGCCTCAGCCTCCTGGGCTCAAGTGTCCTCCTACCTTAGCCTCCTGAATAGCTGGGACTACAGGTGTGCACCACCACGCTTGGCTAATTTTTGTATTTTTTGTAGAGATGGGGTTTCACCATGTTGCCCAGGCTGGTCTCAAACTCCTGAGCTCAAGTGATCCACCCACATTGGCCTCCCAAAGTGCTGGGATTACAGGCATGAGCCACAGCACCTGGCCTTCTGAATTTAAGGATTTAAAAAAGCACTTTTCAGCCGGGTGTGGTGGCTCACACCTGTAATCCCAGCACTTTTGGAGGCTGAGGTGGGCGGATCACCTGAGGTGGGGAGTTCAAGACCAGCCTGGCTAACATGGTGAAACTCTGTCTCTACTAAAAATACAAAGTTAGCCAGGTGTGGTGGTACATGCCTGTAATCCCAGCTACTCGGGAGGCTGAGGCATGAGAATCACTTGAACCTGGGAGGCGGAGGTTGCAGTGAGCCAAGATCGTGCCATTGTATTCCAGCCTTGGAAACAGAGTGAGAATCCATCTCAAAAAAAAAAAAAAAAAAAAAGCACTTTACAATTTTAGTTCTGGTTAGAAACTCCAAATAATAAAAGCTATAGCACTGCCAGGCGGGGCGCCTATAATCCCAGCACTTTGGGAGGCTGAAGTGGGCGGATCACCTGAGGTCAGGAGTTCAAGACCAGCCTGGCCAACATGGTGAAACCCTGTCTTTACAAAAATACAAAAATTAGCCGGGGATGATGGCAGGTGCCTGTAGTCCCAGCTACTCTGGAGGCTGAGGTGAGAGAATTGCCTGAACCCAGTAGGTGGAGGTTGTAGTGAGCCAAGATTGCGCCACTGCGCTCCAGCCTGGGTGACAGAGCGAGACTCTGTCTCAAAAAAAAAAAAAAGCTAGCGCTGCCAGTACCTGGTATTTTATACAGATCATGTCATTTGATCAGTTCTGAGAGATGGGTATTATCCCTGTGTCACATAAGTAAATTGTGTTGTGGAGAAGTTAAAAAATTTGCCCAAGCTAACAAAACCAACCATGGCAATGCCTGAATTAAAACCTCCTTCTACCTGACTGGAGCTGTGCTTTTTGACTGCAATTTGTTTTCTGAATTTTTATGTCAGATGAAGTAATAATTCAATTCAATAATACAATCACATAATCATAGACACAACCCAATTTTCAAAATCGAATGACCATCTTCCAGAGCCACGTTTCTCATCATGTTTTGTGTACTTATACTCTCAGTTTGTGAAAACAATGGTCTTGATATTTTTAAAATGTGGTTTTTACCCTGCTAAGTGTGTATGGGATTAAAAAACTCCCTATGGAAATATGCTAAGTAACTGGGTTACTAATATTTTAAAACACAGAGTTAGTTAGTACAGAAAAACACAATCACAAAAAAAAATGAGCTGAATCCCAAGAAGGAAAGGGTTACCACAGCAACGGACTTTTACAACTCAACAACTGGTCATAAAAATCTGAATCTTTTACAGGGAAACTAGTGGTTTTTTTTTGAGATGGAGTCTTGGTCTGTCGCCCAGGCTGGAGTGCAGTGGCGCGATCTCGGCTCACTGCAAGCTCCACCTCCCGGGTTCACACCATTCTCCTGCCTCAGCCTCCCAAGTAGCTGGGACTACAGGTGCCCGCCACCAGGCCTGGCTAATTTTTTCTATTTTTTAGTAGATACGGGGTTTCACCGTGTTAGCCAGGATGGTCTCAATCTCCTGACCTTGTGATCCGCCCGCCTCGGCCTCCCAAAGTGCTGGGATTACAGAGGTGAGCCACCACGCCCGGCCAGGGGAACTAGTTTATGGGGATTGTTTTTCATTGCGAGTCCAAGCTCTCTATTCAAAATAAGAAGCTCATGAATTCTAGTTCATAATTATTTTTATTAATATTTTATATTTATAATATTTATATCAGTTCAAATTCATTCTAGCATTTGTCAATTTGTCATATATTTTATACAGTTGTAATCACTGGTCACATAACTATTTTGTTTTCTATCAATTTATTTATTGTTCTGCACACATATTTCTTGTCTCTTTTTTGTTACTTTATTATTACTTTTTTTTTTTTTTTTTTTGAGACGGAGTCTTTCTCTGTCCCCCAGGGTGGAGTGCACTGGCGCGATCTATTATTACTTTTTTAAGAGGCGGAGTCTCGCTATGTTGCCCAGGCTGGTCTTGAACACCTAGGCTCAAGTGATCCTCCTGTCTCGGCCTCCCAAACTGCTGGGACTATAGGGGTGAGCCACTGTGCCTGGCCTGCACACATATTTCTAATAATGTTGACCACTTTTGAATTCTAGAATTTCATCATATTGGTTATTTCATGGTATGATTAGCTAATTTAATAATATTCTTAGGTCTTGGGTTATTTCCATTTTTTCCTCTTTTTTACAGTTAGAAATGTTATGGTGGTGCCATCTGTACAAATTAACTTTGCCAAAACTTCGTGTGTTTTATTATCTTAGGATACTTTCCCCAAGTAGAAATACCGGGCCAAAATGTGTAAAAAGTTTTATAATCCCTTATGCATTTTCAGATGTTTGGAAAAATTAAAATATATTGCAGTGTTACTAGCAATACTTGTATACTCATTTTTCCAAAAACCTACCAATACTAGGTTTTGGGGGTTTTTCTTTTAAGGAAGGGTCTCACTCTGTCACCCAGGCTGGGGTGGCATAATCATGGCTCTCTGCAGCCTCAATCTCCCAGGCTCAAGCAATCCTTCCCACCTCAGCCTCCTGAGGAGCTAGGATCACCAGCGTGTACCACCATGCCCAGTTAATTTTTTTTCCATTTTTTCTTTTTTTTTTTGTAGAGACGAGGTCTCCCTATGTTGCCTAGGCTTGTCTTGAACTCCTAGGCTCAAGAGATCCTCTTGCATTGGCCTTCCAAAGTGCTGGGATTACGGGCATGAGCTACCACATCTAGCCCCAGTATTAGGTTTCATGGGAAAGAAAGAATAGGCTTTTATCTAGCCTTTTAAGTCTTAAGTTATCTAATTCAACACACGTACAGTGCTATTGTAAAGCTATTTTAATTTGTCTTCCTCCCATCATGTTATGCCCTTTCAACCCACCATCACCATTTAATTTCCAGACAGGACATTAATTTTCACTAGCAATAATAATTTGTATATATTTGTTTCGTTGTGCTTTTTTTTTTTTTTTTTTTTTGAGACAGGGTCCTGCTCTGTCACCTGGGCTAGAGTACAGCAGTGCCATTATGACTCACTGTAGCCTCAACGTCTCAGGTCAAGCAATCCTCCCACTTCAGCCTCTCCAGTAGCTAGAACTACAGGCATGTACCACCATGCCTGGCTAATTTTTTTGTATTTTTGGTAGAGATGGGGTTTAGCCATGTTGTCCAGGCTGGTCTTGAACTGCTGGGCTCAAGCAATCCACTTGCCTCGGCCTCCCAAAGTGCTGGGATTATAGGTGTGAGCCACTGCGCCCGGCCATTCCACCTTGTATATTTTATTACTTAACAGAAGTTATGTCAAAATCTAAACTAATGACATTTGTCTGTACATTTATTTTTGGAATTTGGAAATACCAACCTGTAAATTGAAATGCAGATGGAAAGAGAACATGTATTCCAGCACTATGAAAGTCAAACATGATGCCAAAATAAAGTGCAATGCTTCCAAAAATTGAAAAAGCATTCACAAAAGTCCAATAAGAAGTATCCAAGCCAATCTGTTGGGAAACCAGAGAAAAACAGAGCACTCATTTTGGGGAGTTAGCAAGAAATAAAGGATCTAACAATCCTGAAAACAGAATTCAGCAAGTTCGGCATGATGTGGCTTGAATACCGAACCAGAAACTAAACCATCCTTGACTCAGGCAAGAAATAGAAAATGTGCTTGGTATAAGAGATGAAAATTAGATTTATATTTTGTAAGGGGCACAGGTGCAGTGGGAGTCAGGTGGATGTGCATGCCACCCTATATACAGAAATATAAGTAGGTACCAATAGACACTGAATACTGCCAATGCAAGCCACGTACCTGGAAATTGACTGTTATTGCAAGAGCAGAGGCAATGGTGACAGCAAAAGACTGGTAGTCGGAAGGTGCCTCTCCGTCCTGCCCTACGGTTTGCAGATAAGCTCCAAGAGGTATGAAGAAGAGGATCATCGATGTTAGGACCCCATGCAACAAGCTTACACAGAATCTCTTATAGTTGAATAGTAAGTCTCTTTGTCCCACTATGTATAACCCAGGGAATCGGAGGCTTAGTTTGTCACTCACATCCTTAAGGAGAAAACAAAATGACGGTATTTTATTCATCAGGTCAAAGCAGTCAGAGATATGTTATAATTAATATCTCACAAAAAGTTGCAGCCTGCTGTTAAATTTTAGGAAGGCAAAAACTGAACAAGATAATCGATCAATCCTGCAATATTTGTGGTGTGCAGAGCTCAACCTCATTGCTTAGACCACCATTACTTAACATTTAATTCAGAGAAGGGCTAGGTATAAGTTTATTACTTTGCTACTTATGGAAAGAAAACAAATTAGTAATGTCAAAAAATATGTAGGGAGGCTATTTTTACCTCCTGAGTGAATATATCTTGTTGCAAATCCTTTGGGAAAAAATTTTCTCATACAAGTTGATGAGTTAATTATAAATTATTACTTTTTAGTCTTTATAGTAGTGCTTTCTTTTTAAGAATTGGTATTAGATAAAAATATACACTAGCTACATAAATTTTGGAAAGGATTTAAACTGACTTTAAAATGAGTAAGTTATTATTGTAGAGACATATTGGATTCTCGGGTGCCTTTTTTTCCTTTTCTTTTTTTTTTTTTTTTGGAGACACGGTCTCACTTTGTTGCCCAGCCTGGAGTGCAGTGGCACAAACATTACTCAATGCACTTCAACCTTCCAGGCTCAAGCGATCCTCCCACCTCATCCTCCCAAGTAGCTGGGACTTCACAGGTATGCACTACCATGCCTATAATTTTTAAATTTTTCTGTGGAGATGGGGTCTCCCTGTGTTGCCAGGGCTGGTCTCAAACTCCTGACCTCAAGCAATTTGCCTGCCTCAGCCTCCTAAAGTGCTGGGATTACATGCATGATCCACCATGCCCTGCCTTCAGGTATCTTCATAGTAAGCTCCTACTGTCTAAAAGGAACATAACAAATACGTGTGCCAATGAATTCAACCCAGTCACAGAAATCCTCTTTTCTCTTTTTTTTTTTTTTTTTTGTCTTAGAGATGGGGTCTCACTTTGTTGCCCAGACTAGACTTGAACACCTGGGCTCAAGTCATACTCCTGCATCAGCCTCCCGAGTAGCTGGGACTACACAGAAGTCCTCTTTCCTTATTACAAAACAAGAAGCACAGCTGTGACCCTTGATGCCTGACAACAGAATTATAATAGGGTTTGATCAGAAAGAAGTGAACACCAGAAGAATGCATTGAAACGTTTGCTTGGGACTTCTCTAATGCGTTCTCATCTGTCCAGAAGTGTCCCTGCTCGTGTGACGCTCCTACCTGGTCGAGCAGCCCCATGAGGAGCACGGGCAGGCTGGTGTACAGCACGTTGTAGAGGGTGATGAACCAGTCCTCATATGCAGTCTGTGAGGGGATGACAGAGGCTCCACGTCACCAACAAAGATACATGCCAGCCTAGTTAGCACATACTCATCTGCTTCCTTTATTTAACATTTTGTTTGTTTGTTTTAATAGAGATGGGGTCTTGCTATGTTGCCTAGGCTGGCCTCGAACTCCTGGCCTTAAGCGATTTCCCCATCTCAGCCTCCCAAAGTGTTGGGATTATAGGCGAAAGTCTATGTGCCTGGCCTGTTATCACTATTCTTTTTTTTTTTTTTTTCTTCTGAGACAGAGTCTCACTCTGTCGCCCAGGCTGGGGTACAGTGGCGTGATCTTGGCTCACTGTACCTTCTGCCTCCCAGGTTCAAGCAATTCTTCTGTCTCAGCCTCCCAAGTAGCTGGGATTACAGGCACACGCCACCATGTCTGGCTAATTTTTGTGTATTTTGTTGAGACGGGGTTTCACCATGTCAGCCAGGTTGGTCTCCAACTCTTGACCTCATGTGACCCGCCCACCTTGGCCTCCCAAAGTGTTGGGATTATAGGCGTGAGCCACTGCACCCAGCCCTGTTATCACTACTCTTAATGGCAAGGTAACATGAAAAAGTAACCAAAGATAAAGACAAAAACATACAAGCAAATCCCCTCCTTTTTTTTTTTTTTTTTTGAGACAAAGTCTTGCCCAGGCTGGAGTGCAATAGCGCAATCTCGGCTCACCACAACCTCTGCCTCCTGGGTTCAAGCGATTCTCCTGCCTCAGCCTCCCAAGTAGCTACGATTACAGGCGCGTGCCACCACACCCAGCTAATTTTTGTGTTTTTAGTAGAGACCAGGTTTCACCATGTTGGCCAGACTGATCTCGAACTCCTGACCTCAGGTGATCCACCTGCCTCAGTCTCCCAAAGTGCTGGGATTACAGGCATGAGCCACCATGCCTGGCCAAATCCCCTCCTTTCTAAGGTAAAATGTTTTTACTGCACCAGAAACATTTAGAGAAGTCATGATCGTTCTTAATTATGCCCCAACTGTAAGGAGACACAGCCCCAAAACTACAAATATAGAAGAAATAAATTGTTTTTTTCAGAACTAGATTTTTACTCATTTAAGAGCTCTACTTAGTAAATAACAATAATAACAACATTACATTACCTGCGCAGAGTAGCCATTGAAGAAGGAGTACCAGAAATGAACCAAAGTAAAGGCAAAGTTTTTGTAAAAGAAGTATCGTAGGAACTTGCACATCCTTATGTAAGACCATCGGCCATGCACCAGCAGTAGCCTCTGCAGATATCGGAACTGAGCGAAGGAATAGTCACTCGACATGACAGCTTGCATTCCTTCTTGTCCACTTATTCCAACGCCAATGTGGGCAGCTATAGGGCAGAGGGAGAAAACACTGTGGATCATAAGCTGATTGTGAGGCAAAACATCAGTTGATAAAAATGGTTCCATAGCAAACAAAAAACAAAGACAGACATTGATGGAACAATAATACAGAAGCTCTTGCTCACCATCTGTCACCCCCAGCTCTTGAACTCAACTCAAAGTCTGAGTTACAAGTTGCTAAACAGAGCACACAGTAGGGCCTCCATAAATATTTGGGAGAGGATCTCATGTGGGTGGTGAATTCCATTTGGATTATCTGCCCAGATCACAGCCATCCCTTCCATCCACAGGGTGAGCCCCAGGCACCCATGTGTACACTGTGTCCTTGCCTCTTTGGTAACAGCTGTGTCAGTCATGGGCAGATATGTAATTTGTGGTAGATACTACAAATCGGCTCCCCCAACTTCATTCCACCCTTGTTCTAATTAGAGAGGTGGGAATGGAAATAAAAACCCTACATTTCCCAGACTCCCTTGCAGCTAGGCTCTTTGTGAATTAGGTTCCACTGTTTAGATCCACTTATGACTTGGAAGCAGAAGTGAATCAGAGCCCAGCATCCCTTCCTCTTTTGGTGTTTCTGCAGCAGAGCTCATATTTACTTTCCAGCTACCTGGATGTTGACAGGCAACTATAAAGGCTTCTTAATTAGAAGCTCTTTAGAGGAACCTCTTACCACTTACCAGAAGAGTAGAAGCTCTTCTGGTAAGTAACCCAGCCTAGACCCTGCTTCTGTAGACCAACCAGAGCTTTTGAAAGTACCTAGTCCCCTGTATTAATCTTTTCTTGCTTAAATACCAACTGGGGTCTGTTTCCTGTGCTAAACCCTGACTGACAGAAAACTCAAGCTGAGCCAGTCTCTCTCTTGATATTCTGGAATTAGAAGTCAGTTATTTTATGTCTAGAATTTTAAGGTCTAAATTATTGAGGTAAGAAATAGTTATATTTCTCTCTCTCTCTCTTTTTTTTTTTTTTTTTTGAGATGAAATCTCGCTCTGTCGCCCAGGCTGCAGTGCAATGGCACAGTCTTGGCTCACTGCAACCTCTGCCTCCTGGGTTCAAGCAATACTCATGCCTCAGCCTCCCAAGTAGCTGGGATTACAGATGTGCGCCATCACACCCAGCTAATTTTTGTAGACAGGGTTTCACCATGTTGTCCAGGCAGGTCTTGAACTCCTTAACTCAGGTGATCCACCTGCCTTGGCCTCCCAAAGTGCTAGGATTACACGCATGAACCACTGTGCCTGGCCGAAATAGATATATTTCTTCCTGAAGATTTCTAAGGGGCAGAGAAATAAAGTAGGGGGGAGAGAGGGGTGGGGAGAAGGGAGAGAATGGAGGGAGAGAATGGGGGGAGAGAACGGGGGAGAAAATGAGAGGAGAGAATGGTGGGGAGAGAAGGGTGGGGAGAAGGGAGGGAGGGGAGAGAGAGAAGGAGGGGAAGAAGGAGGAAAGGGAGAGAGAAGGGGAGAGAGACAGACAGACATGGGGTTCCTGGTGCAAATCTATGTCCTTGTTCCAGTATCTTCCTGAGGCCTGGCTTCTTCTTAGACAACAGGAGGTGTCTTTGTATCTTTTAAAATAAATTTACTTTTTTCTTTTAAGTTCCAGTATACCTGTGCAGAACATGCAGGTCTGTTACATGGGTATACGTGTGCCATGGTGATTTGCTGCACCTATTGACCCGTCCTCTAGGTTCCCTTCCCTCATCTCCCACCCCCCAAATTTACTTTTTTCTTAAGCTAGCTTTGGTTGTTCTCCAATACTTGTAATCAAAAGAGTTTTAACCAAGAAACTATTAAGCTTTCAAAGTCTTTTTCATGGCCCTCTAGGACCTTAAGACATTTTTTTTTTCTTTACGGGGAGAAGGTTTCCAGAGTGTATAAAATTAAAGTCACAATTTTATTTATGTTTCCAATAGTCATAAATAACACTTTCAAATTAGAGAATGATTAGTTTTGTCTGGGTATTAAAAGTAATGAATGTGAAGATATACAAGATCATTTAGAAAAGATATGTTGGAACAGACAACCTATCATTGCTCAGACCCTGAAAAGTGGCTGCAATGCCGCGGCGTTTCCAACTAAAAAGAAGCTTCAAATATTCTGCCCTAGTTATAGAACACAAGGTCTGGCAAATTCAAAACATAACTGTAGTGATGTATCCAAACCTATGTTTTTAGTAACACTTTGCAGTTCTAAAAAAACAGAAAAAATTGCATCTCATATAATATTTATGATCTCTTTGAAAACACACAAATATTTCCTATGACCAGCATGGTTGCCAAACTGCTCTTTCCTGCCAAACCATGGCTGTTTCTTTCCTGAACAAGCCACTGAGGAAAGTGCTGAGATTCTCTTGGCTTATGTGGCTGAGGAAGAGGAAGCCCTGCCCCAGGCCCTGGTATCCAGTCCTCAGCCTTCCCACTGAGCAGACCAAGGACAAATGTGAAATGAACACTGTCATAGTTCCCAGGGCAACCAAAAGCACTGAACAGATACACTATAAGGTAACATTGGTGTTTTTTTGTAAAATTTAAGTACAGGCACTTAGAGTTTCCTGAAATCTCAAATGCGGTGTTAGGTGCCTCACTGGTAGACATTCCTTTATCATTGCTTAACAAAAGGAATATTTCCTTGCTACAGCAATAATCCCTCTTGCCTTTTTTTTTTTTTTTTTTTTTTTTGAGATGGAGTCTTGCTCTGTCGCCCAGGCTGGAGTGCAGTGGTGCGATCTTGGCTCAATGCAACCTCTGCCTCCCGGGTTCCAGTGACTCTCTTGCCTCAGGCTCCCGAGTAGCTGGGATTACAGGTGCCCGCTGCCACCATGCCTGGCTAATTTTTGTATTTTTAGTGGAGACGGGGTTTCATCATGTTGGCTAGGCTAGTCTCGAACTCCCGACCTCAGGTGATCTGCCTGCCTTGGCCTCCCAAAGTGCTGGGATTACAGGCATGAGCCACCATGCCCCACCTTGCCTTTATCTCTCTCCCGCTTCACGTACATTCTCAGGGTCTAAGACCAAGAAGAGACAACATCCACCCAGCTGGTATGAGATATCTTCAGGTAGGATAGAGGGATAAGGCAGCCTATGATAGTCCTTGGATTCTTGCTAGGGGCAAAAACATGGTGGGTCATGATTCCTTCACTTCTTCCAGACTACACTGCTAAACATGAATGTTAGCAAATGCTCAGATTATTTTTTGACACTTGAATTTCACTCGACTACTTTATGACCAACAATTTCTTTGTGTGTGTGTGTGTGTGTGTGTGTGTTCTTTTTTGTTGTTGTTGGAGAACGGGTCTTGCTCTGTTACCCAGGGTGGAGTGCAGTGGCACAAACATGGCTCACTGTAGTCTCAACCTCCCAGGCTCAAGTAATCCTCCCATGTCAGCCTCCCACGTAGCTGGGACTACCTGTGTGTGCCCCATACTTGGCTAAACTTTCTGTATATTGTTCTTGATGCGGTTGGAAGAAATGACAGCTTTTACAAAGTACATAAAGGCACTAATACTACTTGAATAACTTCTAAGGAGACCCCCAAAGTTTCCTATATTTTTATCCGAAACGGATGCGCTATACTTATGTATAAAAGTACTATATATAAGTTTACTATAACTTATATATAAAAGTACCTGGGGCCAGGTGAGGTGGCTCATGCCTGTAATCCCAGCAATTTGGGAGGCTGAGGCGGGCAGATTCATTGAGCCCAGGAGTTGAAGACCAGCCTGAGCAACATGGCAAATTCCCAACTCTACAAAAAATAGAAAAATTAGCTGGGCATGGTGGCTCATGCCTGTAGTCCCAGCTACTTGGGAGGCTGAGGTGGGAGGATTGCTTGAGGCCAGGAAGTGGAGGTTGCAGAGAGCCAAGGTTGTGCCACTGCACTCCAGCCTGGGCCACAGAGGGAGACCTTGTTTTTTTTTTTTTTTTTTTTTTAAATGCACCTGGCATATAACAGTTTTTAATAAAAATTTTAAGACAACTTAAGAAAAACAAGATTATCTACGTTGACTTTGTGCAATCCCTCTCATTATGTATTGGTGAACTCAGAGGAACAAAATGTTTCAAGTCTAAGTCACATAATCAGTTGATAAATCCCCAAAGCAAATCTATCCCCTCCCATTATCTAGAAGGCTACTTTATAACTGAGTAAAAATCATGTTTGACTTGTCCTTTTGGCACAGCTAGTTACGTTAAAAGTACATAATGGAAAATAAACTAGAGCTAGCTGGCTACGGAGGAAAGAGATAGATCTAATTCCGAGCAAGCAATGCCATTCACGTGGTAGGACAAGCACATGGAAAAAAAAAACAAAAAAGAACAGTGTGGATGAATTAAACTGCTAGTGACAACAGACATACGCACTGATAAAGAAGGGAAGATGACATACGTCATACAGCTGACTCCTGTTGAGGAAGATAAAGTTGGAATATTCTTAGTATACATCAAGGAGGAGGAGGAAGAGACTAAGAAAAGAAAGAGACAGACTCATGAGTCACAAAATAGACTGAAAAGTCCAGTTATATATAATGCATTTAAGCGACCCAGCATCAGAGGAACATGCAATTACCTATGTACAGTCAGGTAATACTTCAGCTCAGTGATAATAATATGACAGAGCTGGAGGTGACATTGGGGATTATTTCTTTTCCGATGAGAAAACTGAAACCTGAGCATAAGCCCAAGGTGACACCGGATTTTGGCAATAGGATGAGGACGAATATCCAGGTCATTAGTTAGAGTATTTTTATTATAAGATACTCCCTTATAGTGACAGAGGGAGGAAAAAGGAACAGAATTCAGACATAGAGATGAGGGCTGTGGGTGTGCTTCTGCAGGCCTTAATACCAGCACAACTGTATTTCTGCAGGGCAGGACTCAATATTTTAATTGTGTGGACTTAAATTCTAGCATCCAGCAAAAGGCAGCCTTCTAGGGAGGTCAGGAGGATGGTGAGAGCACGTGGAAGCTTTTCTTCAATGCTAAACATGTTACTCTAAACTCACACCACATGACCCAATGATGAAGTTCCCACAGATCTACCAAAGGTAGGAAGAAAGTCCCAGAAAGAAATGCTTAGATGAAGGAGAATGATATTGTCAAAGCAAGCACCAGCCAGAGTTCAATAATTTATGTCTTACAAAACTTATTAAATATCAGGGTTTTTTGTTTTGTTTTGTTTTTTTGAGATGGAGTCTCGTTTTGTTGCCCAGGCTGGAGTGCAGTGGCACGATCTCAGCTCACTGTAACCTCCGCCTCCTGGGTTCAAGTGATTCTCCTGCCTCAGCCTCCCGAGTAGCTGGGATTACAGGTGTGCACCACCACACCTGGCTAATTTTTGTATTTTTAGTAGAGACGGGGCTTCACCATTTTGGTTAGGCTGGTCTTGAACTCCTGACCTTGTGATCCACCCGCCTCGACTTCCCAAAGTGCTGGGATTATAAGGCGTAAGCCACTGTGCCCAGACAATATCAGGGCTTTTAATAAACCAAAATATGAGAAGAACCAGTAAGAGGGAAAAAAATACATGACATCTATATAAAAGAATAAAATATAAGGATAAATTCCCCCCCATAGACCTTATCTTCCTCTTCGCATCCTTCAGGAGCCGTGTCAGCGATACTCTTTCCTCCTGATGGGCTGTGGGCTTTCTGGGGGTAGGGTCACAGGCGTTGTCATGGTTAAGTGACTTTATGAAACATCTGCTCTACGAAAACCTAAGCTGTAAAATCTAAAAAAAAAAAAATCCACTCCCTACACATTCCAGCCATTTCTCCTCTCTAGCACGTTGGGCCCCACTGGCCATCGGTGCATGACTCACTTTTGATCATGTTCACGTCATTGGCCCCGTCTCCGATGGCCAGCGTGATGGCTTTCTTGTACCTCTTCACCAGGTCCACCACCATGGCCTTCTGCTTGGGGGTGACGCGGCAGCAGATGACTGCGCTGCACTCGCAGGCCAGGTCCACAAAGTTTTTCTGCCGCTGCTCTTTCTTAGCTTCTAGCCTCCTTTTACTCTGGGTCCGCATCCGTCTTTCTTCTTCTGTTCTTGGGAACTTCAGCTTCAGAATCTTACTTCTCTTGGTCTTTTTCTCGAGAAGAATTTCATTCTGTGAAATCAGAGAGGGAAAAGGTTACATTCATTTTAGTTTTATCCCAGGAATACCATTCCCAAGATTTAAATTATGTGAAGAATAATTTTTGGTTTATGTCACTGATTATATTTGACAAATAAATTTGATTTTATAACCAAAATATGTATATATGTGTATGTGTGTACACACACACACACAAACATATACACATATATATATATATATATATATATTTTTTTTTTTTTTTTTTTTTTTTTTTTTGAGACGGAGTCTCACTCTGTCGCCAGGCTGGAATGCAGTGGCGCGATCTCGGCTCACTGTAACCTCTGCTTCCCAGGTTCAAGCGATTTCCCTGCCTCAGCCTCCCGAGTAGCCGGGACTACAGGTGTGTGCCACCATGACGGGCTAATTTTTTTTTTTGTATTTTAGTAGAGACGGGGTTTCACCATATTGGCCAGGATGGTCTCCATCTCCTGACTGCGTGATCTGCCTGCCTTGGCCTCTCAAAGTGCTGGGAGTACAGGCGTGAGCCACCATGCTCGGCTATATATATATATATTTTTTAATGGAGATGGGGTCTTGCTGTGTAGCCTGGGTTGAAGTGCAGTGGCTATTCATTCACAAGTGTGATCATTGCATGCTGCAGCCTTGAACAGCTAAGCTCAAACCACCCTCCTGCTTCAACCTTCAGAGTAGCTGCGACTACAGGTGCATGCCACCACATCCAGCTTATAAAATATACATGCAACAAAAATTTAGAAACTCCAACAATCTATAAAGAAGAAAATGAAAAAAACACATTAATTAATAAACCAAGATAACCACTTTTACCTCTTTGGTATACATCCTTTCATATATCATATACTATTAAGTCTCAAACTTGGAAAAACCACACTTTCATGTATAGGGTAAGAGACTTTTAGGTTGGCAGTTAACATGTGAAAGCATCTAAAAGTGGCTCCAAATGAACTTCTTTCTTTTGAGTTAAAGGCACAGATACACTAATGATACGTACCAACCAAGAACCAGTGATGATTAAGGCACGGTTTCCACCGGGTGGAAAAAAAGATTCCTGCACAGGAGGTGCAAACTTTGCAGAGACGCCACCTCTATTCCTCTGGTTTTCCATCCTTGCATGAAGAAGAGAACTAGGGGAAACCAAATTTCAGTGTTTAAAGTATAAGACCATAAATAGGCCCTTGACTCTGAGATAACCTTGACTTAAGAAAAATTGTGACAAAACAATAAAGTTTACCACCTTGCCTATTTTTGTTTATTTTATTTTAATTATAATTTTTTTGAGAGAGGGTCTCACTCTGTCACCCAGGCTGGAGAGCAGTGGCATGATCATGGGTCACTGAAGCCTTGACCTGCCAGGCTCAAGTGATTCTCCTGCCTCAGCCTCCTGAGTTGCTGGGACTATAGGCACACGCTATGACGCCTGACTAATTTTTGTATTTTTTTGTAGCAATAGGGTTTCGCCATATCCCAGGATTTGACCATTTTCAAGTGTACAGCTTACTAGTGTTAACTGTAGTCACATTGTTATCCAGCCAATCTCTAGAACTTTTTCATCTTGCAAAACTGAAATTCTGTACCTATTAAACAATAACACTTCATCTCACTCGCCCTCCAGTCCCTGGTAACTTCCAGTTTACTTTCTGTTTGAATGAATTTGAGCACTCTAGATACCTCATATATGTGAAATAAAACAGTATTTGTCCTTCTGTGACTGGTTTATTTTACTTAGCATAATGTCTTCAAGGTTCATCTATGTAACATATGTCATAATTTCCTTCCTTTTTAAAGTTGAATATATTCCATTATGTGGAGGCACCACATTCTGTTTATCCATTCACACACTGATGGGCACCTGGGTTGCGTCCATCTCTTGGCTACTGTGAACAGTGTTGCTATGAACATGGGTGTGCATTTATCTCTTTGAGATCCTGCTTTCAATTATTATGTGGATATACCCAGAAGTGGGATTGTTGAATCATATGGTAATCCTTTTTGAAATTTTTTGAAGCATCACCATACTGTTTTGCATAATGGCTGCACCATTTTATATATTTCATCAACAACGCACAAAGGTTCCTTCAACAATGCTTGTTATTTTCTATTGTGTTTTGTTTTTGATAGTAGCCATCCTAAAGGATGTGAGGTATTATCTTGCTTTGGTTTTGATTTCTCTTCCCCTAATGATTAGTGATGATGGGCATCCTTTCACATATTTATCAGCCATTTGCATGTCTTCTTTGGAAAAATGTCTACTCAAAGTGCTTTGCCCATTTTTTTTTTTTTTTTTTTTTTTTGAGACAGAGTCTCGCTGTCACCACGCTGGAGTGCAGTGGCATGATCTCAGCTTACTGCAACATCTGCCTCCTGGGTTCAAGCAATTCTTCAACCTCAGCCTCCCAAGTAGCTGGGACTACAGGCGGGCACCACCACGCCCAGCTAATTTTTGTATTTTTAGTAGAGACGGGTTTTCACCATGTTGGCCAGGATGGTCTCAATCTCTTGACCTCATGATCTGCCTGCCTCAGCCCCCTACAGTGCTGGGATTACAGGCATGAGCCACTGTGCCCGGCCAGCCCATTTTTTTTTTTTTTAACTGAGTGACATGTAATTTTAATAAGTCTCAATTCGTCCACCATGGGGGTACCATGTTCTTGGTAATTCATCATTTTTCAAAGACAGCCAAAGGAAGATACAGTTGAAAATGTATACACAGCAACAGAAGAAAGGCAATCTTAGGCCAGGCATGGTATCTCACGCCTGTAATTCCAGCACTTTGGGAGGCTGAGGTGGGCAGATCATTTGAGGTCAGGAGTTCGAAGCCAGACTGGCCAACATAGTGAAACTCTGTCTCTACTAAAAATACAAAAATTACCCAGGCGTGGTGACGGTGCCTGTAATCCCAGCTACTGGGAGGCTGAGGCATGAGGATCACCTGAACTCAGGAGGTGGAGGTTGCAATGAGCCAAGATTGCACCACTGCACTCCAGCCTGGGTGACAGAGAGAGTCTTTCTAAGAAAAAAAAAAAAAAAAGGCAATCTTGATCTGAATTAGAATACTGGCTATTGTTTGTTAGGAATAAACTTATTTTCATATAAACAAAATCGTATCTGTGTTTGAGAAATTCTCAGTGCTTCATATCAACAAATTAAATGTTTGTGTTAAAATGATATATGTGACAAGGCCATATATAACACTTTAATGTGACAGAAAAATGAGTCATGAAATTTTGGAGTGGAAGGGACCTTAAATATCTTGTCCAATCTCTTCGTGTTACAAATAAGGAAATCAAGCCAGAGGAAGATGTGATTTGCCTGCTGCAAGTTGATAGGAAAACTAGAATGAGGACTCAGTTATCTTGTAACTTCTGGCTCAGGACTCTTACTATTATACACAAAAAGCCATTGTTCTTCTCCTTCCAAAGAAGGCTTCTCAGCCTTGGCACTCTTGATGTCTCGGGCCTAATAATCCTTTATTTTACGTGGCCATCCCTTGCATTGGAGGATGTTTAGCAGCATCCCTGGCCTCTACCCACTAGAAACCAGGAGCACTTCTCTGCAGTTGAAACAAGCAAGTGTCTCTGGACAGTGCCAAAGGGTCCCTGGAAGGCAAACTCACTCCCCACGGAGAATCACTGCACTAGAGGATTAAGTATCTAGTATCCCTTTTCCACATCGATTTAATTCTCATTTTCAAGTTAAAAGTGAGTGACTAAGACAAATCATTGAAAGGCCATAAGAGAAAAAAAATGAAGATACCTATTCAAATCATTTTATAGGAATCATCAATTTAAGAGCCACCTGGGAAGATGATTCATCTCTCTATAAAGGTAAATTTGGCTAAGGGCATGGTCACAACATTTGCTACTTGCATACATTTTATCTTTTAATTTAGCTTAGGGACCAATTTTTAACACTTTCAAAAGAGAGACCAGAAATGTTTTTACAGCCCCATCTACAAAAAGTAAACAAAGCCATATAATAATTAATCAGATTACTTGAAGCCCAAAACTACTAAAGTAAACTCATTAAGCGTTAAGCATTTATTTGTCTGTTGCTACTTTTTTTTTTTTTTTTTTTTGAGACGGAGTCTTGCTCTGTCACCCAGGCAGCAGTGTAGTGGCATGATCTCAGCTCACTGCAACCTCCACCTCCCAGGTTCAAGCAATTCTCCTGCCTCAGTCTCCCGAGTAGCTGGGATTACAGGCACATGCCACCATGCCTGGCTAATTTTTGTATTTTTAGTAGAGATGGAGTTTCATCATATCGGTCAGGCTGGTCTCAAACTCCTGACCTCGTGATCCACCCGCCCCGGCCTCCCAATGTGCTGGGATTACAGGCATGAGCCACCGCGCCCAGCCTGTTGCTACTTTTTTAAAACCTAAAAACACAAAGGGGCATGGTTTCTGTGCCTCTATTCGGGCACATAAACTAAATCAGTTCTAAATGGAACTGATTTAGATCATAAGGCTACTGATTTTGTCTAATTTAATGGAATACCTAATATACTAGAACAACTAGAAAATGCTTTATCACCATCATTAGCAATAAGACTAATATTGACCATCAATTCCCTCACCACTTTATCACACCTAGCAAATGTGTATGTTAACAGTTTAATCTGACCTCATGATGGCCTGAGAGAGGCTTTGTAGGGAAAAAGCTTGAGGAACTGTCAGGCCATCAGTAACACATCATAGTAACTGTGTGCAGCATATTTATAGCTTCAGAACAAGACAGGGCTTTTTCATCATACATTTCCAGGTCTGCTGCAACTCTGATTCAAAGCTAACAAACGTTTCAGCATATGTTAACATTTGAATTATCAGGCCTGCCCCACCTAGACTAGATTACAGAGGACCTACATGATGTAACCCACCCACACATTTCCTTCCGGGCAAAAGTTGTTTTTTTTTTTTTCTCCTTTCTTCTATTTCCCTTTCGAAAGTAAAAGTTCCTAGAAAAAGCAAGACAGGACTAATTCATATTAATTTGCTAGTGATATTACAGGCCTTTTACAGGTTTTTTAGTAGGTGAACCGAGTTTTTTTTTTTTTTTAATGAGACAGAGTTTCACTCTTGTCACCTAGGCTGGAGTACAGTGGTGTGATCTTGGCTCACTGCAACCTCTGCCTCCTGGGTTCAAGTGATTCTCCTGCCTCAGCCTCCTGAGTAGCTGAGATTACAGGCATCGGGCCCCACACCCAGCTAATTTTTGTAGTTTTAGTAGAGACGGGGTTTTACTATGTTGGCCAGGCTGGTCTAGAACTCCTGACCTCAGGTGATCCACCCGCCTCGGCCTCCCAAAGGGCTGGGATTGCAGGTATGAGCCACTGTGCCTGGCCTGAGCAGAGAATGAATGGAGAAAAATGGCCTCTGAAGGGCCCCAAGTTTCCCTAAAAGTAAAATCTGCTCAAATTTAGGCTGAACCTTGATTACTTGGAACTGCCTGTTGTTGTCTTGCTTCATTTAAACATGAGGAAACTGCCCCAAGTGACACATTGTAGCCCCAGTTTCTTCATATCTGCTATCTTCTACAGACAGTCTTGTATTTGGAAAGATGAGCTATTACGTAATTTCATACTGCAGGCTCTTACTCACTTAATATCCTCCCCATAGCAGATGGTGGTGTCTTCAGTCAGAAGTTCACAAGCAAATCCTATATTTTCAGCAGTTTCTACAATAGAATAAAATTAAGTCAAATGTCATTCCTGCTGTTTTTATTTTATTTTATTTTGTTTTTTGAGACAGCATCTCACTCCCATTGCCTAGGCTGGAGTGCAGTGGCACGATCTCTGCTCACTGCAGCCTCAACCTCCAGGGTTCAAGTGATCTTCCCATCTCAGCACTGCCCCCAGCCCGCAAGTAGCTGGGACTACGCAACTTGC
The DNA here is from genome assembly GCF_028878055.3 of Symphalangus syndactylus. Lineage (NCBI taxonomy): Eukaryota > Metazoa > Chordata > Mammalia > Primates > Hylobatidae > Symphalangus > Symphalangus syndactylus. The sequence continues at coordinate 28,878,007 of NC_072423.2, read as the reverse complement.
TGCCAAGCCACCAATACAAAATACTTGTGTGTTTTTTCTAGAGATGGGGTTTCGTCATCTTTGCCAGGCTCATTCTTACTGTTAAACTGAATAACTGATTTTGCCTAGTAATGATATTTTTACTTCATGAACATAACCAGATTCACACAAATACACTATTTTTCTATAGCAATCTGTAGGAATCACATGCAGAAAAAAAATCCTTTTCTCTATAATAAAACAAGTGAAAGTCAAAGTCTAATTTGAAATGTTTTCAATAATAAAACGTGCTATATTATCAAACATATAAACTGGTTATTTAATAAACCAATGTTCATTATATTACTAAAACACTCTCAGTTCATGGTTCAATTACTCTGTTATTGGCAGGGGGAGGGGGGCAGAGGGAAGCATAATAATTTCCACCAACCCTTACGTGAAGATTTTTTTCCCTTTTAAATTACCACCCAATTTGGCATTTATTTAAGGCAAGGGCTGTGCTTCCCGTAACTTTGCAGAGTGTGTAACCCATTGACGATTTCAGAGCAAGAGACATTATTTGATTTCTTGTGGAAGGCTTGCAAAATAAAGTATCAAGGCCGGGCACGGTGGCTCACGCCTGTAATCCTAGCACTTTGGGAGGCCGAGACGGGCGGATCAGATCGTGACCATCTTGGCTAACACGGTGAAACCCCGTTTCTACTAAAAATACAAAAAATTAGCCGGGCGTGGTGGCAGGTGCCTGTAGTCCCAGCTACTCGGGAGGCTGAGGCAGGAGAATGGCGTGAACCCAGGAGGCGGAGCTTGCAGTGAGCTGAGGTCGCGCCACTGCACTCCAACCTGGGGGACACAGCGAGACTCCGTCTCAAAAAAAATAAATAAATAAAATAAAATAAAAAATAAAGTATCAATACCAAACAAGTGCTTGTTGAGTTCTAAAGTTAAAAAATTAAAATCGTTCTTTCCTTAGGTATACAATTTTATTGCCAAGCAATAAAATTGGCAAGAAAATCAAAGTTATTGTTCAGTACTTTGTATTGTTCTACTCTGTGCCCACCAAATGTCAAAGCACTGGAAGGACAGAGGGACAAGAGGGATGGCCCTTTCAGGATGGGAGCCCACATCTGGCTGGAGAGATAAGACCAATTATAATCAGCAAGACATGGCCAGGAGCTAAATTATAAGGAAGAAACTGCTACTGAGGGGGATCGGGAAAGGATGCAGACGGATGTGCTGGAAAAACAGGGGAGAGTTTCTCAGAAAAAGCATCTTCCATCCAAAGAAATAGTGTTTGTACAGGATGAAAAGTCTGAGGAGGTCATCTTGGGCAAAGGAAACGGCGGCTATAAATATTTGTGAATTAACAGATATGCTTCCCTGCACAATGAATTACCCTTTTTGTCTCCAGTAAGCACCCAGATCTTAATGTCAGCTTTTGCAAGTTTTGAAATGGTTTCTGGAACTCCATCCTGTAGCTTGTCTTCAATAGCTGTAGCTCCCAGGAGCTAGAATGTATATTTAAAAAAAAAAAGGAATTAGCAAACAAACCAAAATAATTACAGGTTGCCAACCTGTAAAAAGAGGGGCTAATTATACATCCTGGTTGCTGCTCTCCTGGGGCCAGTGGCCAGTACTGACAGGGAAAGCTGCCATGTTTCACAATTACTGCAAACCAACACAGCTAAAAACTTTTCCCCTAAAGGATGAACTATTTAATTCACCAAGACAAAAATGCAAGTACAAAATCAAGGACGTTAAAAATACACTTTCCTTGTGTATTTGTGGCTTTACACTGACATAAACCATAAACCAGTTGCAATACTAGCTATTTGTTGAATATCTGCCACTGATCTAAACTCTACAAAAACTTTGTATTAAATTTGGAAAACTTTTAGAAACAATATATTTTTCTTATTTCAAGATTTTGCAGAATATGAATTGTTTCAGTAATTCTCCCAATGTAATAAGTATTAGATGCAGGTTTGTTATTGTTTAAAAATTATAATAAATTTAATAAGTGATATACAAATTATGGAATTGAATTAGAACTTCTCCTAATGTATTTTGTCTTTTGGTTTCTCATAATGGCAACTTCTGTTCTGCTCCTATTTTGGTGAACAAAAGAAATAACCTTCTTCCATTGTGCCAGTGTCAAATGCTGAAGTTACAATTATCTCTTAAGCATGAGATCAAATATTTAATAAAACTTAATAAAAATTTCAATTCTGCTTAGAATATCAAAGAAAAAGTTATTAAGGCTAAAACTCACAATTAAGTCTTTTTCAATCTCCTCGTATACTTTATCCAGAGCTTCGTCCCGGTTGGTGGAGGCCATACTGGCAGCCATAAACTTTTTATTCCATTCTATAAATTCTTTTTCTTCAATTTCCTTGTAGCAAAGGCATAGGGTTCTAAGAGTTTCATTTGCAAAGATCTGTGTTTTATTTAAAAAAATAAATCCACCAATGCAAAGAATAGTTAATTTATGTAATTCAGGATCAAGTCTGAAATTTTACTTTGAAGTAATATACTAACAGAATTTAAAAAGAGATCATTAACATGATGGATTCTGTACAAATAAATTTTAGAGAAGGGATTAAATGTCACTTTTTTTTTTTTTTTTTTTTTTTTTTTTGAGACAAGGTCTGGCTTTATCATCCAGGCTGGGATGCAGTGATGCAATCCTGGCTCACTGCAACCTCCGCCTTCCAGGCTGAAGCCATCCTCTCACCTCAGCCTCCCAAGTAGCTGGGACTACAGGTGTGCACCACCACGCCTGGCTAATTTTTGTACTTTTCTTGTAGAGATGGGGTTTCATCATGCTGGTCTTGAACTCATGAGCTCATGTGATCTGCCCAACTCAGCCTCCCAGCATGCTGGGATTACAGGCATGAGCCACTGCACCCGGCCTAAACATCACTTTATAATAGACTTTGCTTTTCTAAACTTCTATAGGGTCCAGGGCTGCACTTCCAGTTTCCAAAGGGAAATGTTTACCTTTCTTCTAAATCTTCTATTACCTTTCTCATTTTCTCATTTTCTCTTCATGACTAGGAAAATGTCAGACCAAGGGAGCTGCCTTGGTGTAATGACGTAAGCACGAACCTGACAACTGTATAACTTGTTCCAACAAATTGTGATACAAGTCCAATCACCTATGAACTCTCCATCAAGCATTATTCCCTCAAACCAATTCTAAAATACACAAGCCATTGTTAAAGCTGAGGTCAAGCCTTTTAATGGAAAAGAGTATCTGGCAATTTTCCAATGGTGAACGATTTAAACATTTTCTTTTTTTTTTTTTTTGAGATGGAGTCTCGCTCTATCACCCACGCTTGTGTGCAGTGGTGCGATCTCGGCTCACTGCAACATCTGCCTCCCGGGTTCACGCCATTCTCCTGCCTCAGCCTCCTGAGTAGCTGGGACTACAGGCAGATGCCACTGCACCTGGCTAATCTTTGTATTTTTAGTAGAGATGGGGTTTCACCATGTTGGCCAGGATGGTCTCGATCTGTTAACCTCGTGATCTGCCGCCTTACCCTCCCAAAGTGCTGGGATTACAGGTGTGAGCTACTGTGCCCAGCCTGATTTAAACATTTTAAACAGTTTCAACATGAACCAGTAAACATCTCATTACTTTATAGTCACATCTTTTTTTTTTTTTTTTTTTTTTGACCAAGTTTTGCTCTTGTTGCCCAGGCTGGAGTGCAATGGTACGATCTCGGCTGACTGTACCCTCTGCCTCCTGGGTTCAAGCGATTCTCCTGCCTCAGCCTCCCAAGTAGCTGGGATTACAGGTGCCCACCACTACGCCCAGCTAATTTTTTTGTATTTTTACTGGAGACGGGGTTTCACCACGTTGGCCAGGCTGGTCTTGAACTCCTGACCTCAGGTGATACACCCGCCTTAGCCTCCCAAAGTGCTGGGATAACAGGCGTCAGACACCAAATACTCAATCAGTTGAACCACTTCTGCCATCTTGGCTAGACAAGATGTGACCTATAGTCAGCTCTGTCATCCTGTCACATATGAATGCTTTCCTTTCTTCACGCTACAACTTGAAGTTAGTGGAGTTCTTGGGGGTCACACACATAATAAGACTACAACCTAGTATGGTTATGTAGCTTGCTCAAGGCCACTGGAAGAGAGCTAAGCCATTCCCCTGCCTCAGTTCTATAGACCTTGAAAACCCACATGCCGGGAGAGGGCACCACGGTGATATCCCAGGAAGTCAGCGGCAGGGGCAGAACTGGGACCCGGGTGACTGTATTCCAACTTTACTGCTCTTTCCACCCCAACTATTCCAAAGCAAAGGGAGGGTCAGCAGTTAACATACAGCTTTCATGCAAACTTAACAGACAGCATCAGAGAAGAAGATCAGAATCCCTTGCAGAAAGAATAAAAGTGAAACTTACATCCAGGGCATCCTGTGTTTCTTGCTTAGTAGGATTCATTCGATGTAACCGTTCATAAATAACAGTGTCGGCACCTTTACAGTAAAGCTTGATATTGCCTTCTGGGGTTCTTACTGGTAGTAAAAGAAGGAAATAAACACAACAAAGTTTGATTTTTTATATATATATTTTTTGTGACAGGGTCTTGCTCTGTCGTCCAAGCTGGAGTGCAACAGTTCAATATCAGCTCACTGTAGCCTTGACCCCCCAGGCTCAAGCAATCCTCCCATCTCAGCCTCCCGAGTAGCTGGGACTACAGGTGTATGCCACCATGCCTCGCTAATTTTTATTTTTATAGACATGGAGGTCTCACTATGTTACCCAGGCTGGTCTTGAACTCCTGGGCTCAAGCAATCCTCCTGCCTCAGCCTCCCAAAATGCTGGGATTACAGATGTGAGCTACCACACCCAGCTAAGTTTGATTTTTTAATAGAAAACTACATTTATAAAGTTAATTTGAAGTGTTACTATCTCATAATTCACTATTAGCTTAAAACCATCAGTTCCTCTAGAAAAGTGTTGCCTTCAACAAAACTGGTAAGTCATTATCTACATTGAATGTAATAGTGAAATAAATATAAAAAGATTCCTTTACAGTCAGCTCTGTTTTTATAACCTTAGTTATTCTTCCAACAAATATTTACTGACTCCCTACCATGTGCTATGCCATGTTCTAGTTACTTTCTTTGATAGACTTTTTCTCTATCCAACCAACAGGAAGTTTCTCACCTATGAACTCACAACACTTACTGCCTTTAATACTCCGACCACAACACCACTCCTTGTGACCATTTTTTTTTGTTTTTTTGATTAATGCAGTAATTGTAATACATCCTTTGCTGCTAACTAGATTTTAAATCAAGGTAGGGCAAGCGTGATAATCAGTCTAGATCTGTGTGAGGGACACAGAAAGCATTCAATAAGTGTGCCTAAGGAGGGTGTAATAGACAGTTAAATCTATATATTTTCATTGGTTAAGAATTCAATCATAGTAGAGAAGGCTTGTAGATACCACCTTAACCAAATGATCAAAGTTAATATCTCCATTAATGAGACAAACTAATAATATATACCTTCTGGCTAGGCAGGGTGGCTCACGCCTGTAATCCCAGCACTCTGGGAGGCCAAGGTGGGCCAATCACCTGAGGTCGGCAGTTGGAGACCAGCCTGACCAACATGGAAAAACCTTGTTTCTACTAAAAAATACAAAATTATCCGGGCATGGTGGCACATGCCTGTAATCCCAGCTACTCAGAAGGCTGAGGCAGGAGAATCGCTGGAACTAGGGAGGTGGAGGTTACGGTGAGCCGAGATCACACCATTGCACTCCAGCCTGGGCAACAAGAGTGAAACTCTGTCTCAAAAAAAAAAAAAAAAAAAAAAATATATATATATATATATACACACACATATATACATATGTATATATGTGTGTGTATATATATAAAAAACATATATATACACATATATACACACATATATCTACATATATACATATATACACATAAATATATGTATATAAAAATAAATATATACATATAAATATATGTATATATACATATAAAAATATATGTATATATACATATAAAAATATATGTATATATACATATAAAAATATATGTATATATACATATAAAAATATATGTATATATACATATAAAATATATGTATATATACATATAAAAATATATGTATATATACATATAAATATATGTATAAATATATACATATAAATATAAATGTGTGTGTGTATATATATATATATATATATGTATATATACACACACACACATACCTTCTGATGTGATACTTAAAGAAGAGCACAGCATCACTTATGGGCTTTTCCTGCCAACAATGTGTAACCTAGCTCTAATCATGAGAGAACATCAGACAAACCCAAATGGAGGGATAGCCTATAAAATAACCAGCCTGTGCTTTTTAAAAATGTCAGTGGATGAAAGATCAAAAAGAGACTGAACCATCCTTGACTCAGAGTCATGATCACCTAATATAACCTATGATCTTGGATTGGATCCTGGACCAGAAAAACAAAGAATGAGCTTCCCTGGTAAAATCTGAAAAAGTCTATTGATTAGATAATATTGTACTGTGTTAAATTTCCTGGTTCTGAACATTGTACTGTATATATAAGTGAGTGTTCCTGTTCTTAGGAAATACCTACTATGGTATATAGTATAGTATTTAGGGGAAAGGGACATTAGGCCTGCAATTTATTCTCTTTTTTGTATTTTTATTTTTTTTATCATGTAATCTTGCTCCTTCTAATGCAATTTACTCTCAAATGGTTCAGAAAACAATAACCTTGCCCGGCCACCCACCGTCTGGGAAGTGAGGAGCACCTCTGCCCGGCCACCCACCGTCTGGGAAGTGAGGAGCGCCTCTGCCCGGCCACCCACCGTCTGGGAAGTGAGGAGCGCCTCTGCCCGGCCACCCACCGTCTGGGAAGTGAGGAGCGCCTCTGCCCGGCCGCCCCGTCTGGGAAGTGAGGAGCGCCTCTGCCCGGCCACCCATCGTCTGGGAAGTGAGGAGCGCCTCTGCCCGGCCGCCCCGTCCGGGAAGAAATGAGGAGCGCCTCTGCCCGGGCACCCCGTCCGGGAAGAAGTGAGGAGCGCCTCTGCCCGGTCGCCCCGTCCGGGAAGAAGTGAGGAGCGCCTCTGCCCGGCCGCCCCGTCTGGGAAGTGAGGAGCGCCTCTGCCCGGCCGCCCCGTCCGGGAAGAAATGAGGAGCGCCTCTGCCCGGGCGCCCCATCCGGGAAGAAGTGAGGAGTGCCTCTGCCCAGCCGCCCCATCCGGGAAGAAGTGAGGAGCGCCTCCGCCCGGCCACCCATCGTCTGGGAAGTGAGGAGCGCCTCTGCCCGGCCACCCATCGTCTGGAAAGTGAGGAGCGCCTCTGCCCGGCTGCCCCATCTGGGAAGTGAGGAGTGCCTCTGCCCGGCCACCCATCGTCTGGGAGGTGAGGAGCGCCTCTGCCCGGCCGCCCATCGTCTGGGAAGTGAGGAGCGCCTCTGCCCGGCCACCCATCGTCTGGGAAGTGAGGAGCACCTCTGCCTGGCCACCTATCGTCTGGGAAGAAGTGAGGAGCGTCTCTGCCTGGCCGCCCCGTCTGGGAAGTGAGGAGCCCCTCTGCCCGGCCGCCCCGTGTCTGGGTAGAAGTGAGGAGCTCCTCTGCCTGGCCGCTCCGTCTGGGAGGTCTACCACGGAGGCCAGAAGCAATGTGGGGGCTGGACGTGGTGGCTTACGCCTGTGGTCCCGGCACTCTGGGGGGCGAGGCGGGTTGATCACTTCGGGCTAGGAGTTCGAGACCAGTCTGGCCAACTTGGCGAAACATGAAGAATACAACAGACAAACCAACCAACCAACTCAATGACAACAAAACAGGTCTACCCTGGAGTCATACTCTAATTTTTTCTATTTTCCTCCCTTTCTGATCCTTTATCCCACTTTCTTTTTCTTCCTCTTCCTTCTCCCTCTTCTTTGTCAAATAGAGGATTGAGTTATTATCACTGATCCATATAAAGTCCCTCTCTCATTTATTTTAACTCCCACCCCCATTTCTATTCCCCGACTTCCCATGTGCAACCTTCCTAATATGTTTGATACGCATCTTTTTGTTTGTATGTATTTTTAGAAAATGTTTATTGTTTTTGTATGCAAAAAAAATTAATAAAAAAAAAAAGAAAAAAAAAAAGAAAACAATAACCTGTATGTATGTGTGTGTACACATATATATGTGTATATATATAGGTATATATAATGAAATTACATATATATAATTAGATATATATTAGATCTATATATAGAGATATATATAATGAAATTTCATTATGTTAACAATTGGTGGATATGGAAGAGTATGAGAGTTCTTTAAACCATTCTTGTAACTTTTCTGTAAGTTTATTTCAAATTACGAATTTAAAGCAGTTCAGTGGTAAGAAGTGATTTTCATCTTCACTTGGTGGTCTGTTACGTGCCTGCATTGCAGGTATGATTTTGATTCATAAGCATAGCTTTGCTTTTCTCAGAAATCTTCTCCTGCTGAGTCCTCCCTTCCCTACCATCAAGTACAGAAGAGAGCGCTCAGAGGTGCTCAAAAAATAAAAGAGCATGTATTGTTTAAAATAAAAGACTGCTACAAATGTCTACCTGCTGCTTCAGAAGTGTTCCACCTGCTGCCCCAGATTCAGCATCTGGCAGCCCACGTGGTTAAAGAATGTCAGCAGCTGTGATCCCAGCTACTCAAGAGGCTGAGGCAGGAGAATCGCTTGAACCTGGGAGGCGGAGGTTGCAGTGACCTGAGATCGCGCCACTGCACTCCTGGGTGACAGAGCAAGACTCCATCTTAAAAAAAAAAAAAAAAAAAAAAAAAACGAAAAAAGGATTAAAAAAGAACATCAGCAGCATTTGCAAGATTCAGAGATACTGCGGCTGTCCCTTTGAGTAGGGAACACAGTGAAGAATGAAGAAAACAATACCAGTTTCAATAAAGCTGCAGAAATCTCCCAGGAGCCAAGTAGCTCATTCACTGGCTGCTTTATCCTGGTGCCACTCAATACAATGGGCACAAGCGACATCTAAATGAGCGATTCATAGACAGACTCTGAGGGGGACTTACCAATGATAGACATTCGCTTCCGGTCACTGTTGAAGTCCAAAATGGCAAGAACATTGTAAGTCCTTTCAGTACCCAGCTCACTGATGGTGATGGTGTTCTGGGTCCTGGCAAGGAAGGCGAAGCCAAAGTTCCTGGCAGCGTTTACCAGGGCACCTTCATCGGGAGAGGCTGCCTGGTAGTTGAGCTGACCTAACAAGGAAGTGAGAGAAATCCCAGAAAAGCTGTAAAAACAAATGCAGAGCTCATTGTTGAGGCCTCTGCTGAGGCTCCTGTGGGGGTCAGCTGGGCTGCAAAGCCCAAAACATGCCCAGGAAAACGAGTCATTGACTCGGAAGGGTTATGCCAAGATTAAAACTTCTTTGTTTTATCTTGACTTATAAACAGTAATATAAACTAAAAGTGAAACATTGGTGGAGAATGAGGGAAAATTCCCCCCACCATCCACAGGAAAAACAACAGGTGTTGACATTTTATCATTCCTTCCAGGGCCTTTTAAAATGTCTGTATCAGCCAGGCCCAGTGGCTCACGCTTATAATCCCAGCACTTTGGGAGGCCGAGGCGGGCGGATCACGAGGTCAGGAGATCGAGACCACGGTGAAACCCCGTCTCTACTAAAAATACAAAAAATTAGCCGGGCGTGGTGGCGGGCACCTGTAGTCCCAGCTACTCGGAGAGGCTGAGGCAGGAGAATGGCGTGAACCCGGGAGGCGGAGCTTGCAGCGAGCCGAGATCGCGCCACTGCACTCCAGCCTGGGTGAGAGAGCGAGACTGTCTCAAAAAAAATAATAATAAATAAATAAATAAATAAAATGTCTGTATCTGAAATTGTTTCTATCAAGCTAAATATACATTTACATCCTGATTATTTTAATGCTGTATCTGAGCATATTGCCATCCCTTTTTAAATTCTTTATAAACATTTGAACAAATGTAAACATGTTATCATTTTCCTATTACAGACACTTAGTTTATTTCCAAATTTTTTTACTCTCAAAAAATAACATTTTAATAACCTTTTTGTATGTGTGTAAAGATTTTTCTGTTTCTTTTTTCTTTTTAGAGACAGAGGTCTCCCTGTGTTGTCCAGGCTGGTCCTGATTTCCAGGGCCCAAGTGATCCTTCTGCCTAAGCCTAATGAGTAGCTAGGACTACAAGCGCATGTCACCACACCTGGCTTATTCTCTTTCTTTCTTGTTTTTCTGAAACAGGGTCTCACCCTGTTGCCCAGGCTTCAGTGCAGTGGCATGATCATGGCTCACTGCAGCCTCAATCTCCCCAGGCTCAGTGATCCTCCTACCTCATCCTCCCAAGTAGCTGGGATTACAGGTACACGCCACCACACCTGGCTAATTTTTTTGTAGAGACAGGGTTTCACCATGTTGCTCAGGCTGGTCTCAAACTCCTGGACTCAAGTGATTCACCTGCCTTAGTCCCTAAAGTGTTCGGATTACAGGCATGAGCCACTGCCCCTGGGCCCCTGGCTTATTTTCTAAGAGCAGATTCCTATTAGGAAAATACTGAGCCAGAGAACACTGATAATTTTAAAACTCATTGCTATACATTACTAATTTGTTTTCTAGGAAGGCTGTACCAGTTTATCTTCCCTCTAAAAAAGTATGTTTTCTTTCTTTTTTTTTGTTTTTTTTGAGACAGTCTTACTCTGGCACCAAGGCTGGAGTGCAGTGGCACCATCTCAGCTCACTGCAGCCTTGATCACCTCAGGCGCAAGTGATCCTTCCACCTCAGCTTCCCGAGTAGCTGGGACTATAGGCGCACATCACCACGCCCAGCTAATGTTTGTATTTTTTGTAAAGACAGGATTTCACCACGTTGCCCAGGCTATTTTTTCTTTATCATAGCTATATTCTCCTTATTTAAAAAAAACAAACAAACAAACAAAAAAAAATAGGCTGGGCGCGGTGGCTCACGCCTGTAATCCCAGCAATTTGGGAGACTGAGGCAGGTAGGTCGTGAGGTCAGGAGATGGAGACCATCCTGGCTAACACAGTGAAACTCTGTCTCTACCAAAAACACAGAAAATTAGCCAGGCGTGGTGGCACGTGCCTATAGTTCCAGCTACTCAGGAGGCTGAGGCAGGAGAATCACTTGAACCCAGAAGGTGGAGGTTGCAGTGAGCCGAGATCTTGCCACTGCACTCCACCCTGGTGACAGACCGAGACTCCATCTCAAAAAAAAAGAAAGAAAAGTTGAAACAAACCAACCAACCTTAGTTTGATCACTATCTGATATCTTAATGTTTAAAAGTTAAATAATGGAAAATTGTCTTCTATTCACAACTACATTTCAACAATAAGAATAAGCTAGGTTCAGTGGCACGTGCCTATAATCCCAACTATTCAGGAGGCTGAGGCAGGAGGATCACTTGAGCCCAGGAGTGTGAGGTTACAGTGAGCTTTGATCATTCCACTGCCTGGCTGACAGAGCAAGATGCAGTCTCTTTTAGGAAAAAAGAAAAAACCAATAAGAATAGGAATAAATCTCACAGCCAGATACACGAAAGAGTACATATGCTACATGATTCCACTTATATAAGCCAAAAAACTGACAGAGCTAACCTGTGTTATTTGTAGTCAGGAAAGTACTTTTCTTGGAGGGTTAATCACTGGAAAGGAATGTAAAGGGAATTCTAGGGGGATTGATAATGTTCTTTTTAAAAAATCTGGGTGCTCATTACAAGAGTATTAGTTTGTGAAAATTCATTGAGTTATATACTTATGATACGTACATATCTCTGTATACACGTTGTACTTCAATAAAAAGTTTAAAAAATACTCTGCCTACCCAAGATCTATTTTTCTACTCTAGTTATTTTGTCTCAAAATAAAAGGAAAAGCATTTCCATGGCCAGATGACTTTGGACAGAAAGAGCCTTTAGTTTTCCAAAATACTTTGACCAGGATGAAGGCCACAGATGCATGAGCAGCTGTTTATCCCCCAGTCTCACTTGGAATGATTGGTGCTCTGGGGTAATAGTGGCAGAGAGAGCTAAACACACCTTCCTTCCTTCCTTCACAATTGGCTCAGAAGATTCACTTTTAAAGTCAATATTAATCACTTCCTAATTAATAATTAAAAATGACACTTAGGTTCTCTCTGTATTTGTTCACCCAGAAAATCAATCACTAGAAGCTATAAATGCACTTCCTAAATCCGGCCATCTAGCAAACATATACAAATGCCAGAGGGCAAACTATTTAACCAGAGACAAATCAGCAGCGTTGAGAACAAAGCCTTTCCCTTCAGCAATTTAAGTTGGCACAGCGATATGTGGCATAATATTGACAGCAAACGCATTTCCAGCAGAGAAAAGAAACAAAATAATAAAAGGTGGTAAAGTTCCCACAAGTAAGACACTCATATCTAGAGCAAACACCTTGATACTTTTATCATTAAAGAAAAAAAATGTTTTCCATTACCTTGTGATAATGGAATCACAGAATTGCAGACTAACAGAGATGGGAAGAACATCAGAGACTTGGTCCAAATTCCAACCTTATGACTGCTGGAAGACACCTGGACTAAAAAACTATGCAGCCATAAAAAGGAACAAAATCATGTCCTTTGTCACAATAGAGATTAGGCTATTATCCTAAGCAAATTAACTCAGGAACAGAAGACCACATACCTACCACATGTTCTCACTTAACATCGGGTACTCATGGACACAAAGATTGCAAAAATAGATAGTGGGGACTTCAAGAGAGAGGAGGGAGGGAGGGCAACAAGGGTTGAAAAACTATTAGGGCCGAGCGCGGTGGCTCACGCCTGTAATCCCAGCACTTTGGGAGGCCGAGGTGGGCAGATCATGAGGTCAGGAGTTTGAGACCAGCCTGGCCAACATAGTGAAACCCTGTCTCTACTAAAAATATAAAAAATTAGCCAGGTGTGGTAGTATGCACCTGCAATCCCAGCTACTCAGGAGGCTGAGGCAGGAGAATTGTGTGAACCCGGGAGGCGGAGGTTGCAGTGAACCGAGATCAGCTTGGGCGACAGTTCAAGATTCCATCTCAAAAAAAAAAAAAGAAGAGAAAAGAAAAACTAACTATTAAGTTCTGTGTTCACTACCTGGGCGACGGGATCAATTGTACCCCAAACTTCAGGATCATGCAATATACCCATGTAACAAACATGCACACGTATCCCCTGAACCTAAAATAAAAGGTGAAGGTGTAAAAACAAACTAAAAAAAAAAAAAAAAAAAAACCAAAGCAACCTTCCTAAGAAAACTCTTTATTTATGGCACATTTAGAGGCAACCAGAAAGACCTTCTTTTTCTTTCACACACTAATTTGTGGCTCATGAAATTGATGTAATCAAAGAAAGATGCTCAAACCACAAATCCCACCTCTCAGTTCTCATTAACCTGATTCCCTAGCTTCAGGGTAATGGTGGCAGAGAAAGCTAAATGCACCTTTCTTCCCTCCTTCACAACTGACTCAGCTGATTTACTCTAATGTTTTTTTGAGATGGAGTCTTGCTTTGTCACCCAGGCTGGAGTGCAGTGGCACGATCTCCGCTCACTGCAACCTCTGCCTCCCAGGTTCAAGCAATACTCCTGTCTCAGCCTCCCGAGTAGCTGGAACTACAGGTGCCTGCCACCACGCCTCGCTAATTTTTGTATGTTTAGTAGAGATGATGTTTCACCATATTGGTCAGGCTGGTCTTGAACTCCTGACCTCAGGTGATCTGCCTGCCTCAGACTCCCAAAGTTCTGGGATTACAGGCGTGAGCCACCGCACCCGGCTCACTCTAATTAGGTGACAACAAACTACCTGGCCGGGCATGGTGGCTCACACCTGTAATCCCAGTGCTTTGGGAGGCCGAGGTGGGTGGATCACCTGAGGTTAGGAGTTCAAGACCAGCCTGGCCAACATGGCAAAACTCCGTCTCTACTAAAAATACAAAAAGTTAGCTGGGGTTTAGTGGTGGGCGCCTGTAATCCCAGCTACTCGGGAGGCTGAGGCAGGAGAATCACTTGAACCTGGGAGGCAGAGGTTGCAGTGAGCTGAGATTGCGGCACTGCACTCCAATCCAGCCTGGGCAACAAGAGTGAGACTCAGTATCAAAAAAAAAAAAAAAAAAAGGCTGGGTGTGGTGGCTCACACCTGTAATCCCAGCACTTTTGGGAGGCCAAGGCTGGAGGATTACTTGAGGTCTCGAGTTCAAGACCAGCCTCACCAACATGGAGAAACCCCATCTCTATTAAAAATGCAAAATTAGCTGGGTGTGGTGGGGCATGCCTGTAATCCCAGCTACTTGGAGGCTGAGGCAGGAGAATTGATTGAACCCGGGAGGTAGAGGTTGCAGTGAGCCGAGATAAGGCCATTGCACTCCAGCCTGGGCAATAAGAGTGAAACTTGGTCTCAAACACACACACACACACACACACACACACACACACACACACACACACACACACAAAACAACCCCTACCTCTCAGATGTCTTTTTCTCCTCAATCCTCTCACCCCCTTTAAATGAGTTGCCAAGTGTCTCCCACATCCATAGCTTTGTCATCCTTCCCAAAGACCCCATGCTAATGCAAACCTTCAGCCTCTGTGCCAGTCTCCAGTACCTGCCTGCTCCAGACTCTTGCACCCAATGTGATGCGCAAAACTCCTGAAACAAGCTCTCTAATCATTAATTCAGAACCTCCAGGTGAAGTGATGGCTTCCAAGCCTTCCACACTCTGCTCTCACATGACCTCTGTGCAGGCGGGAGTCTGCAATGGCCTCAAGGTTCCCATCCCAGTGCTGTACGTTCACTTTCTCCCAGTTACTCAATCAAGCACTAATCTAGGTACTGCTGTGAAGGGAATTTGCAGATGTGTGATCCTAATCGGCTGACCTTAAAATAGATTATCCAGGTGTTCCTGACTTAATTAGATGAGCTTAGAGAGGACAGAACTCTTCCTGGGGAGAGACTTGGAGCAGCATGAAAAACGTTCAACTTAAGGGAGATTCTCCACTGCTGGCTTTGAAGATGGAGTGGACCAGGTGGCAGGGAATGAGGAGAGTCTCTAGGAGTGGAGCGCGACCCAGCTGACAGCCAATAAAGAAATAGGGACTTCAGTTCTACAACCACAGAGAACTGAATCCTGCCGCAACCACACGTGAACGTGGAAGAAGACACAGCTCCAGGTGAGAACATGGCCCAAACTTGATTTTAGTCAGATGCTGAGCGGGGAACCCAGTCGTGCCATGCTCAGAATTCTGCCCTACAGAACCGTAAGCTAATGAACAGGTGTTTTCAGTAGCTGAGTTAAGCTAATTCTCTGCAAAGTAGCAGAAAACTAACACGTGGCAGGGCGTGGTGGCTCACGCCTGTAATCCCAGCACTTTGGAAGGTCGAGCTGGGCAGATCACCTGAAGTCAGGAGTTGGAGACCAGCCTGGCCAACATGGTGAAGCTCCATCTCTACTAAAAATACAAAAATGAGCTGGGCGTGGTGGTGGGCACCTGTAGTCCCAGCTACTCAGGAGTCTAAGGCACGAGAATTTTTTTTTTTTTTTTTTTTTTTTTTTTTTTTTTGAGACAGAGTCTTTCTCTGTCCCCCAGGCTGGAGTGCACTGGCACGATCTCGGCTCACTGCAAGCTCCACCTCTCGGGTTCATGCCATTCTCCTGCCTCAGCCTCCTGAGTAGCTGGGATTACAGGCGCCCGCCACCACGCCCAGCTAATTTTTTGTATTTTTAGTAGAGACGGGGTTTCACCGTGTTAGCCAGGATGGTCTCGATCTCCTGACCTCGTGATCCGCCCGCCTCGGCCTCCCAAAGTGCTGGGATTACAGGCTTGAGCCACCGCGCCCGGCCTAAGGCACGAGAATTGCTTGAACCTGGGAGGTGGAGGTTGCAGTGAGCCGAGATTGTGCTGTTGTACTCCAGCCTGGGTGACAAGAGCAAGACTCTGTCTCAAAAAAACAAAACAAAACAAAACAAAACTTGGAGGTGTAGACCCCAAGGAGGTGTAGTCCTCAACAAAACAAAACAAAACAAAACAAAACAAAACTTGGAGGTGTAGTGCCCTTTCAAGGGATCGTTTCCTGGTACTTTATGGTTAAAAGCCAAAATCAATTTCTTCTCTAAGCTCCTGCACTAGAAACCTAACATGTCTCTATTTGCGCAAACCTTGACCTCAGCTGACAGTGGACAAAGAGCTGCAGTATGTTAGGCTGGAGGGACTTTGTGTTCTTTTTTTTTTTTTTTTGAGACGGAGTCTTGCACTGTTGCCCAGGCTATAGTGCAGTGGTGTGATCCTGGCTCACTGTAACCTCCGCCTGCCAGTTTCAAGCGATTCTCCTGCCTCAGCCTCCCAAGTACCTGGGATTACAGGCACACGCCACCATGCTTGGCTAATGTTTTGTATTTTTAGTAGAGATGGGGGTTTCACCATGTTGGCCAGGCTGGTTTCGAACCCCTGACCTCGTGATCTGCCCGCCTTGGCCTCCCAAAGTGCTGGGATTACAGGTGTGAGCCACCACGCCCAGCCCTGCTGGAAGGAACTTTGTACATCCAAGCTTCTTACTACAACACCGAGGAACGTGGTTCTCAGACAGGGCCCAAACTGGGCTGACTCATCTCTAGTACGTAGTCCAGGGCTCTTCCCATAATATCCCGCTGGGGAAAAATAGAATAGGGACCACAGGATGAATTTACATTTGCCTAAGTTGGCCAGTTAACCCTTAAAATACTATCACGTACTCAGAGAAGAGTACAATAATTGTGGTAATGAGTCAAAACCAAAGAGAACCAGGTGACTTTGTAATATCATACTTTATGCTTATTGCCTGAGTAAAATTGGCTTGGCGAGTCAAATAGACTTTGACCTCTGCTTCCATGATTCATGACCTGGTATCACCCCTTTCTATCCTTCCCCACATTGTCTGCTGATAAACCCTTCCATGTATCCACCCTAATCTGAACTCTGTTACCTTGCTTCATTGCAATATTAGATTCATTCTTGGAAAATGGGTTTCTTTGAAACTTGCTGAAAGGTATCATATAGAGCTTCTATATATTTAGGTGTTTTTTGTTTTGCTTTTTGTTTTTTTGAGATAGGGTCTCACTCCATCACCCAGGCTGGAGTGTAATGGTGAGACCATGGCTCACTGCAGCCTTGACCTCCTGGGCTCAAGCGATCCCCACCTGAGTAGCTGGGACTACAGGCATGTGCCATCACGCCTGGCTAATTTTTTGTATTTTTTGGTGAGATGGGGTTTTGCCATGTTGCTCAGGCTGGTCTTGAATTCCTGAGCTCAAGCAATGCACTCACCTCGACCTTCCAAATGCTGAGATTACAGGTGTGAGCCACCATGTGTTGGCCTGCACATTTAGTTTTTATGCATATTCCTTCTCTGGAAATTTCATACCTGCTACATATGAAACATTAAGGTTGAGAACAGAGAGGGACTTATGTATGCTGCACTGACTGAAGTAAAAAGTGGAAGATGTAGTGAAGTGGATGAAATGAATGAATGAAGTGAGGGAATGAAGTGAAGGCAGACTACGCTTCATTACAGAAACACCAAAAGAACTCCCTTTGCTCTTTCTATAAAGTGCACGTGTATCTATATAATTTATCATTGTGTCCATTTGTGATAAAATGACTAGCTTTCCTTGATACAGGACAAACTTATGTGACAAAGCTGGCACAAACTGCATTGAAGGATTCTACAAAGGAACCTATAAGCCATTCTGGCTTGTTCCCATGAAATTCACATTAATTATGCTCCTTTAAATGGAAAAGGCACCTTAAAGAGATCCAGGCTGAGGCTGATATTATTTCAAACCCAAACTATAACAGAATCTAGTAAATAAGAGCATATATCTGAAATTATTTGGTAGAAAAGATTAGCCAAGTTCAAAGTCCATTTCTGATATAGATAAGGCTTGACTTTTCACTCTCAGTAAATGCTCAGTAATAAATGTGCTAAGAAAAGTTAGATTCTTCTATCATAATTCAAGTACCAATCATTTCTTTCAATAAGATTTCATTTGCAAAGTGAAAAAATACATCTGGAGCTATAACTATGAATAAGATGTAGATTTTCAGGGACAAGAAGCTTGTTTCCTGCTTTGCTCCTCCATAAACCATCTAGTGGTAAGTGCTGAAAAATATTCACTGCATTCAAATATGAGACAGATTTGTGTACTACTTGACATGCATTTGAGCCATAAGCAGGAGTTACCTGGAAACAAAACTCCTGGTCTCTAATGCCTGAGATGCCAGAGAAACACTCACCATCAGTCCTATCCACCATGACCGTGTGGCAAACTGCGAGCAAGAAGAAGAACTGTCGTACTTCTGGCTCTTTCCCTGATTGGATTTGCTCAATCAGATAGTGGTCGTAAAATGCAACCTTCCCATCAGCATATGTATTCCAGCTAAAATCAACTTGCTGAAAGTAATGGAGAAAAACAAAATATGAATTTTATAAAATATTTTTGACTTAACAAATGATATGAACTTTTCTTCAAAGCCAAGGTTTCAATTATGCAAAAACTACCTTAAGATTTTAGCACATTCTTAAATGTCAAGAGGCTCACAACTGTCTTAAATAAAAAGCCCCCTTTTTTTTCTTTTTTTTTTTTTTTTTGGAAACATATATGACCATATATGGGTCTCACTCTGTCACCCAGGCTGGAGTGCAGTGGCTTGATCTCAGTTCTCTGCAACCTCCGCCTCCTGGGCTGAAGCAATCCTTCTGAGTAGATGGGCCTACAGGCATGCACCACCATACCTGGCTAATTTTTGTATTTTTTTGTAGAGATAGGGTTTCTCTGGTCTCAAACTCCTTGACCCAATTGATCTGCCAACCTTAGCCTCCCAACGTGCTGGGATTACAGGCATGAGCCACCATGCCTAGTCCAAAGGTACTTTGTGGTGGACTAAACTGTGTTCCCCCAAAAGACATGTTGAAATTCTAACCTCTGGTACCTATGAATGTGACCTTATTTAGAAACAGGGTCTTTACAGATGTAATCAAGATAAAATGAGGTCATACTCAATCAGGGTAGGTCCTAATCCAATGATTGGTATCTTATTAGAAGGAGAAATGTGGACAGAGACACACAGACACACGGGGGATACCATGTGACAACAAAGGCAGAGACACAGAGTTGTGTTTCCAAGTCTCCAAGCCAAGGAACACCAATGACTGTGGGCAACCACCAGAAGCAGGGAAGAGGCAACGAAAGAGTCTTCCCTAGACCTTCAAAGGAAGCATGGCCCTGCTGGGACCCTGACATCCCCAGCATCCCAAACAATTCTTCAGCTTAAAGGTCTTACCTCTATTTTGTTATGGTTGTGTTGAGAGGCATCCCGACGGTCCCCTGAGAAACAAACAGGACAAAACAAATTGATTCTCCACCTATGTCCAGAGGCCCCTCCTTACCTGGCTTTGCTTATATAGTGATGGTGATAAGACCATATATGGCCTGGACAGGCTAAAATATTTATTATCTGGCACTTTACAGAAAACGTTAGATGACCTCTGGTCTAGATATTCAAATACCAGTGGCTGTCCCTCTCCACTACCTTCTCCTAGGGGCCTCAATCATATCCTCTGAAATGCTTTACCTCCCCCAAGTCAGAAGGACTCACATATGTAAGCCACGTCCTCAGCCCCTCAGTGCCCCACCATCTTCACTGATACTTCTTATGAGAAAAGGCACTCACGGTGCCTACAAGTAGGAGGTATATATGCATGTCCCTATATCATTTTAAACAATTGTGCTATTAAGTATATTTAAAATAGCACCTAGTATTAGCCTTAATATTATTTGTAAATTTACAGAAAATTAAATTTCTAAATGTTTCAGAAAATTAGAACTGAAATCAACTTTTAAAACAATTGGCTGGGTGTGGTGGCTCATGCCTGTAATCCCAGCACTTTGGGAGGCTGAGATGGGCTGATCACCTGAGGTCAGGAGTTCAAGACCAGCTTGGCTAGCATGGTGAAACTCCATCTCTATTAAAAATACAAAATTAGCTGGGAATGGTGGTGCATACCTGTAGTCCCAGCTACTCGGGAGGCTGAGGCAGGAGAATCACTTGAACCCGGAAGGTAGAGGTTTCAGTGAGCCAATATCGTGCCACTGCACTCCAGCCTGGGCGACAGAGAGAGACTCTGTCTAAAAAAAACAAAAACAAAAACAAAAAAGAATTGTAGGCCGGCTGTGGTGGCTCACGCCTGTAACCCCAGCGCTTTGGGAGAATGAAGCAGATGGATCACTTGAGGTCAGGGGTTCGATACCAGTCTGGTCAACATGGTGAAACCCCATCTCTACAAAAAAGCAACAACAACAAATTAGCCAGGCATAGTGGTGTGTGCCTGTAATCCCAGCTACCCAGGAAGCTGAGAGAGGAGAATCATGTGAACCTGGGAGGCGGAGGGGTTGCAGTGAGCTGAGATGGCACCACTGCACTCCAGCCTGGGTGACAGAGTGAGACACAGTCTCAAAAACAAAAACAACAAAGAAAACAAACAATTGTAGTGAAATACACATAATAAAATTTATCATATTAACTAATTTTTTGTTTGATTTTTTTGAGTCAGGGTTTCACTCTGTCACCCAGGCTGGAGTGCAGTGGTGCAAACCCAGCTCACAACAGCCTCAACGTACCCGGGCTCAGGTGATCCTACCTCAGCCTCTCAAGTACCTGGAACTACAGGCACATACCACCACGCCTGGCTAATTTTTGTATTATTATTATTGTTTTTTGTAGGGGCATTTTTTTTTTTTTGAGACGGAGTCTCGCTTTGTTGCCCAGGCTGGAGTGCAATGACGCAGTCTTGCTCACTGCAACCTCCACCTCCCAGGTTCAAGCGATTCTCCTGCCTCAGCCTCCTGAGTAGCTGGGACTAGAGGCACCCACGACCACCCCCGGGTAATTTTTGTATTTTTAGTAGAGATGGGGTTTCATCATACTGGCCAGGCTGGTCTCGAACTCCTGACCTTGTGATCCGCCCACCTCGGCCTCCCAAAGTGCTGGGATTACAGGCGTGAGCCACTGTGCCCGGCCAGAGACGGGGTTTTGTCATGTTGCCCAGGCTGGTCTCAAACTCCTGGGCTCAAGGGATGTGCCTGACTTAGCCTCCCAAGGTGCTGGGATTGCAGGCGTGAGCCACTGCACACCAGTCAACCAATTTTTGTTGTTGCTATTTTGAGACAGGGTCTTGCTCTGTTACCCACGCTGGAGTGCTGTGGTGTGATCTTGGCTCACTGTAGCCTTCAGGTCCCAGGCTTAAGGGATCTTCCTGCCTCAGTCTCCCAAGTAGCTGGGACTATAGGCATGCAGCACCATACTCTGCTAATTTTTAAAAATTTTTGCTTTGTTACCCAAGCTGGTCTAGAATTCTGGGCCTCGAGCAATCCTCCCACCTTGACCTCCCAAAGTGTTGTTATTATAGGCATGAGACACTGCACTCAGCCCATTTTAACCACTTTTAAGCATACGGTTCAGTGGCATCAAGTATATTCACACTGTTGTGCAGCTGTTTCATTTTGCAAAATTGAAACTCTGTACCCATTAAACAATAACTCCCAATTCTCTTGACTCCAGTCCCTGGTAACCATCATTCTACTTTGTCTCCATACATTTGATTATTCTAAGTACTTCATATAAGTAGAATTATACAACATTTGTCCTTTTGTGACTGGCTTACTTCACTTAGCATAATGTCCTTAACCTATTTATGCCTAGTGTTCCATTATTGGAATGCTAAGCATGTGGGAGTTATTTATATCCTACTGGTCAAGGTCATCACCAAGTTCTGATTGCAAAAATTCAAAAAATTGCAACCTCTGGCATAAACGAGTTCAGGTTCATCTGTGTTGTAGCATGTGTCAAATTTTCCTTCCTTTCTTAGACTGAATAATATTTCATTGTGTGTATCCACATTTTATTTATCCGTTCATCCACTGATGAACACTTGGGTTGCTTCTATCTTTTGGCTATTGTGAATAATGCTGCTATGAACATAGGTGTACAAATATCTCTTTGAGTCCCTGTTTCAGTTCTTTTGAGTATATGACCTGAAGTGGAATTGCTAGATCATATAGTAATGAGACTTCTAGTTTTTTTTTTTTTTTAAGATAGAGTCTTGCTCTGTCACCAGGCTGGAGTGCAGTGGTGTTATCTCAGCTCACTGCAACCTCCGCCTCCCGGGTTCAAACAATTCTCCTGCCTCAGCCCCCTGAGTAGCTGGGATTATAGGCGTGCGCCATCACCACACCTGGTTAATTTTTATATCATTAGTAGAGACGGGGTTTTGCCATGTTGGCAAGGCTGGTCTCAAATCCCTGACCTCATGGGATCTTCCTGCTTCACCCTCCCAAAGTGCTGGGATTACAGGCATGGCCACTGCGCCCGGCTGTGAGCCCACTTCTGGCTGCTGTCCTCTCCCATGCATGTGTCCCCAGTGCTGTCATGGTGCTCCCCTGGTGCTCAGCTGGAGAATGGCCCCAGCAGCAGGACTCTGCATCGAGAGGGCACCAGCAATGCCAGGAGACAGGCTATAGTCCAGGTAGTGACCTGTACACAGCAGGCAGCCCCACTCACCCAGAAAATGAGTGACAGCTTCCACTTACCATATATCTGCCCGTTGATACAGCACTTTTTAAAGGTCATGATATTTTGTGTGAGTGTCCCCGTCTTATCAGAGAAGATATAATGGATCTGCCCAAGCTGTTCATTGAGTGTGGTGGTTCTAGCTTTTGCAGGTGTGTCCTTCTCAGCATAGTACATTTGCAGGTCCCAGTTGATGAAGTGACTCTGTCCAAGACGAATCACTTCCACGCTAGGAAGACAGAAGATTATTTTCCGTAGAGAGCTCAGATATGAGTGGCAAATAGTAGAGATTTTATTCTCATTGTACAGACAAGAGCAAACTGCTTATTTACTGCTGTGGTCTGAATGTTAGAATCCCCCTCCAAATTCATATGTTGAAACCCAATCCCCAGTTCAACAGTATTGAGGTGGGGCCTTTAGAAGGTCATTAGGTCATGAGGGCTCCACCCTTATGAATGGGATTAGTGCCCTTATTAAAGTGGCTCAAAGGAGCTTGCTTGCCCCTTCTGCCATGTGAGGACGTAGCTAGAAGGCACCGACTGTGCCTATAAAGCAGAAAGTGAGCCTTTGCCAGACCTGAATCTGCCGATGCTTTGATTTGAGACTTCCCAGCCTCCAGAACTGTGAGCAATAAATTTCAAAGGTCTTCTGTTACATCAGCCCAAACTAAGCCCTCTACAAGGAGACAAACCCATGCACTCAGCCTCTGGTTTCTCCTAACCACATGCATCATTCTCAGGCTTCAGGGTCAAGCTGATTTTAGACAAGTAATTTCCACTCAAAATTGCTCAGTGAGATTTCCCACTTGCTCCTGGGCATTTAGCCAAGACACCCATGTTCAGAATACACAGCCCAGCAGAATGGATGACACAGCAACACTGCAGACAGAGCAGTGGACACAGCAAGCCTGACTCTTTTCCCCCATTCCCCATAGCACCCAGGGGCACTGGAATGGCCATGTTCATCTTTGCCCTCAGTGGTAGGGCAGAGGGAGTGAGAGTACCCTAGGGTACAGACTCCACTGTGCTCTCAAATAGGGCAAAAGGCTTTTGGCAAATACCCTAAATCATGATCCCTAAATTATGATAAGGTTATAGAATATCCAAAATAAGATATTATAAAAGAATCATCTGAATTTTAAAACTATAAGGGACATTACCTATCTCAGTTATAAGGAAGCTGTTTACATAGCCAGCAATTGTTAGGTGAGCCAAGGAAGTCCATAACAAGTTAAACAGATGGAAAAATAATGCTCTCCCCACTTCTCTCCCTTCCATAAATATTTCCTAAGTGCCTACTATGTACCAGACACCATGCTAGGTGCAGGGGACATGTCTGTAAACAAAACAAAGTCCGTTCTCTTAAGGAGGTTACTTTCTAGTAGAGACAGACAAATAAATAAACTAATAAAGAGAGGCTGTATCAGAGGCGAAAGTTCTCTGCAGAAAATCAAAGCAGGGGGCCAGGTGTGGTGGCTCACACCTGTAATCCCAACACTTTGGGAGGCCGAGGTGGGCGGATCATGAGGTCAGGAGTTCGAGACCAGCCTGACCAACATGGTGGAACCCCGTCTCTACTAAAAATACAAAAATTAGCCAGACATGGTGGCATGTGCTTGTAATCCCAGCTACTAAGGAGGCTGAGGCAGGGGACTCACTTGAACCCAGCAGGCGGAGGTTGCAGTGAGCTGAGATCGCGCTACTGCACTCCAGCCTGGGAAACAGAGCAAGACTCTGTCTCAAAACAAAACAAACAAACAAAAATCAAAGCAAAGCAAGGTAAACAGATATGAAGATCTCCAGGAATGAGAAGTGGTCAGAACCAGAATGAGTCGGGAAAGGCCACGGTAATAAGGTATTATTTGAGTAGAGACCTTTGTAGTGAAAGGGAAGCAGATAGATACCTACGTAAGGATGTCCCTGGCAGAGAAAAGAGCAGGGGCAAAGGCCCCGTGGCAGGAAGAATATCAAGGGGCCAGAGTGGTAGAAGCCCAGGGAGGTGGGCTGAGATGCAGAAGGTATGGGCGGAGTGGAAGGCTGAGCACTAGATCACACTTGGGGCCTTGGGGTTGGGTTTATTCTGAATGAGGGTTGAAGGCAAAGCAGAGATACTATCTGGAAGAACTTGCTCCAGCATGTTTTCAAAGGACCTTTATCTCCAAGAAAAATAAAGCAATCATATTTGTCACTTGACATAACTTTATATAAAATTATGTATACAGTTTCTTTTATAATACACACTGATAGTTTTAGGCAAAATTATCTGTGTAATAGTTCCCTCGACAAAGGTAACACTCATCTCAGTTTTTCTCAAAGTAGCTGTGGAACAGATGGCTGCCCCAGGGCTTTCCTTCATGTTAAAAGAACAGTAACTACATGTAATCAAATTAAAAATAAAGCAAATGCACATATAATGACACTAAAATAAAATAAATGCCTCTAATTATAGGTGTGTGTGTGATTCCTATGTCTCTGGGCTATTCTTTATCAGAACTAAGAATGAACTCTGGCTGCTGGGTTTATTCCAAAGCACTATCCCTCCCAAAAACGTCTCAAAGTCAGTTTGGCCAAGGGCAGTGAACTTTCATATTAAAAAGAGAAAAAGGCTGGGCATGGTGTCTTACGCCTGTAATCCCAGCACTTTGGGAGGTGAGGTGGGCAGATCACCTGAGGTCAGGAGGTGAAGACCAGCCTGGCCAACTTGGTGAAACCTGTCTCTACTAAAAATACAAAAAAGTAGCCAGGCATGGTGGTGGGCACCTGTGATCCCAGCTACTCAGGAGGCTGAGGCAGGAGAATTGCTTGAATCCAGGAGGCGGAGGTTGCAGTGAGCTAAGATCATGCCCATTGCACTCCTGCCTGGGCAACAAGAGTGAAACTCCATCTCAAAAAAAAAAAAAATAAAAATAAAGTAAAAGTAAAAAATGAAGAAGTATCACCAAATCAGCTGCTTACCACTTATCAGAGATATGCCCCTGACTTTGTTGTTGTGATTGCGATTTGAGATGAAAAAAAGAACATTTTGAGAGGTTGATGAAGGACAGGGAATTTCTTTCCTAGTAGGAGGTAGTGGCCAGAAAGCACAAGTTCTCCACCTTGGGTGTGGCAGATGATAATAAAGAAGGCTCAGATAAGAGGTGAGGACCACTTCCGAAATGGAAAACTAAGTTTTTCCATCACATGCTAAATCTTCCCCTCCTCCCAGGCCCTTTCTGAAGTCTGTGCTTTGGAACCCAGTGAGAAGGGAACCTTACTAATAAGACAATGACTACAGGAGTAGCAATCGATCTTTGAAATTCCCTAGCCTTATCTGCAAACAGGATGAGATAAAAGGTGCCTGGCACAGAGTGGATACTCAAATGTTAATTTCCTTTTCCTCTCTTACCCTCAATTCTGAAATGAACGTGATTTTCTTACCTGTTCTTTGTGACCTTTGAAACAATGATCACTAGAAATGAAGGGACTATGTTGGGAGAAGGTACAACATTCTTCCATTAAAGCAAAGTGCCAGAGAGGACAGCCTTACCTGACATAGAGAGAGATGGGTACCATGGTGTTGAGAATAATGATATAGCCCCAGAAAACGAGGAATCCACGGTAGGAGGGTGTAGCGTCTTCTCCATCATAGAGGTACCAAGAGTAATTGCCCACCTGTGCTTCCCAATAAGCATGGCCGATGGCAAGACCAGCAGAAAGCAGAATAAGAACAACAAAGATCTAGAAGACAGAAAACATTTAAATGCATTCTGAAGATGGATTTCCATCTTTGAGGCCCTTTGAGAATGCCACACTCATAACCACAACCATGACACCAAAGATGAATGTGAAAAGTTCAAATACAATTTTCATGAAATGAGAAAGCAGGGGAAAATGTTTCTTAAATTATTATTTTTATATGATTTTAAATATGTATATGCAATCAAAGAATAAGTATTAGAAGTATGCATTCAAATTGAACTAAATACTCGAAAAAAATTTTCTTTGGGAAATAGAAGGAGTGCTTAATATTTGGGGTCACCACGTGGGCAGAAAAGAGCAAACATAGCAGGTCTGAGACTGCTTCCTCCAAAGGCCGGCTTGCAAGATTCACCCTGGGCTGGTATCTGGTAACTTAGATGTTTGGAGGATTTCCCGGTTTTTTATTCTCTGATAAGAATAGCTCATGGGCCAGGTGCAGTGGCTCATGCTTGTAATCCCAGCACTTTGGGAGGCTGAGGCGGACAGATCACTTGAGGTCAGGGGTTTGAGATCAGCCTGGCCAACATGGTGAAACCCCGTCTCTACTAAAAATACAAAAATTCACCAGGTGGGGTGGTGGGTGCCTGTAATCCCAGCTACTTGGGAGGCTGAGGCAGGAGAATCACTTGAACCTGGGAGACGGAGAGTGCAGTGAGCCGAGATCATGCCATTGCACTCCAGCCTGGGCAACAAGAGCGAAACTTAATCTCAAAAAAAAAAAAATTTAAAAAAAAACGAACCCATGTGCAAACAGCATGGTTTATGCTGACCATCTGCATTCTTTTGGGGGAGTCTAGAGATTTTGTTAAAAACCTTTGACACTGAGTCTCTCAGGAGCTTCCCTGGTACAGACAACATTTCACATGTGGTGTCATTAATTGCTGCTGGGAGAATTAAGTGCCTATTGTGTGAGTGGCTTGGTGGGGAGTGGGGGCAGGACGGCAGACTTTTGGAAGCTTGTGCCTGGTTTCCTTTGCACTTTGCTCCGTGAGCCTTTGGTGATCTTGCTCTGTGTCCTTTTGTTGTAATGAGTCACAGCTGTGAATATGACTATGTGCTGAGGCCTATGAGTCCTTCCAGTGAATCATCAAACCTGGGAGTGGTCTTGAGGGTCCTCGACATACTTTATTTTTAGCCTTGCCTTGTATTTGGAGCTATACAGTAGATTTTGGGGGTGCTGGGGGAGGTTTGCTTCTAAGAGAACTGCCTCTATGGGAAAGTAACAGCGATGAAATCAACTCTACATTGACTTTAGGAGTCCAGCTTCACTAATTTATCTAGGGCTTCCTGGTTTTCCAGTTCCCATCATTAAAGCACTCAGGGCACTCTACAACTGAAATTTCCCTTCCCAAGGGAATTCTCCTGTTAAAAGTGTGGCATTTCTGAGAACAAGTGAGGCATTTCTGAAAAAAAAATCCCTTCTTCCTGCATTTGAAGCTTGGAGTGCCCAGTAATTTTTCTATTCTACCTAAAGAGGTAAGATTTCTTTGTATTAGAAAAACATACGATAATATTAGTGCAAAAGACAGCAATCTAGATGAGAGATCTGCTGAGATGAAAAATAAATACCGTGTAAACCATGTAGTTCATCAAGTAATCAATTTTAGTTCTTTTAAATCTGGTTTTCCCACTATTCTTCATTATTTTAGTGTCAGCACCTGAAAATGCAAAATTCAATGTAATCAACAATTGGGAAAAATCAATTCACTAGCTCACCAATAAAATTACTCTTCTTGGCCAGGCATGGTGGCTTACGCCTGTAATCCCAGCACTTTTGGAGGCTGAGTTGGGCGGATCACCTGAGGTCAGGGGTTCGAGGCCAGCCTGGCCAACATGGCAAAACCCTGTCTCTACTAAAAATACAAAAATTAGCTAGGCATGGTGGCACACGCCTATAATCCCAACTACTCTGGAGGCTGAGACAGGAGAATCACTTGAACCCAGGAGACAGAGGTTGCGGTGAGCTGAGATTGCACCACTGCACTCCAGCCTGGGCTACAGAGTGAGACTCTGTCTCAAAAAAAAAAAAAAAAAAGAAAAGAATAGCTCATGATGCTATTACTCTTCTTTTGGTTTTGATGGAGAAAGGACAAAAAAGCAATCCCCTCTAAGCCTTTAAAGATCATAGCTGATTAATTTCCCAAGAAACTCTGAACGTACCTGCAAAAATGACTAAGCCGTGGCAGAAATCAGTGTTCCTAATTACGCAGCCACGTAACAAAATTTTATCAGCATCCAAAGGAAAACTTGTGTTTCTCCAAAATAGTGTTCCTGTAAACTTATCTAGTCGGTTATTGGGTTCTTCACATTCAATAAAACCTTTTAAAAATATAAGATTCACATAATTAATCACATACAAAAGTCTTTCTGGTTTTAATCAATAGGAATTGAACCAAGCAACTAAAATTTAAAGCAAAGTAAGACATGTTTTGTACAAACCATCAAATGTTGCCAATGCATCTTCTCTTTGGAGGTACTGGTCTGTGATTTCAAGTGACATCTTAAATTTTAAATTGGTTTCTCTAAAGGAAGGGGGAAAAAATGAATTAAATGAACAAATTTTCAAGTTTGAAATGGAAGTTAATCATCCAAAGTTACATTAGCCATACCTGGACATGAAGGCTAAATAATTAGCTGTTTCTGTTTTCAAACTCTGTTCACCTTGGAACTTCAGGTTTGGATAAGGTTATCCTCTGAACGAGAGAAAATTTCTGACCTTGGGAAATGTTGGTTCCCTTCACTGTTTGTTGTTGTGAAGGTTAGGACTGAGGTGACCACAAACATCCTTCTCATTAACTTGAACTTTACCACCAGCTAGGAATACCAAAGTGCTGTTTGAAAATGTAGTGTCTAATATTTAATCACATTAAGATGATTCTATAACACATATTTGTTAAGAAATTCTGTTTCGTCTCTGTCAAATTCTTTTCCAGAGTGAATAACTGGATCACACGTTTTTGAAAGACAATTTTATTTGGAAAAGGAGGTCTTAGCTTTACTCCCAATTACCCCACCATAGTGCAAGGTAAGGTCGTGGGTGGGCACAAAGGCAGGCCGGGGACAGGTGCTCTCAAGGGTGAGGCTGCCTTCTCATGACTGACGGCTTTATATAGGATTCACGAATACTCAGGAATTTCCATGGACTAGGTACGTTCATTCTCAACCTCACCATTCTGTTCTGACAGGGCATGTTAGGATCTTATGTCTTTGTAAAGCTTTAGAATCTCTCGTGGAAATAATAGCAGTTTTATAGTTGAGAATAAACAGTCAGTCGGGCGCGGTGGCTCACGCCTGTAATCGCAGCCCTTTGGGAGGCAGAGGCAGGCAGATCACTTGAGTTCAGGAGTTTGAGACCAACCTGACAACACAAAGCTCCATCAGGCAACTGCCCATAATCCAATTTGGGTATAGCCTCGGGGCCTTAAAGGGAATGCAGTGTCTTTGTCAGTTAAGCCTTTACAATTAAGAAGTGGTTAATTGGTTTTTAACCAATTAGCCTTTAAAATTAAGAAGTGGTTAATTGGTTTTAAGTATTTTTTTCTCCAAAAAAAAAAAAAAAACCGAAAAAGTGTGATAGATTTCCAACAGTCAGTTGACTGATCTATGAAGCAAAGACAGCCCTAGTTTTCAGTCTCATGATTTCCGCTGTCTGTAAAGCAGTGTATGCACATCTGGAGCGTGAGGCACAAGGAGCAGAGGGAGCAATGTCCCGACTCTACCGCTTGCTGTGTGACCTTGGGCAGGCTGCTGCACCTCCCTGGGCCTCCGATTCATCATGGGTAATACAGACCAATAATATTCATCTCACATGGTCGTTTGGAGGATTAAATGAGCTAATATGTAAAGTGCCGGCAACCTCGTGAGCACTCAATAAATGCCTTGAAAACTGGTCAGAAAACTGGTCAAAAACAGAACTTTATCCTCTTTTAAATGGTAGCATAGTAACCAAAACCAACACAAGGAGAATTCAAAATTGCCTCCTGGGGCCAGGTGCGGTGGCTCACCCCTGTAATCCCAGCACTTTGGCAGGCCGAGGCGGGCAGATCACTTGAGATCAGGAGTTCAAGACCAGCCTGGCTAACATGGTGAAACCCCATCTCTACTAAAAAAGCAAAAATTAGCTGGGTGTGGGGGCTGGAGCCTGTAACCTCAGTTACTCAAGAGGCTGAGGCAGGAGAATTGTTTGAACCCAGGGGGTGTGGAGGTTGTAGTGAGCTGAGATAGCACCACTACACTCCAGCCTGGGTGACAGAGTGAGACTGTCTCAAAAATAAATAAATAAATTGCCTATTGGTAAAGACTTTAAAAATCTGTTCCTTTCTCTGACACAGATAATAACCTCAATATTATTCATATCTGTCTGGACACTGCTCAGCAGTTGATAAAGGGCTCAGACACATATGCCCCTCTCTGATCCTTTTACCTTCCCTGAGAGGTGGAGAAAGGCAGGTAGTAAGAGCTCCACTTCACAGAGGGGCAAAGGTGAGATCGGTAGGGACAGGAAGCAGGTGGCAGAGGCAAGGCCAGATATCAAGCAGTCTGGTCCAGAATGCCCTGATTTCAATGGAATGAATGTGCCTTCAAAGGCCAGCTTTAAATCAGGCCCATCGAGACACACTTACCCATCCAGTTCTGCTGTTTCCACATAGCAGAGGCTGTTAGGCTCAGAGCTAGACAGCAGGAGAACATCAGCCTGTCCAAAACAAAACACACAAATAACACCGAGACCACGAGAGAAAAGCCGAGCACAGGGGCTGGGGGAGAACAAGAAAGAGAGAAGCAGAACTTGCTCACTTACTGGAACAAAATCATTTTTTTTCAGACGAATAACATCTCCAACTTGAATTTCTTTCCACTTAGCAACTTTGAATCTAAGGATTAAAAGTAATGAGGATTTATTGACATTTTAAGTTACAGGCAA
This sequence comes from Symphalangus syndactylus, assembly GCF_028878055.3. Classification (NCBI taxonomy): domain Eukaryota; kingdom Metazoa; phylum Chordata; class Mammalia; order Primates; family Hylobatidae; genus Symphalangus; species Symphalangus syndactylus. Next base: position 28,846,692 of record NC_072423.2, on the reverse strand, counting down.
GGGAATTACTATTCTTTCTGGATGTTACAGATTCTGGAAAATGTGTAAGTCACAGAGAAAATGCTAAAATTTTGCCCTTTAATGATGTAAACATATTAAGCGGGGGCATGAAAATCGTATTGGCCTCTGAAGGAAGCAATGATGAATGACTTTGATATATTCTTTTCATCTAGGTCATGTAAGGAAGAGTTTATGGGGGCCACTTATGTGTGTGGCAGGGAAATACTTGCCACCCCCTTTTGTTTTTGCTTATGTCCAACTCGCCTCCCTGCTGTGTTCCTTCTCGGTGACCCATCACTTGCTCCCTGCTGGTCCCAGGACAGAAGCACCTACGTTATGGCACCCACGTGGGCCTCCCAGAGTCTTCATGGCGCTTCAGAGCTTGCCTACTCTCTGCTGTTTAAATTATCTTTATTATTTATTTATTAATTATTATTTTTTTTTTATTGAGACAGAGTCTCACTCTGTTGCCCAGGATGGAGTGCAGTGGCACGATCTCAGCTCACTGCAACTTCTGCCTCCTGGGGTTCAAGAGATTCTCCTGCCTCAGCCTCCCGAGTAGCTGGGACTACAGGCACGTGCCACCACGCCTGACTAATTTTTGTATTTTTAGTAGAGATGGGTTTTTACCATATTGGCCAGGCTGGTCTCGAACTCCTGACCTCAGGTGATCCACCCACCTAGGCCTCCCGAAGTGCTGGGATTATAGGCATGAGCCACCTCACCTGGCCCATTAACTTTTTTTTTTTTTTTTTTTTTTTTTTTTGAGACGGAGTCTCGCTCTGTCACCCAGGCTGGAGTGCAGTGGCGCAATCTCGGCTCACTGCAAGCTCCGCCTCCCGGGTTCACGCCATTCTCCTGGCTCAGCCTCTCCGAGTAGCTGGGACTACAGGCGCCCGCCACCATGCCCGGCTAATTTTTTGTATTTTTAGTAGAGATGGGGTTTCACCGTGGTCTCGATCTCCTGACCTCGTGATCCGCCCGCCTCAGCCTCCCAAAGTGCTGGGATTACAAGTGTGAGCCACCGCGCCCGGCCCTGTTAACTTCTTAATAGTAAAGGCTTAACTGACAAAGACACTGCATTCCCTTTAAGGCCCTGAGGCTATACTCAAATTGGATTATGGTCAGTTGCCTGATGGAGCTTTGTGCTGTCACCACAACTTGTGTTTATACCACTCCTTCAGCCTCCCTAGCTCATCATCTTCAGGGCTTTGCACAGGTCTTGACATCTTTCCCCACATTCCCTTGCTAAAGTGAATTTTCCCTTCCCTGTACTGTCACAGCATTTTGTTTTTATCTTTTTTATTCTGATATGGATTTTATTAGAATGATGTGTGCAGGTGTCTCATCTTCTGTCTTGAACTATAAATTTCTCAAGGATACTGCCCTGCCTCCAACACACATTAAGTACTCCATAAGTGTTTGTTAAATTAATGTAGTCAACTGTGATGGAAGCACCAACTCAGCGATCAGCAATGAGTTGTTTTTTGGGCAAGAGGCTTCAGGCAGAACTGCAAATTCAAGTGCAAAAAATAGTAACTAAGGCCTAATTCCAAGACTTTTTATGTGTCAACACTGAGGAAAATAACCTGACTTACAGCCGTACTTCCACTCTGTCTAATTCAAATATAGACTATACCAAGCTATAAATATGTTTAGATGGCTTTTTTTCCTTTGCAAATAAGACAATTATGTTGAAAGTTACCTTTCAAGTGTCAAAAGACAAAATCACAACAACTTAAAGATCTTAATTGGCTTTATTTACAATTCCAGGATTAGGAAACACTTCATTCAGTAAAATAGAATAAGTGTCCCAATGAGCCTAGCAGAGGAGGTTGTTGTTGTTGTTAAGACAGGAGTCTCAGCCTGGCCTGGTGGCTCACGCCTGTAATCCCAGCACTTTGGGAGGCCGAGGCGGGCGGATAGTGAGGTCAGGAGATTAAGACCACGGTGAAACCCCGTCTCTACTAAAAATACAAAAAATTAGCCAGGCGCAGTGGCAGGCACCTGTAGTCCCAGCTACTCGGGAAGCTGAGGCAGAATGGTGTGAACCTGGGAGGCAGAGCTTGCAGTGAGCCGAGATTGCGCCACTGAACTCCAGCCTGGGCGACAGAGCGAGACTCCATCTCAAAAAAATAATAATAAAAAAAGACAGGAGTCTCACTAAGTTTTTCAGGCTGGCCTCGAACTCCTGGCCTCAAGTGATCCTCCTGCCTCAGCCTCCCAAAGTGCTGAGATTACAGGCGTGAGCCACCGTGCCTGGCCAGCCCATACGTTTAGCCTATACCATAGCTACCTACACTGGTAAAGAGGAGCTCTGGGTTGCCTTGAATTTGGAAGTCTACGGTGCATGTCTGGCAGGGCCATGGCCTGAGCAGCCCCTTGCAGTGGGGTCACACCTATAAGAACTTGAGCATTAGCAGGGTAGAGCACAGGGGGCCTCCTCAGAGGAAACTGGAACATCAGATAGAAGAATCTAACAGAATTGCCTCCAATATTTCGGTATTCAGAATTGCCTTCCAGTAGCCCTGCCAAGAAGGTGCTGGCCTATCCATTTGTCATTTCGGACTTACATGCAAATTTCTATTTTAAAATTTCAGAAATATTGAAATGTAAAACATCTACAATTTCGTTTATTGAAAGATAAGCCAATTTTTTTTTTTAATCCTGGAGTTAAGAATTGTATACTAAATTCTTGTAACATTAGGGGAACTGGGGCATAAACATATATTTAAAATGTATTTTAAATCTCCAAGTCATTTTTGGCCATAAAAGAATGGCAGATAAACATAGAGTGATTAGATGTCTGCCTCCAAAGAAATTAAGTTTATTATTTATAAAGAAATTAAGTTCATAAAGAAATTAAGTTCATTATGTCCACTGGGTATGTCGTTTGTATATGTGAAAATCTTTAAAACAATATTATAGTTTAAAACTTTTAAAGTGTTGATATGTTAAAAATGCTAATGAATATTTCCTATGGAATTTAGTACCCCAAATAGTCATCTTTTTATCTATTTTTATCACTATCGTTATTAGATTTATTACAACAGGGGTACATACTCATTAAAAAGATAATTTAAGGCCAGGCGTGGTGGCTTACACCTGTAATCCCAACACTTTGAGAGATCAAGGAGGGCGGATAACTTGAGGTCAGGAGTTTGAGACCAGCCTGGCCAATATGGTGAAACCCTGTCTCTACTAAAAGTACAAAAATTAGCTGAGCATGGTGGTGCACGCCTGTAATCCCATCTACTTGGGACACTGAGGCAGGAAAATTGCTTGAACCTGGGAGGTGGAGGTTGCAGTGAGCCGAGATCACGCTGCTGCACTCCAGCCTGGGTGGCAGAGCGAGATTCTATCTCGAAAAAAAAAAAGTTAATGTACTAATAGCCTTCTACATTGTAATAATTATCTCTGAATGTGTTTCTAGGCAGAGTTATGCATTACATCCTTGAAACTCAGTTACTAATTAAAGAAGACACAGTACCTGCCATCCTTAATGACGTCACACGTCCTATTGTTGATTTCCTTATCCATTTTATGGCGAGCCTTGAGAAGGAAGATGGGGAAATGCTGTTTTAAACATCTCAATAGAGAAGGAAGGCATGAGAACTTAAAGTCATCTCAAAGCAATGAGTAGAACGTTGTATGAGAAATCCTCACCGCATCGTCCACCAGGTCTTTGATTGCAGTGACGCCCAGCACCACAAGCAGGGGCACTAGTGTGGTGTACCAAGCCAGGGTAGAGATTTGAGGAACTGCCTAAAAGAATAAAAGGGTTTGTGTGTGTGTCCATGAAGGCATATCAAGCTTACAGGTAACTTACTGCTAATTCTAAGCTTGCTAATTCCAAGTCTCATCACCATCATCACATAAGTCTACATCCTGCAGAGTGTAGCATCTGGACAACCTCCTTCTAGTGGTTCTCTCTAGCTTCTGGATACCTGGAACAGAGCCCAGAGGGCAGTGGCTCCTGAAATTACCTCATTGCAACCTTAACTGGACACCAAGGAAGTTTTGTATCATGATACCTAAAAGAGAGTTGCTCGAAATTTTTTGCCTCTGGTGGAGTGGAGTTGGGCAGAGTGGGGCCCGAGTCTGCACCCCCCTTGAGCAGAAGCAGAAAGCTCTGATGCCTCCCCCTGGGTCTGTACTGCAGAAGCGAGGATGGCCTGGTCTCCCATCCCCTTCACACGGAGGCAGCAGTGCTTTGGTTCCTCCCCCAGGGTAGTGTCAGTGGGGTCCATCCTCACCCAGCAACAGCGGGATCTAACAGGCTATATGATTGTGAAAATCATATTTAACTGGGGGTGAGGGGGTAGGAGTGGCAAGGGAGAAGTCTCGTCTTAACTTTTTTTTTGTTTTTTTTTTTTGACACAGAGTCTCCCTCTGTCACCCAGGCTGGAGTGCAGTGGCACAATTTTGGCTCAGTGCAACCTCCACCTCCCAGGTTCAAGCGATTCTCCTGCTTCAGCCTCCTGAGTAGCTGAGATTACAGGTGTGTGCTACTACGCCTGGCTAAATTTTGTATTTTTAGTAGAGATGGGTTTTCACCATGTTGGCCAGGCTGGTCTCGAACTCCTGACCTCAGGCAATCCTCTTGCCTCAGCCTCCCAAAGTACTGGAATTACAGGTGTGAGCCACCGTGCCTGGCCAAAGTCATCTTAACTTTTAAGGAATGCATGCATAGTAGGTTCTATACTGCAGGTTTCTCAGTCAGTGGTTTCTGAGGATCCCATGTTGGAGGCAAAGATGGCAAGAGGTACTCGCTGCCTCTGAAAGCAAGGGATTAGGGAGAGCATCTCTGAGGGCATTAGAAGAAAGTGCTTCCTTCATGATCATCACCATTGGCCTATCCAAGAAAGTGAGCTGGCCTTGCAGGAAGCCCTACCTCCATCAAGACAGCCTCTAAGTTTGAATAAAGATTGGGACACTAGTTTAATAAAGTTATTTCATAACCATCCTCCTGATCACTGGGCTATATAATGTAGTGGTTAAAATGACAGGCTTTGGAGTCAACTCCTAGATCCAAGTCTTGGTCAGCTCTACCATTTATGACTTATGGGACTTTGAGCAAGTTACTTTAGCTTACTAGGTCTCAGCTCTTCTCTGCAAAATGGAGGTCATGCCAGGTCTGACCTTCTAGACTAGAAGAATTAAGTGTAGTGACAACACAAGTTAAGAAGCTGCCTACGGCTATTACTGTTATGCTAATTTGGATTGCTGACCTTAAGAGAAGATAACTGGGCCAGGCGCGGTGGCTCACATCTGTAATCCCAACATTTTGAGAGGCCAAGGTGGGCAGATCACCTGAGGTTGGAAGTTCGAGACCAGCCTGACCAACATAGAGAAACCCCGTCTCTACTAAAAATACAAAATTAGCCAGGTGTGGTGGCGCATGCCTGTAATCCCAGCTACTCAGGAGGCTGAGGCAGGAGAATGGCTTGAACCTGGGAGGCGGAGGTTTTGGTGAGCTTCACGCCATTGCACTCCAGCCTTGACAATAAGGCTGCCTCAGCCTCCATCTCAAAAAAAAAAAAAGAGAGAGAGAAGATAACTGGGGTGCAGTTAGAAGACAGAAAGATCCTTCTTCCCACATCACGGTGAATACGCGGAACTCCTCTTCCCTGCTAGAAGGAAGTAAGGGAAAATGGCCTACTTCCTACAGAGCGGCACCTTGGAGTTTGCAGTGCTAACCTCTACACACACCTTTCTAAGCATCTCCTTTGATAACAGGGCCATCCTTTACTATCTGACTTGAAGGTCTTACAGTTTCCTAAATTATCGCGTATCCATTTCTCCTTAGCATCGTCTCTTCTTTTTCTCTCCTCTCCACGCATCCTCCATCCCCACCTAGACACACATTCTACCCCATTTTCATAAAACCTTAGAGGATCAATCCCAGCAGGTGTAACTTTTCCAAATCCAACCCTTGCTGTAAAGAATCTGATAAAGTGCCGGGCGCAGTGGCTCATGCCTGTAATCCCAGCACTTGGGGAGGCTGAGGCGGGTGGATCATCTGAAGTCAGGAGTTTGAGACCAGCCTGGTCAACATGGTGAAACCCTGTCTCTACTAAAAATAAAAAAATTAGCTGGGCATGGTGGCTGGCACCTGTGATCCCAGCTACTCGGGGGGTCTGAGGCAGGAGAATCACTTGAACCCAGGAAAAGGAGGAGGAGGTTGCAGTGAGCCAAGACGGTGCCACTGCACTCCAGCCTGGACGACAAGAGCGAAACTCGGGGAAAAAAAAAAAAAAAAAAAAAGAATCTGAAAAAACCAGGTAGATATTCTGAGCTTAAGCTTTGTAATCCACACGGCAGACACTAAAGGTTGATTCTGGCACTAACTAGTGTGTGCAGAGTTCCCTCGATTACAGCAACAGATATTGCACAGTTAAACTCATGCTCTCTGGATAACTGGATGCTTTGCCACAATTAGGAAAAAAAAATTTTTAAGCAGGCCTTTTAAAATGTAAAAACAGTTCACAAAAATAACCTACTGAAGTTTATGACCAAAATTTTAATAAAAAATCAATGATCTTTCTGGGGGGAAATTCAGCATCTAAATACAATAATAACAGACAAGCATAATAATAGGTTTAATTTTAAGGTGCAAATAATTTTACAAAGTAAGGATTTTATTTTATTTGTTTTGAGATGGAGCTTAGCTCTTGTTGTCCAAGCTGGAGTGCAATGGCGTGATCTCAGCTCACCACAACCTCCACCTCCTGGATTCAAGCAATTCTCTTGCCTCAGCCTCCTGACTAGGTGGGATTACAGGCGCGCGCCATCATGCCTGGCTAATTTTTTGTATTTTTAGTAGAAACGGGGTTTCACCATGTTAGCCAGTTGGTCTCGAACTCCTCAAGTGAGGTGATCCGCCCGCCTTGGCCTCCCAAAGTGCTGGGATTACAGGCGTGGACCACTGTGCCTGGCTGGATTTTAGTTTTATTCACTTCAGGGATACCAGTTTTAACACCCATATCAGTATAACATGAAATTTTTTAAAATACAGAATTAGAATAATATTTCCATTTGCTCCCTTTCCCTGTTCATATAACACTGATTGAGCTGGTTCTGTGTATGAGGCACTGTTCCTTTATGTACAGAACCCTGATGCTAATATAAAACACTTTCAAGATTATTCACATAATATGTGTCTACAGCTTAAATGTTATTGAGTCACTATAATTCAAACAGATTTAAGATAGCAAAGGGCATTACCTGTAAGATAAGAAGAACCAGGAAATATAAATTGGCTGTTCTCTTAAATTGCTCAAACAGATTCATTGGTATAAAGGTAAATGCGTTGTACTTGTATGTTTTAATTGCATTATTCTGTTGGAAAAAATAAGAGTCATTCTAAATGATGTTGTATTTATCACAATGTATATACATCTGCAAAAATCACTAAGTCCCACAGCTTACAGTGACAAAGGAACATAATATGTCAGAAAGATATTGATGATTTTGGCTGGGTGCGGTGGCTCATGCCTGTAATCCCAGCACTTTGGGAGATCGAGGTGGGTGGATCACTTGAGCCTAGGAGTTCGAGACCAGCCCGGCCAACATGGTGAAACCCCCACCTCTACTAAAAATACAAAAATTAGCCAGGTGTGGTGGCATGTGCCTGTAATCTCAGATACTTGGGAGGCTGAGGCAGGAGGATCGCTTGAACCAGGAAGGCAGAAGTTGCAGATCGCCCCACTGCACTCCAGCCTGTGTGACACAGTGAGACTCTGCCTTAAAAAAGAAAAAAAAAAGAAAGATACTGATATTTCTTTTAAGCTTTTAATTCTAGCCAAGCAGCCAAGCCTCAAAATGACTACTGGGAGTCTTATGACAGAGGCAGTAACAAGAAACAGACATCAGACTGTGACCGAATAAATCCTGGTGTCAGATTCCTTGACCCATTAGAGACTGTTAGAAAACAGGGTAAAGGTAGACAACAACATAGCCAAAGCCAGGAAAAGTGACGCTTTTATTTAAGTAAGGAGACAGAGACTGCTATGTAAGAAAGAGCAAAAGGTACTGCAGTGGGTTGCATTGTGTCCTGCAAAAGATATGTTCAGGTCTTAACGCTAATATCTATGAATGCGATCTTATTTGGAAATAGGATCTAGGCAGAGATAATCAAGATGAAGTCATACGTGATTAGGACAGGCTCTAATTTAATGAGGTGCTTATTCGGACTGGGGTCCCTATAAGAGGAAAGTTGCACATAGACACACACAGGAAGAATGCCCCTTGAAGATGGAAGCAGAGACTGGGGTGACTTCATCTGTAAGCCAAGGAACTCCAAGGATTGCAAGTGGCCACCAGAAGCCAGGGGAGAGGCAGGGAACAGATTCTCCTGCAGAGGCTCCAGAAGGAGCCAACCCTGCCAACACCAAGATTTCAGACTTCTGATCCCTGCATCAGCAGAGAGTAAACTTCTGTTGTTTTAAGCCATCCAGTTGTGGTACTCTGTTACGGAAGCCCTCGGAACTAAAACACACATCTTACAACATTTAAGCCCACACTTAATATTTATTATTATTATTATTATTATTATTATTATTATTATTATTATTATTGAGACAGGGTCTCACTCCTGTCACCCAGGCTGGAGTGCAATGGCACAATCTCAGCTCACTGAAATCTCTGGCCGCTGGGCTCAAGCGATTCTCTTGCCTCGGCCTCCCAAGTAGCTGAGACTGTGGGCACATGCCACCACTCCAGGCTAATTTTTGTATTTTGCATTTAATCTTTAAGCATTCTTTATCACATTCCAAAGGTAATAAGCATTTTTGAGTCAAAAATATGTTTAAAATCTCTAAATCCATTCCAGGCAGAGAAGCGGAAGATAAGTTCTTAAGAGATTCCTTTCAAACTCATTACTTTCAAACAGGAGGCTTCTGTGCCATCATTGTATATTCTTTCATAAAACATTTTTAAGAGAGCTTAAAATTTAAAAAAGAGAGAGAGAAAATTTCAATCTACATAATTCTGTTTTGTTTCAAGTCACCCCCTACCCACCCCAAAGGTAAACATCAATAAAAATGACATTCTATAGAAATAATGGTGATTATCAGTAGCCCCAGGCAGGTGGTTATGTGGAAGGCAGGTGTAGCATGAAGGTAGTTAGCATGCCAGCTACTGGAAAAAACTGCATTTTAATAAAAACAATTCAGAAAGTTAACAACTCACCGCATATTTACTCTCCTTAATACAAAAGAATTTTGTGTTCATAAAGTGAGGTTGTTCGTGGTACTTGCGATCGTTTGCTTTCACTTGCCATGTACATTCTTTAAAAAAAAGGGAGAAAAGTTCATAAGTAGCAAATTAACATGTTGTTATGAGTTGAATTATGTCTTCCCCAGATTCAAATGTTGAAGTCCTAAACCTCCATCCCTCAGAATGTGATCTTATTTGGAAACTGCTCATTGCAGATGTAATCAAATTAAAGTGAAGTCATTAGAGAGGACCCTAATTCAACATGACTGATACCTTTACAAAAAGAGAAATTTGGACACAGAGATAGATGGAAGAAAATGTGAAGTCACAGGGAGAAAATGGCCATCTGCAAGCCAAGGAGAGAAGCCTAGAACAGATCTCTCCCTTATAGCTCTCAGAAGGAATCGATCTTGCTGACACCTTGATGCCTAGAGGAAGGCATAAGCATGCCGCTGCTATCAAAGCTGGAGGCAAGCATGCTATAAATCAGGAAGAAAATGAGGAAGCAGGCCGGGCACAGTGGCTCATGCCTGTAATCCCAGCACTTTGGGAGGCCAAAGCGGGTGGATCAAGAGGTCAGGAGTTCAAGACCAGCCTGGCCAAGGTGGTGAAACCCCGTCTCTACTAAAAATACAAAAATTAGCCAGGTGCAGTGGCGGGCGCCTGTAATCCCAGCTTCTCAAGAGGCTGAGGCAGGAAAATTGTTTGAACCCGGGAGGTGGAGGTTGCAGTGAGCTGAGATTGCGCCACTGCACTCTAGCCTCGGCGACAGAGCAAGACTCCATCTCAAAAACACAAAAAGAAAAGAAGAAAAGAAAAGAAAAGAGAACGAGGAAGCACCTCTTTGGCATCAAGTTCTCCATGAACATGCATGCTGGATGAAGCTCCCTTGAGTGACGCACGTAATAGAGTGAACTAGGTTTTGATGAATCCCCACCAAACTGGCAGAGAGGAGAAATTAACAATGAGTGTGGCACAACTATTTTTGGAGATGGGAATATATTAAAAGACACTTGAAAGTAAAAAATTACAAAAATATCAGTCTTAACAACTATAATAATAAAGATATACTTTTGAAAATACTATATTTAACTTTTAAAATGACGTATTGTCCTTGTTTTGTTTTTTTCCTTTGAGACAGAGTCTCACTCTGTCACCCAGACTGAAGTGCAGTGTGTGATCTTGGCGCACTGCAAACTCTGCCTCCTGGGTTCAAGTGATTCTTCTGCCTCAGCCTCCTGAGTAGCTGGGATTACAAATGCCCACCACCACACCCGGCTAATTTTTGTATTTTTAGTAGAGACGGGGTTTCACCGTATTGGCCAGTCTGGTCTTGAACTTCTGACTTGGTGATCTGCCCGCCTTGGCCTCCCAAAGTGCTGGGATTACAGGCGTGAGCCACTGCGCCTGGCAAAATGATGTGTTTTCTAGACTCCTACTCCAAAGGAAATATAGACGATACGGCAAGAGTAACAAGTGTAGGCCGAGCATGGTGGCTCACGCCTATAATCCTAGCACTTTGGGAGGCCGAGGCAGGTGGATCACTTGAGGTCAGGAGTTCAAAACCAGCCTGGCCAACATGGTGAAACCCCATCTCTACTGAAAACACAAAAAATTAGTGGGGCATGGTGGTGCATGGTGGTGCATGCCTGTAATCCCAGCTACTCGGGAGGCTGACGCAGGAGACTCTCTTGAATCTGGGAGGCAGAGGTTGCAGTGAGCTGAGATAGTGCCACTGCACTCCAGCCTGGGCGACAGAGGGAGATTCTGTCTCAAAAAAACAAAAAGGGGGAACAAGTGTAGACTACTGAGGAATGCAAATAATTAACCTGATTGCTTTTTTTAAGCCACAATATCACTATTGAACATTTTTCTCATATCATTTTGGCTGCCTTTCATCGAGTAATCATAACAGTTGTGTTATTACAAATGAAAATTTTCCTGGTATCTTTGTAGCTCAAGTGCAATCTTATCAAAAGGGAAAATAAAAATGGAAATATAAAGCCACTCGTAAGCACTGTAATCATGTATGCAATCAGAACAGCTCATTCCACTCAAAAAGGAGATCTCAAAGTAGGTAGGTAAGACCTTATATAAGGTACTCTTGAATCCATTCTATTTGGTGGTAATTTGCAAATGCATGTGCTTTTAATGGTTTACGTCAGCTCACAGATGACTTGTGACACATCCCAGCCACCAGGGTTCTAGAACACTGTTCAGAACCACTGTTCCAAATTCAGGAAGGCTGAGAAGAAAAACAGACAAGATTTCTCAAGAAGACAGAAAAGGCCAATAAAGGGTTTTTAAAAAGTCAATTTTAGAAATACTCAAGCAGAAAGAAGAAATTGCCCTGTTAAGGAGCTGGACATAATGATCTTTCCCACGCCACCTCTGGTCCACCCCCCTTGTGGCTCTGTAAATTTGCTTCATAATTAAGCCACCAGCTGGTGGTGGCTCTGTCTGGTCCCAGCACTATACCCTCATCCCTGGCCAATTTTGATTTGGATGATTCAGACAGAGAGAGTGGCATCTGACCTCGAGTAGGAGCAGCGAGGGGTTACCAGAAATGACCTTGATCTCTTAATTTTACACTTCTGCCAATACTGTGGGGAGCCTGGAGAAAGTAACCGGTATGTCTTTGTCTGCAATTGAACCACAAACGTGTTTTTACTCAATTTTAGAAATCTGACTGCAGTCAAGTAATCAATAACCCTATTTCCAGTTAAAGATCCTTGTTTGGCCTAATTCAGACAAATCAGGGGACAAACAAATTGATGTCTACTCCTGATTCATCTATGAGTTTAGGCTAATTGCTTGAGCTGTATTTCAATGAGATACCATGAAAATATGAAAACAGGTCTGTGGACAAACACATTTGCAGAAGACAGCACCTTGCAACCCTCTCTTGGAAGTTCAATGGATTTGCTGGTACATTAAAGGCTGTGAGAAGTCCTGTAAAATAAACTGATTTTATTTTATAAGTTAAATATTTAAAATGCTTTAATATTTAAAATAGCTTTTCCAAAATTAATATAATTACAGGCACTTTTTAAAAAATCACAGAACACCTATTAATATGAGCCAAGAAGTGCTGCACTGATGCACATGCCTTTAGGAAGAGCAGCAAAACAGCAGGCAGAGAAATTGACCTTTTTGAGCAAACATTTATTTTAAGTGTCTGCTTGGAACAGAGAACTTTACTGGACACTTGAACTACAAAGACAATTTACAGAAAAAGTAGGTATCTTGCCCCCATTTTCTTTCTTTGTCCTTTTTTCTTTTTCTTTTTTCATTTTTTTTTTTTTGAGACAGAGTCTTGCTCTGTCATCCAGGGTGGAGTGCAGTGGTGCTATCTCAGCTCACTGCAGCCTCTGCCTCCCAGGTTCAAGCAATTCTCCTATCTTGGCCTCCCCAGTAGGTGGGACTACAGGTGCACACCGCCACGCCTGGCTAATTTTTGTATTTTTAGTAGAGACGGGGTTTCACCATATTGATCAGGCTGGTCTCAAACTCCTGACCTCAGGTGGTCCACCTGCCTCGACCTCCCAAAGTGCTGGGATTACAGGCTTGAGCCACCATGCCTGGCCACTTTTTTTCTTTTTTTTTTAAGAGATGGAGTCTCACTAGGTTGCCCAGTGCCTAGGCTGGCCTCAAATTCCTGGGCTCGAGTGATCCTCCTGCCTCAGCCTTCAGAGTAGCTGGGATTATAGGCATGCACCACACTGTGCCTGGCTCATCTCATTTTCTAGAATGGATATATTGACAAAGAAAAGAGAAGAAATAAGAAGTGCAAAAAATGCACCTTCACCATATGGCCCTTTAGCTAAAAGCTACAAAGCTAACAAGGGTGTGCCATCAGAACTATCCATGTACATGTACAGAGATGATTTTAACAGCTGCCATGTGACATGTGGCTCAAAGTCACCCCAAGTCTACTAAATGGTTGTGTTGTCAATATATTTAAATATGGCTACGTGCTCTCCAGAGTGTTCCCATGGTCACCACGTCCTTTGATCAGTGCCATCTGGAAGAGCAGATGAGTGCAGCCCTCCCCTCATCCTCTCTGTGCCGGCTCCGAATGCTTGCTTACAGACCCACCAACAACCAAGAAGCTGCACTGGTTGGTACACACTGCAGCAAACAAGGAAAACAAGATAAAAAGTCCAACATCAAAAAGAAAAAAAATAACAATAGAAACAATTGAAGAGAGAATGGGTAAAGGGCATGAAAAGACAGTTCATACAAAGGGAAATTCAATGTTGCTCTCGCTGAGGCTGGAGTGCAATGATGCAATCTCAGCTCACTGAAACCTCTGTCTCCCAGGTTCAAGAGATTCTCCTGCCTCACTCTCCCGAGTAGCTGGGATTACAGGCACCCGCCATCACTCCCGGCTAATTTTTGCATTTTTAGTAGAGACTGGATTTCATCATGTTGGCTAGACTGGTCTTGAACTCCTGACCTCGGGTGATCTGCCCACCTCGGCCTCCCAAAGTGCTGGGATAATGGGCATGAACCACCGCACCCAGCCTCAAATGGCTCTTAAACCTGTGAGAAGATACTTGGGTTCCTAAAAGAGGAATGCAATTCTTCACTGAGATAGTAGTTTTTATCCTATAATAGCAAAATATTGGCACACGGTAATGCTTGGGATGACATTCTAGGTTCAAAAGAGAGCAGAGAAACAGACACTCCGAGGTAGCCTTTATGGAGAACAATTTGCGCCCGGCCTGGCCAGATCTCAAAATTTAACACACACATGCACTGACCGAACAATCACACTTCTAGGAAATATCCCCCATGTACCTACTGCAGGACTTTTCAGTGCAGCCCTATTTATCAGAACGAATAGAAACAACCCAAATGCCTACTGGGAGCAGCCAGTTAAACACGATTACAATGAAAGCCTATGCAGTCAGCAAAAAAAGAACGAGGTGACCCCATAAATATGATAGGAATGACCCCCAAATTACACTGTTAAGAGAAAAAGCATAAGGGTATCTACCATCTTGTGCTTTCAGCTATGTGAAGCACAGAATTCATACACAATATGAATGCATATATGTACACACACGTGCACATCTATGTTTCTGCATATGTGTATGGGTATATAAGGAAGCAAGTTTGTAAGCATTCTTTGCGCATACAAACGTGTATCTCTCTGGAAGGACATATTTTGAGAAACTGGTAACCGTAGTTTCTTTTTGTCATTTTTTTAAAAGACAAAGTCTCATTGTGGCACCTGGGCTGGAGTGCAGTGGCATGCTCATAGCTCACTGCAGCCTCTGAACTCCTGGGCTCAAGTGATCCTCCCACCTCAACTTCTGGAGTAGCTGAGACTAAAGTGCACGCCACCGTACCTAATTTTTAAATTTTTTTGTAAAGATGAGGTCTTGCTTTGCAGACCAGGCTGGTCTTGAACTGCTGCCCACAAGCTATCCTCCTGCCTTGGCCTCCCAGAGGGCCGGGATTACAGGTGTGAGCCACCATGCCCAGTCCAGCAGTATTTTTTTTTTGGAAAGTAAACTGCATGACTGAGGGACAGAAGAGGCAGGAAGGAAAACTTCATTTTCATTCTGGACCCTTTTCTAATTGGATTCATTTACATGTATTACTGTTTTAAAGCAATGTTTGTGATTCCACTCCTTCCCTCTATTGGCATATATATATATATATATATATATATATATATATATATATATATATATATATATATATAGTGAATATGGAGAGGAGCAAGGTGGCCAAATAGAAGCACCCACTAATTGTAATTCCCATAGGAACATCAAATTTAACAACTATCTACAAACAAAAAAGCACCTTTATAAGAACCAAAAAATCAGGCACTCACAGTACCTGGTTTTAACTTTATATTGCTGAAAAAGGACTGAAGAGGGTAGGAAAGATAGTCTTGAATTGCCAATGCCACCCCTCCCCCAGCCCCAGCACCAGATGTGTGGCGTGGAGAGAAAATCTGTACGCTTGGGAGAGGGACAGTGCAGCGATTGTGAGGCTTTGCATTGAACTCAGTGCTGCCCTATTACAGACAGTAGAAAGCAAAAGCAGCCTGAACTCAGCTGATGCCAGACCACAGAGGGAGCATTTAGACCAGCCCTAGCCAGAGGGGAATCCCCTGTACCTTGGTCGGAACTTGAATTCTGGCAAGCCTCGTCACCGAGGGCCAAAGTGCTCTGGGGCCCTAAATAAACTTGAAAGGCAGTGTAGGCCACATGAACTACAACTCTTAGGCAAGTCCTAGTGCTGAGCTGGACTTGGAGGCAGTTGACTTAGCAGGCACATGACCTACTGAGACACCAGCCAGGGCAGCTAGTGGAATGCTTGCTCGGCCCCTCCCCGCCAATCTCACTGCTCCAAAAGAGACCTCTTCCTTCTGCTTGAGGAGATGAGAGGGAGGAGTAAAAAGAACTTTGTCTTGCATCTTGGATACCAGCTCAGCCACAGTAGGATAGGGCACTAGGCAGGGTCATGAGGCTGTTTCAGGCCCTAGCTCCCAGACAACGTTTCTAGACAATCCTGGATCAGAAGGGAGCCTGCTGCCTTGCAGGGCAAGGACCCAGCTCTGGCAGGATCCAGCACCTGCTGATGAAAGAGCCCTTGACCCCTGAATAAACAGTAGTGATACCCAGTTAATATCCAAGGCTGTGGGCCTTAATTGAGGCTAAGATATTCTGGCTTTAGGTGTGACCCAGCACATTCCCAGCTGTGGTGGCCATGGTGAGAGATTCCTTCTGCTTGAGAAAAGCAGAGGGAAAATTAAAGGGTGCTTTGTCTTGCTCTTGATCTTTCTCTCTCCCTTTCTTTCTTTCTTTCTTTCTTTCTTTCTTTCTTTCTTTCTTTCTTTCTTTCTTTCTCTTTCTTTCTTTCTTTCTTTCTTTCTTTCTTTCTTTCTCTCTCTCTCTCTCTCTCTCTTTCTTTCTTTCTTTCTTTCTTTCTTTCTTTCTTTCTTTCTTTCTTTCTTTCTTTCTTTCTTTCTTCCTTTCTTTCCTTCTTTTCAGAGACAGAGTCTCGCTATGTTGCCCAGGCTGGAGTGCAATGGTGTCATCTCAGCTCACTACAACCTCTGCCTCTCGGGTTCAAGCAATTCTCATGCCTCAGCCTCCTGAGTAGCTGGGATTACAGGCACATACCACCACGCCCAGGTCATTTTTTAAAAATTTTTTATTTTATTTCATTTCATTTTATTTGAGATGGTGTCTCGCTCTGTCACTCAGGCTGGAGTGCAGTGGTGCAATCTCAGTTCACTGCAACCTCTGCCTACCGGGTTCAAGCAATTCTCCTGCCTCAGCCTCCTGAGTAGCTGGGATTAGAGGTGTGTGCCACCATGCTTGGCTAATTTTGTATTTTTAGTAGAGATGGGGTTGCACCATGTTGGTCAGGCCAGTCTTGAACTCCTGACCTCAAGTGATCCACCCACCTTGGCCTCCCAACGTGCTGGGATTATAGATGTGAGCCACCGTGCCCAGCTGTGCCAGGCTAATTTCTGTATTTTTTGTACAGACAGGGTTTCACCATGTTGGTCAGGCTGATCTCAAACTCCTGACCTCATGATCTGCACACTTTGGCCTCCCAAAGTGTTGGGATTACAGGAGTGAGCCACCACGCCCGGCCTAATTTTTTTTATTTTTAGTAGAGACAGGGTTTCACCATGTTGGCCAGGCTGGTCTCTAACTCCTGGCCTCAAGTGATCTGCCCGCCTCAGCCTCCCAAAGTGCTGGGATTACGGGCATGAGACACTGTGCCCAGCCTGTCTTGCACTTGGTACCATCTTGGCCACAGTGGGGTAAAGCAACAAATAGAGACCCCTCTTGGGGTCCCTGAGTCTAGGCCTTAGGTTCTTGGATAACATCTCTGGACTTGCTTTTTGCCAGAGGGGAGCTCACTGCCCTGAAGGGTGACTGAAAGCATTTACCACAAGCTGACTGAAGAGGCCGTAGGTCTTTACTGAACATCAGCAATAACCTGGCAGCACTCCTCATAGGCCTGTGGTGGTGGTGGACACAGGGAGAGGCCCCTGAGCCTGTGGAAAGGGGAGAAGAGTGGAAAGGACTGGCTAATGGTTTGAGTGTCAGCTCAGCCACAGTAGAATAGATAGGACACCAAGTAGATTTCTAAGGTTTTGGACTCCAGTCCATGGCTCCCAGATGGCATCTCTGGATCTGGCTGCAGCCTGGGGGAACTCACTGGCTTGAAGCTAGCCTGGCTGGCTTCATGACAGCGCATTGAGGGAACATAGGCAGCCAGATCATGGTTACAGTGGGCCATGGCGAGACCCAGTGTGGTGCCAGCTTCAGGTCTGACTCAGTACATTCTCAGTGGTGATGGCCATAGTGGTGCTTGTATCACCACACCCCCAGCTCTGGGTGGCCCATAACAGAGGGAGAGAGAGAAGGACAAAGGGAGAGGAGGGAGGGGGGGAAGGGGGAGAGAGAAATAGTGAAAAAGAGAGAGAGAGAGAGAGAGAGATTGATTCTCTTTAGGAGAAAGTAAGCAACAAGAACAAGAGTGTGGGCTTGATAATCCAGGTAATTCTTCCAGATAGTCTGCAAGAAATGCAGTGTTATTGAGCTTGGGATGCCCCCTAATGCAGATATGGGTTCAATCATAATATCCAAGTTCTTTTGAATACCTGGAAATCCTTCCCAAGAAGGATGAGTATAAACAAGCCCAGACTGTGAGGGCTGCAATAAATATCTAACTCTTCAATGCCCAGACATTGATGAACATCCACAAGCATCAAGAACATCC
Source organism: Symphalangus syndactylus (assembly GCF_028878055.3). Lineage (NCBI taxonomy): Eukaryota > Metazoa > Chordata > Mammalia > Primates > Hylobatidae > Symphalangus > Symphalangus syndactylus. The sequence goes on along the minus strand of NC_072423.2, from coordinate 28,828,710 downwards.
AGGAAAACATGACTTCACCAAACAAACTAAATAAGACACCAGGGGCCAAACCTGAGGAAACAAAACTATATGACCTTTCAGACAGAAAATTCAAAATTGCCATTTTGAGGAACCTCAAAGAAATTCAAGATAGTGCAGAGAAGACACTCAGAATTCTATCAGATAAACTTAACAAAGAGGAAACTCAAAGAAATTCAAGACAACACAGAAAAAATTTAGAATTCTATCAGATAAATGTAACAGAGATTGAAATAATTAAAAAGAGTCAAGCTGAAATTCCGGAGTTGAAAAATGCAACTGACATACTGAAGAATGCATTAGAGACTTTTAATACCAGGATTGATTAAGTGGAACAAAGAATTAGTGAGCTGGAAGACAAGCTATTAGAAATTACGGTCAGAGGAGACAAAAGAAAAAAGAATAAAAAAGAATGAAGTACACCTACAAGATCTAGAAAATAGACTTAAAAAAGCAAATCTAAGAGTTATTGGCCTTAAAGTGGAGGCAGAGAAAGAGACAGGGGTAGAAAGTTTATTCAAAGGATAGTAACAGAGAACTTCCCAAACCTAGAGGAATATATCAATATCCAAGAACAAGAAGGTTGTAGAACACCAAGCAGATTAACCCAAAGAAGACTACCTTAGGCATTTGGTAATCAAATTCCTAAAAGTCAAGGATAAATGGAAGGATCCTAAAAGCAGCAAAAGAAAAGAAACAAATAAAATACAATGGCACTCCAATACATCTGGCAGCAGACTTTTCAGTGGAAACCTTATAGGCCAGGAGAGAGTGGCATGACATATTTAAAGTGCTGAAGGAAAATATATTTCAAGCATGAAGGAGAAATGAAGACCTTCCCAGACAAACAAAAGCTGAGGGATTTCATCAACACTAGACCTGTCCTACAAGAAATGCTAAAGAGAGTACATTAATCAGAAAGTAAAGGATGTTAGTGAGCAATAAGAAATCACCTGAAGGCACAAAACTCACTGGTAACAGTTAAGTATACAGAAAAACCCAGAATAGTGTAACACTGTGACTGTGATATGTAAACTACTTGTAAAAATTCCACAAGAGGTTCTGATGTACAGGCAGGACTGAGAACCCCCAGTTAGTGCAAGAGACAGTGTCTTCCTATGGTGACTTCTATCATTAAAAATCTACTTCTGAACTTGGGCTGCAAAGTAGCAGGAAGAAAACCACCAGCTGAGTTAGGTTTCCATGAGCAAGAGATTCTTACTTAAGGTTCAATCATAAATTACATGACTCGAAAGCACATTCTCTAAAATGAGCATGTTGCCCAAGATCTTAAAAATAAATAGAATAGGCCGGGCACAGTGGTTCATGCCTGTAATCCCAGCACTTTGGGAGGCCAGGGTGGGCGAATCACCTTAGGTCAGGAGTTCAAGACAAGCCTGGCCAACATGGCAAAACTCCGTCCTTACTAAAAATACAAAAATTAGCTGGGCGTGATGGCGGATACCGGTAATCCCAGCTACTCGGGAGGCTGAGGCAGGAGAATCACTTGAATCCGGGAGGCGGAGGTTGCAGTGAGCTGAGATCATGCCACTTCACTCCAGCCTGGGCAACAAGAGCAAGACTCTGTCAAATAAATAAATAAATAAAAATAATAAAATAAAATTAGATGGCACAGTATCACCACCCTTCCCCATCAGTAATCACTCAGTGCAGGAATACCCCTCACCCTGCGACTTTACAAGCATCAATTACTCTGGTGTTCTTAGGCCGTGGAGGTGGATGGCAATTTACAACCGATCAGAGAAAGAAAGAAAATAAGTAGCCAGAGTAGACTCCTATATGTGGTATGTGTCCAAAATGGAAACTGCATCTTATTAAGTGGAACAGCTCCCTCAGCACTTTTCACAGATTCCCTAGGATATCCTACGATTGATATGTTTCAATGAGCCATCTTTATCTGTGTTTTGGTTTCAACTAAATATTAATTCATAGATGCTCTAAAGACCCCACACTCTTAATTCCAGATTATTTTATGAAGATACCACTTTAAGGCTGGGTGTGGTGGCTCACGCCTATAATCCCAGCACTTTGGGAGGCTGAGGCTGGCCGATCACAAGTCCAGGAGATCGAGACCATCCTGGCCAACATGGTGAAACCCCATCTCTACTAAAAATACAGAAAATTAGCCAGGTGTGGTGGCACACATCTGTAATCCCAGCTACTCAGGAGGCTGAGGTAGGAGAATCGCTTGAACCCAAGAGTGGGGTTGCAGTGAACCGATATCGTGCCACTGCTCTCCAGTCTGGGCGACAGAGAGAGACTCCATCTCAAAACATAAACAAACAAACAACCAACAAGAAAACTCCAAAAATACAAAAACTAGTGTTTCCCAGAACACATGCTGAGAAGTGTGTTCGTCAGCAAACAACAGAGCTCATTCCATAGCACCGAAAACATTCCCGCTCATTTCTGAGAATCTTCGCTCAATCTTTACACAAAGGGTAAAGTGACTCCACTCGAACCTGTGGGCTTATCTTTCTCCATGGCACATTCTAACAGCATGTTTGTGCCTGTCCTTCCTTCTCACAAAACACAATAAAGGTCCTTCTACTGAAAAGTACTCTGAATGGGTCTCTCAAAGCACTTGTTTAACAGGAAAGCTTAGTTGGGCTAGGGGATTTCCTTTCTTCAAAAAAAAAGAAAGCAACTTTCTGTGCTACAACCCTCGTTAAAGAAACTAGCGCAGTTCAGGCCGCTTAGGCAGTGCTTTGCTGGAATGGGTGCTGGTCCCTGGTGTTACTCAGCCTGGTGGTACCTCGCAGGGTGACTCATGTTCTGATGTCTTAAAGAACTGATTCTCTGAAGGAAATTGTTCAGGATGTGAAATGTCAAGAAAGACAGATGGTGATAGAAAAAAGAAAGAGAAGTCAGGGTGACACTGACCTTAACTGGGAAATTGCCCAAATGAGAATATAGTGGGAAAGGAAAGAGGGATGAAGAGGGCAAAGAGAGGAAGGGAGGAAAGAAGGAGAGCAGACTGGCTGTGAGGGAGGCAGGGCACATGGGAAATGGGAGGAAAGGGGTCTGGCATTTACTGAACATCATCTGTGTGCTTGGGAAGGGCACAGAGAGGTATTAGAATAAGAATTTTTGTAAAAAGTCACAGGCAAAGTCATTTGATACAGGTTCTGAGAAGCGAGAAACACTCAAATCCCCGAGGAATATAAACCACCCTTGGAAAACATGACTAAGGTTCAAGACTGAGCATTTTTTTTTTTTTTGAGATAGAGTCTCACTTTGTCACCCAGGATGGTGTGCAGTGGTGGGATCTTGGTGCACTGCAACCTCCACTTCCCAGGTTCAAGTGATTCTCCTCCCTCAGCCTCCCGAGTAGCTGGAATTATAGGTGTGCACCACCATGCCGGGCTAATTTTTGTATTTTTAATAGAGATGGTGTTTCATTATGTTGGCCAGGCTGGTATCGAACTCCTGACCTCAAGTGATCCAACCGCCTTGGCCTCCCGAAGTGCTGGGATTACAGGCATGAGTCACCGCACCCGGCCAAGACTGAACTCTTTTAATGCCCATATACCGAAGGTAGAAATCTACAAAACATATGACCTGCAAACTGAATGATCAGGAAAGGATCCTAACCACCGGAATGGGCAGGCAGAGTTATAAAAAAAACAGGGGATGAGAGTTTCCACCCACTACATGCTTCTCTGACATTTCTGCAGGCACCCAATCCCGGTCCCTTTGCTGTGTCCCGGACTACACGTCTGATGGCGTGCCACCAAGCACCAAGAGCAAAGTTGACCCTTGACCCCATGGAGCCAATTCTCCTGCCACCCCATCAGATATCTACATTTGGTAGAGATTCCAAAATTGTGATAGGAGACTAAGCAGTGCAATTCGCGGGGAAAGGAATGAGGAAGAAGCATGTTTTATTCAGTGTTTGGGCAATCAACTAGAACTTCCTTGTAACTTGTCTGGCTGCTTCAGCTTTAGCTAGTTCACCAATATCCAGTCTGGACCTGTTATGACAGAGGCCACCTTCCTGTTCAGATTGGTGGGAATTCCATTTTCTTTCTTTCTTTTATTTTTTTTTTTTTTGAGTTGGAGTTTCACTCTTGTTGCCCAGGCTGGAGTGCAATGGCACCATCTCGGCTCACTGCAACCTCTGCCTCCCGGGGTCTAGTGATTCTCCTGCCTCAGCCTCCCCAGTAGCTGGGACTGCAGGCACTTGACACCACGCCTGGCTAATTTTTGTATTTTTAGTAGAGATGATGTTTCACCATGTTGGTCTGGCTGGTCTCAAACTCCTGACCTCAGGTGATCCACCCACCTCGGCCTCCCAAAGTGCTGGGATTGCAGGCGTGAGCCACTGTGCCCGGCGGGAATTTCATTTTAATTTTGGTCAAGTATCATGATTTTAGTACGTTCTGATTCAAGGCAGAAGGCACTTAAGCTCAATCCTCAACAGCTTGAAATCAAAACCAGAAACCCACTCTAAGAGATAATGCATCTAAATGTTTGCTATGGAAAGGTAGGGGACAAACAACATACAGGAGTCAATGGCCTCCCCAAATTTGGGTGAGATGGGGCTCCCAGGGGTACATGCACTCCCCACACTGAGAATCTCCCTACGGGCAGATTCTGTGACCAGAACAGAAAGAATCATTGCGGAAACGGGATTTCATGGCATGTCACATCTTCTACAGGTTAAAATTATTAGAAAAAAATAGCTCATCCAGATAGCAGAACCCAAGAAAGAGAAACTAGAGGGGGAGGTTGGCATGGGGCAAAAAGAGGCTTCTAGAAAGCCTGCAAGGGCAGAATGGCAGTAACAGAGACCTCGGGAAAACCAGCTAAAATCCGAGGCTTCTCTGACTAAGGCTGCAGGGAGGCGTGTCTGGAGGGCTGAAACCAGAACACTGTAATAATGATTTCTGTGAATGTGATGCTAAGGTTGTTCGGCTAGGATTTTAGAGAACACCATGGAGGAAATATTTTCGCCTGATATCAGATCTGGGGTCCAGAGAGAACAGTCTCAGCTTGTTCATGGAGAAGAGCTACAAGAGAAGCCCACATCTGTTTGCCGGGGTGGGAGAACCAGTAGGAGATGAAGTAGAAAAGCCACAAAGGAAAAGGCGTCACGGCAAAAGCAAGCCAAGTTCTACTGCCCTCAGTGATGTACTGTCTGTGGTCACTTACACTCAACATTGGCAGAGACCACGTGGTCCACAAAGCCTAAATGTTTACTTGCTGGCCCTTTACAGAAAAAGTTTGCTGGCCTTGGTCTAGACCCTGCCTCTGATGCTGGCCTGACCCTGGGCAGACCATATACCTATATACACACACACACACACACAAGGATGGTTATTTATATAACTCATACCGCCAATCCAACAATACTAATAGTTAACATCTAAGACTGATTGATATGTATCCTTTAAAAATTTCTGGGTGCAGTAACATGCAGATTCTTGCATGCATATCTCCATTTTAAGAATATATACACTGGCTAGACATCGTAGCTCATGCCTGTAATTCCAGGAGTTTGAGGGTGAGGTGGGCAGATCCCTTGAGCTCAGGAGTTTGAGACCAGCCTGGGCAACATAGTGAAATACCATTTACACACACAAACACACACACAAATACAAAAATTAGTTGGACATAGTGGTGCATGCCTGTAGTCCAGCTACTCAGGAGGCTGAGGTAGGAGGATCACTTGAGTCCAGGAGGTCGAGGCTGCAGTGAGCCAAGTTCACACCACTGGACTCCAGCTGGGGAGACACAGTGAGACCCTGTCTCAAAATACATATATATATACACACTAACAAAGACCTTAATGTATTTTCTCTGCAGAACTTGTCAGATATGCTCTCCCAGCCCTTCATACTAAGGACAATGGGTACTTGCCCAAGCCCATCCACCATTCTGTCAGTCGCATCCTGAGAAGAGATCAGAGAAGATTCCCTCCTAGACCACGCAAAATAGACCGATCATCTTTGGCACGTGTGGCCACGACCCACGTGAAGATTTATAAGCGACCTAGTCACCGGGACTTCATGTGGTTACCTTTTCTGAATGGCTCCCGGTTCTCCTCCGCTTCCCTGTTGACTCGGTTTTGTTCTGGTTCAACAGCAGACCCCTGGTCATCAAGTTCGTCTTCTGTTTCATCATCACTGTAGGGAACCACTTCGTCATTAGGCTGAGAATCCTCATCAAATGTCGTTTCTGAGTCTCTTTCTGTACTCATTCTGCTGGCAGATTGGAACTACCTGCTCAAAAGGAAAGAGAAACCAGAGTGAATTATGACTCTTGCCCAGTTTTTGGTTGAATCCTGCCTGCATCCTGTTACAATGCCCCTTTTACAGAACATTGTCTAACATGTAAATATTCTGGAATAGTACCCCCAAATTCAACTTAACATGTAAACAAGAACAAAACCATTCAGTACTGATTAAATGCTTGGGTAAGATTTTTTTAAAAAATATGTAGCTGCAAACCTTTTATTTTTAAACAAGGGTGTGTGTATATATATATATATTTTTAAACAAGGGTGTATATATATATATATTTTCGGCAATATTTCAAATTAGGGGGTCTCAACCCAATGAAATAAATTTAGTGGGTAACAATCAACATTAAAATAAAATGAAACAGGCTATAAAATATCAGATTACAGCACATATAATAAGTACTGCTTGATAAAATAGTTGTACACATTCACACGTTTATTTGCATTGTGAGTGTTAATGGAGTTGAATTTCTTACTGTGGATTGCTGGCAAAGTTGACAAACCATTGCTCTAAGATATCTGGTTTCTGCTAACGCTAACATTCTGAGACTTTGTTCTGATACAACATTTTTAATATAACCTTAGCTCTTCCAAGTTTACTGACTTCCCAGGAACACTCCGTAGCCTTTCTATCTTCCTAACTATCACTGCCCACTCTGTATCTGGAATTTGCGTTTGAGAATCTACCGCATAAGATGACTCCATACAAGTGAGAAGAACAAACTTAGATTTATTTTAGGAAAATATTTACACAAATACCTCAGGTTACAGACACACAGCCTGGCATTTACATAAGCATCACAGTGCCGTGTAGTCAGTATTGTTAATGACAGCAGCTCGCATTTATTTTGTGTTAACTGCATGCCAAGCCTTGCACTAAGCACTTTATAGACATGGGCTCTTTGAAACTTCCCACACCACCATGGTGAGTAACAGTATTATTGTTATTCCTACCCAGCAGAGGAGAAAAATCAAAACACTGGAATGCTAAATAACTTGCACAATGATTATTAAAAATTTAAGGCAGCCACGCACGGTGGCTCACACCTGTAATCCCAGCACTTTGGGAGGCCGAGGCGGGTGGATCACGAGGTCAGGAGATCGAGACCATCCTGGCTAACACAGTGAAACCTCGTCTGTACTAAAAATACAAAAAATTAGCCAGGCATGGTAGCGGGCACCTGTAGTCCCAGCTGCTCGGGAGGCTGAGGCAGGAGAATGGGGTGAACCCGGGAGGCGGAGCTTGCAGTGAGCCGAGATAGCGCCACTGCACTCCAGCCTGGGTGACAGAGTGAGACTCCATCTCAAAAAAAAAAAAAAAAAATTTAAAGCAAAAACAACTGCTTCACAAAGAGATGTCTATGCTCTATTTTTATACTATGGTTTATGATATATTTTGGGTGAAAATTGCCTCAAGTAGAACTATGTAGCTGATTGCATGTTTTGCATCAAATCTTAGACCTCTAAAATAATTTTTACATTCACAAATGGACACTTAGGAAATTTTCAAATATTTATATGAGGATTTTTGCCAAGTATTATATAAAACAGTAAAAGCCAAAAGCAAGCTGGGTTACAATTGTCGACTGTGTAAATAAATTGTGGCATCTCATATTATAGGATAATGTGCAACAATTTAGATGATCAGAAGAGTATTTGATGACATTGCATTAATGACCTTAACTTAATAGGTAAGTTATAAAGCCATATATATAGAAAACACCCAGGTATTCACACACACACTTGTTCATTTTCCAAAATTTCAACAACTGACATACATTATTTTATTATTATTATCTTTTGAGATAGAGTATCTCTCTGTTGCCCAGGCTAGAATGCAGTGGTGCAATCTCGGCTCACCGCAACCTCTGCCTCCCAGGTTCAAGCAATTCCCCTACCTCAGCCTCCTGAGTATCTGGGATTACAGGCGTGTATCACCATGTCTGGCTAATTTTTGTATTTTTAATAGAGATGGGGTTTCACCATGTTGGCCAGGCTGGGACATACATTATTTTAAGTGAGATGACGCATGCAAAATGGTCAACTCAGTACATAGCCTACAATAAGTATTCAATAAACATTAACTGTTAATTTTTCATATACTTCTTGGTGATTTGTATGTTTCCTTTTGAAAAATGTCTATTCATGTCCTTTGCCCACTTTTTAATGGTATTATTATTATTTTAAAATATTGCTGGCATTCATTATTACAAAGAACAACTTAGATTCTACTGCATGATGCTGTACTGTGGCACAGTTCTAAAGAGCCCTATAGTCATGGATGCAAAGTTCCTAGCACTACTGGTCCTCAGCACCTCAGGCCATTATCTTATGGCTTCAAAGAATATTCAATCCCCTAATCCATAGTCTTTACCTCTGGCCTTAGCTTTTCAGGAGCAAGCACAAGCCTTCCTGGTGAGAGACAGGACTAGCTGGATTTCCTAGGCCAACTAAGAATCCCTAAGTCTAGCTGGGAAAGTGACCACATCCACCTTTAAACAAAAGGCTTGCAACTGAGCTCACACCTGACCAATCAGAGAGCTAGAGAGCTCACTAAATGCTAATTAGGCAAAAATAGGAGGTAAAGAAATAGCCAATCATCTGTTGCCTGAGAGCACAGCGGGAGGGACAAGGATCAGGATATAAACCCAGGCATGGGAGCCGGCAATGGCAACCCCCTTTGGATCCCCTCCTTGTATGGGAGCTCTGTTTTCACTCTATTTCACTCTATTAAATCTTGCAACTGCACTCTTCTGGTTTCCGCTGGAGCTGAGCTTTCGCTGGACGTCCACCACTGCTGTTTTGCCGCCATCTCAGATCCCCCGCTGACTTCCATCCCTCCGGATCCAGCAGGGTGCCCACTGTGCTCCTGATCGAGCGAGGCGCCCATTGCCACTCCTGCTTGGGCTAAAGCCTTGCCATTGTTCCTGCACGGCTAAGCGCCTGGGTTCGTCCTAATCGAGCTGAACACTAGTCACTGGGTTCCACGGTTCTCTTCCGTGACCCACGACTTCTAATACAGCTATAACACTCACCGCATGGCCCAAGATTCCATTCCTTGGAATCCGTGAGGCCAAGAACCCCAAGTCAGAGAACACAAGGCTTGCCACCATCTTGGAAGTGGCCTGCCGCCATTTTGGAAGTGGCCCACCACCATCTTGGGAGCTCTGGGAGCAAGGACCCCCAGTAACACTGGCAGTACTTATACTTTCATTGGTTATACTTCTACTTCCCTAGTTATATTTATACTTTCCTGGCAGTATGTATACTTTCATGGTTTATACTATTTTAAAATTATTTTTTATTAAATGGAGCTAAGTTTTTTAAGTCTTTTCCACTAAATGGGCATCACCATGTTAAATCTAAATTTCCCTACTAAGTCTTTATTTTATTTTACTTTAAGTTCTAGGATACATGTGCAGAACATGAAGGTTTGTTACATAGGTATACATGTGCCATGGTGGTTTGCTGCACCCATCAACCCGTTGTCTAGGTTTTAAGCCCTGCATGCTTTAGGTATTTGTCCTAATGCCCTCCCACTCCTTGCCCCCACCCCCCGCCCCCAACAGGCCACAGTGTGTGATGTTCCCCTCCTTGTGTTCATGTGTTCTCATTGTTCAACTCCTGCTTATGAGTGAGAACATGTGGTGTTTGTTTTTCTGTTCCTGTGATAGTTTGCTGAGAAAGATGGCTTCCAGCTTCATCCATGTCCATGGAAAGACCACGATCTCATTCTTTTTTATGGCTGCAGGGATTATTTGTTTTTGAGTTGTTTGAGTTCCTTGTGTATTTCTGGATACTAGTCCTTAGTTAGATGAATAGTTTGCAAATATTTTCTCCTATTCAACAGGAAACACTGTTGATTGCTTCCCTTGCTGAGCAGAAGCTTTTTAGTTTAATATAGTCCTATTTGTCTATTTTTGTTGTTGTTGTTGCCTGTGCTTTTGAGGTCTTAGCCATAAAATCTTTGCCTAGACCAATGTCCTAAAACATTTTCCCTATGTTTTCTTCTAGTATAAAGTTTTATTAGGTTTTGTTTTTTGTTTTTTTTTTTGAAAGGAAGATTTCACTCTGAAACTCAGGCTAGAGTGTAGTAGGACAATCATAGCTCATTGCAGCATTGAACTCTTGGGCTCAAGGAATCTTCCTACCTCAGCATCCCAAGTAGCTGGGACTACCAGCACATGCCACCATGCCTTTTTTTTTTTTTTTTAGCCATGGGGTCTCACTGCATTGTCCAGACTGGTCTTGAATTCCTGGGTCAAGTGATCCTCCAGGCTTGGGCTCCCAAAGTGCTAGGATTATAGGTGTGAGGCACCGCACCTGGTCCCATTTAAGTCTTTAATCCATCTTGAGTTGACTTTTGTGTATGATGAGAGACAGGGGCCCAGTTTCATTCTTTAGCATGTGGGGATTTATTTCTGGGTTCCCTATTCTGTTCCATTGGTTTATGTGTCTTTTTTTTTTGCCAATATTATGTTTTGGTTACTACAGCCTTGTTATATATATATATAACAAGGTGACTCTGAAGGTACCATATATAAACATTTTTTATTGTTGTAAAATATACGTACATAAAATTTACCATTTTAGCCATTTTGATTTGTTTTTCTCATTGCAGCCTTCTGGGCTCAAGCAATTCTCCCACCTCAGCCTCCTGAGTAGTTGAGATTACAGGTATAAGCCACTACATCCGACTCATTTTTGTATTTTTAGAAGAGACAGGGTTTTGCCATGTTGCGTAGGCTGGTCTCAAACTGGGCTCAAGTAATCTACCTGCCTCAGCCTCCCAAAGTGCTGGGATTACAAGCATGAGCCACCACACCAGGCCTTGTTTCTCCCTACTTTTTTTTTTTTTAAATTTCTTAAAGCTGTACCATTGGAGAGTTTTAACTTTTTGTTTGTTGGTTGGTTTTCTTTTTCTTATTTATTTATTTATTTTTGCATCTCAGATGTCACTTCCATGATTAGGTTATAAGAAACTGTGACTTCTTCTTGCCAGCCAACTCTTTCCCCTTCCCTGCTTTGGTGAAGCAGCTGCCCTATGGAGAGGCTCACATGGCAAGATGTGAAGTGAGCATTGACCAACAGCCAGCAGGGACTGGAGCCCTCAGTCCAAGAGCCCTTAAGGAATGCAGTGAATTGTGCAATCACTACATGAACTTGAAAGCAGATCTTCCTCAGTCCTGCCTTCAGATGAGACATCAGGCTGGGCTGGCACCTTAATTGTAGCCTTGTGAGAAATCCTGATATGGAGAACCCAATTAAGCTGTGCTCCGATACTTGATTCATGGAAACTGTGAGATAATAAGTGCATGTTGGTTTAGGCTGCTAAGTTTTAGAGTAGCTTGTTACACAGCAATCGATAACCAATACACATACCATTAATCACAAGTAATAATTCTAGGGTCAGGCACGCAATGTAGCCACTATTATTTCCAAGTTATTCCAAAGAGCCCCCATCTAAAAGGCAGCAGAAATCTTCTCTGTTTTCCTAGTTAGTCCAGACACATGCCATACCCTGTTTGGAATCTGCCCAGTATTCTTTTATTTACTTATTTGAGACAGAGTCTCACTCTGTCACCCAGGCTGGAGTCCAGTGGTGTGATCTTAGCTCACTGCAATCTCTGTCTCCCAGGTTCAAATGATTCTCCTTCCTCAGCCTTTCCAGTAGCTGAGACTACAAGTGCATGCCACCACACCTGGCTAATTTTTGTATTTTTAGTAGAGACAGGGTGTTACCTTGTTGGCCAGGCTGGTCTTGAACTTCTGACCTGAAGTGATCCACCCACCTCAGCCTCCCAAAGTGCTGGGATTATAGGCATGAGCCACCACGCCCGGCCAATGCTCAGTATTCTTGAAAGTAAAATGACAAACTTGGTGACAGTTGTAATTAGATAAAGAATCTCATGAAGCAATAGTAATAAAATGTATCTAAGATCTACATTAAATTTAAACTTTATACTGTTACAGAAACAGCATATTTACAGTTCCCAGCAGGAACAGGATTACATTTTTTATTTCCTCCCAAGGCAGGACCTAAAAAATCTAGAAGCCTGGGATAAATAACAAAACTAAGGTATCAACAGTATCACTGTGGTGGGGACAATTCAGCCAGGATCTTTACATATGATAGAAAAGGCTTCTCTGAGTCCACAGCTTCACCCCCTATTCCTCAGAAAGTCCGCCCCAGAGCCCTTTCTCACAAAGGAAGATTGGCTGCCTGGGTGTGATGGCTCACACCTGTAATCCCAGCACTTTGGGAAGCTGAGGCAGGAGGATCATTTGAGGCCAGGAGTTCAAGATGAGTCTGGGCAATATGGCAAGACCCCATCTCTACAAATAATAATTTAAAGAATTAGCTGGGCACCTATAGTCCCAGCTACTTGGGAGGCTGAGGTAGAAGGATCGCTTGAGCCCAGAAGCTCAAGGCTGCAGTGAGTTAGGGTCTTGCCACTGAACTTCCGGCTAGGTGACAGAGCAATACCCCATCTCTATTAAAAAAAGAAAAAAAAATAAGACTGGCTCTTGTTTCATTCTGTACAAGTTCAATGGCGGTCATTAGAAAAGGTACAGGGGAAATCTCAAAACCTTGACGTTTCAGAGATGAGCAGCTTTTTCATTCCCCTGGCCAAGGTTCAAAGGATTTCTTAGTCCAACATTGCCATGGGCTCACAGCATTTCCTAGTAATATTATATTTCTTCTTCTCCATATAAGGCAGCCCCTTCCAGGACAAAGGATTTTTCATACACATTGTCTCATGCAATTGTCACAGAACTATGCTGAGGCGTGTTGCCAGGCAATGTCATTACCTTCTTACTAATGAAAAAACTGAGGTGGTTTCAAAGCTTGCCCAAGGTGATCTAGCTCCTGGCTATTCAGGCCGTCTCCACACATATCCTAGCTCTGTGCTCTCTGTGGTACAGTGAACGCATCGTGGATTCAGATTGGAATTCAAGCTCTGCCCAGGAAGCATCAGAGCCTGCTCCCCACTCCCAACATCACCTGCTTCCCTCCCTTCCCCACACCTACTAACAACATCATTAATAACAAGAAAACCCTAAGCAAAGGAAGAATTTGACAAGCAAAATAAATCAAACTTTGAGGTCTACAGGCAGATCCATCCTACATCAATGAATTCTAAAATGTAAAATGCTTCCCAATGTATGCCACTGAAGAGTGAAGTGAGATCAATCATTATTTCCTAGGCGGTTTTTGAGCTGGGCAACTTGGGAGTCACAGAGGTGAGCAAGAACTTGGGGTGGGTGGGAGAGAGATATTAAGGAACCAAAAAAACCTCAGAGGCAGAAAAATGCAATGGAAAGGCCGAGCGCCAGCACAGCTGGGAGATCTGGGGGAAAGAGCAGAGCTGGGGAAAGGTAGTTTTGGAGCCACCTCCAAAAGTAAGGCAGCCCATGCAGCCTTGACAAGGCTTTATTCCAGGGAGTGAGAGGGCCCACGGAAGGTGTCTGCAAAGGAAAGAAATCTGATCTGCACAGCACTCATCTGACAGGGGGAGGAGTGTGAGTGGCTGGGAAGGTGAGAGCCTGGGAGGGAGACTGTTCAAAAGTCACCCTGGAAACAGCATCTCCTTGTCACAGTTTCTTCACCTGGAACACCAAGTGGTTCCACCTTATTACCTCCACCAACACACTCAGCACCAACACTCAGTGCATGAATCTAGCCACAGCAAGGAGAAATACAGGCCTGGGCTGAACGCGGTGGCTCACGCCTGTAATCCTAACACTTTGAGAGGCCAAGATGGGCTGACTGCCTGAGGTCAGGAGTTTGAGAACAGTCTGGCCAACATAGTGAAACCCCATCTCTACTAAAAATACAAAAATTAGCTGGGCATGGTGGTGTGCGCCTGTAGTCCCAGCTACTTGGGAGGCTGAGGCAGGAGAATCGCTTGAACCCGGGAGGTAGAGGTTGCAGTGAGCCAAGATGGCACCACTGCACTCCAGCCTGGGCGGCAGAGTGAGACTCTGTCTCAAAAAAAAAAAAAAAAAAAAAAAAAGAAGAAAAGAAATACAGGCCTGAACTAGGGTGGTGGCAGCCAGAAAAATGTGCTTAAAATGAAGGCAGGGTGGGGCTGCCATTCTTTTGTCTAGAAAATGAAGGAAAAAAAAGTAAATAAAAGACTGGGGCTGGTTCCCATAGGATAAGAATGCTGTCATTCCCCAGATGTTTATTTTGGAGACTCGGCCTCAATCCACAATGTACTTTTATAGTAAATAATGAAAATTGCCAGGAGAAAAGCCTTGTTATTTTTATGTTCAAGCGTCATCCTTACTTGTTAGGGACAATGGCCTCATTTTTACCCCATTACTATTGACTCTATAATTAGGCTTTAAGTTATATTCACATTTGAGTAATACAAAGTCATAAGAGCTTTATAATTGACAGCTACCTGGAAGCAAACCCTCCAGGGTAAAATAAGTCTGTCAAGCTGAATTAATTTTAATGTTAAAAGAGTCACCAAGCTATTAATACAAAGATTGCACTCCCGAAAGACATACGAAACATCATAGCTTTCTGGAACAAAATATAAACTTTGAAACTTTTGATCTACAGAGAGACAACTTATATTCCCCATCCAGACTCACTAGGAATGGCTTGTTTGAATGAAAAGGCAGTAGAAGAGGCAGATAAGTAAATAGAAATAATAAACACATAAAATGCTACAATAAAAGATGACTCTTACTAGCAATCAAAGAATGGCAAGTTGATGAAAACATAGACACCATTTTATGCCTATTCAGTTGACACTATTCAATGTTTTCAATGTCAGCAGTGGAGATGAATGAATCCTCACCCACCTTGCTTCTGGCCTTGAAATTAGTATATATATTACTGATGGCAACGCTTTATGTACCCAAAACACTAAAGATATATTTGAAGCAATCACCTCATTTATAGAGCCTTTTCCAAGAGGAATACTTCAATGAAAGTACTCTCATTGAAACAAATTTTATTTTATTTTTTTTGAGACAGAGTCTTGCTCTGTCACCCAGGCTGTAGTGCAGTGGGGAGATCTCGGCTCACTGCAACCCCTGCCTCCTGGGCTCAAGCAATTCTCCTGCCTCAGCCTCCCAAGTAGCTGGGATTATAGGCATGCACCACCATGCTCAACTAATTTTTGTATTTATAGTAAAGACAGGGTTTCACCATGTTGGCAAGGCTGGTCTTGAACTCCTGACCTCAGGTGATCTGCCTGCCTCAGCCTCCCAAAGTGCTGGGATTACAGGAGTGAGCCACTGCACCCGGCCACAAAGTTTTTGATTGGCGTCATTAGTTATAAAAAGCAGGAATGGAAACCACATGAGTGTCCAACAAGATCTCATGGTTTTACAATTTTGTTTTTTTTTCTGATGCAGGGCTTTGCACTGTCACCCAGGCTGGAGTTAAGTGGCACGATCATGGCTCACTGCAGCCTTAACCTCCTGGGCTTCAGTGATCCTCCCACCTCAGCCTCCCAAGTAGCTGGGACCACAGGCACATGACACCATAACTGGCTAATATTTTGAGAAAATTTTTGTAAAGATGAGGTTTCACTACATTGCCCAGGCTGATCCCAAACTCCTGGCCTCAAGCAATCCTCCCACCTCAACCTCCCAAGGTGTTGGGATTATATGCATGAGCCACCACCCCTGACCTAAACATTTTTATGTTTTAGTATAGCTATTAAAAATAACAGCTATTTTTATTAACACTATCAGATGAAACGTAGGAAATGTTTTACAGTATTAACCGTGTGGGTGAGGCAGAAATCAGAATTGTGTTCTATAACTGCAGCTTTGTAAATAATACGTTTGTTTTTAGAACTAACATTTGCACTGAAAGATACATAATTCTCTGTGTGTTTTTCCTTTCAAAATAATCTGCAATTAATAATAGCTATCCACTCCCTATATCCAAACACTGCTGAGCAATTGCTTGTATACTGGGTACATTTCGTGCAATTTTTACAGCACACACAAAAGGAAGGGCTTATCCTCATTTTGTGGGCTTGGAGAGGTTAGGTGACATACTTCTCCAGGGTCACATATTGAGGTTTCAACCAGGTCTGTTTGTCCCCAGATCTCTTATGATTTGTCCCAGTGCTGCTCAAAGGGGGAGAAAAGTTGGATCAGGCCATTAGGATTATGCCCACTGATGCTTACTTTTTTTTTTTTTTTTTTTTTTTTTTGAGACAGAGTCTCACTCTGTCTCCCAGGCTGGAGTGCAGTGGTGCAATCTCTGCTCACTACAACCTCAGCCTCCCTGGTTCAGGCAATTCTCTCCTGCCTCAGCCTCCTGTGTAGCTGGAATTACAGGTCTACGTCACCAAGCCCAGCTAATTTTTGTATTTTTAGTAGAGACAGGGTTTCACCATATTGGCCAGCCTCGTCTCAAACTCCTGACCTCAAGTGTTGCACCTGCCTTGACCTCCCAAAGTGCTGGGATTGCAGGTGTGAGCCACCACTGTGCCCAGCCACCGATACTTTCTTAATATCATTCTGTCTCTTTGCAAATGATTACAAAAACAAAAATGGTAGCATGGAAGTGGGTTCATAGAACCCACCGTGCATGGTGCATGGAAGTGAGCTGAGAAGGGATGGTTTGCATGTCAAGGCAGAAGAGATGAAACTTGCTGCATTTTGTCCCTTGTATTACACCTTTCTGGTGCGTTAGTAAACAGAAGATTCCATCTCCCTCCTAAGCTGCATGAAATGTAGTCTGGGTCCACTATTTCCTTCAAGAACCCTTGCTGATCCTCAGCAAAGATCCCCAACCATTACTTAGCACTAAGGACAATGGACCTTGAGTGCCCTGGAGAGGGGCCAGTGACAAAGACAGCTTGAAAAGTCAGTGGCCTAGGCCAGGCATGGTGGCTCATACCTGAATCCCAGCACTTTCGGAGGCCGAGGTGGGTGGATCACCTAAGGTCAGGAGTTCAAGACCAGCCTGACCAACATGGTGAAATCCCATCTCTACTAAAAATACAAAAATTAGCCAGGTGTGGTGGCAGGCACCTGCAATCCCAGCTACTTGGGAGGCTGAGGCAGGAGAATCGCTTGAACCTGGGAGGCGGAGGTTGCAGTGAGCTGAGACCACATCACTGCACTCCAGTCTGGGTGACAAGAGCAAAACTCCATCTCAAAAAAAAAAAAAGAAAGAAAGAAAAGTCAGTGGCTCTCCTTAGTGATCTGTATCCAAAGCTGTGGCTTCAGTTGAAAATACAAACAGATGCTCTTAAAATTCCCACATGGCACCTTTTCATATGTAAATCTGTCTCAAATTTCCAAATATTTATATGTAAACATGTTCCAAAGCTTAAACAGACACTAAGGTGATTGGCACATTAAGTATGATTAGGGCACTTACTTGGTATCTTTTCTAGATACTATCATGGTTTCCTGAACATCTAAGACTGGTCGACAGAGCCTTACCTCTCAATCCATCTGAAGGTTAACACCTTTACAAATTCTGGGTCTGAGATATTTCATCACTGTCTCTTGTGCTGTACTTAAAGTCAGCTTAGAGTACTCAACTTAGACTACAAACTCTTCCAAGGCAGCAGAGTTCATATCCTAAGTTTTGGACCAAGATTTTACTGCAAACATATGGTTAATATTTTATAGGTCCCTTGGAAATACTTGCATTTGGCTTGAAATATCTACAGAGCTTCCTACCAACAGTCAGCAATTCTATCTGTTCTGGCTTTCAGAGTTCGAACAGGTCAAATATAAGGAATGTGTCCAAGCTTCTCCTACAAATCTGATCAGTTTAAGGACCCATGGTAAGACTTCTGATGTAAGGCTTCTGAAACTCCCCATGTTGTCCTGGGATGATGGTGGCGTGCGTTTACAGAGAGCTAACTATGTGCTCTGTGCATCCGGCTCTGCACTATGTATTCGCATTAGCTTACTTTGTTTGTTGAGGATCAAATTATTATCCCCATTCTACAGATAAAGAAACTGTAACTGAGAGGTTAAGTTCTTTGCCCAAGGACATATAAGGGGTAACTAGAATAAAATCCCTTGGAGACATGCTGCCACAAGCCAAGGAACTTCCAGAAACTAGGAGAGAATCCTGCAACAGATCCTTCCCCAGCACCCTCACAGGGAAGATGGCCCTGCAAAACCTTGATCTTGAACTTCTGGCTTCCAGATTTGTGAGACAATAAACTTCTGTTCTTTAAGCTGCTCTGTGTGTGGTACCTTGTTACAGCAGCCCCATCTAACTAATATATGGCTTTAATTTGTAGCTTTTTTTTTTTTTTTTTTTTTTTTTGAGACAGAGTCTCGCTCTGTTACCCAGGCTGGAGTGCAGTGGCGCAATCTCGGCTCACTGCAAGCTCCGCCTCCCGGGTTCACGCCATTCTGCTGCCTCAGCCTCTCCCAGTAGCTGGGACTACAGGTGCCCGCCACCATGCCCGGCTAATTTTTTTTTTTTTTTATATTTTTAGTAGAGACGGGGTTTCACCGTGGTCTCGATCTCCTGACCTCGTGATCCGCCTGCCTCTGCCTCCCAAAGTGCTTTAACATTGGAGAGGGCCTTTCAAATTCCTTAATTCCAATGGAGAACTTCACAGTCAGGTACTGCAAATTTGTTACTTAATGTCTTTAAATTCTGAATCCACCTTTGCCAACGACTGTGTGCACAAAAGGAAAAACTGTGGTTACCTTTTGTAACAAGTTATATAAATAAGACCTAAATGACCATGTTTTCTTTTCTGTTTTCTAATTACCCAAAGGTTAAGCATGCTATTTTAAAGTTTAATTTAATTTAATTTTGCAGCTTACCCAGGTTTAAGAGTTATTTGCAGAGAATAATCAGAAGGAACTGCAACTGGTGTTTAATGCAAATAAGGCCAGGCTGCTGAACTAGGGATGACTCATGCAGGCCTTGTGCAAACATCTATTCTGATTTGCATTTAAGAGAAAAGGTACACCTGTAAAAGTATCCAGCATGTATTAAAACATCTTCAAAATGTTTTGGAGTTTTAAAGAAGTGCCCATTAAAGATGCTTTCTGCTCCATCTCTTAAAAAAAGCATGGCCCCAGGAAAAAAGCTAATGAATTCTAGAACTTTTTTCTGCTGTGATATTTTCTCTTCCCAATCAATGTTTGCTTCCCCTTTAAAATCTCTGTGTACTTTCAAGGGTGCAGTAGCACAAGGTGATGAGGGCTTGGGTTTGATTGAGCAATGCTCACCCCATCTCCAGCCCCTACCCCACAAAGGCAAGTAGTACAGAGAATATATATACATATGATTCTGACATAAAATAAAATGTAAAGCCAACCAAAATGTTTGCATATTTTTTGCTTTTCCACATTCCCCCTTCTCCATAGACCTAGACTTCAATCAACCTGCGTCTCCTATAAAGAGAAAATGACTTTCTTGAATGCAGTTGGACTCCAATGAAAACAATCCTCTTTAACTCTGTTATCATAATACTATTTATAACTTTTACTCAATTAATGTTATTATAAGCTCTTATATATTCAACATGCTACCAACCTGAAAACTTACCCCCAAATTAACCTGATTTAGGTGAAGACACCCTATAGAACTCTGAGTTGAGTCAGGAAGATTGATCCATTATTTAGGAAACAGAGCTCACTGTCATTGTCCCCTGTAGGTCTGGGGAGGAAGCAGGCTCTGGTTGAATTGTCTAGAGGATTCTCTCCCTCCCAGCAACCCATCTCCTTCCCACCCCATCTCCACTCTGTGAGCAAACCTTCGGCTGTCCATCAATAAATCGATGCCAGGGATAAATTCCCAACAATAGCAAATCTAACTGGCCTCAACTTGCTATTTTAACACATTGATCCTCCTAACTTCTGAGAACTCTTTTTAAAAAGAAAGGAAAAAAATGGAATTAGTGTAAGAATAGAGAGAAGAGCATTAAGGATAAACTAGGGGTTTAGCGCCGGGTGCAGTGGCTCACGCCTGTAATCCCAGCACTTTGGGAGGCCAAGTTTGGTGGATCACTTGAGGTCAGGAGACCGGCCTGGCCAACATGATGAATCTCTGTCTCTACCAAGAATATGAAAATTATCCAGGCATGGTGGCGTGAGCCTGTAATCCCAGCTACTCAGAAGGCTGAAGTACAAAAATCGCTTGAACCTGGAAGGTGGAGGTTGCAGTGAGCCGAGACTGTGCCACTGCACTTTGGCCTGGGCAACAGAGTGAGATTCTATCTCAAAAAAAAAAAAAAAAGAAAAGAAAAAGAATAAACTAGGGGTTTAAATAGTCCCTAAATCAGCAATCAGAAATAAATCAGGAGTACCTGCACTCTGCACAACTCAAAGCAAATTGCTGAAAAGCCTTTAAATGTCACATGGATTTGAACTTTACTATTAGATATCTGGAGCTAATTAAAATATTTTCAAAGCGTGTTTTAAAAGTGCTCTGAATAGACTGTGCTCTGGATTTACATGATGCCCTCCTTTCAAATATTTCAGAGTTGTCACATAGGCTCTTTTGCAATATTCATCAATGAAAAACTGAGCTACACTCAACATCAACAGCTGGTGTTTGGGCCACAAAACAGGTCACCTCCAAGTGCTCCTCAGCTAGGCCTGCCTCATATATCAGTTCCTAGGCTCATTCTGGCTATTGCCCTATCTATCCTCAGAGTCCAACCTACTCTTTTCCTCCTTCATCTTAAGAGACGTGTCTACAGTGAATTTGTGTCTTAGTTTTCCAAAGCTTAAACCTCAGGCACAGAAAACAATGTTGCACTAACCATGACAGCTAACTTTGTGCATGTTTGCATGTGTCACATGAGTATTTAAATATTATCAATGTTTGGCTGGGCACGGTGGCTCATGCCTGTAATCCGAACACTTTGGGAGGCCAAGGCGGGTGGATTGCTTGAGACCAGGACTTCGAGACCAGCCTGGCCAACATGGTGAAACTCTGTCTCTACTAAAAATACAGAAAATTAGCCGGGTGTGGTGGCATGCACCTGCTATAATCCAAGCCACTTGGGAGTCCAAGGCACAAGAATTGCTTGAGCCCAGGAGGCAGAGGTTGCAGTGAGGAGAGACTGTGCCACTGGACCCCAGCCTGGGTGACACAGCAAGACTTTCTCAAAAAATAAAATAGAAAAAGAAAATAAATACTATCAATGCTTGTTATGGTTTAAACATTAGTAATTTAGGCTATCAATAAAGAATTTTGGGATGGGCCTGTGGCTCACACCTGTAACCCAGTATTTTGGGAGGCTGAGGCAGGAGGATCGCATGAGCTCAGGTGACCAGGCTGGGCAGTATGGTGAAACCACAGCTGTACAAAAAAAAAAAAAAAAAAATATATATATATATATATATATATATATATATATATATATATATATATACACAAAATTTAGCAGGGCATGGTGGTGTAGCTGTAGTCCCAGTTACCTGGGCAGCTGAGGGAGGAGTATCACTTGATCCTGAGAGACAGAGGATGCAGTAAGCCAAGATGCTGTCTCGAAAAAAAAAAAAGGGGAATTTATTTTGCTGTCTGGACCAAACACAAAATACAATTACACTCACCATACTCTGAAATCAGAATCAATGAGTCTCAAGAAATGGCTTCCATAGGTCAAATGGGGATCTACAAGGCTTCCAGATTATCTTCAAAATCTATTGATAGACATTTCTGTTGCGCTTCATTATAGAAATTACTAGATTTTCACATATGCGTTAGAACTTGGAGAGGCTCTATCTGCTCTGACCGTGCCCATTGCAGGCCCCACCCTAGCTCCAGCCACCTTCTGCTCCCTCACAAGTACACTCACAAGGGCAGCTAGGCACCTTCATTCCTTTTCCAGGTCCTCAAATCCCGATGTAATGTCTTTATCATTTGTACTTTAACAACTTACTGCCTGAACCATTCTTTGCATTATGGCTTGTATTGTGGTTGTTTTCCTTTCTAACAGAGTAAAAATCCAAAGGTGCAGGCAAGGCATGGTGGCTCATGCCTATAATCCCAGCACTTTGGAGGGCCGAGGTGGGCAGATTGCTTGAGCTCAGGAGTTCAAGACCAGCCTGGGCAACATGGCGAAACCCTATCTCTACAAAAAAAATACAAAAATTAGCTGGGAATTACGGTGCATGCCCGTGGTCCCAGCTACTTGAGAGGCTGAGGTGGGAGGATCATTTGAGCCCAGGAGGCAGAGGTTGCAGTGAGCCATGATTGCACCACGGCACTCCAGCCTGGGCAATAGAGTGAGACCCTGTCTCAAATAATAATAATAATAATGATGATGATGATGGTAATCTAAAGGTGCAAGACCATGGCCTATTCCTGTTATTTCTCAGGTGGGGCAGAATCAAGAAATGGTTAAGGGCTCCTGTCTGAGGTTAGACAGATAGGGGATGAAATCCCAGCTCTAAGGCCTGCTACCTGCAGAAGCTTGGGAAAAATATTCTTACTAAGCTCCTCCTTCTCCATTTATAACATGAAGATAATGGTTACCTGACAGGGTCCTTGTGAAGCTTGATCCCATGTAAAGCCCTTAGTAGTGTGCACAGTATGTGGCCCCAGATATCCACTCAGTGAGGCATTCCAGTGATGCATTTCATCAGAAATTCAGTAAGACACACAGATATAATTCATAATATTTCCCCCTTCAGTAAAGCTTAGTTTATTATTAACTATCGTAAACCTGAAACATCAGGGAACTGAAGTTTTCAAGTGAAAAACAGAGTAGGAAAACAATAAAAACCTTTATAATTGCACTTCACAGCTTGCAAAAGCTTTTCATATACCATTAACATACTTATCTATAAAACATCAGTGAAAAGTAGATTATTTTCATTTTATTCTCTGCAATAGCTCCATTGCCCAGAACAGCATGCAACACACAGTAGATCTTTCATAAAGAACTACCAAATGTAGAATCAAGCTCAGAGTTCAAGGCTGTATCCAGATTCTCAGAAATGACAAGATGTAGAGGAACCAGAACCAGATCTTAGCATTTGAATCCCAATCCTGCATCCTTTCCCCTCAATCACACTGTCTCCTGCCCCCAAGGTAAGGTTTCACAGAGCTGTAATTATTTAAGACATTCTATATTTTCTAGATGACAATAACTTCAAGATAAGAAAGGAGAGTACTTAAAAAACCCGATTAAAGAAAAGAAAGATCTGTCTTGTGTCACCAAGGGAAGAGAGAGCCAGTAATATAACTACTTGGATACAGATTTTTGCTTTCCTCAAAGTACACTCAGCAAACCACCTTGATCATGGTATGAACAAGTGAAACAAACCAAATTTCAAAACCAGGTTGAATGAAAAGATGCATTGGCTGAACTTGCTTGGAAATAATATGGAGAGGAAGTGGACAGATCTATAGATAAAAACAACATTGGCCTTGGCCGTGAACAAGGGAGTTCATTTTACTATTTCTACATATGTTTGAAATCTTTCTAAATTAAAACAACGCAAC
The DNA here is from genome assembly GCF_028878055.3 of Symphalangus syndactylus. NCBI lineage: Eukaryota > Metazoa > Chordata > Mammalia > Primates > Hylobatidae > Symphalangus > Symphalangus syndactylus. The sequence continues at coordinate 28,804,996 of NC_072423.2, read as the reverse complement.
AACAACAACAACAACAAAAACTCTCCTTCAAATAAACCAGTGTATTAACATTAGGTCGCCATTGTGTAAAGCACATGTGTACTAATCGCCAACACAGGCTCTGAAGGGAACACATGCTTTGTGCAGCCATTGGCTCCGTCTTGAAAACTCAGATATTAAATAATCTTTTCGTAGACAGTTAAGAGGAGATTATTCTAAAAAATGAAATACAGGCCGGGCACAGCGGCTCACGCCTGTAATCCCAGAGCTTTGGGAGGCTGAGGCGGGCGGATCACCTAAGGTCAGGAGTTCATGGCCAGCCTGGTCAACATGGTGAAACCCCATCTCTACTAAAAATAGAAAAATTAGCTGGGCGTGGTGGCGCACTCCTGTAGTCCCAGCTACTCAGGAGGCTGAGGCAGGAGAATTGCTTGAACCTGGGAGGCGGAGGTCGCAGTGAGCTGAGATCATGCCACTACACACCACCCTGGGCTACAGACAGAACAAGACTCTGTCTCAAAAAAAAAAAAAAAAATACACCTGAATATTTAATAAAGTGAAAATGTTATAGAAAACCATAATGTTTTATGAGTCAGGGCCACTCCATTTGCACTGGACTTGAGGAGGCATATTTGTTCTTTGGTTAAACAGGAATATTTAGCGTTTACTTGTTCTTTTTGTGCATTACAATTTTTTTCTTTTAAGAATCAGTTTCAGCCTGGCACAGTGGCTCACGCCTATAATCCTAGCACTTTGGGAGCCTGAGGCAGGTGGATCACTTGAAGTCAAGAGTTCCAGACCAGTCTGGCCAACATGGTAAAACCCCATCTCTACTAAAAATACAAAACTTAGCCAGGCATGGTGGCACATGCCTGTAATCCCAGCTACTCAGGAGGCTGAGGCAGGAGAATTGCTTGAACCTGGGAGGCGGAGGTTGCAGTATGCCAAGATCACACCACTGCACTCCAGCTTGGGTGACAGAATGAGACTCTGTCTAAAAATATATATATATATATATATATATATATATAAAATGAAGTAATATTGCTGTTCCTCAGTTTATCATCTGTAAAATGAGTAAAAACAATAGCAGCTGCCTTTTACAGCTGCTGTGAGGATAAAGTGATTCAATATATAGAAAGCTCTGGAATAGGGCTTGACCCAAAGGAAGGCTCAGTAAATATTAGCTATTGTTATTCTTATGTGAGATAATTAAATACTAGGAGAAGAAACACATCACCAAATTGACACTTCAGGGACAGCTGAGAAGTTACTACAGCCCATGCCGGGGCTCAAATTTACTTTCGTGTGTTGAATCATTAATAGCAAGGGAAATACCTAACTCGTAACCTACTGTCCTCAGGCCACAGGAAAATGTCACCCTAGTAGTGAGAGAGACATTAAATATTTTACTCTACCAGCTGCTTAGAGCAAAGCAGCCTGGGGTGTATCCATTACTGCCTTTTTCAGATCTCCTGAAAGATGTCACAAACCCCAAACTCTGGAATTTAGAATATAATATGAACAAAGCATCTTAAGAGTTGGTATCTTTGCATAGTAAATAAATGTGGAATTTTTCAGAATGATAAAGTGGTTTTGTTTATGGTGTTTGCTTTTTTAAGAAATAGAAATTGTCTTTACATCTGACACCTCTGCCACAATATCCAGTGTATATCTTGCCAATAAGAGACACATTACACCAGCCAGCCTAAAATAGTCTCAGGTTGTTTACCAACAATGTGTAATTGTGCATTGGAGAACCCAGGGCTGAAAGTATTCATATATTCATGTTACACTCCCATCAGAATTGCCTTATTAAATGGTTGTAATGCTAGCATCCTACATAAATGATAAAATTCATGCATTATGTAACAACATCAACATTTGGGAAGGGAAAGATTATAACAGACACTGAATCTTTTAATTTTTTTCTCTACCAAGATACAAAAAAATCCTTGATATGTGCTTGCTTTGGCAGCACATGTACTAAAATTAGAATGATATAGAGAAGATTAGCATGGCCTTTGCGCAAGGAGGACACACAAATTCATGAAGCATTCCATTTGTAAAAATTAAAAAAAAAAATTAAAAGCCTTGATAAAATGTCCTGCAGTTTTGACAGTTTCACATTGACTGCTTAATCAAATTAATTCTTGATTATTTGTGTGTTTACTGACTGATGTAGTCATTATCCATGAATCCCAGGCTGGTCTCCCTCTCTGGTCAGCTGCCTGGCCTCACCTAAGTTTACACAGGCAAACTCCCAAAGGGAGCTTTTAACTTTTAACTGTTTAAAAAGTGGTTAGAGGTGATCAATATTCTAATTGTTTCCAGGCCTTGAAAACAGAGAATCCCATATTCTCTCCTGTTCTCTACAGAGCCACAGCAGTGCGATTCCAATTCAATCCAGTCCCCAGCCATAACATAATTAACAGCGCAGCACTGCCAGGGACAGACAGATGAAGAGGGCTTGTGTGCGCCCAGACACCAGGCTCCCTGCCGAACCATTTGAGCTTAAGTTACATATGGTTCATTATCCCCCTTTACCCCTAAATACTTCAGGGATGGTCTCTCACATTCTCTTACATAACCATAGTAGAATTATCAACTTCAGACAATTTAACATTAACAATAACATTCACAGTTATCTAATAGTCTGATTTTGTCATTGACCCAATGATGTCAGTTATAGTATTATTTTTCCTCCAGCACAGGATCCAGTCTAGAATTAGGTGTCACTTTAAGTAGCCATGTCCTTTAATCTGAAACATTTCCACAACGTGTATATATATATATATATATATATATATATATATATATGAAGCATTTACACAACATATATATATATATATATATATATTTTAGGCTGAGTTTCTCTCTGTCACCCAGGCTGGAGTGCAGTGGCATGGTCTTGGCTCACTGCAACCTCCGCCTCCCGGGTTCAAGCAATTCTTGTGCCTCAGCCTCCCAAGTAGCTGGGATTACAGGCGCCCGCCACCATGCCCAGCTAATTTTTATATTTTTCGTAGAGACAGGGTTTTACCATGTTGGCCAGGCTGGTCTCAAACTCCTGACCTCAGGTGATCTGCCCACCTTGGCCTCCCAAAGTGCTGAGATTACAGGCGTGAGCCACTGTGCCCGGCCTCCACAACCTGTATTTGTCATTTACAACACTGACATTAAAAGAATATGGTATTCCTTCTCTCTCTCTCTCTCTCTCTCTTTTTAAAACAGAACCTCCCACCTTTGGGCTTTCTCTGTCATTTCCTCGTGATTGAATTCAAGATCTCTGTTCTTGCTGGAACATCACATAGGTGATGTTGCATCCTTTCAGATGTGACATCTGGAGGCACATGAGGTCTCTACCCCTTGTCAGTGATTGTATTTTGATTTTATACTTTGGTCATGCGGTCAATGTGTTGTTTGATTTCTCCGCTGTATGTATTTTTTGAACTTGTAATTTGTGGGGAGACACTTTTAAGACATCGCAAATGTCCCGTTCCTTATCACAATTTCCTCCTAAACGTGACACTCATGGATGGTTCTCCCCTGATCCAGTCTCTACTACAATGGCCATGAAAGGATGATTTCACAGCACCCATTCCCTCCACGCATATTGGTCAGCCTGGGCATGCCGCTGTAAGCATAGCCTCCCCACTTTCCACTTATTAGTTAGTAATCAATATGGATGTGTAAATTCCTATTTTTTTTTCCAATGGCATATAATTCCTTACTGTCCATAATTATTTTGGTGTCCACATGGTCCCTGGTTTGGCCAATAAAAGCACTGTCAAACTAGCATGTGTCCTTGCGACAGGCTCCCATCATTCTTTCAGCATGTCCATACCTTGTGACAATAACAAGATGTTCCAGGCTCAAGTTGTACCTCTCCTGCCCCAGCCTGTAATCAGCCATTTCTCCCAGTAGCCCTGGTTCCTTTGAATGGGAAATGATAACAGAGACCAAGATCTTGGCCCTTGATGTGCTTGTTACTAGTGGGGTGGCTTCGCTTCTTGGTCCTTTGATGGACAGAGCTAAGTAAAAAAAAAGTATACACACACACACACATACATAGACACTTATGCACACATGCATGCTACATGGGAATACTTATACATGCATGTATTTCAGAAATCAGTTCATACCTATTCCTCCGATTCCAGTTGATTCCCACAATGTTCTTTTCCCCCATCTCCCATTTCCTATCTATATTTTCCTTCTTTCTTAGTGAGAACCCTGGCTCTCCAAAACAGTAACTCATTTGCTCAATGCTAAAATGCATCTAAAACTGTTTCAGAGTTGCTTTGCCAGTATCACTACATAAAGTACACCGTAACAGTTTAAAATTTCTTTGCCAAGTTTCCCTCACCAACCAACTTTAGAAAAGATGGAGCATATATCATAGAATACTGTGTTCATAGCTCCCTGGATTATTTCTTTTTTTCCCCTTTTCACTGTGGTTATGGACTTCATTTGAAATAAAACTGGGTTTCTTCATTTCATGTTGCTCTCAGTTTTAGGGTTTCCCCTATCCCTATTATATATATACTTATATTTAAATATAACTTTAAAAAAATAGGGATGGGGGTCTCACCATGTAGCTCAGGCTGGTCTTAGGTGGGTGGATCATTTGGTCCTCAGCTCAAACAATCCCCCCACCTCAGTCTCCCGAAGTGCTGAGATTATAGGCATGAGCCACCAAGTCTGGCCCCTATCCTTGATTTAAATTTATTTTTGAATATGTAGGACATTAACAGGCTCCCCAAAGCCAAAACGATGCAAAAGGGTGTCTTAGACAAGTAACCCTCCTCACATAACCTCTTCTCCTTGTTCCTACCCACCCTTTGTTGGTAATCGACTTTACTGTTTTCTGTTTATCCGTCCTGTGTGTTTTATAAAGATAAGAAGATAGGCCAGGTGCAGTGGCTCACACCTGTAATCCTAGCACTTTGGGAGGCTGAGGCGGGTGGATCACCTGAGGTCAGGAGTTCGAGACCAGCCTGACCAACATGGAGAAACCCCATCTCTACTAAAAAAAAAAAAAATACAAAATTAGCCGGGCATGGTGGTGCATGCCTGTGATCCCAGCTACTTGGGAGGCTGAGGCAGGAGAATCGCTTGAACTTGGGAGGCAGAGGTTGCCATGAGCCAAGATCTTGCTATTGCACTCCAGCCTGCGCAACAAGAGCAAAACTCTGTCTCAAAAAAAAAAAAAGATAGTTGTATTTTTCCTTATGTTTCCTTTTTTCTTTTACAAAAGTAGAAAATATGTGTTCTTTTGCACTTTGCTTTTTTCACTTAGCAATATCTTCTATAATTACTAGAAGTCACTTCTCAGGCAACTGTTTGCAAGTAGAGAAATATTTATGTCTTATGTCTATGTATAAATCATTTTCCTGGAAAACTTTTAAAAGAACTCCATAGGCCGGGCATGGTGGCTCACACCTGTAATCCCAGCACTTTGGGAGGCCGAGGCGGGAGGATCATGAGGTCAAGAGATAGAGACTATCCTGGCCAACATGGTGAAACCCCATCTCTACTAAAAATACAAAAATTATCCGAGCGTGGTGGCACACCCCTGTAGTCTCAGCTACTCCAGAGGCTGAGGCAGGAGAATCGCTTGAACCCGGGAGGTGGAGGTTGCAGTGAGCTGAGATTGTGCCACTGCACTCCAGCCTGGGCGACAGGGCGAGATTCCATCTCAAAAAAGAAATCCATAGATCCCACCATGGCTTGCTTCCCTTTCTTTCTCTGTTTTCCAAGACAGAACTTATCATCTACCACCCTAGGTCCTTAAAGTCTAGCTTTCCTTTAAAGACTCAACTTTAACTAGGGGTAGCATAGTACTGCAGTGAATTTATCAACCTCTAGGCAAGATATTTACGACTCCAGGGACCTTCCCTAGGCAAAATTTCAATCTAAGGTGGTAGCTCCAATAGTTGCAACTAAGTAAATATTCACTGAGAATTTTTTAAAAATCACCTTGTGAACCTTTAATCCCTGACAGATAATCTGGTAACTCATGGCAAGTGGTCATCAAAGAAACCAGGAGGGGCCGGGTGCGGTGGCTCATGACTATAATCCCAGCACTTCGGGAGGCCGAGGCGGGCGGATCACGAGGTCAGGAGATGGAGACCAACCTGGCTAACACAATGAAACCCCATCGCTACTAAAAATACAAAAAAAAATTAGCCGGGAGTGGTGGTGGGCGCCTGTAGTCCCATCTACTCTACTCGGGAGGCTGAGGCAGGAGAATGGCATGAACCTGGGAGGCGGAGCTTGCGGTGAGCAAAGATTGCGCCACTGCACTCTAGCCTGGGAGGCAGAGCGAGACTCCGTCTCGGAAAAAAAAAAAGGGTATTTGAATGACTCAGAACAGGCCACCATTGCCTGCCCTGTGCAAACCAACTGCAGCTTAATTGTCTCTGACTGGCAATTGCTACCACCCTCCTACCACTCCCATCATGTAGGAGAGCTGCTAGGAGGTCCACTCTGTCACTAGCACCCAAATTCAAAGGCACTAAAAAGAAGCTATCACTCCAAACCCTCTACACACCAGCAAGAAGGAGGTTGGTGCTGCAGTACCTGGATATTCCAAGTTGGCCAATCTCTCCCAATCTCTCCAATATACAAAGATCGGGGGGAAAAATGACTACAAATTATCCTCCCACATAGTGATTTTAATTCCCGGTAGAAATGTAAGTGAAGGAAGCCAAAGATGAATTCAGTACAGTAATGTCATGATTAACAAAGTCTCGGGCTGAACATTTCATAAATACAATCACTCTGGTATAATGCCTGGGTGGATGAGATACTTGAGTAGCTTCTGCTTCTACCTGTCCTAGATCCAGCAGAGGGAAAGGGCCTGTCTCTAAGACCCCTCCAGCTGGGAACAGAGCCTGCAGCCCCAGAGATGCCTGAGGAACTCCCTCCGTGGTCAGCCCATCTCCACCTTCTTCTTTGCTCTTCCACCTTCCCCAAACTGAACATGGTTTCTTTTAAGGGAAAGAGCAGCTAGTGGCTTCCACAAGATCCAGCCCAAGAGTAATGCACATTCTGGCACTTAACCCGAACCTCCTGCAACCTCTTCTCATCTTCATGAAGCTTCTGACAAGGAAATGTGGCTATACTGTACCCTCCTCTTTGTTCACCAAGGTAATAAGGAAGATACTTTTTATTTTTTTATTTAAGATGGAGTTGGCTGGGCGCGGTGGCTCACACCTATAATCCCAGCACCTTGAAAGGCCGAGGTGGGCGGATCATGAGGTCAGGAGCTCGAGACCAGCCTCACTAGCATGGTGAAACCCCATCTCTACCAAAAATACAAAAATTAGCCGGGCATGATGGCGCGCGCCTGTAGTCCTAGCTACTCCACAGGCTGAGGCAGGAGAATCGCTTGAACCCGGGAGGTGGAGGTTGCAGTGAGCCGAGATCGCGCCACCGCCCTCCAGCCTGGGCAACAGAGCGAGACTCTGTCAAATGAAATGAAATGAAATGAAATGAAATGAAATGAAATGAAATGAAATGAAATGAAATGAAATTCCCTGAACTCATAGCCTCAAGCAATCCTTCCACCTTGGCCTCCCAAACTGCTGGGATTATAGGCGTGAGCCATTGCACCCACGCTGTGTTGTTGTTGCTATCAGGGCAACTGTGATATTTATCTTCAAGAAAGTTTTAGATTCAAATGCAATGGACTCTCTGAAGATTCTTGAGATAAGACAGAGAGTGGGAGAGACCTATTCTCTACTCTAGCATGGCACCACGAGCAGTACGGCCTTAGCAGGTCACATCCTCACGTGGGCTCAGGTTATCATCTGTCAGTGAGGGTTCTTGACCAGATCAATGATTCTAAGATGTGGCCACACATCAGAATCCCACAGTGTGCTTTTAACAGCAATAGTTTGTTGAACCTGAACCCAATCTACTGAACCTGGAATGGGGAACAGGTAGAGTCTGTCCCCTACATTTCTCCAGAAGATGGCTGAGGTCCTTTCTGGCACTAAATTTCCTAATTCTATAGGTTTTTTTCTTTTCCTATTTTTTTTTTAATGGACTAGGCCAGGCACAGTGGCTAACATCTGTAATCCCAGCACTTTGGGAGGCTGAGGCGGGCGGATCACAAGGTCAAGAGAATGAGACCTTCCTGGCCAACATGGTGAAACCCCACCTCTAAAAATACAAAAATTAGCTGGGCATGGTGGTGCACACTTGTAGTCCAAGCTGCTCGGGAGGCTGAGGCAGGAAAATCACTTGAACCCGGGAGGTGGAGGTTGCAGTGAGTTGAGATCGCGCCACTGCACTCCAGCCTGGTGACAGAGCGAGACTCTGTCAAAAAAAAAAAAAAAAAAAAAGGATTATTACTGAATAGTTTTAGGTTTACGGAAAAATGGAGTGGCAATCCCCACATATCCTTTCAGCCCCGTGCCTTAGTGTACCCTATTCACATCTTGCATTAGAGTGGCACATTTGTTACAGTTGATGAGCCAATAATGAGATACACACACACACACACACACACACACACACACACACACACACATATATATATATATATTTTTTTTCTTTTTCTTTTGAGACAGGGTCTCACTCTGTTACCCAGGCTGTAGTGCAGTAATGTGATCTCGGCTTACTGCAATCTCCATTTCCCACGTTCAGGAGATTCTCCTGCCTCAGCCTCCTGAATAACTGGGACTACAGGTGCCCGCCACCATGCCTGGCTAATTTTTGTATTTTTAGTAGGGACAGGGTTTCACCATGTTGGCCAGGCTGGTCTTGAACTCCTCACCTCAAGTGATCTGCCCGCGTCGGCCCCCCGAAGTGCTGAGATTACAGGTGTGAGCCAATGTGCCCGGCCCCAGTAATGACATATTGTAACTAAAGTCCCTAGTTTACGTGAAGTCCACAGTTCACTAGGGTTCACTCTTTGTTGTGTGGGGTTTGGCAAATGTATAGTGACACACATGGTACCTAGTTGAAAGAATGCCCTCTTGCATTAAGTCTTACTCTCAAGAGTGGAACACACAGTAAAGGCAGAAGAGGAGAGCAATAGTCTGCTTATATCCCGTGATCCTCAATTGATGACAAATCAAAGATATTTACAGTGAACAGTGGTGCATGTGCCCAGCACCATAAACATAAGCCTACTTACTTTTTTGCTTTTTCATTGTTCCTTTTTAGCACTTGGAATATCTTTCCTACAGGCTGTACTCTCTGTTACTTAAACTATCAAACCCATTATCTCCTGATGAAGGAATGTGCTTCCCAAATGTAGTAATTCACAGGTTCTGTGTCTTTACAGCCTTGAACAATCTTTTAAAAATCTGAGACATAGCAACCAGATGTTGATAGAGATTACTTCTCTTGATCCAAAGATAACTGGCACTTGGCATTCTAAGAAAGTCAGGAGTTCAAAGAATGAGAATCTAAGTGAGGGAAAATGAACTCCTTGAACACACGTTTTGCACTGTTATAAAGTTATTTCTTAGGATTGATTGTCAAAATGAAATGATTGTTAAAAAATTGTACTCTAGGCTGGGCATGGTGGCTCATGCCTGTAATCCCAGCATTTTGGGAGGCCAAGGCGGGCAGATCACCTGAGGTCAGGAGTTCGAGACCAGCCTGACCAACATGGAGAGACCCCGTCTCTACTAAAAATACAAAATTAGCCGGGCGTGGTGGCACATGCCTATGATCCCAGCTACTAGGGAGGCTGAGGCAGGAGAATCACTTGAACCTGGGAGGTGGAGGTTGTGGTGAGCAGAGATCGTGCCACAGCACTCCAGCTTGGGCAAGAAGAGTGAAACTCCATCTCAAAAAAAAAAAAAAAAAAAAAAAAAATGTACTCTAAAGATAGAGCTCTGTTTCCACAAATTGTATCAGAAACGAGAGGTAACATTTCAACATTTAAGTTTTCATATGCATTTATTTTTCAAATTCTAACAAACATTTTCAAGTTTGTTAGAACTAAATGGAACCTACTGGAATCAATTCTATTGATGTCATTTCTTTTAACACAGCAACTTATTACACAATAAGTACTCAATGTATGGGTTTTAATTGACCGAGTAAGTAAATTTAAGAAAGTTTGGAAAACTTTCTCTTCCTCTGACACAATTCTTCACTGTTCTTTTTTTTTTTTTTTTTTTTTTTGGTGATGAAGCTTTGAAAATTTATTTTTCCATAATATAAACATGTCAATCTTTCCCTTTAGCTCCTTCTTCCACTCCTCCTTCACTGTGCTGAAGAGATACTGAGTTCTTACAGATTTTTGCTTAGCTGGGTGGTTTCCGAACTCAACAGACTCTCCAGGTAGGTAGTTCCTGCACAGGGCTTTCCTGTCACTGGATCTATGATTTTTCCAACTTTGAAAATGATCTTGGCCTGTTCATGTTTCACATGCTTCGTTCATGGGACAGGTAAAGCTCTGAGAAGCACGATATCCCCAGCTGTGCACTGCCGAAGGCCATAGTGAACAAAGGAGATTTTCCACTTATTATAATACTTCAATAAATAGAGATCCAGAACAAGCCCGGTCACTCTCGCTTTAGCAGTCTTTTGTATTTTCGTCCCAATCACCTTCCCCACGATCCATCTGGCATGGACAGATGAACGAACAACGGACATGTGGCTTTGGTCACCTCTGCCACGACTGTGCAGCCACCTGCCCCAGGGAGCCTTCCTTCTTTCCTTCCTTCCTTCCTCCTTCTTTCTTTCTCTCTCTCTTTCTTTCTTTCTTTTCTTTCTTTCTTTTTCTCTTTCTTTCTTTCTTTCTTTCTTTCCCTCCCCTCCCTCCCTCCCTCCCTTCCTTCCTTCCTTCCTTCCCTTCCTTCCTTCCTTCCTTCCTTCCTTCCTTTTCTCCCTCTCTCTCTCTCTCTCTCTCTTTCATACAGAGTCTTGCTCTGTAGCCCAGGCTGGAGTGCAGTGGTGCGATCTCGGCTTACTGCAACCTCTGCCTCCTGGGTTCAAGTGATTCTCCTGCCTCAGCCTCCCCAGTAGCTGGGATTACAAGCTCCTGCCACCACACCTGGCTAATTTTTATATTTTTAGTAGAGATGGAGTTTTACCACGTTAGGCAGGCTGGTCTCAAACTCCTGGCCTCAAGTGATCCACCTGCCTCGGCCTCCCAAAATGCTAGGATTACAGGTGTGAGCCACCGTGCCCAGCCTGACACTGTTCTTGAATTAACTTTTCACTTTCAGTTGTCAAAAAGACAGAAAATAAGTGCTGGTGAGGCTGCGGAGGAGTTGAAACACTTTTGCACTGCCAGTGGGAATATAAAATGGTGCAGCCACTATGGAAAATAGCATAATGGTTCCTCAAAAAATAAACATAGAATTACCATAGGATCTAGCAATCTCACTTCTGGATATATACCCAAAAGAATTGAAGGCAGGAATCCGAGCAGATATTTATACAGTAGACCCGTGTTCATAACAGTGATATTCACAAAAGCAAAGAGGTAGAAACAATCCAAATGCTATCTGATAACTGGATACGCAAAATGTGGTATAGAGACAAGGAACTATCATTTGGCCTTAAAAAGGAAATCCTGGCACATGCATAAAGACATGCTAAGTAAAATAAACCAGTCACAGAAGGACACATGCTGTATGATTACACTTACATTAGGAATGCAGAGTAGGCAAATTCAGAGACAGAAAGTCGGATGATGGTTGCCAAGGGTTGGGAGGAAGGGGAGTTGTTTAATGAGTGCAGAGCTTCAGTTGGAGAAGAAGTTCTGAAGGTGGATGGCGGTGATGGTTGCATAACCATGTGAATGCCCTTAAAGACACTGAAGTGTATAATTAAAAATGGTAGGGTCAGGCCAGGCGCGGTGGCTCACGCTTGTAATCCCAACACTTTGGGAGGCCGAGGCGGGTGGATCACGAGGTCAGGAGATCGAGACCACGGTGAAACCCCGTCTCTACTGAAAAAACACAAAAAATTAGCTGGGCGTGGTGGCAGGCGCCTGTAGTCCTAGCTACTCGGAGAGGCTGAGGCAGGAGAATGGCGTGAACCCGGGAGGTGGAGCTTGCCGTGAGCCGAGATTGTGCCACTGCACTCCAGCCTGGGCGACAGAGCGAGACTCTGTCTCAAAAAAAAAAAAAAAAAAAAAAAAAGGTTGGGTCGGGTACAGTGGCTCATGCCTGTAATCCCAGCACTTTGGGAGGCCAAGGCAGGTGGATCACAAGGTCAGGAGTTCGAGACCAGCCTGGTCAATATGGTGAAACCGTGTCTCTACTAAAAATACAAAAAATTAGCCAGGCATAGTGGCAGGCACTTGTAGTCCCAGCTACTTAGGAGGCTAAGGCAGGAAAATCGCTTGAACCCGGGAGGTGGAGGTTGCAGTAAGCCAAGATCGCGCCACTGCACTCTAGCCTGGGTGACAGAGCGAGACTCCATCTCAAAAGAAAAAAAAAAGGCTAAGGCTGAGTGCAGTGGCTCACACCTATAATCCCAGCACTTTGGGAAGCTGACTGGATCATCTGAGGGCAGGAGTTAGAGACCAGCCTGGCCAACATGGTGAAACCCTATCTCTACTAAAACTATAAAAATTAGCTAGGCATGGTGGCAGGTGCCTGTAATCTCAGCTACTCAGGAGGCTGAGGCAAGAGAATCGCTCGAACCCCGGAGGCAGAGGTTGCAGTGAGTTGAGATCACGCCATTGCACTCCAGCCGGGGTGACAAAGCAAGACTCTGTCTCAAAAAGAAAAAAAAAAAAGTTAAGATGGTAGATCATATGTTGTGTATATTTTATCACATTATTTTCTTTTCTTTTCTTTTCTTTTTTGAGACAGAGTTTTGCCCTTGTTGCCCAGGCTGGAGTGCAATGGTGCCATCTTGGCTCACTGCAACCTCTGCCTCCCAGGTTCAAGTGATTCTCCTGCCTCAGCCTCCCCAGTAGCTGGGATTACAGGTGCCTGCCACCACGCCTGGCTAATTTTTTGTATTTTTAGTAAAGACACGGTTTCACCATATTGGCCAGGCTGGTCTCAAACTCTTGACCTCAGGTGATCCACAGGCAGGAGCCACAGAGCCCAGATAACAATAATTTTTTTTAAGTACTCAGTTGTTCTTTATCTCCTTTGGAGAAAGGAGAATAGATTTAAACTGATTTCAGCTAAAAAATTTCCTGATCAGACAAGTTGCCAAAAGAATAACTGGAATTTCTTCTCTGACTATTTCTCAAGTATCTAGCCAGGCAGTGTGCTAAAAGCTAGGGACAGTGGCAAACCAAAAATCACAGATCCTACCTTAATGGGGCTAAGGGTTCAGCCCAATGGCTCTGAAACTTTAGCACATATGAAAATCCTCTGGTAGGCTTGTTGAGCACAAATTGCTAGCCCCTACGCTCAGGATTTCTGATTCAGGGGGACTGGGCTGGGGTCCAAGACTCTTCATTTCCATCAAGCTCCCGGGTGATGCCAATGTTGATGGTACAGGGACCACCCTTTAAGAAGCTCTAGGGCAGGAGCAGGGACTTGTAGGTAAGTAAGCAGTTTCAACCAAGTGTGCTGTGATGGGAATCCACCCAGTATACATACTAGGTAAGGCATCCATCTGTCCTAGGAGAGGTCAAGAAAGCCTTTCCTAGAGGAGGTGCTGCAGAAATTGAGATCTAACCTGAGACCTACAGGACATGGAGGAGTGAGACAGGTACATGAAAGAGACAGAGCATTTCAGTTGGAGAGTGTCCGATTTGCACAAGTCTAGAGGTAAGAACAGCCTGTTCTTGAAATTGCAAATCTTTCCACGTCATGGGCAGAGAGTGATGGGGAAAGTAATGAGCAAGGAAGAGAGACGTGAGGTCTATCAAAAAGGATATTAGGAGCCTACGGTTTCTCCACAGGATAAAAGGAAGCCAACCTCAGGCAGGCTTGCAGCATTCAAGAATTGAAGCTCTAAGAACTAAGGTGAGCTCATTGCCTCCGGGAGAAGGCATAGGTCCAGTAGAGTCGCAGACTAAGCAGGTGGGGAAGGGGGCAGTGGTACGTGCCCCTCTAGTTCTTGCACCATCTCACACAACTCAAGCTCCATTTCCTCAGAAAGCCTTCTGCTGTTCAGGTAAGAACAACCCAAGGCCATTGTGCCATCCAGTACAGTGGCCACGAGCCATGTGCGGCTGTTAAATTAGCTAAAATTAGAAGCCAGATCGGCAGTTGCACTAGCCTCATTTCAAGTGTTCAACAGCCACCTGTGATTAGTGGCTAGAAACAGAACATTTTTGGGCTGAGCTCAGTGGCTCATGCCTGTAATGCCAGCACTTTGGGAGGGTGAGGCGGGTGGATCACCTGAGGTCAGGAGTTCGAAACCAGCCTGGCTAACATGGTGAAACCTTGTTTCTACTAAAATAACAAAAAATTAACCAGGCGTGGTGGTGCGCGCCTGTAATCTCAGCTACTCAGGAGGCTGAGGCAGGAGAATCGCTTGAACCCAGGAGGCAGAGGTTGCAGTGAGCCGAGATCGTGCCATTGCACTCCAGCTTGGGCAACAAGAGCGAAACTCCATCTAAAAAAAAAAAAAAGCTGAACACTTTCATCATCCCAGAAAGTTCCCTAAGCCAGCACTGGTCCAGGAAATGAAGTATAAGCAGGATTAGGTCTAAGACTTGTCAGGCATTTTGGTTTTACTGCCTGAAGCCAGCAAGCAACTGGTTTGGGTCTTCACTCATGAAAACACACACACATACAAATATATACACACAGAGCTCTAAATTGATTTTTAAAAAATCTATAGGGTATAAAGCAAGACAATTAACAATTATACATTATATACAGTCTATAAATATCCTAGGTATCACTTTTATAATGAGATATAAGGAATTCTGGCTGGGCGCAGTGGCTCACGCCTGTAATCCCAGCATTTTGGGAGGCTGAGGCAGGCAGATTACCTGCAGTCAGGAGTTCGAGACCAGCCTTGCCAACATAGTGAAACCCCATCTCTACTAAAAGATACAAAAATTAGCCAGGTGTGGTGGTGGGCACCTGTAGTCCCAGCTACTGGGGAGGCTGAAGCAGGAAAATTGCTTGAACCCAGGAGGCAGAGGTTGCAGTCAGCAAAGATCATGCCACTGTACTCCAGCCCGGGCAACAGAGTGAGACCCTGTCTCAAAAAAAAAAAAAAAGAAAGAAAGAAAAAGAAAAAGAAAAGAAAAGAAAAAAAAGAATTTTCTTAAGCCACTAAGAAGAGTCCTAGAATCATACCTATTCTCCAAAGCCATCTGTAAATCCTAAAAATAACCAGTCAAGGGAATTGAGGGAGGAAAATATAGTCCAGATTAGAATTCTAAAAGGCCATTTTTACTGTTTATGTGCCAAAAAAAAAAAAAAAAAAAAGCTAAGCTTTTAAAGCTTTCTCTATTGTGTATTTTACCAAAGTCAGTATGAAGGATTCAAAATATTACATAGCTAATCCTTACTCCAAGTTCTAAAACTAAAACGCAAGAGATGGTTGCATGCCAAGTTGGTAACAAATCCCTATGCCAAAGATAGAAGTGGAAATTGATGCAAGGAGGAAATGAGTTATGCTGTAAAATGAAACACACACCCAAGAGAAAGGCTTAACCCTTGGGCTGACCATAGCAGCAAACACTGTAACCAGTTAAAAAGTCCAAGAAGCCAGAGGTAGATGATAATTTCTACAAATTCAGAGATGTTCTTGTTTTGCCAGCTGCTCCACAAGGACTTGACCAGCCTGGATAAAAAGAGCCCACCTTCCACTTCCCATGAAGGATCAGATGGGCAGCTTCCCAGTGAGTAAGGTGGGTGGCTGAGTATCCCGATCTTGATGGTGAGGGACAGGTGGCTTTGGGAAGTGTACTCAGACAGGACAGCTTCCTTGCTCAACCGTAGCCTGACCCAGGCATATTAGGGGAGGACCAGCTCAGAAAGAAAGCAGAGCCAAGTGTATGCATTGCTCAAAACCTCTGATGACCAGGAAGGCTTGGCCGCCATTCCCTAGAGCCACGCATTCTGCCTGCCCCATGACTCCTCCATCCTCAGAGCCGTATCTCCTCCTGGGCCTGCCCTGCCAGATCTGATTAGCTCCCTTTTCCCTGCTCTGCTATTAAACGCCTTCCTTGGGTTCAAATAAAGCTAGTTCCTCTAGAGCCTTTCTAGGCATGCCCATGCGCCTTCCCACTCCAAACCCACTATGAATGGAAGACCATTCATTCACCAATTCCTCGTTTAGTTAAAAATCAAGACCCACCAGCAAGAAACTCAGTGCAAGGCTCCTTGGAGGTGCTGGGGTAAAGCAAGAAACTGCCAGTACTTCATTAAGCCAGCAGGCAACTGGTTTGAGCCTTAATTCATGAAAACGCACACACTTCCCTCTAAATTGATTTTTAAAATATCATAAATGCCATCGGACTATCTCAAATGGCAAGAAACGGCCAAAGATGACTCCAGAGTAGATAATTGAAATGGGTGTGGGGAAAGGAAGCTCATTCAAGAGCACTGAGCCTGGGGCATCCCAAATGCACAGCAAACAGTAGATCTGGTTGAAGAACTTTTATTTGTAATTCTGATTTCATAATGTATTAATGATAGCATCAGCTAGCATTTATTGAGCCAGTGCTATGTGTCAAGTACCATACCAAGCATTTAACACACACAAATGCATTTAAATATACAAGGATCCAATAAGGTAGGTCCTGTTATTCCCCTTGTATAAATGAAGACACTGAGGTCAGGAAACTTGTCCATGGTCTCACAAGTGTGCAGTAGAGTCCAGATTAAAATCCAGCCAGCCCAGCATCCTGCTCATAAAACCCTCATGCTGAGAACTGCTGAACTGCATTTTTTTTTTGAGACAGGGTCTCACTCTGTCACTCAGGCTGGAGTGCAGTGGTGTGATCTCAGCTCACTGCAACCTCTGCCTCCCAGGTTCAAGTGATTCTCCTGCCTCAGCCTCCTGAGTAGCTGGGACTACAGGTGCGTGCCACCATGCCCAGCTAATGAGAACTGCTTTTTCTTGCACTCAGGCAGAAGTGCCTCTAGGTGCCCACCCACCCCAGCTGCCAATGGGAACTGCAGTCCAAGATTTCACATTTCAGTTAGATGTCTCAAAATTTGTTTAGATCTTTCCAGAGCAGTCCACAAAATGCCACTTGCCTTGACAGGCCTGTATTATATATGCAATGGCACCACAGAATTTAGTCACCATCCAGTTTGCCTCCATCCAATTTGGGATCTTCCTCACTCCGTGAGACACAAGGCTCCTTTCTCCTGCCTCCAGCCAGCCCATGCTCAGAACAGGGTACCCCTGGAGCCAAATTGTTGAGGCAGGAGCTCCAGATGGGTAGAAATGGGATAGAGGAGAAGGAGAGGTTGAGACAGGGACCTTGAGATGCACAGCAAGCCAGCCAGTGGGGAGGCTACCCCTGGAGGGCAAACCACACGCAGGAGACAGGTATACTGGGGCTTGCCTACTGCGGCAGATTGCAAGTTCATGGCAATATACCTGTAGGTGAAAACGTGTCAACATGCCCCAATGTTAAGGACAGAATAGCAAGGGGACAGTCAGATACGAGTTAAAGTCACCATCCTTCTAGGAACATGGATGTGAATTTTGTTGGTTTTGTTCTGTAACGGAGTCTCACTCTGTCACCCAGGCTGGAGTGCAGTGGCACGATCTCGGCTCACTGCAACCTCTGCCTCCCAGGTTCAAGCGATTCTCCTGCTTGAGTAGCTGGGATTACAGGCACGTGCCACCACACCTAGCTAATTTTTGTATTTTTAGTAGAGACAGGGTTTCACCATGTTGGTCAGGCTGGTCTCAAACTCCTGTTCAAGTGATCTGCCCACCTCAGCCTCCCAAAGTGCTGGAATTACAGGCGTGAGCCACTGCGCCCTGCCTGGACTTGAATTTTTGTCAGAAAGAGATTTGCAATTAATGCTGATTGCAACTGATGGTGGAATTAAGATGGTAAGTCTTACATTACAACCACCTCCTACAATCAAAATGGAGCTGTTTCTGTGGGAGTCAGACTACCTCCTTTAGAGGATATGGGAGTAGTCCAGCACGCATTCAGACAGTTTTATTAAGCATGATATAGTCTACCTCTCTCAGCACTAGGCGTGGTACATCTCCTATTGTTAGGCAATTCCCTTACTGCCTGATCCTTCAATTCACTTTCTTTATAATTACGAAATGGTCTGAGATTACCAGGTTCCCCTTGCTCAAGCTTCCAAAAATAAGGCTGAGGAGTTACATTTGGACATCTGCTCTTCAAAAGCCAAAGGCAGAGTTTACTCTCTGTTAAATAATGAGCTGTCCAGGCATATTTTGATTCACTCAGGCCACATACAGCAGCAAGAGGCGCTGGGCGGTGCCTCAGGTCTATATTTTACTGTAATCCTATAGGTTGGAAATCAATGAGCTGATCAGAACATACCCAGTTTCCAAAGATATGAGTGGCCCCATCAATATAAATTAGTTCTCCAGTAATGTCAAAGGGCACACTTAGCAGCACCGTCGGAACAACCAGAAAAACCACATTCAAAAGGGAACACCGCCTAAGGCACACAACTCATGATAAATACCTGGGAAAAAACCAGTTAGCTGTGCCTTTAGCTGTTCCCACCCCAATTTTCACGATTAAAACTACAATCAACGTACTGATTATTTGGCAGACATCTCTATAATGCTCATACTCCTAAAAAACATGTTATGTTGGTTAACTGAACCTATACAATACTTAGAAATCTCCCTAAAGTTATCCTAAAAACAAAACAAAAACAAAAACTTCGCAAGCTTTCTGAGTTCAAACCTGTAATTTTGTTACATATCAGTGCTTTGTAAAAGAGCTAAGACAGGCTGGGCGCGGTGGCTCACGCTTGTAATCCCAGCATTTTGGGAGGCCGAGGCGGGCGGATCATGAGGTCAGGAGATCGAGACCATGGTGAAACCCCGTCTCTACTAAAAAAAAAATAAATAAAAAATACAAAAAATTAGCCAGGCGTGGTGGCAGGCGCCTGTAGTCCCAGCTACTCGGAGAGGCTGAGGCAGGAGAATGGCGTGAACCCGGGAGGCGGAGCTTGCAGTGAGCCGAGATCGTGCCACTGCACTCCAGCCTGGGTGACAGAGCGAGACTCTGTCTTAAAAAAAGAGCTAAGATAATTATATGGAACAAGCCTCCTAAAATGTAAAATCCCATTGTTCCTCTACTACCCGCCCATCAGTGGCAAATAGACACCTTACCATGACATTCACCTTGAGTATTGCTAGCAGGGGAAGTGGAGGAGAAGGCAGTCAATTATACCTGATTGTCAGGGATGGAGAGAGACAGGAGGGATGCTGAGTTGGCCTTGAAGGTCAAGTCCCAAGCCGTGCCACTATCTGATTGGGAGACAGAAAGTGAGAGGAGAAATGCATTTCTGGAGAGAAATCCCTGGGGGCAAATATTCTGCCACACTGAAGGCACACAGGATTAGTTCAGAGTTACTAAAGTGCGGGTAGACAGGGGCAGAAGAAGAGAGCTGGAAGAGGAGACTGGAAAGCAGACTGAGGCAAGGCTGGGAAGGCCTTGGGTGCTAGAGGCATTTGGAATTTGTGTGCTAAGCAGGGAGAGGCCATTGGAGTTCCCCCATGCATTGAGTAAACAGCACCTCCTGACCGCATGGCAGGTATTCAGTCAGCTGCTGGTGAGCAACGTGGCTCCTGTCCCTATGAAGCTTAAAGTCTAGGGTAAGGCAGACCTTAGGAATTCGGCACACAGAAGCCTGTCTGCTGTGATGGAGAAGTAACAGGGACAATGAGGACACAGAGCAGGGAAGGGGGTCTAGGAAACTATTCTGGAACAAGTGAGTTGGTCCCTGACGTTGAAGCATCTGCAGAGGTGAGGAGGTGGGGAGCAGAAGTGCAGGAACCATCTGTGCAAAGAGCCTGGGGCCTCAACAACAAGAACTGTTTTAATCAGATTTGCATTTTAGAAATGATAACCCTAGGCCTGGAGCGGTGGCTCATGCCTGTAATTCCAACACTAAGGGAGGCAGAGGCTCTACTAACAAATCTCTACTAAGCTGGGTGTGGTGGTGCACGCCTGTAATTCCAGCTACTCAGGAGGCTGAAGCAGGAAAATCTCTTGAACCCAGGAGGCAGAGGACCCAGTGAGCCAAGATCACACCATTGCACTCCAGCCTGGGTGACAGAGCGAGACTGTCTAAAAAAAAAAAATGAAAGAAATGATAACCCTGACCGAGGACTCCAGGAAGAGACGGTGTTAATCTGCGGCCAAGACAAGAGTGCAGAAAGTCCTTACTGTCCTCTGGCAACAGGGGCTAAAGGCGGAGGCTAATAAGGTGGTGCAGACAGAAAGGATGGGATTTATGGCAGAACTTTCAGAGGCAGAAGCAGCATTTTACAACTCACTTCATCCGGGCAGGGAGTCTGGGAGGAAAAACATTGAAAAAGGTGCCCAGTTTCTAGCCTTAGCAACTGCTGCAGGCAGCTGAACTCTGCAAAAGTTCTTATTTGGCTCCAACATTCTATACGCACTTATTAGCATTTTATTCAAGAAGAGGGTGCTTCCCCCAAATGTTTCCATATTGCGAAAGGAAGCTAAATTTCAAACTTCAAGTGTCTACTCAAACCTAACACTGAACCCCTCAATTTCCCTCATAACTCCATTATCCCCCAGGCTTCCTCACGTCAGTAAAAGGCAACCCCATCTCCCAGGTGCTCATGCCAAACACCTAGAGTCATGCTGGAGTCTCATCTTCCCTCCTACCCTGCTCCCTATCCATCTGCAAGCCCTTGGCTCTGCCTTCCGAATGTTTCCAGAACCTAAAACCTCTCCCCACCTCCCTGCGAGCTGCTTGGCTGAAGCTCTGTTCTCCCTCACCGGGATTAGAGGTAGCCCCAGACAGCATGCCTTTCAGTCTAACTCCAACATGGAGGGCAGGCTGATTCTTTCCAAAGGTAATCAGATGGAGTTACTCCTCAGCTCGAAACTCTGCAATGGGTTCTCACTTCTCTCAGAGTAAAACCCAAAATCTATCTGCTCTCTTTCCCTCTCATCTACAGCCACCCTGCTGTCTCCCTGGTCCTGGAGCTTGGGGCCACACAGTATCTATTTCTGTATCTGGAACGCTCTTCCCCAGTAGCCACAAGGCTTAGCGCCTCACCTTACTGTCCTAGCTCTAATGTCACCTTTTTAGGAGCCCAATCAATCGCCACTATATTTAAACCCCAGCCTTGCCAGTCCCTCACCTCTTTTGCCCTTCATGCTTATTTATTTTTCCTTGCACATATCATCACATGTGATAAATGTTAATACCACACATTAGTGTGTTTATTCTCTTCTCCACACAAGAATGCCAACTCCACAGGGGCAGGGATCTTGTCTCTTTTCTCTTTGCTGTATGATGAACACCCAGGACAGAGGCTGGCACAGAGGAGATGAGAAAGAGAAGGAAGAAGAGACAGAGAGGTCAGGTGTGGTGGCTCATGCCTATAATCCCAACACTTTGGGAGGCCAAGAGGGATGGACTGCTTGAGCCTGGAGAGTTCGAGACCAGCTTGGGCAACATGGTGAAACCCCGTCTCTACAAAAAGTACAAAAATTAGTTGGGCTTGGTGGCATGTGCCTGTAGTCCCGGCTACTTGGAAATCTGAGTCGGGAGGATTGGTTGAGCCCAGGGGTCAAGGCTGCAGTGAGCAATGATCACGCCGTTGCAGTCCAGCCTGGGTGACAGAGGGAGATCCTGTCTCAAAAAAAGAAAAGAGAAAGAGAAGGAAGGAGGGGGAGAGAGAGGAAAAAAGAAAGGACGAGGGAAGGAGGAAGGAGAGAGGAGGAATGGAGGGAAGAGGAGAAGGAAGGGGAGAAGAGAGAAGAGAGGGAGGAAGGGAGAAGGGAGGAAAGAGAAAGAAGGAGACAGGGAGGGGGGAAAGAAATAGAAAGGAGGAAGGAATTCTAACTCCGTATTATCAAGGTCACAGATGAGTAGCCTAAAATAAAAAATTGGTTGCTCTCCCTAGGAGCAAGAGATTCTGTCAGGGAGCAGTGAAACAACTGGCCTTTTTTTTTTTTTTTTTTTTTTTGAAATGGAGTTTTGCTCTTGTTGCCCAGGCTGGAGTGCAATGGCTCATTCTGGGCTCGCTGCAACCTCCACCTCCTGGGTTCAAGCAATTCTCCTGCCTCAGCCTCCCGAGTAGCTGGGATTACAGACATGCGCCACCACGCCCAGCTAATTTTGTATTTTTAGTAGAGACGGGGTTTCTCCATGTTGGTCAGGCTGGTCTCAGACTCCCAACCTCAGGTGATCTGCCTGCCTTGGCCTCCCAAAGTGCTGGGATTACAAGCGTGAGCCGCTGTGCCCAGCCTAGGCATTTGTTTAAAATCTATCCATTCATGTGCTCCATTAGTCAAAATAAAAGGCAATATCTAGTAATGATGCCAAGATAAGGAGTAGGCTACATTGGATTCTAATCAAAGGAGGCATGAGTCACTGAAAAACCATCACCATTTGTTGGCTGCTTTCTTCTACAGTTTCTGAACAATAAATAAAGAAGGATTGGCCAATCTCGTTACTTGGCATAACAAACCAGGTAAGCATACTTGATGATTCAATTCCATTGGGAACCAATACTACACATTAAGGAAACAAAACTAACATTGGTGTTCAGCTGAGTTCTGTCCAATGACTCTTTGCCTCCGCTGTGTCTTGTTGGGCATGCTGCTATAATTTTAAAGGTAATGACTGTAATAGTACCACTCGCATTCATGTGAGTTCACATGAATTAGGCTTCCACCGCTCTTGAAAGTAATTTTAATTATCTCGTTTAATGACCTTCACCCTGCAGGAAGGAAACAGAGACGTGAAGAGGTTAAGACAAGTGACGGAGGTCTCAAGGCCAGGCAGGGAAAGAGTGACTAGTTTTGGAGCCTGGGAGTCCACCTACACAATCAACCACAGTCACCCAGATCTGCCCGCTGAGGTGAGAGAAAGGAGGGGAAATAAAACAGCAAGTCCTTTTCTTTCCTTTTCATATCTGTTCTCAGGACTCATTTCCTGTCTAACTCAGAGTCACCTTAGATCCTTAAAAGTGACTGGAACCAAGTCACCAAAAAAAAAAAAGCAATTATTTTTCACAATATGAAGCCTTCTTTGAGAGAAGTTGGCTAGCAAATAATAGGAGAAAAGGCTGGAACAACTGTCTAGGACATTTTCTAATATGTTATTTTCACCCCCCTTCCCTCAAAGGTCAACAAGATACTCCATCGTGGAAGCTTCTTCAAAAGCAGTTCATCTGGATGTCTTCAATACTCCAGATGGCTTCTCTAAGTCCTACTCCAGGCCGATCGTTATGCAATCTGTTATCTTCCTTTCCAACTGTTTTCTCAGGCTTTTTTTTTTTTTTTTTTAAATAGGGTCTCACTGTCACCTAGGGTGGAGTGTGGTGGTGTGATCACAGCTCACTGCAGCCTTGACCTCCTGGGCTCAAGTGATTCCTCCCACCTCAGCCTCCTGAGTAGCTGGGA
The DNA here is from genome assembly GCF_028878055.3 of Symphalangus syndactylus. Lineage (NCBI taxonomy): Eukaryota > Metazoa > Chordata > Mammalia > Primates > Hylobatidae > Symphalangus > Symphalangus syndactylus. The sequence goes on along the minus strand of NC_072423.2, from coordinate 28,781,529 downwards.
CTATAGGCATGTGCCACTACACCCAGCTGATTTTTACATTTTTTGTAGAGATGGGATTTCGCTATGTTGCCCAGGCTAGTCTTGAACTTTTGGGTTCAAGCAATCTGCCGTCTCAGCATCTGAAAGTGCTGGAATTACAGGTGTGAGCCACAGTGCCTAGCCAGGCTAATTTCTTATCTATTGAAAGCTGGAATCCAATGCAGTAATCCAAAGCAGAAACTATGTAAGATTTCAATCTGTTATATATCTACCATCTTCCTGAGACAGGCCATTGAAAGTCAAATTCTACTGTCATTTGTTTCAGGGGAAAAAAGAAACATGAATATATATGTTTGTAAACACAAAGATGATTTCTAAAAAGATAACCAATAAACTGGTGATGGCCAGTGCCTTTGGGTAGGAGAGTTGGGTAACTGGGGTAAAAGGAGGCAGGAAGACTGACACTTTATTTTTTATTTATTTATTTATTTTGAGACAGGGTTTCACTCTGTTGCCCAAGCTGGAGTGCACTGGTGGGATCTCGGCTCACTGCAACCTCCGCCTCCCAGGCTGAAGCGATCCTCCCACCTCGGCTTCTCAAATAGCTGGGATTACAGGCATGTGCCACCATGCCCAGCTAATTTTTTGTAGTTTTTGTACAGACAGCGTTTTGCCATGTTGGCCAACCTGGTCTCGAACTCCTGAGCTCAAGAGATCCTCCTACCTTGGCCTCCCAAAGTTCTGGGATTACAGGGGTGAGCTACCTCATCCGGCCAAAACTGACACTTAATACCCTTTTGTACCTTTTGAAGGTTGTACCATTTGCATGTATTATTTATTCCAAAAATTAAATGAAAAAATAAATAATAGGTGGAACAAAACTGAAGCTTGGAAACTGTGGGAGCCCTTTATCAGGAAATAACAAACATGATGGTATCACCTCTTGACTTTCCAGTGATGGTCAACAACAGAAGCATTTACCAGATAGCGAGCTCCCCACATGCAAGCGGCAACTTTAATTGTACCTTAAATCTTTGCCCTTGTATTACTTATCTGTTGCTGCCTAACAAAATACCCCCAAATTTAGCAGTTTGAACCACAAGTATTTATAATCTCAGTTTCTTTTTTTTTTTTTTTTTTTTTTTTTTTTTGAGACGGAGTCTGGTTTGGTTACCCAGGCTGGAGTGCAGTGGCACGATCTCGGCTCACTGCAAGCTCTGCCTCCCAGGTTCAGGCCATTCTCCTGCCTCAGCCTCCAGAGCAGCTGGGACTACAGGCACCCGCCGCCACGCCCGGCTAATTTTTTGTATTTTTTTAATAGAGACGGGGTTTCACCGTGTTAGCCAGGATGGTCTCAATCTCCTGACCTCGTGATCCGCTCGCCTCGGCCTCCCAAAGTGCTGGGATTACAGGCGTAAGCCACCGCGCCTGGCCTATAATCTCAGTTTCAATGGATCAAGAATCTGGGTATGGCTCAGGGTCTCCTCGCAAGGCTGCAGTCAAGGTGTGAGCCAGGGCTGCAGTCATCTAAAGGTCGGCCTGGGGAGGATCCACCTCCAAGCTCACTCACAGGGTTGCTGGCAGGAATCCACCCCTATGGGCTGTTGGCCAGAGGCCAGCTCCAGTTCTTTGCCATGCATGTCTCTCCATGGGGCAGCTGGCTTCTCTTACAGTAAGTGAGAGCATGAGAGAGCATCAGCAAGAGGGAAGTGGGGTGTTTCTGTGCCCCAGCCTCAGAAGTGACATCCCATCACTGTGGCCATATTTTATTCACTAGAAGGGCATCACCAGGTCTAACCCCTGCTCAAGGGAGAGGGTTTCCCAGAAACAGAAGAAATCACAAATTACACTTAACAAGAATCCTGAGATATTTTAGAAAGGTTCCAAATCTGGCCAAAAGTAGCTTAAGAAGGCCTTTATGGACCAAGCATAAGAAGTCTAGCAGGGCTGGGTGTAATGGCTCACACTTGTAACAATTCCAGAACTTTGGGAGGCCGAGGTGGGCAGATTGTTTGAGCCCAGGAGTTCGAGACCAGCCCAGGCAACATAGCAAAACCCCATCTCTACAAAAAATGCAAAAATTAGCTGGGCATGTGCTTGTGGTCCCAGCTACTTGGGAGGCTGAAGTGAGAGGATCGCTTGAGCCTGGGAGGTCGAGGCTACAGTGAGCTGTTACTGCACCACTGCACTCCAGCCTGGGCAACAGAGTGATACCCTGTCTCAGTAAAGAAAGAAGGAGGAGAAGGAGAAGGAGAAGAGAAGGAGGAAGAGGAGGAAGAGGAAGAGGAGGAAGAGGAGGAAGAGGAAGAGGAGGAAGAAGAAGTCTAGCAGCAGAGAGAAATTACTTCACTCAAACCAGCATCGAGAGAGGTAGAGAATTAGGAACACTCACAGACAGAGCTGAAAGGCTCCCAGAAGGAGCAAAAATAACCTGTAAAATTAACCTTTGAAATCCAAAGTTAGTGTCAGGTATAGCCTAATGTTCACTTTTTAATTTTAGCAACACCGAACATGGTATTTCTACCTTATTTTTGGTATAATTATCCATTCTTGTGTAAGAAAAGAAAAAATAGGGGCGGGCATGGTGGCTCACGCCTGTAATCCCAGCACTTTGGGAGGCCGAGGGGGGTGGATCACAAGGTCAGCAGTTCGAGACCAGCCTGACCAACATGGTGAAACCCCGTCTCTACTAAAAATACAAAAAAATTAGCTGGGAGTGGTGGTGGGCGCCTGTAGTCCCAGTGACTTGGGAGGCTGAGGCAGGAGAATTGCTTGAAAACCGGAAGACAGAGGTTGCAGTGAGCCGAGATTGCCCGCTGCACTCTAGCCTGGGAAATAATAGCAAAACTCCACCTCAAAAAAAAAAGAGTAACATAGGTAAATTAACGGTTATAATATTAAACAGTCTCTTTTGGCTAAACCTGTTATAAATCACCATGGCATATAAATGTTAGAGCTTAGACGCTGAATAAACCAACTGGCCTTGAAGCCCATGTTTCTAATTCTCATAACAGATTTATTATGAATCTCAAATTTCACAAATTTATCTGTCTATGTAAAATTGTTTTGGAAGATGTCAATAAATGTAGAGAAATGTTTAAAATCTGAAGTTGGAAAAAGGTAAAGCAAACATTAGTTTTTAATCTTTTGCTCACTTGAGTAAATCCTTGCAAGGATTAAAAAATATCCAACTTGTGAAATTTGTTTAAAGTCCTTTTAAGATAAAAATGCATAAATGTATAATTACTCTAAACCTAACTGAAGACTTTATAGAATTCACCCAGTTTGAAAACAGAGGTCTTCTGGCCTGTCTCCCAAGTCATTATGTACAGCTGTGGGAAACATCCTGTTGCATGTTTAAATATATTAACAGCTTCGGGAATTTCACAATTAAAACTATGGTGGGCTGGCTTCCAATTCAGGCAGGCAGGTGAGGGGGTGTGGAGAGCAGGCAAACCAGAAATAAAAACGAGCTTCTTGAAAGATGGGGGAAAGGAAGTCATAATTACTTAGTAATCAGGAGTCCATATAGTTTGCCAGTTCTACTAGACGCTGGAGGGATTTCATTTAAACCCTAAGAAATACACTTGTTCAATCCTTACATTTTGCAACCTTCAAAATCTCTCAGTTGGCTTCAACCAAGAGGTTGCCTGATGGAGGTAATATTGTACACGATATGTAAAAAACTTTTATTTTTTCCGTGGACAGTTTCACTCCAATAGAAGGAAGCTGTGGTTTCACCTTTCTCTCTTTTGTTTTTCCAGCATGCCCACCCCTCGTCCTGACGTAACTGATTAGGAAATGATTTCTAACTGGTCAAGAGTCCAGCCTCAATAGCCACGTCTCTGATTCCATCAGAATTTCTACAGAAGACAATTTCCTTGTCTCAGCAAGGTGTGTATGATACATGTGGCCTGGCCAGGCCGGCTGCTCAAACAGAGCTGTGTTTGGGTCAGCCCACTGTTTAAAATGTTAAAATCAGACATGAAGACCATTCACATGACTGGTCTTCGTGTCTGACTCATGTCTGACACTGCTGGTCAGATATGAGTCATTTCCAAGAACACCAAAAAAGGAAGCCTTAAATGCTGATTGGTCTCCTTCAAAATCACTTGGGAAACTCCAGAAAGGGAAGGGATAAAACACAGGAACTTCTACTTTTTCAAAGTCTCCCGAGGTGATTTTTAATACTCAGAAGTTGGGACTGAGTCCCTGATCTAGGTTGAAGTGTGATGTGAATTCCATTCTTGCCAGTAGCTGGGTTATTTTGATCATTATCTTTATTCTTGAGACTGTTTCACTCCATCTGGAGACAGCTTTGTTGAGTTTTGGCAACACTGCAGAGTTGTTAAAATCATAAAACAGAACCACCTGTTTTTGAGCTATATGGGTTATTAGAAAAAATCTCTAAAATTCTTTATTTTTACAAGAGGAATCCAGAGCTCAGAAAGATTAGGGGAGGTGAGAGTGCTGAACTTGTATTTAGTCTCCCTGGGCCTCAGTGTCCCCATCTGTAAAGTGGAAATTAATATATTCATTAATTGATCAGTTATTGAATGCCTACTAGGTTGTGGACTCCAGGGATGGAGAAGATACGGTGATCTCTCACTATAACTTAAATCCTAACACAGACTGTTACAGTTCAATATGGGGAAACATAGGCAGGTGCAGTGGCTTGCACCAATAATTCCAGCACTTTGGGAGGCCGAGATGGGAGGATAGCATGATGTTGATGCCAGGAGTTTGAGACCAGCCTGAACAACATAAGGAGACCCCTGTATCTACAAAAAAAATTTTTTCAATTAGCCAGGCATGGTGGCACACACCTGTAGTCCTAGCCACTCAGGAGGCTGAGGCTGGAGGATGGCCTGAGTCCAGAAGTTTAAAGCTGCAGTGAGCTGTGTATGATCAGGCCATTGCACTCCAACCTGGGCAACAGAGCGAGAACCCATCTCTAAAAAACAGTAATAATAATATTTAAAATACAGTAAATGCCAGGAGAAGACAATATGCTCAGGTTGCAGTGGGAGCTTGGCAAAACTATACCTAACCCAGCCTGGGAAGCACATGGGAGGCCTCCGCCGTAAGCCAGAAAGCTGCTGCAGTGAAATCCATTTAATTGCAGAATGGAGCAGAAAGGGCAGAGGATGCAAAGATGCCCGCTCGCTATAGAATTTGTGAAAATAAGATGAAGTAATGGTTTGCCAGCAGCAAATAACTACACAGATACGAGCTATGAAATTAAGTAAAACTAATCAAGGCCACCCACAGCTGCTGCATTGTAGGTGCCAATCCAGCATCCTTAAGTTACGCCATTCATTTATTCCATCATTTTCCCCACAGGTTTATATCTAGACATTTCCATAAACCCAAATAAATTTTTTATTATGCATGCAGGCATCCTATAAAGAGTAGACTCTTATATCGTCTACTTTCCAAGCCTTTCTCTATCTTGACTATGCATGAGAGAATCAGCCAGGTTTATCCCAGATTGGCTAATAAGACTCTGGCAAGAACTCAGGCATCAATGTTTTTGATGCTTCCCAGGTGAACTTGAGAATCTCATTTATCAAAAAGTCAAGAATGAATGGTGCGCACACACACAAACAAAAAATTCTTCAGTCACCTCTGGTTTATGCATTTTTAGAAAGGCTCCAGATAATGTGGAATCTATTTGTTTGAGCCTTGACTATAATATGATTCTTTTAGGAAAACAGATTTACTGTCTAAATGATACCAGGCTCAGATTAATTCTAGTTTGTCTTTTTTTTTTTTTTTTTTTTTTGTGAGACAGTCTCACTCTTGTTGCCCAGGCTAAAGTGCAATGGTGCAATCTCGGCTCACTGCAAACTCGCCTCCTGGGTTCAAGCAATTCTCGTGGCTCAACCTCCCGAGTAGCTGGGATTACAGGCACCCACCACCATGCCCAGCTAATTTTTTTATTTTTAGTAGAGACAGGGTTTCCCCATGTTGGCCTGGCTGGTCTCAAACTCCTGAGCTCAGGTGATCTGCCTGCCTCAGCCTCCCAAAGTGCTGGGATCACAGGTGTGAGCCACCGTGCCCGGCCTGGTTTATCTTTTCTAAAGATGATGCACTGGCTGAAGGGAGGCAGGGACGTTCCTAGAAGTATGATGGGTGACAGAGAACACACTGTCCAGGTTAGGAATGCTCTACAGAGAGACTATAAAGTAGAAACTATAAAGATTACAGGGGAAAGAGGGCATCTGATGGAATGCAGGCATGGATAAGATAATATTTATGTATCTTTATGTTTAACAAAAGTTCTAACATGCTTACTGTGGTCCTTTGAAACTGATGACAGGCACACAACAGGATGGACACATATGGTTTAACAAACAAGTCTTTTTTATGTATTTATTTCCTTTAACAATATAGAAAGACTGCGGGGAATACGAACTTTAAAAATATCAAATATGCCTGGTAGATGCTGCCTTAAGTGAAGCAAGACTCCTGATATTCACAAGAAGAGACAACATAAAAGGAAATTGAAGGCCAGGCATGGTGGCTCATACCTGCAATCCCAGCAATTTGGGAGGCCAAGGCAGGTGGATCACTTGAGTTCAGGAGTTCAAGACCAGCCTGGCCAACATGGTGAAGCCCCATCTCTACTAAAAATACAAAAATTAGTCAGGCTTGGTGGCAGGCGCCTGTAATCCCAGCTACTCAGGTGGCTGAGGCAGGAAAATTGCTTGAACTGGGAGGCAGAGTTTGCAGTGAGCTGAGATCGTATCACTTAACTCCAGCCTGGGTGGCAGAGCGAGACCCCGTCTTAAAAAAATAATAAAAAATAAAAATAAACAAGGAAATTAAGCATTGAAGAAAACACAGAAGCCATCTCCTCTACCATACATCGAAGGGCACATGGTGACAGAGCTATTGTCATTTCAACAGTATTTCTGGGCTTCCCCTGCTCTCTACATCCTTGCTACTCGAGAAAGAAGAGTGAGCAGAGGGCGTAACTCAGGAGGGACTCCTACTTTAACTTTAACTGGGGTGGGCAGAGACTAGGCTGAAGAAATGACATTTGGGCCAAAGGCAGAAGATAAGGAGCCTTTCAGAGGAAGAGCTTTTCAAGCGAGAAAGCAGCAAATCTGAAGTTCCTGAGACAGGAAGGGACTCGTCATGCTTCAGAAACTGAAGCAGAAAAAGAATGGAATTTGCAGGGGGAAGCCGGGGTCAGGGAGGGCTGGGCATAGCGAGCTGTGGAGAGAAGGCAGCTGTTGTTAAAACCGCAGCATGAGCTACTACAAGAGTTGGCAGGATCTGAGTGGGTGCTCTGGTTTGGAAGGGGCAGGGTAGAAGTGTAGCCTTCATGTGAGAAGGCTACTGGAATGGTCCAGGAGAGGGAGGATGACAGCTTGAACCTCGCGGATGGCAGCAGAGATAGAGGTTATCAGGTGGCGTCAAGGTCTTCCAGAGGTAGAAGCAACAGTCCTTGGAGATGGATTGGAAATGAAGGCAGGGTGCGGTCTGGAAGAGAAAGGGGTCAGAGATCAAGTCCAGGCTTAAGCCAGAAGGCTTAAGCACCAGCTAGAGGGGTATCATCTTTTCAATTGATGTCAGAGTTCAGTGCTCAAGGTGCTGTGTTTAGGGGCATGCAGGAGAGTATGAAGTGTGCCTATGACTAAGTCCTGCGGAACCGTAGCATTTTAAGAGGACTCCTACCTGTGGTTTAGGATAGAATTCCTCAACCTCAACCCTAGTGACATTTTGGGTAAGATACTTCTTTGTTGTGGAGGCTGACCTGCATAGTGTAGGATATTTAGAAGTATCCCTGGCCTTGACCACTAGACACTTGTAGCATCCTGAATTGTGACAACTTAAAATGTTCCCCAGGGAGCAAAAGTCACATCTGGTTGACTAAGTTAGGTATACTTTTACAAAGTCTTTAATAAACTGGTGCCAGTCTTCTGTCTCAAAAAGTTCACAGGCAGGCCAGGGTAAGAGCTTCACAAATCATTTCAACTTTCTCATGTTCCAGCTTTGTTGACAAGCACCTAAAATTGACTTTAAAAAACCAGGCCTAGTATTAAGGTGGATGCTGCCTCATTGAATTAGAAAACAATTGGAGTTATACTAACCCCAAAATACACGAGATCTTGAAAACTCTTTATCCTTTGTCTTTTGACAACAACATAAACCCAAAATAGAACAGTGAGTGGATATAGGTGTTAGCTGGTTTTTCCCCTGTATGTAAATATTTCATAGCTCAGAGTTATGGGATGGTGTTTATTTCCAAGTAACATTTGTAAAAATATCTCTAACCCAAACCAAAATGCCACAAGTGTTCATTTTTTCCCAAGTAGATGCTTAAAAAAATTCCCAGTATTTTTGTTGCATTTCCAAAGTATGGCAATAAGTATCAAAAGTTAGTGCAAAAATCTTTAAATATCTATTTTTGTTGTTGTTTTGTTTTGTTTTGTTTTTTGAGACAGAGTCTTGCTCTGTCGCCCAGGCTGGAGTGCAATGGTGCGATCTCAGCTCACTGCAAGCTCCACCTCTGGGGTTCAAGCAACTCTCCTTCCTCAGCCTCCTGAGTAGCTGGGGATTACAGGCGCACACCACCATACCCAGCTAATTTTTGTATTTTTAGTAGAGATAGGGTTTCACCATGTTGGCCAGGCTGGTCTCAAACTCTTGACCTCAAGTGATCCACCTGCCTCAGCCTCCCAAAGTGTTGGGATTATAGGCATGAGCCACTGTACCTGGCTGTAAGTATCTATTTGTGTTTGTGACTATTTTACTAAGTTATGAAGTCCAAGAAAGAACTTGGTTATTCTCCTCTGGCAGCTTAGTGAAGGAGTAAAAGCCATAAAATTCACTTAAGTAGGCCACGGTGGATTCTTTTCATTGTAGAGTCACTATAAAAACAGCCAACAATTATTGGTTCATTGTTGTTCAATGGCCTTCTCTCTCATAAAACATGCCTCTAATAATGGCAGCTAATGCTAGTGCCTATCAGTGTGGAAAGGCATGTTTCTGACTTTACTATTTAATGTGTAATTATAGAACAGGTGCTACAATTTAAGAACTGTGCTGGGGGCTGAGCTACAACATGATACTTGCCAAGGTGCTGTTCTCACCGAGGTGGCCACGAGTGTAAACACAGACAAGTGGACCAGCAATGACAATATAGCTCAGGGATGCCACACCCCTGGGCCCACATCTGTCCTGCTTCTCACCTGCTCAAGGTGACAGGACTAAGGAATCCTAACACACCTTTGCTGCTGTGGCTGGACATTACCTCAGAATCCTGCTCGTCAAAAACCTCTCAGCCAGGGATTCTCAATCTGGAGCAGGCATCAGAATCACCTGGAAGTTTTATTAGGACACTGAATGCTGGGTCTTAATCCCAGAGCTTCTGAGTCAGTGAGTCTAGAGTGCAGCCCCCAGTTGTGCTGATGTTGCTGGTCCAGGGACCATACTTTGAAAACCAGTGTCTAGGCAACCACCACTGATCAAGCCACATGTGAGATAAAAGCTAGCTACCATCTCCGAGATGGTACCACCTATGCTAGGATGAGAATGTACAGGGAACCACTAGAACAAAGGAAGGGTCCCTCACTTTGGTCTGGGAAAGACAAGGAATCAGGAAATCTTCCAGGAGGAGGTAGCGCCTCCTGGAATATATGCAACTATATGATGCTCAGAGCTAGTCTAAAAATGGTGCCTGTAACAGTTAGAGAAACAAGCAAAGAAATTAAACAAAAATCCCAGGATCACCTTTTAAGTGGAGACCAATTGGTCCAGGGCAGAGGAGGGGAGAATCCAATAAATTTAACATAAACAGGACATTAGAGCTGAGAATGTTGCTAGGTATCTTCTAATCTAAGCCCCTTTATGTCTTTATTTCTTTTTTTTTTTGAAACGGAGTCTTGCTCTGTTGCCCAGACTGGAATGCAGTGGTGCGATCTCGGCTCATTGTAACCTCTACCTCCCGGGTTCAAGGGATTCTCCTTCCTCAGCCTCCTGAGTAGCTGGTATTATAGGCACGCACCACCACGCCTGGCTGATTTTTGTATTTTTACTGGAGACAGGGTTTCACCATGTTGGCCAGGCTGCTCTCGAACTCCTGACCTCAAGTGATCCACCCATCTCGGCCTCCCAAAGTGCTGGGATTACAGGCGTGAGCCGCTGTGCCCAGCCAAGCCCTTTTATTTCAATAACACAATGTGTTCTTCCAATGGTTCATGAAAACTAGAAACACAAAAAATTTAAAGGGTGTTTTTAAAAATTAAGGTTTGCTTGAAAGAGATACTATTATCTTTTTTACGTCTAGTAAGGGGTATTGAAATACAGCAGATATGGAGAACAACATCGACTTGAAACAGAAAAATGACCCCTAACATCTTAGAGCTTGGACAAATTCTAGAGTTTACAAAGACTGCCAGACAGGATGTTATGTTAGAAATACATTTAAGCCATGTTAAAATAAGTATTCAAATACAAAATTTTGAAGACAGGAAACTTCATAATATTCATATTAAATTCTCAGGATATTCTGGACCGGAAATCATTGTATAATGCCTAAGATATCGTGGCAAACAAAATTTTACAAGCAAATAAAATGTACTTTAGTTCTCACAACGGTCACCAATCTTTATATACCCTTAGTCCTCTGCCAAGTGCAATTAAAGCCATTTTATGCTTACTGATTTCCTTATGACACACACAAAAGAACCTAAAAGACAACATAAATTCGTCTGATAAAAAGTGAGCCTAAAAGCTCCATCGAGAACACTGCAGGTGGAGCTCCATCTGGAACACTGCGGGAGGAGCTCCATCTGGAACACTGAGGGAGGAGCTCCATCTGGAACACTGCGGGAGGAGCTCCCTCTGGAACACTGCGGGAGGAGCTCCCTCTGGAACACTGCGGGAGGAGCTCCCTCTGGAACACTGCGGGAGGAGCTCCCTCTGGAACACTGCGGGAGGAGCTCCATCTGGAACACTGCGGGAGGAGCTCCCTCTGGAACACTGCGGGAGGAGCTCCATCTGGAACACTGCGGGAGGAGCTCCCTCTGGAACATTGCGGGTGGGGAGTGTTGGCTCCGCTCTACCATTTCCTCTTGTAATTTTGGCTTCTTTGTCATGAGCTTCTTTTTCAAAGCTGGCTTTTAGAGCCCACTGATTGCTATTTACTGATTTTCAGTTTTTAAAAAGTCTATTCCTTTAAAAATGCTCTAAAGTTTGTCAAACCTCAGAGGTTAGATACCTTTTTGAATGTCAGTATTTTTTAGGTTTAACATCTATCAAAATAGAGGAAAAACACCTTTAAAATAAATAGGCCTCATTTAAAATTTTATGCGTCTTTTAAAGGGACCTATATAGTATCCATTGTGTAGACATGACAGTACTGGATAAAAGTGAATATTAGTCCCAGCTACTTGGGAGGCTGAGGTGGGAGGATCCCTTGAGCCCAGGAGTTTGAGGCTGCAGTGAGCCATAATTTGACACTGCACTCCAGCCTGGGCAACAGAGCGAGATCCATCTGTAAAACAAGACAAACTGAATACGGAATGAACAAAATAAAACCTATTGTACATCCCTGCTACCAGAAACACATATATTTCATTGTCATCTGGACCTACAAAGCTTGAAATGATTTACAACCTGTAAATTTTGAAAACTGGAAGCTTATGACAAATGAGATCACAGAGAGACATGGAATTACAATGAGAGGGTATCCTATAAAACATCAGGTCCATCATTTGAAGCACGAAAAAAATCAGAGCTTAGAAAATTAACTGGCTGTGCATGGTGGCTCCCAGCACTTTGGGAGGCCAAGGCGGGAGGATCACATGAGGCCAAGAGTTTGAGATCAGCTTGGCCAACATGGCGAAACCCCATCTCTACTAAAAATACAAACAATTAGTCAGGCATGGTGGTGCCCGTCTGTAATCCCAGCTACTTGGGAGGCTGGGGCACTAGAATCGCTTGAACCCGGGAGGCAGAGGTCCTAGTGAGCCAAGATTGCGCCACTGCACTCCAGCCTGGGTGACAGAGTGAGACTCTATCTCAAAAAAAAAAAAAAAAAAAAAAAAAAAGAAAGAAAGAAAGGAAAAGAAAAGAAAATTAGCCGGGCGCGGTGGCTCACGCCTGTAATCCCAGCACTTTGGGAGGCTGAGGCGGGTGGATCACGAGGTCAGGAGATCGAGACCACGGTGAAACCCCGTCTCTACTAAAAATACAAAAAAAATTAGCCGGGCATGGTGGCGGGCGCCTGTAGTCCCAGCTACTCGGAGAGGCTGAGGCAGGAGAATGGCGTGAACCCAGGAGGCGGAGCTTGCAGTGAGCCGAGATTGCGCCACTGCACTCCAGCCTGGGTGACAGAGCAAGACTCCGTCTCAAAAAAAAAAAAAAAAAAAAAAAGAAAAGAAAATTAACTCCTCATCACTGAACTAAAAGTTAAGAAAAGAGTACCCTAACCCAGTTCCTGGCACCACCCACTCCCCCAAACCCTGCTTCCCTTGTGTTTCTCATCTGTTCCATGGGGATAATTCCTGTCCTGCCAACTCCCAAATGAGGAGATTTTAAAACTATAAAGTGCTTTAAAAATGTAAAGAATTGCTATTATTAGCTGAGGTCAGCCAACCCATTCAGTGACTCACCAGAGCTGACATCTCCTGGGCTTGTTTCCCAAAACCAGGCTGCTGTTTATTACAAATCATAGATATTAAAGATGGAAAAAATATCACAACATAGCCCTTTTAGGAGAATAGGAAAATCAATCCTCCTCCCACTCCCACCCCCAAATAAAACAAAATGCTTGGCAGATCCAGGAGTTTCTATAAGGAGCTTGAATATACAGGAAGTCCACAAATTACAAATGATTTTGTGTTCCAAGAGTTCATTTCTTTTTTTTTTTTTTGAGACAGAGTCTCGCTCTTTCACGCAGGCTGGACTGCAGGGGCGCTATCTAGGCTCACTGCAAGCTCCGCCTCCCGGGTTCATGCCATTCTCCTGCCTCAGCCTCTCGAGTAGCTGGGACTACAGGCGCCCGCCGCCGCGCCTGGCTAATTTTTTGTATTTTTAGTAGAGACAGAGTTTCACCGTGTTAGCCAGGATGGTCTCGATCTCCTGACCTCGTGATCCGCCCACCTCGGCCTCCCAAAGTGCTGGGATTACAGGCGTGAGCCACCGCGCTCGGCCCAAGAGTTCATTTCTGGGTGGGTTACCAGATGAAATATAGGACTCAGAGTTATATTTGACATTAACATAAAGAACACATCATTTTTAGTGTCAGTCAGTCCCAAACATTGCATAGGACACACTTACACTAAAAAAAATTATTCATCGTTTATCTGAGATTCAAACTGAACTGTGTCCTGTATTTTTATTTGTTAAATTTGGCAACCCTATCTCTGAGTCATTTGGATCGATTTTCCAACCTTCAGCTGTGAGGTCTCGGAAAGAACCCTCGCCTTGTGAGTCTGGAAACACAACTGCAATTTCTGGTTTTGTCGATTACTAGTTCTGAGACTTCAGGCAAGCTATAATTCCTTTGCTTGCAAAAAGAGACCAGGAAATTAATACACCACGGGACTAAGTGGGTCAATACAACATGTAGAAATACAGTACACTGAGCACAAAATCAGCACCACTTTGTTATACTACCCTACACACATGAAAAGAGTGATTTGGTTTTCAAGTCAGGCCACACAAGCCAATTTTAAAAGTCGGTTTTCCACAAGAAATTCCCTGGCTTTAGCAAGTTCCTATACCATACAAAGCGCCCCTTTCCCACATCTGAGAACGTTTTGAGCCATGTGTGGTGGTCCTGTCCGCTAGGCAACCCTGTATCAGCCCTCCACCCTGTCATCTTTGTCCATAAAGCAGGGCTTGTGACTTTGCACAAATGCTTATTTTTGCTCACATGTACATTCTTTGTTGCCAAAAAATAGTTGATTATTTTACATAAATTAGTGCAAACTAAAAGGCCGATACCAACGATAGGAAGCACTGGCTTCCGAAGCATTTCCAGCATCCCAAACAGCTCCTTAAACCCAATCCTCTGTTGCAATTCCCAAAATTGTGTCTCCAACCTAGACTTCTGAATCACTAATGCTTGACCCCCAACCACACCTAGGTGTCCCAGCAACACAAACTAAACATGATCGAAGCTACGTTCATCTTCTAAAACTACTCCTCGGTCTCAGTGACGCCATCACCTTTAGTCGCTTATGTCAGAAATCTGAAAATTGTTGACAATTCTCTTCTTTTACATCTTCAAATCCAACCCATCACCAAGACCAGGATTCCCCTTGTGAAGTGCGGCTCCTACCTTCCACTTCTCATCCCCACTCCCGTCATCGGGCCCAAACCCCTATCCTCTCCTTCTCATGGACACTGCAGCGCCCAGATTTCCTCTCCTTGCTTCTGGCCTCATTCGCCGCCCCCACTCCCATCCCCCACCAACAACCAACCCATTCCCCATATCGCAGTCTCTGGATTATCAAACAAAACCAGGAATCAAATCACATCACTCTGCTGCTTAAAAATGTTAGTGACTTCCTATCAGGTTCTCTGCAGTTTGGTGCCAGCCTCCCTCATCCCATGGTAGCCCCAGCATCATGTCACACCCAGTATTCTGGCCTCTCACAATTCCTAGAGCACAGCACTAAGCTCTCACCCACCCCAGGGCCTTTGCACATGTGGTTCCCATTGACTGGACCACTCTTCCCCTGACTGGTACCTTCTTATCCTCTAGGTCTCAACTTAAGTATAACGTCCTTCAAGAGACCCCACTCCCTGGGCCATTTTTAAAATTATGGTAAAATGGACAAAGCATAAAATTTACCGTTTTAACTACTTTTATTTTATTTATTTTATTTTTTTGAGACAGAATCTTGCTCTGTTGCCTAGGCTGAAGCGCAGTGGTGCAATCTCCACTCACTGCAACCTCTGCCTCCTTGGTTCAAGCAATTCTCCTGCCTCAGTCTCCCGAGTAGCTGGGATTACAGGCACGCACCACCACACCTGGCTAATTTTTGTATTTTTTAGTAGAGATGGGGTTTCACCATGTTGGCCAGGCTGGTGTCGAGCTCCTGGCCTTAAGCAGTTCGTCCATCTCGGCCTCCCAAAGTGCTGGGATTACAGGCATGAGCCACCGCGTTTGGCCTTTAAAGCCTTCTAAATGATATTAAGTGCGTCCACATGATTCTGCAATTAGCACCACCACCCATCCCTAGAAATTTTTCATCTTCCCAAACTGAAACTCAGGGTCCATTAAAAACTAACTCTCCATTCCCCGCTGGCCCCAGCCCCTGGCAACCACTGCTCAATTTTCTGTCTCCATGAACTTGACTATTCTGGGCACTTCGTATAAGTGGAATCACAAAATATTTGTTTGTCCTTTTGTGTCTCATTTATTTCATTTAGCACAATGTCTTCAAAGTTCATCCATGTAGCATGTATAAAATTTCCTTCCTTTTTTCTTTTTCTTCTTCTTCTTTTTTTTTTTTTTCTGAGGCAGGGTTTCACTCTGCTGTCCATGGTGGAGTGCAGTGGTACAATTTTGGCTCACTGTAACCTCCGCCTCCTGAGTTCAAGCGATTCTTGTGTCACAGCCTCCCGAGTAGCTGGGATTACAGGTGCCCACCACTATACTTGGCTAATTTTTGTATTTTTAGTAGAGACGGGGGTTCGCCGTGTTGGCCAGGCTGGTCTTGAACTTCTGACCTCAAGTTATTCCCCCCAGCCTTGGCCTCCCAAAATGCTGGGATTACAGGCATAAGCCACCATGCTCAGCAAAAATTTCCTTCCTTTGTAAGGCTGAGAAACGTCCTAATCATACGGGTACACCAATTTTGTTTATTCATTCATTTGTCAGTGGATGCCTGGGTTCCTCCTAGGCCATTTTAAAGTAGGTCTTCATTATTCTCTTAGAAATGTCTTATTTTTCTTTAAGGCCTTTATCACAGATTATAATTCTAATATCAAGTTGTTTCGTATCTCTTTTGTTCAATATTTTGTTCAGTCTCTATCTCTCATCGCACTCTCAACAACCCTGTAAGCTCCCTGAGGGGAAGGGCATGTCTGCTTTGCTCCTCACTGTTGTTTACTGCCAGTACCTGGCAATGTAGTGGGTATTTAATAAGTAATTGTTGAATCACTGAATGAAAGAAAATCACTAGGCCACCAGAAGGCCCCTTGTCTTTAGAGTCACTGTGGACCATGTAATCAACTGTGAAGGTGAGCAAATGCATACTTACATCCACACGCACATATTTGTAGCTCTCTCTGCACAAAACATTCCTTTTATAACATGTCAGTCTATTTGCAACTAGCACACATTTCCATGGCCTGTGCTTTTTTTGAAGAATGTGTCACGTGCAAAAGTAGCTAGTGTGTTTGGCAATATAAAGAAATTAAGTATTGACAAATAATACAATATGGATGATATTTTTTATTAATTTTTTTGTTTTTTTACAATTAAAAAAAATTGAGACAGGGTCTCGCTATGTTGCCCAGGCTGGTCTCGAACTCCTGAGTTCAAGTAATCTGCCCACCTCGGCCTCCCAAAGTGCTGGGATTACAGGTGTGAGCCACCACACCTGACCGTAATGTACATGAAAAACATTATGCTAAGTGTAAAAAGATGATCACAAAAGACCACATATCATACGATTCCGTTTATATAAAATGTCCAGAATCGGCAAACCCATAGAAGCAGAAGATAGATGAGAGGCTGCCAGGGGCTGCAGGGACAAGGCGATAAACCAGGCACAGCTAAAAGGTACAGGATTTCTGTTAGGGAGTGATGAAAAGGTTCTAACATAGATTGTGGCAACGGTTGCACAGCTATGTAAATATACTAAGAACCATTGAATTGTATATTTTAAAAGGCTGAATTGTATGGTACACGAATTAGATCTCAATATAGTTGTTTAAAACAAAAAATCCATGTGTATGGAGATGGGGAGTGGCTGGAAAGAGCTTAACCTCCCAATTAGGCAAAAGACAAACAGGATAGGGAGGGGGACTAGGGGCTTGTGAGTGGCAATAGCTGCAACAGCAGCCCTGGCAGGACAGCCTGTGGGTTACAGACTGCCCTCCTGTCAATGAAGGCAAGTCCTCTGCTTCCTGAAAACCGTGTCTCTTTTCTAACAATGCTCTTTCCCCCGAACTAGGAAGACAGGGCTGATAGTAAACACAAAGTTCTCTGAACCAAAGCCTTATATGTATGTTTCTGAGGAGCCTCTTTATAACCTAGTTGCAAGCGATCTGAACACAGCCCAGCAAATTTCCAGTGTTTGAAACTCAGATTTCCTTTTGCCACCCAGGTTCTGCCGAGAAAGTTATCTTTGGCTCCTCTCTCTCTCACACCCCACATCCCATCTGTCCAGAAGTCCTGTTGGCATTTCGATATATCAAAATAAAAGTTGCATGTATGCCTGTGTCCGATCCCATTCTCTCTGTGTCCTTTCTCTTCTGTCTTTCTCAAGAATCTGACATCTCAGCCCCACAGCTACCATCCTGGTGGATGCTACCACCCTGGGAAAAGCTTCCACCTTCACTTGCCTGGCTTTGCCTCCTGCTTGAACTCCCGGATTGGGAGCCTTCTGCCTGGGCTGGTCTTCACACAGATCACACCACTCCAAGGAGCAATGTCCTGCAATGAGCCGCCATCTTCCAAGAAATCAAAGCCAAAGTCCTTACACAGCCTGGCAAGCCCTGCAAGACCTGGCTCCCTTCCTTTCTGCCCTTACCTCCTTCTTTTCCTTCCCTTCCCCACTCACTCATTGGAGGAACAGCTAGGTAAGCCAAGTACTCTTACCTTAGGGCCTCTGCAGCGAGTTATCTGTCCGCTCTGTCTGGGCCACTCTTTCCCCAGAACTTCCTGTGCCACCCTCTCTCCTGTGTGTTTGCTCAAATATGACCTTCTCAAGGAGGTTCCATTGGCCACTCTATTTACAATGGCAACTTGCACCCTTGCCCTCCCATTCTCTTGGTCCCAGTGACCTCAAAGATTCAGGGCGCATTAGCTGCTACTTACATCACCATTCACAGCCTAAGGTTCTCAAATTGACTTTTAAGAATTTTCTTGTTCTACACAAGGGGAGAAAGCCTAAGACTGATGACAAAAGTCTAAACGCTCTTAATGCAGTTGAACTACACAAATAAAGTATCAGATCGCCAAGAGATTAACCGTGTTAACCCCGATATTCTTTTTGTGACTGTGGTTGTCATTAAATAGAAAAGTGGGTGGACACCTAGGGATAGTAGTATTTTTGGTTGGCTTCAAGCTTTGATGAGTTTTTGTGTGTTTTGTTTTGTTTTACTTTAAAAACCTGCTTTTTAAACATGTAAATCCTTATTTGGCTAATTTTCAGGGCACAGTATGAGTATAAACTCATATGAGAGTCTATTGTTCTCTAGAAACTACAGATTAAGGTGTCTTTAACAGACTGACGTCTAATTATTACATAAAGGCGTCTGGCTTTTATACCAAGACACCTATAAGCACATTATTATAGAGGTGGAACATTTGGTAACTCTGCCGTGCTACAGTCTGTAACTGATCTTTTGCCTTGCCATGGATTCTACCCTAAGGGGAAAAACAACCTGACATTAAAAAAAAAAAAAAAGTCAATTATATGGAATATCATCTCTGGAAGGTGGCTGTGATTAGCAGAGATGGCCAGATAGTAGGGCTACAACCCCGGGGCTTTTACACCCACCCTGACACAGAGGAAAGAGTCACCCATAGCACAGACCAGTTGGATGATAGAATGGCATATGACGGTCATGGTGGTGCATGCCTGTAATCCCAGCTACTTGGGAGGCTGAGGCAGGAGAATCACTTGAACCTGGGAGGTGGAGGTTGAGGTTGCAGTGAGCTGAGATTGCACCACTGCACTCCAGCCTGGGCGACAGAACGAAACTCCGTCTCAGAAAAGAAAGAAAGAAAGAAAGAAAAATGGCATATGACCGCCAGCTCAGTGAGAGCAGCTGCAGGTGAAAAGGAGAGGCACGTGCTGCCTTCAGGTGTCTTCAACACCACCCTCCTCCCACATTCCCTGCATTCTTATTTCCATGCTACTCTGGAGGAAAGCATGGTAATAAACACTATAATACGTGGCCCTGCCCATCTTATTTATGAAGGATACATTTTACCAAACTGAATAAGGGGGGCTCAAAAACTGACATGAACAAACAGATATGTGTACGCTCAGGTCTATGGCAGCATTAGTCACAATAGCCAGAGGTGGGCCAGGCGCGGTGACTCACACCTGTCATTTCAACACTAGGAGGCCAAGGCAGGAGGCTAGCTTGAGCTCTGGAGTTCAGCCTGGGCAACATATCGAGACACACACACACAAACACATTTTTTTTTTCTTTTATTAGCTGTGTGTGGTGGTGAGTGCCTGTAGTCCCAGACATTTGGGAGGCTGAGGTGGGAGGATGGCTTGAGCCCAGGAGTTCAAAGCTGCAGTAAGCTATGATCACATCACTGCACTCCAGCCTGGGCAACAGAGTGAGACCTTGTCTTAAAAAATTTTTTTTAATTGAAAAAATTACAATAGCCAGAGGTGAAAACTACCCAAATATCCATCACAGATGAATGGGTAAACAAAATGTGGTATGTGCATACAATGGGATATTATTCAGCCCTAAAAAGGAAGGAAATTCTGACTCATGCTACAACATAGATGAACCTTAAGGACATTACACTAGTGAAATAAGCTAGTCATAAAAGGGCAAATATTGCATGATTCCACTTAACCTGAGGTACTGTAGAATAGTCCAATTCATGGAGAAAGCAGAATGGAGGTTACAGGGACCAGGAAATAGGAAGAAAGGGGTAGTTACTCTTTCATGGGCACAGTTTCTGTTTGAGATGATGAAAAGTTCTGAAGGTGGATGGTGGTGATGGTTGCACAACAATGTGAATGTACCTAATGCCACTGAACTGTGCACTTAAAAAGGATCAAGATGGTAAATGTTATGTATATTTTACATTTAAAAAAAAAGTCAGGCGCAGTAGCTCACACATGTAATCCCAACGCTTTGGGAGGCTAAGGTGGGCAGATCACTTGAGGTCAGGAGTTCAAGATCAGCCTGGCCAACATGGTGAAACCCCGTCTCTACTAAAAATACAAAAATTAGCCAAGCCTGGTGGCCATGCCTGTAATCCCAGCTACTCAGGAGGCTGAGGCAGGAGAATCACTTGAACCCAGGAGGCAGAGGTTGCAGAGAGCTGAGATCGCACCACTGCATTCCAGCCTGGATGACAGAGTGAGATCCCATCTCAAAAAATAAAAAAATAAAAAAACTCCCATGAAATAAACTTCTACACCAAGAAGACAAGATCAGGAGGAACCTCTCCTCCTCTCAAAGTTGTACTGGTACAAATCAGAGCACAGATTTTCTTTTCATTCTTACAATCTTTATAGTCTGATGAACTTCATACACTTAGAGTCCTTATTGTAACAAAAGTTCTGGAGGTTGCTGGGTGCAGTGGCACATGCCTGTATTCCCAACTACTCGAGAGACTAAGGCGAGAATCACTTGAGCTTAGGAGTTCGAGACCAGCCTGGGTAATATCTTGAGACTCTGCCTCTAAATTAAAAAAACAAACAACAACAACAACAAAAACTGGAGATTGATACAGCAGCTACTAGTGCCTGACTTAGAGGACTCACATTTTAATTTTTCAGTATAAAGATAGGGGCATTATTTCCCAGCATGAAATGTACAAAACCTACCCATCTCCCCAAGTGAGTGCATATTTAAACCACCCAAGCCAAAGGGTTACCTATGTTGTTGTTTTTTTGTTTGATTTTGAGACGGAGTCTTGCTCTGTCACCAGGCTGGAGTGCAGTGGTGCAATCTCAGCTCACTGCAACCTCTGCCTCCCGGATTCAAGCGATTCTCCTGCCTTAGCCTCTGGAGTAGCTGAGACTACAGGCGTGTGCCACCAGGGTTTCACCATGTTGGCCAGGATGGTCTCGATCTCTTGACCTCATGATCTGCCTGCCTTGTCCTCCCAAAGTGCTGGGATTACAGGTGTTAGCTATGTTCTTATAGAAAATGTTAAGTGTTCCTTCTGGATCTACAGCTCATGCACAGAAATCTCATAGGATCATGTCAGTAACTCACTAAGTTCCAGGAAGAGAAAATAAGGATGGGTACACGAATCACACCACACTCTATAAAATAAATAATGCATCCAATCCATGGAAGCTTCTCTAAACAGCAAGAATATACATTCTCATACTAAGTGAAGGACAGTATTTGGTGCCTGAGGGTTTCCAAAGAGGATTTTCTAGTGCAACTCAATTTCAATAAAGGTTAGAAACCTGTTTTCAAAAGCCACCTGCACTAAATCAAACAAACCGCAACTCCAGTAGAACAAAAGCCACTCAGCAGCAAAGTAACAAAGCCATAAATGACAGCCCTGTCAATAAAGATCAAGCTACTAGCCAAAGGTCAGGCTCCACAGTACTCATTGCAGAAGTGCCAGGCTTCTCAATCACGCTGCGGGGGATGGTGGCCTTCGCCACTGAAAGGCTGCCCAGGAACACAGGCGACCCTCCCCTCCAGGAGTCACTGTCAGACTGAGAGCTGGTTTCCCACTCCATCCCCACCACAGCTTCCAGGCCCATTTGTCACCTATTAAATGCAAATATACTAGATTGAAAGACTGATAAAGAACACAGATCTTTAGAGTGGAAGTGGCCTGGGCTGTCCCCCAGGACCTAAGGAAACCATCCCTCCATGCAAAGAGGGACAAGGTCCCAAGCAGGAAGAGAACAAACACCCGATCTGCTTTCTTTCTTTCTTTCTTTCTTTTTGAGATGGAGTCTCGCTCCATTGCCCAGGCTGGAGTACAATGGCAAGGTCTCAGCTCACTACAACCTCTGCCTCCCAGGCTCAAGCAATTCTCCTGCCTCAGCCTCCTGAGTAGCTGGGACTATGGGCGCATGCCACCACACCTGGCTAATTTTTGTATTTTTAATAGAGATGAGGTTTCACTATGTTGGCAGGCTGGTCTCGAACTCCTGACCTTGTGATCCACCCACCTCGGTTTCCCAAAGTGTTGGGATTACAGGCGTGAGCCACCGCGCCAGGCCTCTGATTTGCTTTCTCACCAAAGAAGAAACCCAACTCAGGCCCTGTGTGAACCCCACAGACTTCCATGAAGCAGAGAGGTAATTCCGCCAGCATAGTCTAAAGATGAATGAATGAAAGGAGCCATACCAAGGTTCTCTGTCATTAGCAACGCCTACCCAGGATCCACAACTAAGAAAACCACACAGGGAGCAATGAGCCTTTCAAGAAGCCACAGGGTTCAGAAACTGTTGAGTTTTAAACAGGTAGTAATTAAAAAACAAAACAAAACAGAAAAACCAGGAGTGTGGGTCAGACATGGTGGTTCACATCTATAATCCCAGCATATTGGAAGACCCAGGCAGGAGAGCTACTTGAGCCTAAGAGTTCAAAAGAAGCCTGGGCAACATGGTGAGACCCTGTCTCGACAAAAAAAAAAAAAAAAAGAAAAAAAAATAGCTGTGTACCATGGCACACCTGCGGTCCCAGCCACTTGAGAGGCTGAGGTGAGAGAATCACCTGAGCCCAAGAGGTCAAGGTTGCAGTGAGCTATGTTCGTGCCTCTCCCCTCCAGCCTGGGCGACAGAGCAAGACCCTGTCTAAAATAAATAAATAAATAAAATTAAAAATAGAAAAACAGCAGCGTGGAGGATGAGGGAGAGAAGAGACCAACTGATGTGAGGGGTAAAGGGGGATCAGGATCATTCCACGGGCTTCTACTGTGCAGGAAGAGGTAGCACCCAGGTGAGACAGCAACCAGGCCCCCTCACAAGTTCTCCTGCAAGGTTAAGAGGCAAATGAGCACCCTAGTCCTCTGAGCCACCAGGGCTTAAGAACAACAGTGTAGATCGGAGATTTAGAACCTTGCCCCTGCTCTGGGGAACTCTGTCTTTCCAATGCCTGGTGCAAATGGGCACTGATGTTTGCTAAATAAATACTAACTTGTAGAATGATTCCTGTTTCCTACATAGCCCAGGAGAAAGGCAATGGCTGGGTGAGTGATATTTACAACGTCATAGCAACAACACAACAATGTATTAATGACTACCTTTTACTGAGCTGTGTGCTAAGTCCTCTACCTAAGCTATCTCATTTGGAACTCATCACACAGCCTTATGAGGCCATACTATTATTATCCCATTTACAGATGAGGAAACTGAAGCCTAGAGAGGCAAAGTAACTTGCCTTAGGTTATGCACCTAGGAAGCTATGAGGCCTGCGTTCCAACCCAGTTCAAAAGACTCCAAGGCTGGCAACCTCTGTTTTACTGCTGCCTCTGGACTGCTTGCAGGGACCAGTTATGAAACATATTTCTCATTGTGGAAGGGTTGGGCAACAATTTATTTAAAAGTGCGATGCATTTATAAGTATCAAGGAAAGTACTAATATGGCCTTAAAGATTCAGATGATAAAAAGTTATCTGTTTTTTAAGAAAATGAGGCCGGGTGCGGTGGCTCACGCCTATAATCCCAGCACTTTGGGAGGCCACTTTGGTGGATTGCTTGAGGCCAGGAGTTTGAGACCAGCCTGGCCAACATAGTGAAACCCGTCTCTACTAAAAATACAAAAATTAGCTGAGCACGGTGGCACATGCCTGTGATCTCAGTTACTCGGGAGGCTGAGACACGAGAATCGCTTGAACCAGAGAAGAGGAGGTTGCAGTGAGATCACACCACTGCACTCCAGTCTGGGCGACAGAGCAAGACTCTGTCTCAAAAAGAAAAAAAAAAAGAAAATGAGAAACAAGACTAATATATACATATACACACGTATATATACATGCTCCTATCTATATACATACATGCACGTATATATGCTTTCATAATCTTCCTCCACAATACCAGGTCTTCAGTGACAGAGGACCTCAAAAGATCTTAGATTAGGCATTACTTTTAGCTGGGCACGGGAATGGGGATTCAGGAGTAACTTGGTTAACAGAATGAAAAAGATAACTTATCTTCTTTTTATGGTATTAACACTCTTCTGGCAGCAAATTAATTTTTATTTAATAAGTAACAAAAAACCTACAGGCATGAATACAATTAATCTAACTGAATGTCAACAGACCTGAAAACTCACAAGATACCTAAAGACACCACTAAGAAAAACTTTCCAGGAGACTAAACTAGAACCAAGTGTAGAAATAAACTCTAAAATTAAGTGCTTAAGCAATCTAAAAGGCATCTCTTTTTAGAGAGATTTGGGACATAAATTGTTCTGGGGCCAGGCACAGTGGCTCACACCTGTAATCCCAGCACTTTGGGAGGCCAAGGCAGGAGGATTGCTTGAGGCCAGGAGTTTTAGATCAGCCTGGGCAACATAACAAGGCCCTGTCTCTATTTATTTTACGTATAAAAAATTTTAGAAAACAACTTGTTCTGGTACCTAAAAAGCAAGTTCCTCTGCATTCATGAGTGCATCGGTTTCTTTTTCCGTGACCAACACTAAGGAGCAAAGGTAACTAGGAAAAATCTCTCTGGAGTTGTAAGAATTACCTGCATTCTGTGAATGCTGCTTATAAAAAACTAAAATGGAATTTTAATTCGTAAGGCAATAAAATCTTAAAAATATACCAGATACCTGCAATAATAGTATTTTTAGATATCATTCTAATAAAGAAAGTAAGAAACCAACATTCAAACACTGACTATATATAAAGAACATTCATATGTTCTCTGATTTAATTCTTTCAACAATCCAAAGAGATTGATATCTTCTCCCCTCAACAGAGCAGCAAACAGAGGTTCAGAAAACTGAAGAATTCATTTAAGGTTATACAATTAACAAGTAAAAGAACTGAATTCTGTGGGCATCTAAATTCGTATATTTTCCACTACTCCTTGCTTCAAAAGGAAGGAAAAGAAAGAGGAAAGAGGAATGGACGGAAGGAAAGGAAAGGAACATTCTACAGCCAGATTTGGTAGTGACTCCATTAGCACTAAGATCCCCTAGACTGAAAACCAGATTAAACATAAAGTCAGTCCTGAACTTGCCTTACCACTGAAGACTTCTTTTTGCTAAGCCATTTGCTTTACCACATTATTATTTTTAAACTTCTATTGAACAAAAAACAAAACCTCTCCCAGTTCTATCACTAGGATGTAATAACATATGCACACAGGTGTGTGTGTTCCTTAAAATCCATAAGGAAAACTTCAAAGGAGCCAGAGCTGACCTCACACAGGTGGCATCTGTGTTGGACAGTAATAACAAAAACAGTCTTGCTCGGCCCTTAATAACCCACACAAAGAATCACAAAAAGTTACTAAAACACAGCCACTGGAAAATGACGAATGAACAAAGTGGTTAATGTTCTTTCCCAAAATTATAGCAAGGAAAGCTCCACTACATAATGAAAATCATTAAGAGAATTCAGAGTAGTTAACTGCAGGCAGGTGTGACTTCTCCCCCAGAAAGTAATCAGCTAATAAGCATTAATCATCTTGTGCACGGTCTGTGCATTTATAATAGGGTTTAATAAAGCCTTCAACAATAGGCCCAGAATTAATGAATGGCATCTTAGGTCTAACACAAAAGTATTCCTTAGCCGATGAAAATTAGCGCTTCTACTTCACATTTGCTGTTGTGTCCCCCATTTATACGGGCTCGTATTCACTATCCCTGGAGGCTTTATCACGCGTGGTTTTTTTTTTAGCTGTTGTTCCTGAAAGCAGTTAACCTTCATCGATAACCTACCGTGTGCCGGGTGATCTCCAAACATCCCACTCGTTTTTTCTTTTTTTAATTTCCCATGGGTAGTGGCAAAATTTTGAAGGCAATGCAACCAGGAAGATGGGAGCGAATATTTTCTCACGCCAACAGGGAGTCCAGTTTCCGGGAGAGGAACCCGGCGGCGTCGGGAGCTACCCAGGAAGGGCTTGCAGTCCCCCAAGGGCAGCGCGTGCAGGCCAAGGGGGTCGGGTAGGGTTGAGTGGGGACTCACCAGGCAGAAACGCGGCCCAAGTCCCCCTTACTTTTGCGTGTCAATCCCTCTTCCCCATTTTGCATCCTTACTGCAACCCAGTCTCCCCCGTACAACTGTCACGGATCTGCGCTCCGAGCACCGCCCCCCCTCCCCCCTCCGCCACCAACCCCGGGCAGGGACCACAGGCACACGCCTCCCTCGGAAAAGTTGGGCGGACACTTCAGAACTTTTCTTTCACTTTGGGGAGAAGGAGGGAGTTGGAGAAGTGGGGGTGAGAGGTGTTGCCCTGCCACAGGAGCTGGGGAGGAGAGCGATCTCACCCGCTCCATCCCTCCCGACAGGTGGGCCGCGGTCAGATACGTTTGGCCCGCAAGTCCTTTTCGGACACGTTGGCATCTGCTCCCAAAGAGCGCCCCAGCAGAACCCGGTCACTGGGGTCTTCCAGAGGGGCGGTAGCCACCGCACAGGAGCCAGCGGCATCCCTCAAGGAGCCGCAAGCCCTACCTGGCTTAACCCCCGGACATGTGTGTCGCTACCGATCGAAGAACCCAAACACCCTGAGAGTTCCCTCCTTTAGGCAGGTGAAAACCCCACGGAACTCTTCGCAGCGCTGCCTGCCCAGCTGGCCGTGTCTCGCCGTCCCCGAGGCCTCGAGGGCTCCCAGCACCTCCACCCAAATCCCACCTGTGCGGGCTCCGGAGTCCGAGGGCGCGGACAGCTGCTGCCGCCGCATCCCGCATCTCCAAAGTGCGGCGGGAGCGGCCAGGGAACCTGCAGGACACCGCCGGGCCAGCGGGCTTGGGAAGGTCTGGGGGCCCCCGGCGCCGCACCCCTGCTTACCTGGCGTTAGCTGGGCCCCGGCTGGGGCATCCGCCTGGTGCGCTTCGCTCGGAGCGCTCGCTGCGCACCTGGCAGCTGCCACCGCCCTCCCAGCCCCAGCCCTGGCCGCCGCGCTAGCGCTGCATGGCGCACGGGGGCTGGCCGGGGGCTCGGGGAAGCGTGTCTAGTTGGCGGCGGCACCTCCGGCTCTGGCGGCTCGCTAGTGGCTCCTCCGCCTTTCCCCGCCCCGCGTCCGTGCACCCTTCCTCTGCAGCCGCCCTTTTCCCTCCGCTCCGCCGGACCGGCCAAACTGGTTTCTCTGCTCGAGGAGGTGCCTCTCGTTTCCCTCCAGCGGCCGCTGCCGCGGAGCCCGGCTGGGGCTGGGGCTGGAGGCGGGCTCGGCCTTCTCCCCTCCCTCTTTCCCTCCCTAGGGCGGAGAGGGGCTGGACTGCAAGCCCCGGGGCGGCCCGAGGCGGCCCAGGTCCAGCTCCTGCCCCACGCCCTCCGTGCGTCCTGGAGTCAGATGGGCACCCCTGTCAGTCTTCCAAGCCCAGCCTGCGACCCCCTTGCCTCTCCCAGCCTGAGACCTGGCTGCTGCAGCCGCTCTTAGCTCCCCGGGGGCCGCACTCGACACCCCACCTCTCCAACCCAGCGTCACTTTCCCGCCGCCCTTGGCTGGCTTGGCCGTCACCCCGGGTCGAGGACTGAGCCAGCCTGGAAAGCTGGCGGGGCCGCGGCACGCCCGGGACCTGAGCTCCCTCGGTAAGGGGAGCTGTGTCCTCTTGATGCCAAGTCACGTTTGGGGACCGGTCACCGAATGCGCGTCAAGGTTCGCCGCGTGGAGGGTGAAGAAAGAGGCTGCGCCTCAAGACTTCCAGAAACGTATCCTGTGATTGCAGCCAGCAGGCTTTCTGCCGAGTCCAAACGCTCTCAAGTTTTTTGCGTTTGGAGTCAAAAGCAGTTAAGGTGCGGCCCGTGAACCACGCGGTGTAGGTGGAAATTTTGGACTCAGCGCCTCGTTGCTGGCTGGTGTCTGAGCGGGTGAATCGTGCCTCCCTGGCAGTATAGACATTACCCTCCTTCTTGAGTAGACTTTTGCCGCTCCCCGACTATGGACCGAGTCGTTGGGATAAGAATGGAGGAAAATCAAAGATCAGATTTTGCTTAAAATGCAGTAGGGGAGCCAGGACTCCTACAGGGTTCCCAGTCACCTAGAGGCTCACATCTATGCCCAAGAGTCCAGACTCCCAACTGGGTCATCACAGAGGCTTCCTACAGGACGCCGTGCTTGATGGGACTCGAAGATCCACAACTTTAGGGATCAGAGTTGTGTGGAGAGGGTATTCAACGAACGGGTGGTCGACTGGTTGGATCTTGTTTGATACCAACCCCGAGGCTGCTCTAGGCTTCTTTTTCATGAGTCAAACTTGATCTCTGACTAGGAGCTGGTCAGTCACTCAATCTCTCCAGGCCTCAGTTTCCTCATTTGTAAAATGAGATTGGACCAGATGGTCTCTTCCAGCACTTATATTCTGAAGCTAACGACAGAACAAAGGTACTGATGCAAGAGAACATAGGGCCTGTTGGTGACATTGGTTGATCTAAGACGTTTAGACTTGTTTTTGGTAGCACCTGCAAACCATTGACAATTTAGGACCGAGCATGAACATGATCAAGGTTGTGTTTTAGGGAAAATAATAGGGAGATAGTCTAGAGAGGATAAAACTGAAGATGGGAGAATCACTTGGGAGGCTGGGACAGCAACATACGGAGGAGTTGCCAGGGGAAGTAAAAAGGGGGAAATTCAAGGGACACCACAGAAGAGAGATAGGGCACGAAGTGGCCACAATCTGCAACTGACTGGGAGATGGGAGCAATGGAAGGTGAGCCAGGTTCTCAAGACTGGGTTATGGCATGCAAGGAACAGCAGACTCCAAAGGAGGGAAGCCACTTAGGAAGACTCTGCCCCTGTCTGGATAAATGCCAGCAAACCTAGGAATCAAGAGGGGATTCCAGATTAAAGGGGGCACCCCCTCCTTGCAGATCCACTACCAAGTGCTCAACCTGTCCAAGAAAATGTTACATAGAAGAGACTACACAAGGACGCATCCAATCCACACCTGTACCTAGATCTGATCAATACCATTCTGATGTCTGTGTTTATTTACTTGTTTATTTATTTATAGAGACAGAGTTTCACTATGTTGCCCAGGCTGGTCTCGAACTCCCCAGTTCAAGTGGTCCACCTGCCTCAGCCACCCAAGGTGCTGGGATTACAGGCATGAGCCACCACCTGTATTAAAAATACAAAAATTAGCTAAGCATGGTGGCGGACACCTGTGGTCCCAGCTACTCAGGAGGCTGAAGCAGGAGAATCGATTGAACCTGGGAGACTGAGGTGGCAGGCAGTGAGCCGAGACTGTGCCGCTGCACTTCAGCCTGGGCAACAGAGCGAGGCTCTGTCTCAAAATAAAATAATATTCTTTCATTCAACAAATATTTGAGTGTGAGTGCCTACTATGTGTCAGGCAGTTTTCTAGTTGCTTGGGTACATCAATGAGCCAATCAAGTATCTTTTTTTTTTTTTAGACAGAGTCTCGCTCTGTCGCCCAGGCTGGAGTGCAGTGGCGTGATCTCGGCTCACTGCAACCTCCGCCTCCTGGGTTCAAGCAATACTCCTGCCGCAGCCTCCCGAGTAGCTGGGGTTACAGGCACAGCCACCAGGCCAGGCTAATTTTTGTATTTTTAGTAGAGACGGGTTTCACCATGTTTGTCAGGCTGGTCGTGAACTCGTGACCTCGTGATCCACCCACCTCAGCCTCCCAAAGTGCTGGGATTACAGGCATGAGCCACTGCACCCGGCGAGTATCTTAAAAGGTGGCAAATGCTTTGAAAAAATAGAACAGGCTGGACTAGGGGAAGGCCCCTGAAGGAGCTGCCTTTTGGAGTGCTGTAAAATTTGTATTTCTTGATCTGAATGGTAATTATATGAGTAGACACATATGCAAGAATTCATTGACCTGTATGCTTAAGATTTATACATTAAAAAATAATAGACCAGGCACGGTGGCTCACACCTGCTATCTCAGCACTTTGGGAGGTCAAGGCAGGTGGATCACGAGGTCAGGAGTTCAAGATCAGCCTAGCCAAGATGGTGAAACCCTGTCTCTACTAAAAATACAAAAAATTAGCCAGGTGTGATGGTGGGCACCTGTAATCCCAGCTATTCAGGAGGCTGAGGCAGATAATTGCTTGAACCCCGGAGGCAGAGGTTGCAGTGAGCTGAGATCGCCCCACTGCACTCCAGCCTTGGCGACAGTGTGAATAATACTACTACTAATAATAATAATTGAGCAGGACTAAGAGATTAGGAGTGGGAGGATGAGTCACAATTTTAAATAATGTGGTCGGGGTAGGCTTCTTGAAAAGTTGCATTTGAGAAAAAGACTTGCAAGAAGGTAGTGTTTCATCTTTGATGAGCCAAATCCTTTGAAAACCCATCTTGCATGGAACCCACCAGATGGAGGCATGTTAAAACCTTATCCTAGGTGCAGTGCCTCACGCCTATAATCCCAGCACTTTGCGAGGCTGAGGCCAGTGGATTGCTTGAGCCTAGGAGTTTGAGACCAGCCTGGGAAACATGGTGAAATCCCATCTCTATGAAAAATACAAAATAAAATTATTTGGGCATGGTGGCCCGCACCTGTAGTCTCAGCTATGCAGGAGGCTAGGGTGGGAGGATCCTTTGAGCACAGGAAGTGAAGGCTGCAGTGAGCTGTGATTGCACCACTGCACTCAAGCCTGGGTGACAGGGCAAGACACTGTCTCCAAAACAAAAAAACAAAATAAAACAAACAAACAAAACAAAACAAAAAAACCAAAACCAAAACAAAACATCCACACCCACACAACTCCACAACCTTATCCTAGAACATTTCCCCTATGTAAGTCTTCCTCATCTTAGGAAGGAGGTTCTCAGAGTGCATCAGCTGGTGTTGCTGATGAAGGAATTAGCTCACCTGGAAACTGACCTTGTCCTTTCTGAAAGAACCATGCCAAATGTTGGAGTGCCTTGTCAGGGCAATCATTGGAAGTGTCTCACATGCAACAATTTTAAAATGCATCTTACATGAGTCACTGAGAGATGACTTCTTTGTCCTGGCAGAGCCCTGATTCCACCAGCCTTGGCGGCCCTTTCTCAGCATTCTCAGATGGGATTGAATAAACCCTCTGGTTTTATTTAGAAGTCACTCTCATTTAGTAACCAACAAGCTGCTGGGGGAAAGCATGAAATGTAACAGAAATAGCCATTTCTTTTTATGTTTTATTTTTTATTATTTTTTTGAGACAGGGTCTCACTCTGGCACCCAGGCCAGAATGCAGTGGTGACCATTGCTCACTGCAGCCATTGAGCCCAGAAATAGTCATTTCTAAAAGAGGGTAACAATGATTTTCAACTTTTGTAGTTCATAATTGCCTCTGTTTCTTTTTTCCCCCTTTTTTTGGCAGCAGTCTTATGTACATTTGCATGATGTGGGTAGGAAAGCCAGGGAGGTTGCCAAGAGAGCTAGCTCAATTTTACTGAAAATTTATTTCCTGGAAGTTTTTTTTTTTTACAAGATAAGTGATAAAAGATATGTTTAAAGGGAGGTGATACTGCTTGTATTCAGTTCTTTGCTAAGCCCAGTGGTCGTTTAAGCTAAAGCATTTAATGCCAATGGAAAGATTCATGCTGCACTAGGTGCTATTGTAACCCATGCTTGGCAGTCAAGATTAACTCAGTTAAAAGTTCTTCACAGTCATTATCCAGACCAGATCCAGAATTTTAAATCTGATAAGATACCTTTTATGTGAATCTGTCCTAGCAATAAGTGACATTAGAATTTTCAAATATCTGCCCCACATCCTTCAAAATGGCTTTTAAAACAACAAATACAGAAGATATATTCTATTTTCTCTGGCACAATGAGTTTTCCAACATTCCTTCTGAGTTACTAGGCTTTCCAGTAATTTACTACTTAATGACTTCTTTTTTTCTGACTAACATTTTAAAATAAGAAATTAGATTGCAAAAGAAATATTAAACATCAAGTAACTAAATGTGTCTCAATTATTTTGGCAATCACACAGACTTAACACGCATAAAATGTTAGAGGAGGAATTATTCATGTTATTAAAATTCACTTCCCTTTCTTTTGTATTCATAAGCATACAAATGTGTAGGATTGTCTACCATTCTTTTCTACAAGGAAGAGATTTTAATAAACCATTTACTGTCTTTCTCTATGGACATGTAATAAACATTACATTGACCTGATGTTGATAATGTAACTCCAGTTAAACTTAATGAGTATAATTAATACAGACAGTTCATGAATAATTTTCCAAAATAAATTGCAATTGTTGTTAGTATATGTCGCCATGTGTTCATATAGTTGTAGGAAGTTTGTATGTATTATTTTAGGCTCTGTTCTCATCATTTTCCATTGTGTCATGAAAACACATTTACCTTTCCGACTTTATCCCTCTTCCTTCCTGACCTGCCCCCTAAATGTGGCTAATTCCAGGCTGCTGTGAATAGAAGTTTACTAGATTTTTTTTTTTTTTTTTTTTTGAGACAGTCTCACTCTGTCACCAGGCTGGAGTGCAGTGGCGCGATCTCAGCTCACTGCAATCTCCACCTCCCAGGCTCAAGTGATTCTCCTGCCTCAGCCTCCCAAGTAGCTGGGATTACAGGCACGCACAACCACGCCCAGCTAGTTTTTGTATTTTTTTGTAGAGATGGGGTTTCACCATGTTGGCCAGGCTGGTCTCGAACTCCTGACCTGAAGTGATCTGCCCTCCTCGGCCTCCCAAAGTGTTGAGGTTACAGCCTTGAGCCACTGCTCCTGGCTGAAATTTACTAGATTCTGAAGAGCACATGCTACTCCTTCTGTTTGAAATGCCCTACCTCATCTGCCTGATCTCGTCATCCTCCACATCTCAGTTCCCAAGTGGCTTCCTCTGGGAAAGCTTTGTCCTAGTCTCCCCCAAACTAACTAAGGCTTCTAACATTTAGTTGGCTCTTGCTGTTTCCACAGCATTTTGCACCTGACTTCTAGGGAAAGCTTCCCACTGTATTTTCACTGTTTACCTGTCTTGCTCCTCACTGCACTGTGAGCCCATTGAGACATAAAACTGAGTCTTATTTTTCTTGATCTCTTTTGGCATAGAGCATTAAATAGAGCATTCCAGGTGCTTATTAATTCTTATAGAATGAATGAATGGTTGGCATGGTCATAATTCTCAACAGTTGCATAGTATTTTCTCCTGCTGATGATTTCTTTAATCACTTGCTATTCTTGGATGTTTATGCATTTACCAAATTGGTTTCCAGAAATATCTGATTTACCACAACCCACCACTATGTTAAGGGCTTCTGAAGGTCATATTTCTCTCTGGTTCCAGTTATTTTGCAGGCTGTAATCTGTCCCTCTGTATTTCATTGTAGAAACAGTGTGCCTCAGTATACAAAAAATTTTTGTCTTGTTGGAACTAGGATATGAGTAAGCCTTTGTTGCTATCACTGGAGTGATAAAAAGAAGGTTATTCAAATTCTTCCATAAAATCACAGGAGTGCACCGTATGTATGAACACAGCCTTCTGTGTTTTCCTAATTTCCAGTGAGCATGAGTGGTTGTCCCTCCCAGTTAAAGAAAAGCAAATTAAATGCAAAATAAAACAATGAGAAACAATTTTTTACTTATCACATTGGCAAAGTTTTTTTTTTTTTAAGTCTGGTGTTGCAAACACTGGCAACGTTTAGGAGGAAACAGGCACTCATACACTGTAGGTAGGGGTACAAACTGTGCAACTTCTTTGAAGGGAAATTCAGAACTGTATCAAAATTTTAAGATACATGCCATGTGCCCCAAGAATTTATGTCTAGGAATTTATCTTAGAATATACTTGAACATTTATACAAAGGCAAATGTACACATATATTCATGGCTGCATGCCTTTTCTGCAAAAGACCAAAAGTGGCCTCAGGGTCCATTCACAGAGGTTACTTCCATACAATAAAATACTAATCTGCCATTTTTTAAAAAATTAAGGAACTCTAGTTTATTTCTGTATACATAAATAAAATTCATGTGTATAATGTTTATAGGTTTCCATTTGTGTAACATATATAACATAATGTAATAAATAATATAATGTATACATAATGTAAAATATAATGTATATTATGTATGCAATATAATGTATATCGTATGCATATAATATAATGTATGTTATATGTATATAATGTAATGTGTGTGTTATATATTCTATGTATGTGTAATATATGTTAATATATGTCATATATTACACATACATATATGTATATATAGACTGAAAAGATACACAAGAAGTTGGTAATGGTGCTCATCTCTATGAAGGGAGACTAATTTTCACATATATGTTTGTATAGTTGAAACTATTTTATTGTATTGTGTTTTTCCCTGCTTTTCTTGACTGTAGAAACTTTGTTTTTTAACATATTTCTGGATGATTTTTTTAATTTAATTTTTTTGGCAAAAAATATGCATACAAACACATATATATATATATATATATATTTTAAACTCAAATAGTACTGCAAAGTTTCTAAGGGAAGACAACAATCCTGTCATTCCCCTCTTTTCTCAGGCTCAAATGCTACTCTCCAGAAACACTCATTTTAAATTTTAGTTGGTTCTTACATTCAGTTTCTTTTCTTTTCTTTTTTTTTTTTTTTTTTGAGACGGAGTCTCGCTCTTTTGCTCAGGCTGGAGTGCAGTGGCGTGATCTTGGCTCACTACAAGCTCTACCTCCCAGGTTCAAGCGATTCTCCTGCCTCAGCCTCTGGAGTAGCTGGGACTACAGGAGCCCACCACCTCGCCTGGCTAATTTTTGTATTTTTAGTAGAGACGGGTTTTCACCATCTTGGTCAGGCTGGTCTCAAACTCCTGACCTGTGATCCACCTGCCTCGGCCTCCCAAAGTGCTGGGAATACAGGCGTGGGCCACCGCGCCGCGGCACATTCACTTTTTTTCCCCGCCTTCCCCAGATGGAGTCTTGCTGTGTTGGCCAAACAGGAGTGTACAGTGGTGTGATCTCAGCCTACTGCAACTTCCGTCCCCCAGGTTCAAGCAATTCTCCTGCCTCAGCCTCCCGAGCAGCTGGGATTACAGGCGACCACCACCATGCCTAGCTAATTTTTATATTTTTTAGTAGAGGCGGGGTTTCACCATGTTGGCCAGGCTCATTCACTTTCATATTACTAATAACAAGCTCGTTTGGCCATGTCTTGATGTTTTCCCATTTTAGACATTATCTGTTGAATTCCTACCAGTGAGGCAGATTTAACTGGCTTACACATCCCACTCCTGACACCCTCCCATACAAACTCTTGCTCTTACTCCAATCTCAAATCATAATTAGATTGCAACTTATAGCTAAATCAATTTTCAGTGGACACCTTATTATGACTATGGAAATATTGTTTGCAGTTGAGCCATGTAGTATAGTAACATTGCACTTCCTTTCTCATCAAGTTTCTTGGATTTGTGTTAATAATCACCTTTCCCCCTCATTTACTTTGTCCTCCATGTTCCTATCATTAATGCAGTTGCAAAATGTCTCACATAACCATAAAGCACCTCTCAGTATGGCCAGACACAAAATTCAGCTGTTTGCATTTTTTTCCCATGAGACATTCCTGGCTGTGGACTCTGTCCTCTTGCTTTAGGATGAAATGATCACTGTCATCATCCTGAGAATTCCTTTTTTGTTGTACTTGCTAGTTCTGGTGGAGCACATCTGAAAAAGAGAACACTAGGGAAAACTTTTCTGAGGCCTACGGTATCACCTAGGATGCCTTCAATTATAAATAATAGCATTCTGGAATACAAATAGGATTTTTATTACTATTATTAGGTCATCTCTAACTCTCTGAATAGTTAGCAGCTCAATGACGTCATCAGGACCCAGGCACTTTTCATACCCTTGCTGTGCCTTCATCACAACAATGATGATGTGTCCTCTTTATGTCACAGGTGGCTACAGCAGCTGGCTAATTTCATTTGTCAGAAACTGAGTTATACCCTAGCTGCACAGAAGTCTCAGAAAACGAATATATATCATTTACATCTTCTATTGTGAGAACAGGTCTCAAGTCAATAGGAAAGAAGGGATTGGGGGAATAGCTGTTGGATAGGCAACCCACGGGGTCTGCACATCATGTGTATTTAAAAATGTGTTTAGTCTGCATTCATAGTTTAGCTGGGTATAGCATTCTAGATTGGAATGCATTTTTTTCTTAGAATTTTGAAGGCCTTGTTTCAATATATCCTAGATTCCAGTGTTGCTGTCAGATGCTTAATATTATTCTGATTCCCAATCCTTTGTATGTAACCAGCTTTCCACTTTCTGGAAGCTTTTCCTCTGATTCTAAAATATTACTGTAGTGTGCCTTAGTGTAGGCATGCATTGCTTTTTCTTTTTCTTTTTTTTTTTTTAAGATGGAGTTTCATCCTTGTCACCCAGGCTGGAGTGCAGTGGCATGATCTCAGCTCACTGCAACTTCCACCTCCCAGGTTCAAGTGGTTCTCCTGCCTCAGCCTCCCGAGTAGCTGGGACTACAGGCACACACCACCATGCCCGGCTATTTTTTATATTTTTAGTAGAGACGGGGTTTCACCATATTGGCCAAGCTGGTCTTGAACTCCTGACCTCAGGTGATCTGCTTGCCTTGGCCTCCCAAAGTGCTGGGATTATAGGCATGAGCCACCATGCCCGGGCTACTTTTTCAAATCAAAAAGTAATGCAGTTTTTTAGGATGCATTTTTTTAAAAAACAGCAACAAAAAGATTTGAATTTGGATTATCTTTCTCAGTTACACTTACTTTTATCCAACTGCAATTGGCCTGGGGTAAGCTTGGCAACAATGAAACATCTTTTCCAGGCTATTCCCTTTGGAGTCTTTCTTGTTCTCTGGATCCCTAAACTTCTCTTCCCACCACTTGATGCCTTGCCCAACCTATCCTCTTCACATTTTCTTTACAATTAAAACTGACCTAAAACTATTGCTTACCTTTTAGAGCTAATGTAGCTAATCTAATAAATTAATTCACAAAATTAATTCACAAAATGGTGAGCTCTCCTTACACAAAACATATAGGCATTTAATCACAGTCTTCAATATTTTTATCCCAAATGGAAGAGTAAAAGGTGGGAATTTCATAGCAGTCGATGATGATTAAGTGATCTATATTTTCTGTCCTTCAAATCATATTTCCTAATCCAGTTCCTAACATTTCTGAAACAATGCAGAAGAAAATCTTGGCTTTTTAAGGTATGCTTCATTGGATAGCAATTTAAAAATCCACTTGTATTCAAATCTAAACAATCCGTGACATCTGTGGGGCACCTGATCAAGAATTGCTCACATTCCATCTTGTGAGTCAAAGCACAGGATTGCTGTGCTTCGCTGAGTCCTAGCACTGAAGACCTACACAAGCATCTTTCCCATGACTCACCTAAAATACTTAATTTCTCAAAGATGTAGACAATCAAATGCTGGCAGGCGATTGTGTAGGCTGAACTGTCTGGTCCTCAGCTGTGCTGAGTGACAGTGATATGCATAAGGGGAGTTTTTAAACTTTTTTATATTGAACTTTCAGTT
The DNA here is from genome assembly GCF_028878055.3 of Symphalangus syndactylus. NCBI lineage: Eukaryota > Metazoa > Chordata > Mammalia > Primates > Hylobatidae > Symphalangus > Symphalangus syndactylus. The sequence goes on along the minus strand of NC_072423.2, from coordinate 28,744,045 downwards.
GTTGTTTTCTTTAACTCTAACACCTCAAAACAGGAGAGTCATGTGTAAAACAGGAGGGACTGGAGCAGCTGACATGATTGGCACAATGGATGGTCCCTGTGTCAGGTTTACCATAAAGCTAATGATACCTAAACTTCAGGGACTCTCCAAAGCCTATGCCTGATTTTACATTATTAATTTCGTAATTTTTTTTTTGAGACAGAATCTCACTCTGCTGCCCAGGGTGGAGTGCAGTAGTGTGATCTCGGCTCACTGCAACCTCTGCCTCCCGGGTTGTAGTGATTCTTCTGCCTCAGCCTACCAAGTATCTGGGACTACAGGCACATGCCACCATGCCTGGCTAATTTATTTGAGTAGAGACGGGGTTTCACCATGTTGGCCAGGCTGGTCTCGAACTCCTGACCTCAGGTGATCCTTCCACCTTGGCCTCCCAAAGCGCTGGGATTACAGGCATGAGCCACCACGCCTGGTCAAATTTTGTAATTTTTTTTTCTTAAAGAACTCTCCTCTTCCTCAATTGTATAAACTTCAGGCCCCATGAAACCTGGTTTCACACCTGATAGGACCCAGAGCTTCACCCCTCCTTCCTCTCCTCTTCAGCCCTCTCCAAGGAGCCCTAGTCCTCTGCAGAACAAAAATAAAAGACAACCTGTGACTGGGCACAGTGGCTCATGCCTATAGTCCCAGCACTTTTGGAGGCTCAGGCAGGAGGATCACTTGAGGTCAGGAGTTCAAGACCAGCCTAGGCAACATAGTGAGACCCTGCCTCTACAAAAAAAATTTAGTTGGGCATGGTGGCATGTGCCTGTAGTAGTCCCAGCTATTTGGGAGGTTGAAGCAGGAGGATTGCTTGAGCCTAAAAGGTCAAGGCTGCAATGGGCTTTGATGGTGCCACTAGCCTGGGCAACACAGTAAGACTCTGTCAAAAGGAAAGGGAAGGGGAGGGGAGGGGAGGGGAGAGGAAAGGAAGGGAGGGAAGGGGGAAATGAAAGAAAGGAAAGAAAGGAGAAAGAAAGAAAACAACTTGTAACAATTCCTGGACTAGGAATCAGGAGAGAGGGTCTGACACCTGTGCTTGATACTAGCCCTTTGTGGGCCTCAGTCAGGTCACTTGGCCTTTTTCAGACTCCATTTCATCATCTGTGAAATGGGTGTGTTTGACCTGATGATCGCCAAGCTCCCTTTCAAAACTAAGTCTTTGATTCTAAGTCTACTGGGGCCACTTTCTACATTCCCTTACAATAGCTTCCATTCATGGGTTTGTCTTTCCCCACTGAGATGCTGGAAAAACTCACCCTCTGATCTTCTGGGTCCTGCCCAGGCTTAGCCCAGCCCCTCCCTCTTCAAGCAATGACGTCCGTGATGGTGATGGGACTGCTGTCTCTCCTCTCCCCACAATTCACTGTCTCTGCTCCTGCTAGATGAAAGAGGAATGACAGGGTGCTGTTCTATGTGTTAACCCTTCTCAGAATACCTTCATTTAAAATAGAAATTAATATTTCATCTCAATGGCATAACTCTTTAGTGGTGAAATTTTAGGCAGAAGTTGCAGTCAAGTCTGAGGAAGAGAGATCGTCTTGAGCTCTTGCAGCAGGCAGTGTTTAGACTCCCTCAAGCCACAAAGGGACACTGCCCATTATTCCAGAACCAGAAGATTGACCCAGGTTAAAAGGCACAGCAGCCCTGTCAACGTGGGCGCAAAGAGACTTTCACTTGGAATATCATTTACACTCACACAGCAGTGGAAGTTAATTGCATGGTGGAGGATGGGGACTTCACCTGCTTCACCATCCATGCTCCACTTTCCCCCTAGTCACAGATCCTGATATTATTTGGGGGCAGCAGCATGCCCAGCTAAAGGACCACGTGTCCCAGTCTCCCTTCAGCGTCATGTGATAAGTTTCTGACCCATGAGGTGTAGGCAGAATGCTACGTGAGACTTCCAAAAACTCTCTGAAAGTCCAGAAACATGCCCTTCTCTTTAGTCTTCAAGTCAGAGATGTGATAATGATGGCTGCTAAGTGGTTGCCATCTTGGATCTGAGGGGACTTTGCAGATGGAAGTCATTTACTGAGGAGGGTGGACCAGAAACATAAAAAGAGCGTGGCTCCCTGATGACATCATGGTGCTACTCCCTCAGCCCAGACCACCCCATTCTGGACTTATTTTCAGTAAGAAAATAAAATCTTTGTGTGTTTAAGCCACTAGCTCTCAGTTCACTGTCACTCATAGCTGAATACATTCCTGGCTGAAATAAATGAGAAGACTAAACTTTCCACCTTTTAAAGAAAGAATATAGTGAGTAGAAAACAGGGTAAGGTCTAGGAGAGATGCAAACAACCTTAAAACTCAACCATCCTCAGCAGGAGGATATAACATATATATATAATATATATAACATAAAACATAAAACATAACATATATGTTATATATAAAACATATAACATATATGACATATGTTATATATAAAACACACAACATATATGACATATATATTATATATAAAACATAACATATGACATATATAATATATAAAACATATAACATATATAACTATATATGTTATATATAAACACATATAACTTACATAACATAACATATATGTTACATATATCATATATATTTATATATATAACAAGGATACATTCATTTAAACCCCGAATCTCAAAAGTTCAGACAATGTATTGAAAGGGAAAATAAAATAAAAGCACTTTAGTATGAGCATTGGCAGTTTCTGTTGCTCCCCCACAGGGTAGAAGATGAGAGGTTGGTCAGTCAGGAAGTGTCACCTCTGTGCACAACCTGGAGTTGTTTTGGAAGGAGGAGAGACGCCTGGAGCTTGAGCAATGCAAGCGTGATCCCTGCTCTAGGGAAGCATGAGGTCATCTGCACGTGCTCATTCATGCTCGCTTTGCTCCCCGCAGTAGCGGACTCCTAGCACCTCCCTCAGACCCATCTCTGTTTTGGCTGCTCTGGCCATAAAATCTGCACAAGCCTCTGTCACAGTGCTGAGGATACAACTGGTGAGCAAGTCCCAGTGCTGGCCCCGGAGGAGATGAGAGCTCAGTGAGCCGAGAGCAAGGAAACAAGCCATCAGCCCCTGGTAGGACAAGTGTTCACAAGGGGGAAGGCCTGTGAGAAGACAGAGGAGGGGCCCTGACTCATTTTTGGAAGTCCCAGAAGGCTTCTTGGAGAAGATGACATCTAAATAGAGACCTAGAGGATGAGTAGGAGTTTCTGTCCTCCCCTTAGTCACTGTTCAGTGGCAGCTGCTGTCACATGACAGTTTTTTGCCCCAGATCCATAGAGTGAAGAAGGTAGCAATGAGGTAGTTAGAAGAATACACTGCTGGGCTGGGCATGTTGGTGCATGCCTATAATCTCAGCACTTTGGGAGGCCAAGGCAGGCAGATCACTTGAGGTCGGGAGTTCGAGACCAGCCTGGCCAATATGGCGAAACCTCATCTCTACTAAAAAATACAAAAACAATTAGCCAGGCATGCTGGCACATGCCTATAATCCCAACTACTCGGGAGGCTGAGGCAGGAGAATCACTTGAAGCTGGGAGGTGGAGGTCACAGTGAGCCAAGATCACGCCATTGCCCTCCAGCCTGGGTGACAGAGACTCTGTCTCAAAAAAAAAAAAAAAAAAAATTAATTAATTAATTAATTTTTTAAAAAAAGAATACACTGTCTTCTCTTTTCCTTTCCTGGAAGTCTGAAGACAGAACCATCTCATTTGCTCTGGAAGGAGTCAGGGCCAACATCAGGGAGTGGGGTTAAGGGTCAGGGAGGATGCTGAGTTAGGAAATACCCACCTCAGCACACTGGGGATCATGCCCACTGGACTATTCAGGCAGTGAGCAGCAGTACGCATGACCACGAGCCTTCTTCTCACACTCTTCTCCCCATGTGGCTTATTTTGGTAACAGCTTCATTGAGATATAATTTACTCCTTCCCATAGAACATAGCTAAAAAAAGAGAGAAAGAGATAATTTATATACCATACAATTCACCTATCTAAAATGTGCAATTCAATGGATTTTAGTATATTCGTAGGGTTGCTCAGTGATCACCACAATCAATTTTAAAACATTTTCATCGCTTCAAGAGGAAACCCCATACCCTTTGGCTGTCACCCCTCAATTTCCCCAACCCTGGCAATCACTGATTTCTTTTCTCTCAATAGTTTTTGCCTATTCTTAACATCTCAAGAAATGGAATCACTTACATCGTCCTTTGTCACTGATGTCTTCCACGCAGCAGAACGTTTCTGGGGCTTATCCAAGCTGTGCACACTCCTTCATTCCTTGTTATAGCCAAAGTATACACACACCACTTTTCCTGTGTCTCAGACTGATGTCTGGGCCAGTCATCAATCCTATTCGTCAATTTATTCTCCAAACGCGTCTAGAGCAAATACCATGTGAAACCTATGGTTTTATGGCCCCCAAAGCTCCCAATCCATCTTCTTGTCTCCATCTCCATCATCACCATCCTGGTCTGCCATCATCTGTCTCTGGGACCAAGGAGCTTTCCAAAAGTGAAACGTTAGCCTTCAACAGTGACTGCCCGCCCCCAAGGACTTCCCATGATCTCAGAATAAAGACAAAGCTACCTGGCGTGGCTATCAACACTCTGCCCAGTCTGGCACCTCCCTCCACTCTGTTTCAACTTCTCTCTTTTGGCTCCAGCTATCCTGTCTTCTCTCAAACACTGTCACTTGCCACCTTGAGGCCTTGGCCTGGAACAGGCTTTATCGCTCACCTGGTTAAGGCCGGTTTACCCTCCAGGCTGCAGGTCAGTTGTCTCTTCCAGGAGAAACCTTTGCCAAAGGAGTCTCATCATAGCTCTCATAATTCTCATATCACCCTGTTCCTTTCCCACTCTGTCTCCCCTCTACACTGGAAGCTCTTTGAGGGTGGACATTGTCTACTTTTGCTCATGATTGGTTTCCCTCTACCTAACAGTGCCTGGATTAGAAATACAGAAAGGACATCCATATCAACATTTATAGTGTGCCCTGTAACCAGACACTTTTATTGATTAATTTTTTTAGTTTTTTTAAATTTTGAGTTCCAGGATACATGTGCAGGATGTGCAGGTTTGTTACATAGGTAAACGTGTGCCATGGTGGTTTGCTGCACCTATTAACGCATCACTTAGGTATTAAGCCCAGCATGCATTCACTATTTATCACGATGATCTCCTTCCTCCCACCCGCCACTCCAAGCCCCAGCACTGCCGCCCCACCGCCAGGCCCTGGTGTGTGTTGTTCCCCTCTGTGTCCATGTGTTCTCATTGTTCAGCTCCCACTTATAAGTGAGAACACGCAGTGTTTGGTTTTCTGTTCTTGCATTAGTTTGCTGAGGATAATGGCTTCCAGCTCCATCCATGTCCTTGCAAAGGACATGATCTCGTTCCTTTTTACGGCTGCATAGTATTCCATAGTGTATATGTACCACATTTTCTTTACTCAGTCTATCATTGATGGGCATTTGGGTTGATTCCATGTCTTTGCTATTGTGAATAGTGCTGCAGTGAACATATGCACGCATGTATCTTTATAATAGAATGATTTATATTCCTTTTGGTATATACCCAGTAATGGGATTCCTGGGTCAAATGGTATTTCTAGTTCTAAGTCTTTGAGGACTCACCACACTCTCTTCCACAATGGTTGAACTAATTGACATTCCCACCAACAATACAAAAGTGTTGCTATCTCTCCACAGCCTCACCAGCATCTGTTGTTTCTTGATTTGTTAATAATTACCATTCTGACTGGCGTGAGATGGTATCTCATTGTGGTTTTGATTTGCATTTCTCTAATGGTCAGTGATGTTGAGCTGTTTTTCATATGTTTGTTGGTTGCATAAATGTCTTCTTTTGAGAATTCACCACACAATTTTATAAAGACTATCTCGTGTCATCCTTATGATAATCCTATGTGGAAGTTATCTTCAGCTTCATTTTACCAATGAGATAAATGAAACTGTGGTAGTATAAATAAATAACTTGTCTAAAGATACTGAGTAGCAGAGGAAGCATTCCATCCCAGACCCATTGAATTCTCAGATCTAAGATCCTGCTAGGCTGTTTCTGGAATAGAGAGCAGAAAATCCCCTCCCGTTCAAACACTAACTAGATAAGTCCTTCTTCACAAATGCCAAGTAAGCACAGAAAAAGAGCAACAGGGAAAAATTTATGCTCCAAGGAAAAAGTCAACCCCAGACTGTAGGGATCATGGTGAGATTATATCAGGACTGGACCTTGGGGAAAGCTTCCTGATATTTGAGACTCATAAAAAAAAACCTCCCCACAGGTGGTCAGTTTGGTTCTTACTGGCTTGCTGGAAGTAAGTTCTCATGTTTCTAAATGCAGACCAGGTGTTTCATTTGGAATGTTCTTACATTGTTTTATTTTTGGGTGTCAACCTTTTCATTTTAGTCCAGCAAAGAACTTCTTGTTCATTTCCTTTGGGGGATTTATTTTTCCTCCTTTTTCTAAGGCGGCAGTACCTCTACCAGGAAAAACTGGTTACCAGTGCTGTCCTCAGAGTTGTCACTGAGGTGTTTCCACCGAAAGCTTCTCTGTCATTTTGAGGTCACCTGAGAGCATGAGAGCCAGCCTCACTGGTGACCTCATCCCTCTGGCCCTATTCCAGCAGCTTAGCTTTGAGCTTCGTCATCACAGTATAGCAGCTGACTACTTGCTAACTAACATGTTATGCCATTGATAACCAGGAATTTCCTGACTGATGTTGAATGGGAAAAGGATGGCGGATCAGAACCCCTAGAAGGAGGTCATCTTCATATTACAAAGGACAGCCCATTTAGGGAAGTGACTTTGGTGCTGTTTAATAGATTCCCTTTGCTCTGAAGCACCCTGGGTGTGTTCTTTTATAATCAAAACAGCTGATCGCTTTTCTTACAGAGATAAATTTGCTCAAAAATAATGCATCTCTGTATACAATGAAATATTATTCAGCCTTAAACAGGTAGGAAATTCTGACATGTGAATGAACCTTGACAACACGATGCTAAGTAAAACAAGCCAGTCGCAAAAGGATAAATACTGTACAATTCCACTTATGTGAGGTCCCTAGAATAGCTAAATTCATAGAGACAGAATGTAGAATGGTGTTTGCCAGAGGCTAGAGCAGAGGCCCCCAACCCCCAGGCCACAGACCAGTACCAGTCTGTGGCCTGTTAGGAACCAGGCCACATGTCAGGAGGTGAGTGGCCAGCAAGCAAGTGACGAGTGACACTTCATCTGTATTTGCAGCTACTCCCCATCACTCACATTACTGCCTGAGCTCCGCCTCCTGTCAGATCAGCTGCAGCATTAGATTCTCACAGGAGTGCAAACCCTACTGTGAACTGCACATGCAAGGGATCTAGGTTGTTCACCCCTTAAGAGAATCTAATGCCTGATGATCTGTCACTGTCTCCCATCACGCCCAGATGGGACCATCTAGTTGCAGGAAAACAAGCTCAGGGCTCCCAGTGATTCTACATTATGGTGAGTTGTATAATTATTTCATTATACATTACAATGTAATAATAATAGAAACAAAGAGCACAATAAATGTAATGCACTTGAATCATCCCAAAACCATCCCCCACCCTGGTCTGTGGAAAAGTTGTCTTCCACAAAACCAGTCCTTGGTGCCAAAAAGGTTGGGGACTGCTGGGCTAGAGAGAGGAGTTAGAGGGGAGTTCGTGTTTAACAGGGACAGAGTAGTTGTTTGGGAAGATGGAAAATTTCTGGAGGTGGATGGTGGTGATGGTTGCACAATCGTGATTGTACTTAATCTCATTAAACTGTATACTTAAAAATGGTTAAGATGAGGCCCAGTGCAGTGGCTCACACCTGTAATCCCAGCACTTTGGGAGGCCAAGGTGAATGGATCACCTGAGGTCAGGAGTTTGAGACCAGCCTGGCCAACATGATGAAACCTCGTCTCTACTAAAAATATAAAAATTAGCTGGGTGTAGTGGTGGGCGTCTGTAATCCCAGCTACTTGGGAGACTGAGGCAGGAGCTTTAACCTGGGAGGTGGAGGTTGCAGTGAGCCAAGCCTGCACCATTGCACTCCACCCCGGGCAACAAGAGCAAAACTCCATCTCAAATTAAAAAAAATAATAATAATAATGGTTGTGATGGTAAATTTTGTGTTGTGTATATTTTCCCACAATAAAAAAATAATGTGCTGAAGATGCTTCTCAAAGTCTTGCCTGATATTCTGCTACTTGTTCATCAATTGCAAGTTGGCCTGCCACCTACCTTCTTGAGCCTTGTTCCTCAAAGTACGGTCCCTGGACCAGCAGCAGCAGCAGTTGGAAGCTTGTTAGACAGGCAGCATCTTGGCCAGATGCGGCGGCTCATGCCTGCAATCCCAGCACTTTGGGAGGTCAAGGCCGGCAGATTGCTTGAGCTCAGGAGTTCAAGACTAGCCTGGGCAACACAGCGAAACCCCATCTCTACAACATATATATATATAAATTAGCCAGATGTGGTGGCATGTGCCTGTAATCCCAGCTACTTAAGAGGCTGAGGTGTGAAGATGGCTTGGGCACAGGAGGCAGAGATTGCAGTGAGCTGAGATCGAGCCACTGCACTCCAACCTGGGTGACAGAGCCAGATGCTGTCTCAAAAAGAAGGAAAGAAGGAAAGAAAGAAAGAAATGCGAATGACTCAGGCCAGGTGCGGTGGCTCATGCCAGTAATTCCAGCATTTTGGGAGGCTGAGGTGGGAAGAGCATTTGAGGCCAGGAGTTTGAGACCAGCATGGCCAACATGGTGAAACCCCATCTCTACTAAAAATATCAAAATTAGCCGGATGCAGTGATGCACACCTATAATCCCAGCTACTCAGGAGGCTGAGGCATGAGAATCACTTAAACCCTGGAGGCAGAAGTTGCAGTGAGTCAAGATTGCACCACGGCACTCCAGCCTGGGTGATAGAGCAATACTCTGTCTCAAAAAAAAAAAAAAAAAAAAATGAAAATGATTTATATGCAGGTTAAGGTTTGTGGAGAGCTGTTCTGGACCAGTGGTGGGCAAGTCTGCAGGCACACTGGAATCACCTGTGGAGTTTTAAAATTACTGATTTGATTGGTTTAGTGTGGCCAGGCATCAGGATTTATAACTGCTCACATTAGAATTCAAGTAATTCTAGTGTGCAGCCAAGGTTGGGATCAACAGATCTAGATTATCTTTTCTTCTAACACTTCAGTGTTTTCACGCTTTTCTCATCTTAGTGAACACTTATTTCCTGGGACATCATTTCTGCTTGATTCTTCTTAATTATTTCAATTTGTTAAATTCCTTTGTTAAATTTCCCTTGTTAAATTTATCTGACAAGATTCTGAATTCATTCTCTGTGTTATCTTGAATTTCTTTGAGTTTCTTCAAAACAGCTATTTTGAATTATCCGTCTGAAAGGTCACATATTTCTATCTCTCCAAGATTAGCCCCAGAGGCTTATTTAGTTTGTTTGGTGAGGTCACTTTTTCCTGGATGGTCTTGATGCTTGTGTATGTTTGTCGGTGTCTAGGCAATGAAGAGTTAGATATTTATTGTAGTCTTTGCAGTTTGGGCTTCTTTATATTCATCATTCTTAGGAAGGCTTTACAGGTATTCTAAAGGACTTGGGTGTTGTGATCTACATTTGTGGTCACTGCAGCTTTATCTGCATTAGTTGCTACCCCAAGCCCAGTAACACTACGGTTCTTGCAGAGTTATAGAAGCCTTGGTGTCTTGGATAAGATCCAGAAGAATTCTCTAGATTACCAGACATAGACTCTTGTTCTCTGCCCTTATTTTCTCCCAAACAGTCTGTCTCTCTGTGCTGAGCTGCCTGGAGCTAGGGGAGGGGTGACACCAGCACCCCTGTGGCCACCACCACTGGGACTGTACTGGGTCAGATAAAAAGCCAGCACAGAACTGGGTCTTGCCCAAGGCTTGCTGTAACCACTACCTATGTTTGCTCAAGGCCCTAGAGTTCTCTAATCAGCTGATGGTGAAGCCAGCCAGCCTTGTGTCATTCCCTTCGGGGTGGCAAATTCCCCTGAGTGGGTCCAGAGATGCTATCCAAGAGCTAAGGCCTGGAGTTGGAAACCTTAGGAATCTACCTGGTGCTATATTCTACTGCAGCTAAGCCAGCACTGAAACCACAAAAAAAAAAAAAAACAAAAACAAAACTCTTCCCACTCTTCCCTCCACTTTCCCCAGGCAGAGGAGTCTCTCCCCGTGGCCACCACTCACCACTTCCACAGGTGCACAGGGAAGACTACTTTCTGCCAGGGCACCACCAATGTGCCCTTAAGGCCCAAGGGCTCTTCAGTCAGCTTGTGGTGAATGCTGCCAGGCCTGGGACTCACCCTTCAGGGCAGTGGGCTTCTCTCTGGGCCAGGTTAGGTCCAGAAATGCAGTCCAAGAGCCATGGCCTGGAATTGAGGAACCCCAGGCTGCCTGGTGCTCTTCTCCACTGTGGCAGGGCTGATATCTAAGCTGCAGGACCAAGTCCCCTTTATTCTTCTTTTCTCAAGCAGAAGGAGTCTCTCCTCAGAGCCACTACAGCTGGCAATATGCTGCATCACATCAGAAGCCAGCACATCTCAGAGTCTCTCACCCGGGGCCCACAGCATATCCTACCTGGTTACCACTGCTGATTATTCAGGGCTCAAGGGCTCTTTAGTCAGCAGGTGATGGATCCTGCCAGGACTGGGTCCTTCCCTTCAAGGCAGCAGATTCCTTTCTGGCCCAGATGTGTCTAGAAATGTCATCCAGGAGCTAGTGCCTGGAATAGGGGCCTCACGACTCTGCCCAATGCTCTATCCTGCAGCTGAGCTTGTATCCAAGGTGCAAAACAAAGTCATCTTTACTCTTCCCTCTCCTCTGTTCAAGCAGAAGGAAGGAGTCACTTTCATTGCTGCAAGCTGTGCTGCCTGGGTTTGGGGGAGTATTCCTTTAGCACCCCTGACTAGTGTCTCACTAGGTTGCATGCCCCTACAGTACCCTGGCTCTAAGCCCAGCACAGCACTAGGATTTGCCTGGGATTCGCAGCCCTTGTGGCCTAGACAGCCTTTTAAGTTTATTTAGGACCCCAGGGCCATTTAGCCCATGGTGGCAAGGCTTGCCAAAACTCAAATTCCAACCACTGGTATGGGCAATGTCCCTCTGGCTAAGGCTGGTCTAAATGCTCCCTCCATGGGCACCAGCTGAGTTCTGCCCTGTGTTGGCAGCACTGAGTTTTAATGCAAAGTCCCCCAGCCTCTGCACTCTCCTTCCCACAAGCACACAGATTCTCTCTCTGCACCAAGTAGCCACTGCTAGAGGATAGGGGAGGGGTGGCATCAGAGATTCAAGACTTCTTTTTCTACCCTCTTCAGTGCCTGTCAGTGATATGAAGTTAAAACCAGGTATTGTGATTGCTCACCTGATTTTTGGTTCTTATGAAGGTGCTCTTTAGTGTAGATAGTTGGCAAATGTGGTGTTCCTATGAACAGAACGATTGCTGGAGTCTTCTCTTTGGCCATCTTTCTCTGCCTCCCTCCTTGGGCCTGCCTTCCTTCTTTCTTTCCTTCCTTCCTTCCTTCCTTCCTTCCTTCCTTCCTTCCTTCCTTCCTTCCTTCCTTCCTTCCTTCCTTCTTTCTTTTGACGGAGTCTCGCTGTGTTGCCAGGCTGAAATGCAGTGGCGCAATCTCAGCTCACTGCAACCTCCAACTCCCTGGTTCAAGCGATTCTCCTACCTCAGCCTCCAGAGTAGCTGGGATTACAGGCACGTGCCATCATGCCCAGCTAATTTTTGTATTTTTAGTAGAGACAGGGTTTCACCATATTGGCCAGGCTGGTCTCGAACTCCTGACTTCAAGTGATCTGCCCGCCTCGGCCTCCCAGAGTGTTGCGATTACAGGCGTGAGCCACCACACCTTGCCATGAGCCACCGTGCCTGGCCAGTCCTGTTTGAAAAGTCTGAAGTCCTGTTTGAAAAGTCTGAAGTTCTATTTGAAAAGTCTCAGTTGGGAGTGGTGGCTCATGCCTATAATCCCAGAAATTTGGGAAACCAAAGCAAGAGGATCGCTTGAATCCGAGAGTTCCAGACCAGCCTGGGCAATACGGTGAGATCCCATCTCTTAAAAAAAAAAAAAAAATTAGCCAGGTGTGGTAGCAAGTGCCAGTAGTCCCAGCTACTTGGGAGGCTGAAGTGGGACAATCATTTGAGCCCAGGAGACCAAGGCTGCAGCAAGCTGTGATCATGCTACTGCACTCCAGCCTGGGTGTCAGAGAGAGACTGTGTCTCAAAAAAGAAAAGAAACGTCTCATCCTCTTGTTTTTTTTCATAACCTAAATGCATGCAAGAGAGAGACTTCTTGTGACCTCATTGAGCCCCTCATCAGGGCATGAAAACATTTATATTGATTAGTTTTCTAGATAACTAAAACTTACCACTTTTGTGACAAAAAAAAAATTCAAAATTGTCATCATTTGGTTGAAAATATCTAAAATGGGCCTGGCACGGTGGCTCATGCCTGTAATCCCAGCACTTTGGGAGGCCCAGGCGGGTAGATCACTTGAGGTCAGAAGTTCGAGACGAGCCTGGCCAACATGGTGAAACCCCATCTCTAGTAAAAATACAAAAATTAGCTGGGCGTGTTGGTGGGTGCCTGTAATCTCAGCTACTTGGAAGTCTGAGGCAGGAGAATCGCTTGAACCCAGGAAGTGGAGGTTGCAGTGAGCCGAAATCATACCACTGCACACCAGCCTGGGAGACAGAGTGAGACTCTATCTCAAAAAAAAAAAAGGAAAATATCTAAAATGTATTTGTGTGTCCCCAATTCTTAATAGCAGGTCCATGGCTCATTCAATGGCTCATCCAATTATTAGTGAGTATGCTTAGGTGTCAGGATTCCTGGGACTCAGAAAATCAGGACAACTGCTGTGATCACAGAGCTGTATCAACAGTGCTAATTAATAGAGAATACTTGTAACAGAAGTGTTTAATATTATATAAGGAGACTGCATCTGGACACTGAGGAAATCCTGGGCAACTTTAGCCAAGTGAACTCATTCACCTCACTTGTTATGCCTGAGAACTGAGTCCTTTCTCCACGAAAACAAATACAGACCATCTACCACACGACAGCAACTGCTGAGGATCTAGAAGTATAATGGTGAATGAGGAGGCTCCTATTCCCACTGAGATGCGCCCTAGTCTAAGAGATGGGCAAGAAACAAATGATCAAACAGGCAGAGGTTTATAATCCGAGGTGTTAGTAAAAGCCATGAAGAGAAATAAAGCAGGATCGAGAGCTACTATTTTAAATCAGTGCTTCTCAAATACCTGAGGTGAGGACAAGTTTTTCTTTTTTCAATCTGTTTTGGACTTTTTTTTTTTTTTTTTTTGAGAGACGAAGTCTCGCTCTGTCACCTAGGCCTGAGTGCAGTGGTGCAATCTTGGCTCACTGCATCCTCCACCTCACTGGTCCAAGCGATTCTCTTGTCTCAGCTTCCCAAGTAGCTGGGACGACAGGTGTGCACAGCCACGCCCAGCTAATTTTTGTATTTTTTAGTAGAGACGAGGTTTCACCATCTTGGCCAGGCTGGTTTCGAACTCCTGACCTCTGGATACAGAGCATAATATGTTTCTAAACTATTTCTGTTTGGCTTTAAAATCATTTATAATAGAGAAACCAAAATCACACGGTAATAGAAATAGAAGAAGAAATTTTGAAGCATTAGAGAAACCAAAATCACAAGGTAATAGAAATAGAAGAAGAAATTTTGAAGCATTGGATTAAGCCCAGGATATTAATTTTTTCACTTTTCTGCAAAAGGAAGCAAGTGATGCTGTATTTTCAAAATGTGTCTTTAATCATTTGTCAGTAGGCAGTCCCAACAATTTCTCCTGTAAAATTACAGGTCAATTTAAGCTATTTTTTGATGGAAAAAATAGATTCCAGATCTAAGAATTTCCTATTTGTGTATCTTCTTTTGACGGAAAACAAAATTCAAAACATTTTGTCAAATTCATAAGACATGTGGTGGTAAGTTTTGACAGACATGCAATATCAAGATTATCACCTATTTTACTGATAATTATGGAACATGTTATGACAATCTATAATCATAGCATCTGAAGGGACCGTACTGGCAAGCTTCTAACTTCTACTTTTGCCTTTTAATCTTTAGAAAAATATATTGTACTCCTTCCTTGCATGGAAATATTAAGATTACTCAAAATACTGATGATCTCAAACAAATCAGTAAGATTGTTTTTACAATATTTACATCTTTAAAAAGGTGGAACCAAGGCTGGGTGCAGTGGCTTACGTCTGTAATCCAAGCACTTTGGGAGGCCGAGGGGGGAGGATCACTTGAGGCCAGGAGTTCGAGGCCAGCCTGGCCAACATGGTGAAACCCCATCTCTACTAAAACTACAAAATTAGTTGGGCATGGTGCTGTGCGCCTGTAATCCCAGCTACTGGGGAAGTGAGTCAGGAGAATTGCCTGAACCTGGGAGATGGAGTTTGTAGTGATCCAAGATCACACCACTGCACTCCAGCCTGGGAGACAGAGTGAGACTCCGTCTCAAAAAAAAAGGTGGAATCAACCTATTTTTTATCTTTCAGAGGCACAGAGTTTGTTTCACAGTTCAAACATTCTTGATAGATGGCCTCCTTTTTTTATTTTTTTGAGACGGAGTCTTGCTCTGTCACCCAGGCTGGAGTGCAGTGGCACAATCTCCGCTCACTGCAAGCTCCGCCTCCCGGGTTCACGCCATTCTCCTGCCTCAGCCTCTCCGAGTAGCTGGGACTACAGGCACCCGCCACCACGCCTGGCTAATTTTTTGTATTTTTTAGTAGAGACGGGGTTTCACCGTGTTAGCCAGGATGGTCTCGATGTCCTGACCTCGTGATCCGCCCGCCTCGGCCTCCCAAAGTTCTGGGATTACAAGCATGAGCCACCACGCCCAGCCGATGGCCTCCTTTTGACAAACATCATACCTCAACATGCAGTGTTACATATAATCAGCTTTCATATTGTTACATAAAGATAATTATCTTAATTTTAACACATTAGCTTTTATTTAATTCACAATTCTTACTATAATGCTAGTCACATTGACTTTTTTTTTTTTTGTAGTAAGGCGTTATGGAAGAAGCAGTATGTTGGTTTATATTCCAGTGTAAAATCCTTAATCTGTGTATTTATTCTAGAAAACTTTTCTGTCATTGCGGCTACACCATCAGAACTCACTCTGACAGGAAGCTTAAAGTGCAAACTACACTTAAGCCAATATAATCCTTCAGAGTTTTAAACAGCTCAGAGCTACTTGTGTCTATAGGCAATTAAGTTGAAAGAAATAATTATTTGATAGCACCATCTTCAAATCACACATATACTTTAAAAACTGCCATTGGCAGCCATGTGTGGTGGCTCACTCCTGTAATCCCCTCATTTTGGGAGGCCGAGGCAGGCAGATTGCTTGCGCCCAGGAGTTTGAGACCAGCCTGGACCACATGGCAAAACCCTGTCTCTACAGAAAAAAAAAAAAAAATTAGCCAGGTGTGGTGGCCTACACCTTAGCCCTGGCTACTCAGGAGGCTGAGGTGGGAGAAGTTGAGGCTGCAGTGAGCCATGATTGCATTGCTGCATTCCAGCCTGGCAACAGAGCAAGACCCTGTCTCAAAAAAAAAAAAAAAAAAAAAAAAAAAAAAAAAAAAAATAGTGCCGTTGGCAATATGTGTACTTTAGTCAAGTTGCAAAGAAAATACTAGCTTAATTTATTCAGTTGGTTGGTTTCTGTAGTTCCTGAATACACTGAGCTATAATATCATAGGAAAATGGTACCTGAGCTACCTTGTCTGTCAAAGATTTACCCATTTCCAAATAAATTCTTTTTTTTTTTTTTTTTTGAGACAGTCTTGCTGTCGCCCAGGCTGGAGTGCGGTGGCACGATATTGGCTCACTGCTATCTCTGCCTCCCGGGTTCAAGCAATTCTCCTGCCTCAGCCTCCCAAGTAGTTGGGATTACATGCACCCACCACCACACCCAGCTAATTTTTGTATTTTTAGTAGACACGGGGTTTCACCATGTTAGCCAGGCTGGTCTCAAACTCCTGACCTCAAGTGATCTGCCCACCTCAGCCTCTTAAAGTGCTGAGATTACAGGCATGAGCCACCGCGCCCGACCCCAAACATCTTTGCTTCAATCTTTTACTAATGTCTCAGCAATTGTACTTTTCAATCTTAGCAACCCAAAGTGCTGCTTCATAAGATACCTGCAAATTACTAATGTTTGTAAATGAAATACCAAGTGACTGCTTCCATCAGCTTTTTAATTTGTTAGTCTTTCCTTAAGAGGATTTTTTTTTTCCTTTTAAAAAGAGATGAGGTCTCATTATGTTTCCCAGGCCGGTCTCAAACTCCTGTGTTCAAGTGATCCTCCCGCTTCTGCCTCCAAAAGTGCTAGGATAACAGGAGTGAGCCACTGCACCCAGCAAAAGGATTATTTTGGTTTTGAATTTTTCATGCTTTCTATGTAAATGCTGCTTAAGTCTTGATGGTTTCAAAGCATAATTAGCCAGTACAGCTCTATAAATAACACATCATAGTTTTTAGCAATTTGCCATCAATGATCGCTACAAACCCAACGTCAATATATAAGTGAATATATATCTGAGTAACATTAGTATATATGATTTTGCTTTTATGCTATTGGAAATAACCTCTGTTGTCATTATTTGGTTGACTATCACCGCTATTTTTGAAAAAATAAGTCTTTTCTTGACAAAAATAGTCCAGTAAATCTTGGGTCACCATCAGTAAATTAAGGTAAAAAATAAATACAGAAAACCGGGCACGGTGACTCACACCTGTAATCCCAACACTTTGGGAGGCTGAGATGGGTGGATCACCTGAGGTCAGGAGTTCGAGACCAGCCTGGCCAACATAGCGAAACCCTGTCTCTACTAAAAACACAAAAATTAACCGGGCATGGTGGCCTGTGCCTGTAATCCCAGCTACTCGGGAGGCTGAGGCAGAAGAATCGCTGGAACCAGGGAGTCGGAGGTTGCAGTTAGCCAAGATTGTGCCACTGCACTCCAGCCTGGGCAAGAGCAAGATTTCATTTCAAAAAAAAAAAAAAAAAAAATAGAATACAAAATTGTCTTTACAACTAATAATGCTAAACTATAAATTGAAAGGCAAGCCTAATTAAGGGCTAAACTTACGATAATGCAATACATCATAAAAATGAAATGGTGGTCCTAACATGCATGACTAGAATGTAGTGCACTCTACATGTGGCTCAGCACCTGAATTCAACACCCCTCAAACTCATCTCTACCCCGGTCAGTGAGACAAGTCACTGTCTTTGACATTGCAGCAAAATTCTAGATGTGCACCTTCAAAATTTCTGGGCTCAAGTCATGGTCAAATGGCAGCAAACTGTTCACAGACAAACTCCGGTCTGTTTGCCTCACTTGGAGTAGCACCATTTTAAAATGACTGGTCAGGGATTGCCTCTTGATAGAGGTGACATTTGAGCAGAAACTTGAAAGAAGGGAGGCTACCTGTCTTATACATATTTGGGGGAAGGCAGTGTAGGTAGTAGGGCCAGCAGGTGTAAGAAACATGGCAGAAACATGCTTGTGTGCTTTAGAAGTAGCCACGGGGACAGCGTGGTGGCCGCACAGTGGAGAAGGGGCAGGGCCACGTGGGATGAGGTTGGAGACAGTGGGCGGGGGCTAGATGACACTGGGCTTTGTAGTCAAGATAACAACTTTTGGGCCAGGCGTGGTGGCTCACGCCTGTAATCCCAGCACATTGGGAGGCCTAGGTGGGTGGATCACCTGAGGTCAGGAGTTCGAAACCAGCCTGCCCAACGTGGTGAAACCCTGTCTCTACTAAAAATACAAAAATTAGCCTGGCATGGTGGCACATGCCTGTAATCCTAGCTACTTGGGAGGCCAAGCCACGAGAATTGCTTGAACCCAGGAGGCAGAGGTTGCAGTGAACCGAGATAGTGCTATTGCACTCCAGCCTGGGCAACAGAGTGAGACTCTCTCTCAAAAACAACAAAAAAACCACTTTTGATTTTGCTCGGGGTGGGGGATTTGAGATGGGGAGTGACATGTTCAGGTAAGTAATTTACTCCCAAATTAAACTTCCCAGGATTACCCACAATTCCCCTGCATATGGCAAATCTTGCAGTAGATCAGGAGGGTCTGGGGTCAAGAGGAGGAAGCAAACACCACTGAAGTGGCTACGTTGTCCGGGGTATAAACTCAGGGTTCAGCCGGGCATGGTGGCTCACACCTGTAATCCCAGCACTTTGGGAGGCCAAAGCGAGTGGATCACCTGAGGTTGGGAGTTCGAGACCAGCCTGACCAACATGGAGAAACTCCATCTCTACTAAAAATACAAAATTAGCCGGGTGTGGTGGCGCATGCCTGTATTCCCAGCTACTTGTGAGGCTGAGGCAAGAGAATCACTTGAACTTGGGAGGCTGAGGCTGCGGTGAGCCGAGATTGCAGCATTGAACTCCAGCCTGGGAAACAAGAGCGAAACTCCGTCTCAAACAAAACAAACTGAAACAAAACAAAAAAACCCGGGGTTCATTGTCGGGTACCAGAGTAATTTAGAACATGGACACACGGGAGGAGTTTAGGAGTGGAGGTTTATCAGTTAGAAGAGAAGAGAAAGAAAAACAGCTTCCTCTTGAAGTGTGTCTGGAGTTGGTTGCTGCCAGTGGGTTCGTGGTCTCCCTGACTTCAAGAATGGAGCCATGGACCTTTGCAGTGTTAGAGCTCTTAAAGATGGCATGGACCCAAAGAGTGAACAGCACCAAGATTTACTGTGAAGAGCTAAAGAACAAAGCATCCACGGCATTGACGGGGACCCGAGGCGGGTTACTGCTGCTGGCTGGGGGGTGGCCAGCTTTTATTCCCTTATTTGTCCCCTCCCATGTTCTGTTTCTGTCCTATCAGAGTGCCCTTTTTTCAATCCTCCCCACGATTGGCTACTTTTAGACTCCTGCTGATTGGTGCATTTTAGAATCCTCTTGCTCACTACAGAGTGCTGATTGGTGCATTTTTACAGAGCACTGATTGGTGCATTTTACAATCCTCTTTCTAGCTACAGAGTGCTGATTGGTGCATTTTACAATCCTCTTCTAAGACAGAAAAGTTCTCCAAGTCCCCACTCGACCCAGGAAGTCCAGTTGGCTTCACCTCTCAGAAGGAGTCTCCAAGCAGAAAGGACCAGCTGGTGGAGAATGCACTGAGTTTTATAGTCCAGTTTGAGGAGGTGTTGTCTGATTTACTAGGCCTCACAGATTGGTTCCATCAGGTATGACATTTACAAAGCTCTCTGGGAAGGCTGGTCACCCTACCCTAGTCTTCTTATGCAAATGGACTTTCCAGTTGATGGGGGCCATTTTATCTGCTTCTTACCATACATGTGGCTGGCAGAGAAGGCAAGATGGAGCCGCCATCTTGAAAAGGTCTAGTCCTTAGTTCTTGCTGGCATTCATCTGTGCAGCAAGCTGCCAGCTTGCTTGTCTATGTCTGCAGCTCAACTTTTATCAGCTGCTTTTTGTTAGAAAATGATTTGGGGCTGCTTTTCATTAAAAGGAAAGCCCTACCAAGGACTCCCATGCCCTTGCTATCTCCCTAGGTAATTCCTTTTTAACTCCTATATCACCACAAGCCAGCTTTCCTGGGAGTCCCCTAGTTTCTCTCCAGGCCCTAGGTCACTTCCTGTCACCACTGAATCTGTCAGCATCTTTTTGGTGCACTCTGGCCTCCTGGCTCTCCTCCTCAGTAAAGCCTTGAATTAATCACCAACTTATCACGTAGTGAACAGATGTAGCCCTTTCCAAGTCATTCAGGGTCTTCATTCTGAACCCAAATCACACTCTGTGCTTTCAAATATCTCTCCCTTGTAGTTTGGTGTGGGCATAGGACTAAATTCTGGCCAATGGGGCTTGAGCAGAAGTAATGCATGCAACTTTCAAGTCATGCCCCTTGCCCGTTCTTTTCTTTCTACAGGAGGGAATACAGATGAATTGACGTGATCAGGAGCAGCCATGTTGCACCAAGAGAAGATGAAAAAAGCATATGTTGCAGATTGCAAAGTAACTAGGTAAGCATTTGAGTCCCTAAAACTATTCCTGGTATGACTGGTGGCGGCATACTAGCTTGGATTTTTGTGTGTCAGAGAAATAAACCTTCATCTCACTTAAATCAGTATTATTTGTGTACACTTTCTCTGTAGTAGGAGTGAAACTAGTCTCCTAACTAATTTAACCATCAAAAGAAAAAAAAATGTGAGGTGAGAAAATAAGGAATCAAGGAACAAAAGTCAAGTTTTACTCACTTCATAGTTTGGCTTAAAAGCAAGTTTGAATATGTGAGAAATGCAATAAATAATAATCATGCATACAGAGAAATTCCTCAAGTGACAAATCCTTTTACTTTCATTTCCTGTCTTGAGAATTGACAGAGTAAGATTCAGATGCATGTACTGACACTCATGTCAGTAACATCGGCTCAGGTTAGACTTTGGTCGTCTTATCCTTCGACTACCTAAGGGACTCATGGCCAGTATATTTTACAGCCCCCAGGGCCAGTTACTGAATTCTCACCTGAGAATGAATTCCCTAAGTCTGTAACGTTTCATCATCTTGCAACACAGATAAGCCTGTGTTTAGAGCAGGATTTTCCATATGAGTCCTTCCTCTTTCACACTGGGGCTGAGTAGAAGGTGATTGACCTGCCTGAGACTTTATCAGTTTGGAGTTCACGTTCCATGTGGTGTTGGAGGGAGCAACGGAGGCTGTGAAATCAGACATCCTGCTTTTTGACACGGTTGTTTGATGACTCACCCAAGCCATTTTTTATTCTCAGTGCACA
Source organism: Symphalangus syndactylus (assembly GCF_028878055.3). NCBI lineage: Eukaryota > Metazoa > Chordata > Mammalia > Primates > Hylobatidae > Symphalangus > Symphalangus syndactylus. The sequence continues at coordinate 28,723,120 of NC_072423.2, read as the reverse complement.
TTCTAGTTTCCCTTCTCCCGACAGTAGCCTGATGCACCTGTGCTTGCACTGTCCTTAAGCCTGTTGCTATTGTTATGTGGTGTCACTGAGCCCAACACTGCGTGTATGTGTGTGTGTGTGTGTGTGTGTGTGTGTGTGTTGAAAGGGGTAGGAAAGTGAGGATGATTTTCAACCATTAAACCCTCAAGGGACCATCTTCTGAAGCCTGGCATCATCATTTTTGTTCTCAAGAACATTTAAGTCAAAAATAACAAGGCTCCTTTTGCTCATCGTCAAATCATTTTACTTGTTTGATCCAACTGCTAGCTAGAAGGTCAATTCTTTCTGCTGCCATTTCATAATTCTAGTGTATTACAGGCATGAGCCACGGGCACGGTGGCTCATGCCTGCAATCCCAGCACTTTGGGAGGTCAAAGTGGGAGGATCACTTGAAGCCAGGAGTTCAAAACCAGCCTGAGCAACACAGCAAGGCCCCCATCTCTACAAAAAAATTTTAAAAATTAGCTGGGCATGGTGACACCCACCTGTAGTACCAGCTGCTCGGGAGGCTGAGGCAGGAGGATTGCTTGAGCCCAGGAGTTTGAGGTTGCAGTGAGCTTCAAGTTTTTATACCTTCAATCATACCATTTGTGGCTTAGGAACCCCTAATATATTACATGGAGGGTAATGTAGACATCAAGAAAATGATTGAAAACAATTTATGCCTAAATACATTTGTATTCTTCTTTAGAGAAACCTAGTAGACAAACTAAAAGCTACTAAGCAAATAAATCAAGGGATTGTATTTTACAAAATGACTCAATTTATGCATCATTTAAAGAGTGTGGATCCCTTGGGAACTTTAAACATGGTTGCATTAGTTAAACAGTTGCTTCATTCAGATCCCTTTAGGAACTTGGGCAGCACAGGGGAAGGGGTGCCTCTGTTCCTACTGTGTGGTCCTGGTGATCTGTGTAGGTATCTTCTTTTACCGGGTTAAGTGATAAAAATGGTGTCTTGTGCTCTTTTATCCAAGTCCAAGGAGCATCTTTGTGGGTGTGGGGTTGCAATTATACCTTTCCTCCCTGGGCTGAGTCCACAAAGAAGAAGAGAAAAATAACATTTCTGGAGGCCTGGCCAAGCCCTGGAATAAAATGGTTGCCTGAGAGAAACTGCAAGTTTGGGAGGCGGGGACTCTTTTCATTGTAACCAAGAGTGGAGTCCTCCATTTTTTTTCTTTTTTCTTTTCTTTTCTTTTTCTTTTTTTGGGACGGAGTCTCACTCTGTCGCCTAGGCTGGAGTGCAATGGCGCAATCTCGGCTCTCTGCAACGTCTACCTCCTGGGTTCAAGCTATTCTCCTGCCTCAGCCTCTCAAGTAGCTGGGATTACAGGCGCTCGCCACCAGGCCCAGCTAATTTTTTGTATTTTTAGTAGAGATAGGGTTTCACCATGTTGGCCAGGCTGGTCTCGAACTCTTGACATCAGGTGACCCACTCACCTCGGCCTCCCAAAGTGCTGGGATTATAGGTGTGAGCCACCACGCCCAGCCTCCTCCATTTCTTTTACTTTCCTTTAGTCAATCATGGAAACAGTGAAGGCATAAAAGTGTTCATGTTGAAGACCATTATGAAAATCCAGCCACTTCCTGTCTGTTACGCTCCAGCTGCCTATGTCCTCATCATGTAATGGGAGGGTCACACTAGAAGAGGAATGGGCCACCGACTGTCTAATGTCACCATCCTCCTGCTGAACGTGGGGAAAACATCGCTTTTTGCTCTGAACCCAGACCTAACCTTTGGATCTTGCTCTACGCCATGCTCCAAAAAGCCACCACTATCAATCTGAGTTGCCATAAAAATTCAATTTTTTGTTTAATAGACAGGATCTTCAGTGAAACTTAGGCCATCCCCAGTGGTCACTTTCATCTCTAACATCTCATGACTTTATGAAAATAAAACAACCAGCTATCATCAGGGAGAGAACACAGAGTTAGTAGTTAGTGGATAAGGGTGAGGGTCATGCGTGAGTTACTTCCCTTCTCAAGCCCCCTACTCTCTCCTTCAGATCTACATGTTACTGTCTCAGGGCACGTTCCCTGACCATCCTGTTTGCAGTGACAACTGTTGCCTCCCAACTCTAAGTACTCCATACTCCACTTCCCGTTTTATATTTGATCATTAGCGTTTGTGATGGTTAATTTTATGTTTCATCTTGATTGGGTCATGGGGTTCCCAGATACTTGGCGAAACGTCATTTCCGATTCTGTCTATGAGTGGATCATCCTCCTCAATGGGCTGTTGAGGGCTTTAAGGCAGAGGAAGGGAGAATTTGTCCCCTCTTTTTGTTTTTGGAGACAGAGTCTCACTCTGTCACCCAGGCTGGAGTGCAGTGGTGCGATCTTGATTCACTGCAACCTCTGCCTCCCAGGTTCAAGCGATTCTCCCGCCTCAGCCTCCCAAATAGCTGGGGTTACAGGCACGTGCCACCATGCCCAGCTAATTTTTGTATTTTTAGTAGAGATGGGGTTTCACCATTTTGGCCAGGCTGGTCTCAAACTCCTGAGCTCAAGTGATCCACCTGCCTCGGCCCCCTGAAGTGCTGGGATTACAGGCATGAGCCACCTTGCCCGGCCCTGAATTTGGCCCTTCTTTTCTGCCAGATGACTTGAGCTGGAATATCAGTCTCTCCTTCCCTCAGACTGCAGTTTACATCATCAGCTCCCCTGGTTCTCAGGCCTTTGGACTCAGATTGAATGATACCCCTGGCTTTCCCCAGCTGCCAGCTTGCAGATGGCAGATGGTGGGACTTCTCGGCCTCCATAATCACATAAGCCAATTCCTTATAATAACTCTCCTTCTCTTTCTCTCCTCTCCCCTCTCTTACTTTGAGCTGATTATTTTGGGAAACCGCAACCACAGGAGAAGCTCTGAAAACAGAGTGGAAGTTACCCTATCACCCACGTTATCCCAGGAGGACAGGATGACTCTAAGTCACTGGAGACAGTTATCCTTTATTGATGGAGAAGGCACTGACTTAAATCTCCATAACAAATCTTACTCTTATTTGCCAGTTTTTCCTGAGCATAATCAACTTTCCCTACACCCTTCTTTTTGTTTCAGCCGACATGGTATTTAAGTCTGAGTTCAAAGCCACCTCTTTGAAATGTACCAATTTCTCTGGGTATCTCCCCTGTATACTACACGAAGTATACATGTTAATAATCTCCTGTTTATTTGTCTCTTTTTAATCTGTTTTTTGTTACAGTGGCCCATCCCAACTAAGAACTATGAAAGATAGAGAGAAAATTATCTGTTTCCCTACACTTATAGTAATGTAAAGTAGTATAGCCACTCTGGAAAATATCAGTTTCTTAAAAAGCTAAACACTTGGCCAGGCGCAGTGGCTCACACCTGTAATCCTAACACTTTGGGAGGCCAAGGCGGGCAGATCACTTGAGGTCAGGGGTTCAAGACCAGGCTGGCCAACATGTCAAAACCCTGTCACTACTAAAAAATGCAAAAATTAGCTGGGAGTGATGGCAGGCGCCAATAATCCCAGCCATTCAGGAGGATGAGGCAGGAGAATGGCTTGAACCTCGAAGGCGGAGGTTGCAGTGAGCAAAGATCGCGTCACTGAACTTCAGCCTGGGCGGCAGAGCGAGACTGTCTCAAAAAAAAAAAAAAAAAAAGAGGCCGGGCGCGGTGGCTCAAGCCTGTAATCCCAGCACTTTGGGAGGCCGAGGCGGGCGGATCACGAGGTCAGGAGATCGAGACCATCCTGGCTAACACGGTGAAACCCCCTCTCTACTAAAAATACAAAAAATTAGCCGGGTGCAGTGGCAAGCGCCTGTAGTCCCAGCTACTTGGGAGGCTGAGGCAGGAGAATGGCGTGAACCCGGGAGGTGGAGCTTGCAGTGAGCTGAGATTGCGCCACCGCACTCCAGCCTGGGCAACAGAGTGAGACTCCGTCTCAAAAGAAGAAAGAAAGAAAAAAAAAACTCTGATCCCCGAATGCTCAGGGAGACTGATCTGAGTAATAATGAAACTCTGGTCTCCCACACAGACAGCTCTGCATGAATGACTCTTTCTCTATAGAAATTCCCCTATCTTGATAAAACAGCTCTGTCTAGGCAGTGGGCAGGGTGAACCCGCTGGGCAGTTACAGCATGAGGCAGCCTTGTAGTGATGGCACAGTTGTGTATCTCAATTGTGTTGGTGGTTACAGGAAGCTACACTCGTAATAAGATTGTATAGAAGTACACACGTGTGTGCTTATAAAACCAATGAAATCTGAATCAGCTCTGTGGAGCATTTCAATGTCAATTTCCTGATTTTGATTTTGTACAGTAATTATTCAAGATGTTACCACCACTGAAGGAGGCTAGGTATAGGGTACACTGGGCCTCCCTGTACACTTTCTTTGAATCTTCTGGTGACTCTATCATTATTTCAAAATGAAAAGTTAAAAAAAAATTGTAGATGGGCTCTCAAGCTTGGCGTGTGGTCAGTGGGGAACCACACGGGTTCAACACGTGTATCAAGAAGTGTTATTTCTGGATATTAGCCCTTTGTCAGATGAGTAGGTTGCAAAAATTTTCTCCCATTCTGTAGGTTGCCTGTTCACTCTGATGGTAGTTTCTTTTGCTGTGCAGAAGCTCTTTAGTTTAATTAGATCCCATTTGTCAATTTTGGCTTTTGTTGCCATTGCTTTTGGTGTTTTAGACATGAAGTCCTTGCCCATGCCTATGTCCTGAATGGTATTGCCTAGGCTTTCTTCTAGGGTTTTTATGGTTTTAGGTCTAACATGTAAGTCTTTAATCCATCTTGAATTAATTTTTGTATAAGGTGTAAGGAAGGGATCCAGTTTCAGCTTTCTACATATGGCTAGCCAGTTTTCCCAGCACCATTTATTAAATAGGGAATCCTTTCCCCATTGCTTGTTTTTGTCAGGTTTGTCAAAGGGCTAATATCCAGAATCTACAATGAACTCAAACAAATTTACAAGAAAAAAACAAACAACCCCATCAAAAAGTGGGCGAAGGACATGAACAGACACTTCTCAAAAGAAGACATTTATGCAGCCAAAAAACACATGAAAAAATGCTCATCATCATTGGCTATCAGAGAAATGCAAATCAAAACCACAATGAGATGCCATCTCACACCAGTTAGAATGGCGATCATTAAAAAGTCAGGAAACAACAGGTGCTGGAGAGGATGTGGAGAAATAGGAACACTTTTACACTGTTGGTGGGACTGTAAACTAGTTCAACCATTGTGGAAGTCAGTGTGGCGATTCCTCAGGGACCTAGAACTAGAAATACCATTTGACCCAGCCATCCCATTACTGGGTATATACCCAAAGGACTATAAATCATGCTGCTATAAAGACACATGCACATGTATGTTTATTGCGGCACTATTCACAATAGCAAAGACTTGGAACCAACCCAAATGTCCAACAACGATAGACTGGATTAAGAAAATGTGGCACATATACACCATGGAATACTATGCAGCCATAAAAAATGATGAGTTCATGTCCTTTGTAGGGACATGGATGAAACTGGAAAACATCATTCTCAGTAAACTATCGCAAGGACAAAAAACCAAACACCGCATGTTCTCACTCATAGGTGGGAATTGAACAATGAGAACTCATGGACACAGGAAGGGAACATCACACTCCGGGGACTGTTGTGGGGTTGGGGGAGTGGGGAGGGACAGCATTAGGAGATATACCTAATGCTAAATGACGAGTTAATGGGTGCAGCAAACCAACACGGCACATGGATACATATGTAACAAACCTGCACATTGTGCACATGTACCCTAAAACCTAAAGTATAATAATAAAATAAAATAAAATAAAAAGAAGTGTTATTTCTGTTCAGGGCCTATCTACTCTGGCCATTGCATAATGTTCATCTGCAACGATTGCAAGGTGTTCGGATTTTGTAAATCTAAATGTCATAAAAACTTTAAAAAGAAGTGCAATCCTGGCAAAGTTAGGCTGACCAAACCATTCCAGAAAGGAGCTGGTAAAGAGCTTACGGTAGATAATTCATTTGAATTTGACAAACATAGAAATGAACCTATCAAATACTAGCGAGAGCTATAGAATAAAACTACTGATGCAATGAAGAGAGTTGAAGAGATCAAACAGAAATGCGAAGCTAAATTTATTTATTTATTATTTATTTATTTATTTATTTATTTATTTTTGAGATGGAGTCTCACTCTGTTGCCCAGGCTGGAGTGCAGTGGCGCAATCTCGGCTCACTGCAAGCTCCGCCTCCCGGGTTCACGCCATTCTCCTGCCTCAGCCTCTCCGAGTAGCTGGGACTACAGGCGCCTGCCACCACGCCCGGCTAATTTTTTTTTGTATTTTTAGTAGAGACGGGGTTTCACCGTGTTCTCGATCTCCTGACCTCGTGATCCGCCCGCCTCAGCCTCCCCAAAGTGCTGGGATTACACGCGTGAGCCACCGCGCCCGGCCGAAGCTAAATTTATAATGAACAGATTGAAGAAAAATAAAGAGCTACAGAAAGTTCAGGATATCAAAGAAGTCAAGCAAAGCATTCATCTTATCCAAGCCCGTCTTGCAGGCAAAGGGAAGGAGTTGGAAGAGAAAATGGTACAGCAGTTACAACAGGATGTGGACATGAAGATGCTTCTTAAATATCTCTGTAACCATTTCTTCTATGGACATTTGAAAATGCCCTTTGGAGACTTGGAACTGCTAAATTATTAGTTTATTTTTTACATAAGTTCATTTAAATGAAAAGTGATTAAAATGTATCTCTCCTACATTGCCATCTACAAAACACCAGATACTACAGATGTTAGATTGCATCTCAGTATTAAATCTTCACTGATAGATGTACTTATGCAAATCATGAAAATTCTACTTATAACTAGATTAGTGAATTGCGGACATAAAATGGTTATGTCATTTGGATAATGGCACTAGGTAGCATTTGTATAATAACTAATGGCAAAAAATCATGGCTAGTGATGTATAAAATAAAATATTCTTTGCAGTAAAATATTCACTTTATTAATTCTATAGAAGGGGGGATACAACAAGGAACTAACAATTTGTATGACAGTGTCAAATATTTTGATTTTAGTATTTCCTGTTTTGGTTTATTTGCATCTTAGAAGAGCATAATGACATCGTTTGATGAAGCTTAATTATGCTGGACTGTTTCAACTTGGTTTAATCTTTCTGATAGGTAGTTGTGGATGTTTGGAATGAGAACTGAATAATCTTTGCCTGGAGTGACACTACACTCTTCCACTTTGGAGAATACTCAGTTCTAACTTGTGATTCCTGGTAGAAAAAACTTTATTTTTCTAGCCTAGCAATGATCTAGAAGCAGAGGAATCCTAGTGCCTTTTTTAAGTTATTATGTGGTTTTCTTTTAAAAAGCTCCTGTTTTTGGAAAGTAGAATTTATGGGTACAACATCTGCTCATTATTTGCACATAAAATAAAACCATTTAAAAAGAAAAAAATTATAGTTGGACATAAAATAATTTTTAAATTTAAAATTACCTCAGGATATACACATGTATGGAACTAATATTTTATACATAATCTTAACTTGCTTTGGTCAGTGTATCTACTTGTAAATGTGTCTCACCATTCAGTTCCCTGTGTTCTGTTGCTGAATATGGTGTTATAGCACTTCTGGTATGATAGCCGTGGACTGTTCTCTGATTTTCTCCATTTTTTGCTAATGATGTGTAACTATGACATATGGACAGTACCTGGATTGCCTGGTTTGATCACTATGGCTACTTTTGTAAGCATCTCATGGCAAATCTTGTCAGAGCACATATAGATTCTGTGAATCTGCATGGTCAGAGTAAGCTTGCTCTCTTTGGGTGGCTGGAGGGTTATGAGTATTTTTCACAACTGTCACTTCCTGAACTTGACCTTTGGTGTACTTTCCAGATTTGCTAATGCATCTGCTATGCTTGAGGCATGGCTTTAAAATAATATGGCTATAAATAATATGGCTATAAAATAACTTTTTCGGCCAGGTGCGGTGGCTCATGCCTCTAATCCCAGCACGTTGGGAGGCTGAGACAGGTGGATCACTTGAGGTCAGGACTTCAACACCAGCCTGGCCAACGTGGCAAAACCCTGTCTCTACAAAAAATACAAAAATTAGCCTGGCATGGTGGTGCATGCCTGTAATCCCAGCTACTCAGGAGGCTGAGGCACGAGAATTACTTGAACCCGGGAGATAATGCCACTTCACTCCAGCCTGGACAACAGAGCAAGACTCTAAAAAAAAAAAATTGGGCCAGGTGCAGTGGCTCACACCTATAATCTCAACACTTTGGGGGACTGAGGCAGGTGGTTCATTTGAGCTCAGGAGTTGGAGACCAGCCTGGCCAACATGGGTGAAACCCCATCTCTACTAAAAATACAAAAATTAGCCAGGCGTGGTGGTGCATGCCTGTAATCCCAGCTATTTGGGAGGCTGAGGCACAAGAATCTCTTGAACCTAGGAGGCGAAGGTTGCAGTGAGCCGAGATCGCACCACTAAACTTCAGCCTGGGTGACAGAGTGAGACTCCATCTCAAAAAAAAATTATATATATATATATATAAAATATTATATATATAAAATATTATGTATATTATATATATAAAATATTATGTATATTATATATATAACTTTCTCAAAGCAAACGATACCATTTTGATCTCCTATTATGTACTAGTTGTTACATGTATTATCTTATTTAGAACTTATACTAATCTAGTGAAATATATGTTCCTTGTAGAACATAAACAAGAGAAATTATTTATCTGAATAAATGCTGTTCCTAAGCACCGCTATTCCAGCAATGCTGTTGTGGTTCACAGCCCTGTTAAACGTGTCTTTTAGGCTTGTTTTCTGACTCTGTAGCACATTCTTTTGACTGCACTCAGTTGTGGAAAATTTTCATCTTTTAAAGTTTAGGCATCTGTAGTCCCAGCTATTTAGGAGGCTCTGCTGGGAGGATCCCTTGAGCCCAGGAGGTAGAGGCTACAGTGAGCTATGATCGTGCCATTGCACTCCAGCCTGGATGACAGAGCATGACCCTGTCTCAACAGGGTCTCAACAAAACAACAACAACAACAAAACCAAACCAGCCAACCAAACAAAAATAATAAAGTTTAGAATTTGTCTACCTACTTACCTACCTACCTGTATCTATCATCAAAAGTAATTCAGCACAAATTAAAATAAGGAAGTATTTTTCACTTACAGGTTACAGAATGCATTTCCAATGCCACCAAAGATGCAGAGAACCCTCTGTATTGCTGGGGAAAGTGTGAATTGCTACTACTTTTTGGAAAGCATGTTGACAATATATTATGTCCACAGCCTTTAAAAATGTTCACACCTTTTAATGAGTCATTCTACTTTTGGGCATGTATGATATATTTTGAAAACTTTGTAACAATTGACTTCCACTGCAGCCACAGTCTAATGGAGGGAAACAGAAACCCAGTCCACCACCTACACAATCTATTCCAACCCCAATTTACCGTAAGGTTTTACTTCCGTTATGATTTTTTCATGCATTTTTTAAACACATTGGCTTTCTTGGGAGTGTAAAGTTTTTTCAAGAACTAAGTGTATTTTCAAGAACCCAGCACATAATAGATGCTCTGAATAAATTTTATTCACAAATTTTATTCACTGGCTTACGACGATCCAGTCCTATACAGACATTAATTTATTTCAAGACAACCCTATAAAGTAGGCTTTTCTTTCATATTGTATAGGTGAGGAAACTTGAGGCACAGAGAGAATAAGTAATTAGCCCAAGGTCATACAGCTAGTAAGAAGTGGGGTAAGGTGGGAAACCAGGCAACCTCTCTTGAGCTCTAGGCTCTTAACTGCCTCTCCAGTGTGAGCAGACAGTCACAAAATGCGCCAGGACTGCACCAGTTGATATACATGTTAATTAAATAACTATGAACCCAGGACAACACTGATAAATAATCATGAGAAAATTAGAGCATTCTCTTAGTGAAACATTATATAATCATTGACATCATGCTTTCAAAACTTACACGTTAGTCTGGATAAATGCTTTTAACACTAAGCAAAAATCAGGAGACAGAAGAGTATGTGCAGCATGGTTATACCTAACACAAAATGACTGGAAAGAAAAATATCAAAAGTGTCAAGAAGCTGCAAATCAGATGGGCATTCATTCATTTCTCCTTTTCACTGTTAATTTCCATTTTCCTTTAATCAGTCTATTAGTTTGCTACTGCTGCTGTAACAAAGTTCCACAAACTGGGTGACTTGAAACAACAGAAATTTATTCTCTCACAGGAGCCCAGAAATCTGAAATTAAAGTTTGGATAGGATTGGTTCCTTCTGGAGGCTGTTGGGGAGAATCTGTTCTTGCCTCTCTTAGCTTCTGGTGGTGGCTGTCATCCTTGGGGTTTCCTGGCTTGTAGCTGTGTTCCTGCAATCTCTGCTGCTGTCTTCACATACCCTTCTTCCCTGAGCGTCTTCATATGGCCTTCTTTTAAGGAGTCAGTCATTGGATTTGGGTCCAACTCTAACCCAGTATAACCTCATTTAACTCATTATATCTGCAAAGATCCTTTCACCAAATAAGGTCACATTCTGAGGTTCTGGGTAGACATAAATTTTGAGGGGATACTACTTACCCCAGTGTAATGTGCAATTATTTTCTATTTTTTATATTGGAAAAATGTAAACATTAAGAAAATAGAAGCTTGAGCCAGGTCTATGAAATTAGGTGGATGATTAAACAGAATCAGAATAGTTGTAACTAAGTGATGGTACAGCTAAAATACTTTTTTCCAACATGGTCGCAGACATAAAGCAGCATGGCAGCTTAGTACAAGTACTAGATCTAGAAACTTCAGCCTGGGTTAGAATCCTGCCTCCCCACCTGCCTTGTGTGCCTTTGGGTGAAGGGGTCAAACATTCTGAACCTTGTCTTCCACTCCTGTACAGAAAGAAAGCTATGGGTATTTTAGACTTCAACTGTTTCTAGCCAGACAACTGGACTTTCCAAGAGGTCCAGCATAAATAATTTCAGTGGGAAAGTAAACTTTTTCCTGTCCTTTTCCTCTCAGTGGTGCTGGAGAGAGGGGAGAAAGGAGTAAAAGAGATTTTAAAGCCTTGCATGTTCCCCTGGGAGGCCAGCTCATGAATGGATATTTGGCTGAGGTGTGACCTGGAATGTTTTGCACAATGAAGCAAGGCTGGTTGAGCTGGCAGATATCCAAGGAAGGGGGCTGGAGGGATGAGGGAGTCTGTGATGGGGGTGAGGAGCAGGAGGTCACAGCCACGTGGCAGAAGCCTTGCAGCCTGTGGAGGAAAGCCCTAGGGGTGAAGGTTTGCCAAGAAATTCTCAGGACTGAAGGAGAAGGTGCACACTGTTCAGTGTTAGGCTGTCTGCCCAGGAGTGCCATCACGTTCCCCAACGTGAGAACGGCCACTTCTTGGTCGTTTCCTCAACCTTTGATGAACACTTACGACACTGTGGGGAGAGACGGAGAAAAGGACATTGTGCTCTCATCTGGGGTGTCATGCTGGGGCACCCGAACACAGAACCCACGAGTGAGCCTTGAAGGGGCCAACTGAGCCAGAGGTGGTTGGAAGAGCTGCGCCACTCCTGTCCCACTGCAGGTGGGATAGAGTTCCCGCTAATTTCATTTACATTTGTACCTCAAAGCACGAAGTGGTTTAGCTGACTTCTGCTCTTCATGAAGGGCCCAGCTCACATCCTTTAGTAATAATTCAAACATTCTGACTTGCACTAGGCAGCATGTTTATCATAAATGCAAGGACTGCTACTTTGGTGTAGGAAATTATTTAAACGTGTAAACTCTCATATACTAATTTGCAAATCAAACTCTTTTGAAGGCTTTATTTCAATGTCGTTGTTAGCTTTTTTGCCTTTTCTCATTTTCCCACTAGTTTGCTTGATTGCACATTATAGAAAATTCACCATTCTCATTCATTCTGATCCCACATTTAGACTTCTCTTTCAAGTACTTGAAAGAATTTATAAATATTTGCAATACATGATGCAAATTAATCCTTATACACACTTGGAAAGTACCCTGCAATATCTTTCCCCATCTATCACTCACCCACTGTTTATTGCCCTCTGAACAATGTCCAGCCTAGTTCCTTTCTTATTTCGTTACATACATAAAATCATTGCTTCCCATCCACGATCTCTCCTTAGAAACGCTGCCCTTTGGCTGGGCACGGTGGCTCATGCCTGTAATCCCAGCGCTTTGGGAGGCCGAGTAGGGCCGAACACCTGAGGTCAGGAGTTCAAGACCCAGCCTGACCAACATGGAGAAACCCCATCTGTATGAAAAACACAAAATTACCTGGGCATGGTGGTGCATGCCTGTAATCGCAGCTACTTGGGAGGCTGAGGCAGGAGAATCACTTGAAACTGGGAGGCAGAGGTTGCGGTGAGCCGAGATCGTGCCATTGTACTCCAGCCTGGGCAACAAGAGTGAAACTCCATCTCAAAAAAAAAGAAAAAGAAAAAAAAAAAAGAAATGCCGCCCTTCCCCCAGCTACCCTACCTGCCACATTACTACAAACTGCACCACCAGTGAATGTAACCCAAGTTGCAGTAAATGAAATATCTCCCAGAAATTTGGAGTTGGGACATAGGGACTGAGCAACTTATCATCTGTGAAGGACCAGACTGGAGAGAAAGGAGAGAGAGAGACAGAGAGAAAGAGAGAGAAAGAGAAAATGCCTGGAGTTGCTACTCCCAGTTCTCAAATTCAGTTGGATTTCTTAAGATTTATCTCTTACGCCGGGCGCGGTGGCTCACGCTTGTAATCCCAGCACTTTGGGAGGCCGAGGCGGGCGGATCACGAGGTCAGGAGATCGAGACCACGGTGAAACCCCGTCTCTACTAAAAATACAAAAAATTAGCCGGCCGTGGGGGTTCCACCATGTTGGCCAGGCTGGTCTGAAACTCCTGACATCATGTGATCCACCCGCTTTGGCCTCCCAAAGTGCTGGGATTATAGGTGTGAGCCACCGCGTCTGGCCAACCAAATAATTCTTGATTCAGATTTTCAGAGTGAGTCTTCAAAACAAAGTTTATAAAATCAGTGAGTACATATTAACCGTATTAGAAGCTAATCTCATTCATTTTTCTTTCCTTTTCTATTTCCTCTTTTAAAAATGTGAAATGTATCATCCATACAGAAGAGTGAGCAAAATTTACATATATGGTTTGAAGCAGCCCCTGGTTGAAACCATACGTACGTGTTTTATGCACTCTTCTAGGCCTGATAGTAAATATTTTTAGCTTTGCAGGATATATAGTCTCTGCCAAAACTGCGCTAGACTGCTATTACAGCATGGAAGCAGCTATACGAAATATGTAATGGATGAAGATGGCTGTGTTCCAACAGAACTTTATTTATAAAAACAGATACTGGGCTGATTTGGCCCACAGGTCATAATTTGCTGATCCCTTGCTTGAGGAAAAATTTTAAAGCAAAGGTCTGTATAACCACCACTCAAGTTAAGACATAGACACAGACACATCCCTTTGTGTCCCTCCTAGATGAGAACACTTCCGTCCTCTCTAGACTGGGCCCCTATCTTGACACTTGGGATGAACAGTTTCTTGAGTCTCTTTATAACTTTGCCATGTATGTATGCATTTCTAAACAGTATAGCTTATTTTGCCTTATTTTTTGAAAAGAGAGCCGTATTTAATGCATGCATCTTTTTTCTACTCCTCTTCCTTCTTGGCTTGCTTTTATATGTTTGTGAAATTCATACACAAGTAGCTATAATTTGCCTTATTACTGTACAGTTTTTCATTGTATAAGACACCAGAATGTATGTTTGTTTGTTTCTTAAATATATTCCACTGCTGATTAAAATTTGGGGTGTTTTCAGTTGGGGAGCAATAATGAACAATGTAGCCATGAATGTTTCAAATGTCCTCTGAAACCTAAAACCTATTAGTCACCACCTTGTTATTTGGCAGAATATAGAAGCTAGCGGATAAGGGAGGCTTGGTGACACGGTGAATAAAGATTAGCCCCCAGCCTTTCAGAGCAGAGAGGAGAGGGTGGAGAGTAACTCTCAAGGGCAATCCAAGAATATGCAGCACTCATGTCTCAAAGACTTTCAAAGGATTGAAAGAAGTCACAGCATCTTCTCTCACCAAATGCAATTTAATAGAAATCAACAACAAATTTATATAGAAAATTCTCAGGCCGGGCTCGATGGCTCATGCCTGTAATCCCAGCACTTTGGGAGGCCAAGGCAGGCAGATCACTAGAGGTCAGGTGTTCGAGACCAGCCTGGCCAACATGGTGAAACCCCGTCTCTACTAAAAATACAAAATTAGCTGGGTGTGGTGGTGCTCACCTGTAGTCCCAGCTACTCGGGAGACTGAGGCAGGAGAATTGCTTGAACGTGGGAGGCAGAAGTTGCAGTGAGCCAAAATTGTGCCATTTTACTCCAGCCTGGGCAACAGAGTGAGACTACATCTCAAAAAAGAAAAAAAAAGAGAGAGAAAATTCTCATGGCTGGGCATGTTGGCTCACATCTGTAATCCCAGCACTTTGGGAGGCCGAGGCAGGTGGATCACTTGAGCACAGGAGTTCAAGACCAGCCTAGGCAACATGGCGAAAACCCATCTCTATTTAAAATTTTTAAAAAAGAAGGAGAAAATTCTCGTATGTTCAAAAATCAAGAAATTGTTTTAAGAACCACACAGATTAAAGAATAAGTCCTACTGAAAATTAAAAAAAAAAATTTGAATGATAATGAAATACCACATATTTAAATTTGGGGGTACAACTGAAGTAGAAAATAGATGAAAATTTGTAGCCTCATATTTGCATGTAATACACAGTTTAAAATAGACTAAGATAGTGTATTAGTTTGTTTTCATGCTGCTGATAAAGACATACCTGAGACTGGGCAATTTACAAAAGAAAAAGGTTGATTGGACTTAACAGTTCCACATGGCTGGGGAGGCCTCACAATCATGGCAGAAGGCAAGGAGGAGCAAGTCACAGCTTATGTGGATGGCAGCTGGCAAAGAGAGAGCTTGTGTAGGGAAACTCTCGTTTTTAAGACCATCAGATCTCGTGAGACCCATTCACTATCATGAGAACAGCACGAGAAAGTCCCACCCCCATAATTCAATCATCTCTCACTGGGTCCTTCCCACAACAAGTGGGAATTATGGGAGCTACAAGATGAGATTTGGGTGGGGACACAGAGCCAAACCATATCAGATAGAAATGATGAAAGGCTGAAAATTAATGAGCCGAGTATCTATCTAAAGAACTTAGAGAGCCACAAAATAAGCCCAAAGAATATAAAATAAGTAAATATATAGTAGTAATAAGAAAGTAAATAGAAAGTAAGTAGTAGAAAGATAAGAATAGAAAACAATGAAATAGAAAACAAATATACTGCTGGGTGCAGTGGCTCACGCCTATAATCCCAACACTTTGGGAGGCTGAAGCAGGAGGACTGCTTAAGCCCAGGAGTTCAAGACCAGCCTGGACAACATAGCGAGACCTCACAGCTATAAAAATGTAAAAACAAAATTAGCCTGGTGTGATGGCATGTGCCTGTAGTCCCAGCTATTTGGGAGGCTGAGGTGAGAGGATTGCTTGAGCCCAGGAGGTTGAGGCTGCAGTGAGCCATGATTGTGCCACTGCACTCCAGCCTGAGTGACAGAGGGAGATCGTCTCTCAAAAGGAAAAGAAAAGAAAACAAGCATACAATAGAGAGGAATGACACAATCATAAGGTGATTCCTTCATGAGAATAGTAAGATGGCAAAACTCTGGAAAGAGAGTGGGAACATGGATAATGTTATGAATGAAGAAGGAACATTACAAGCCAGGCACAGTGGCTCACACCTGCAATCCCAGTACGTTGGGAGGCCAAAGTGGGCAGATTGCTTGAGGCCGGGAGTTTGAGACCAGCCTGAGCAACATAGCAAGACTCCACCTCTACAAAAAAAAAATACAAAAATTAGGTGGGTGTTGTGGCATGCACCTGTGGTCCCAGCTACTTGGGAGGCTGAGGTGGGAGGATTGCTTAAGCCCAGGAGGTTGAGGCTGCAGTAAGCCATGATCACACCACTGCATTCCAGCCTGAGTGACTGAGCAAGGTTCTATCTCAAAAAAAAAAAAAAAGAAAAAGGAAAAGGAACGTTACTTAAGTGCCACAGATATTAAAAAGATATGAGTAAGTTGTGAACTTTTTGCCAGTTCATTTGAAAAATTAAGTTAAATGGACAAATTCATATAGACATATATTATATAGGAATCTCTATTATACTAAGTGAGTACAAAGTGAGTAACTATAATGCTCTGATCTGGGGAGGATGGAATCTCAGGGAGGGGAGCTGCATTTCCATTGATATTTGATGATCTAGGAGGGGGTGCCTGAGAGGCTGAGCAATGCTTTTGGACAACCTTGCAGGGATTGCAGGGAGAGGTGCACTGGCATCCTGGAGTCCAGGGCTGCCAAGAAGGTGAGGCCCCGATGAGCAATTTTTGCTTTGTGTTAGAACCCTGAAGGGCTACACGCTATGAATAGGGGTGAATTACAATTTGACACACTATTGTTGGGACTGCAGCTCGACCTCAAATCTTCTCAGTCTCTCAAATTGGATTGCTAGTGTTCCAGGCTCCTGGCAGGGGCAAATTTCTCTAGAGAAAGATGGTATCAACCTAGGCATCAAATTATTTCTAAAAATAATTTTGCAAATATAAAGTCCAGCACAGAATAAAAAACAACCAGGCAGCCAGGCACAGTGGCTCAAGCCTGTAATCCCAGCGCTTTGGGGGGCCGAGGCAGGCGATCACTTGATGTCAGGAGTTCGAGACCAGCCTGGCCGATATGGTAAAACCCTGCCTCTATTAAAAATACAAAAAATAGTCAGGCGTGCTGGCGCAGGCTTATAATCCCAGTTACTCGGGAGGCTGAGGCAGGCGAATTGCTTAAATCTGGGAGGTAGAGGTTGCAGTGAGCCAAGATCTCACCACTGCACTCCAGCCTGGGCTACAGAGTGAGACTCCATCTAAAAAAAGAAAAGAAAAGAGAAGAAAAAAAACAGCCAGGCCACATGTGGAGACAAAACACTACATGAGCAAAAAAGAGCAGAACTAGCAAAAATTGAAACAGACCTAAAGGAACTCCAGATATTGGAGTTAGCAGACTAGACTTGCTTATGGTATTCAAGAAGATTAAAAACAAGACATAATTTCAGCAGAGATCTGAAAACTACAAAAAAGAACCATTACAAGAAAGGATTATTCCAGGCTAATCTCACTCATGAATATAGTTGTAAAAATCCTATGCAAAATATCTACAAATAGAATCCAACAATATGCAAATAGACAATAAGTAATGATCAAGTTGGGTGTTTTTTTTCCCCAGGAAAAGAAGATTTATTTAACACTAAAAAATCAACCGTTGTAATTATCTACAATACCAGAACAGAAGAGAAAAAAATGTAAAATCACGTCAAAAGATGTAGAAAAAGTTTTGATTACATTCAGTATCCATTTATTGTCAATGGAAAAAATAAAAAGAAACTTCCTTATCTGATAATGAGCATCTACAGAAAGCCTATTATGAACACCATAATTAATAGTTAAATGTTGAAAATTTTCTTTTGATTTGGGGGATAGGGCAAGTATGTTGGCTAAGTCTTCTGGGAAGCAGATATCAAGATAGATTTAGAAGTGCAATGGATTTATTGGAGGCAATTCCCATGAAAGCTCAAGAGGGGAGGCAGCAAGAGAGGGCAGAGAAACCTTCAGACCTAAATGCTCTGACCCCTGTGCCAGGAGAAGGGAAGGAAGAGGATAAGGTAGGAAGAACAGCAAATTACAGTGCAGCTCTGAGAATATCTTGACTAGCTGAATGGGGAGCTGTGGCTCAAAGATTTTCCCATGGAGGAGTCCCACGCTGGCCAAAAAGATGAGTCCTTGCACCACTGCCAAGCCCATTAATTGATTGGAGGCTGCTCTGGAAATTTATGGCCCAGCTCAAAAGCTGAAGAAGATGCTGAAGGTGCCTGCAGCCGGAAGCTGTGAGCCAACTGCACTCTCCAAGGCAGGTTTTCTTTTTTCTTTTTTTTTGAGATGGAGTCTCACTCTTACCCAGGCTGGAGTGCAGTGGCATGATCTCGGCTCACTGCAACCTGCACCTCCCAGGTTCAAGCAATTCTTCTGCCTCAGCCTCTCTAGTAGCTGGGACTGCAGGCGTGCGCTACCACACATAGCTAATTTTTGTATTTTTTGTAGAAATGGGGTTTTGCCATGTTGGCCAGGCTGGTCTCAAACTCCTGAGCTCAGGTGATCAGCTGCCTCAGCTTCCCAAAGTGCTGGAATTACAGGCATAAGCCACCGCACCTGGCCTCTGTTTTGAAGGAAGATATGAGAGACTCACCTCCACATCTGCCACGGAAATATTCAATATCACCACTTCTATTCAATATTATACTAGAGGTCCCAGTCAGGGAATAAAGAATAGAAAAACACAGAGAAGAAATTTAGAAATTTAGAAAGAAACAATACTGATGTTATTTGAAGATTTAGAAAGAAGTTTATAGATTTAGAAACACTACTGACATTATTTGAAGCTTATATGGCTGTGTGTATACACTATTCTAAAGGAATATATAAGTTAAGTATTTAGAACAAGGGAGTTAAGCAATTTTGTTGCATGTAATGTCTACATAAAAAGTCAACTGTGGCCTGGTGCAGTGGCTCACACCTGTAATCCCAGCACTTTGGGAGGCCAAGGTGGGAGGATCACAAGATCAGGAGTTCGAGACCAGCCTGACCAACATGGTGAAACCCTGTCTCTACTAAAAATAGAAAAATTAACCAGGCGTGGTGCCACACACCTGTAATCCCAGCTACTCAGGAGGCTGAGGCAGGAGAATCGCTTGAACCTGGGAGGCGGAGGTTGCAGTGAGCCAAGATGGCACCACTGCACTCCAGCCTGGGCGACAGAGTGAGACTCCGTCAAAAAAAAAAAAAAGGTCACTTGCATCCTTAAATAGTAGTAGCATAGAAAAATAAGGTGTCAGGCCAAGTGCAGTGGTACATGCCTATAATCCCCACACTTTGGGAGGTTGAGGCAGGAGGATGGCTTGACCCCAGGAGATCAAGACCAACCTAGGCTAGGCAACATAGGTAAGACCCTGTCCCAACAAAAAATAAAAAATCAACCAGGCATGGTGGCACATGCCTGTAGTCCCAGCTACTTAGAAGGCTGAGGTGGAAGGACTGCTTGAGCCCAGAAGGTCGAGGTTGAAATAAGCCATGCTGGTACCACTTCACTCCAGCCTTGGTGACAGAGAGAGACTCTGTCTAAAAATAAATAAATAAATTAAAAAAATCAGGTATCAAGAAATACAATTTAAAAATGATGTGCAAGAGCTTTACACAGAGAACTGTAATACATTATGAAGAGAAATACACACACCCACCCCCGCAAATAAAAGAAGAAACAAACCATGTTCACAAATTGTTGGAATAAATATTGCAAAAATGTCACTTCTCTGTATTGATCTATGGATTCTATTTGCATTTTACAATTTTTTTTTTAGAGACAAGGTGATTTAAAATTAAAGAGGTTGTACACATTTTCATGTTTCTTAGCTACTGGATATCACCTTTTATAAAGCTCATGTTCCAATCGCTTGCCTATTTTTCCCTTTATTGTCTGTCTTTTTCTTACTGAATTACACAAGTTCTATGTATCTTCCAAACACAAGCCTTTCTCATTATGTATATTACAAATATCTTTTTCCAGTTTGTGGCTTGCTTTTCGCTCTCTTAAGGAAATGTTTTAACTTTTTTCTCTATGTTAAATGCATTGTGTGTCGTGTTGAAGTAATCTTTCCCTGTCCCAAGAACATGAGGGTATCATCTTTTATTATCCTCTACAAACTTTATTGTTTCACCTTGCACATTTAAGTCTATGATCAACCTGTTATTAATTTTAGCACACGGTGTGAGGTAAGGTCAAGTTTTATTTTCTTTATATGAGGGTTCAATGTAAACTGGGTATTCTGGACCAGGTGTGGTGGCTCACACCTGTAATCCCAGCAGTTTGGCAGGCTGAGGCGAACAGATTACTTGAGGTCAGGAGTTCAAGACCAGCCTCGCCAACATGGTGAAACCCCGTGTCTACAATAATACAAAAATTAGCCTGGTGTGGTGGCACGTGCCTGTAATCCCAGCTGCTTGGGAGGCTGAGGCAGGAGAATTGCTTGAACCCAGGAGGTGGAGGTTGCAGTGAGCTGAGATAGCACCACTGCACTCTGGCCTGGACAACAGAGTGAGATCTGTATCTATGTCTGTATCTATATCTATGGCATTCTGCATATGAATGTTGTAGTAAGTTCTCTTATTTAGTAAAGTGTGTCTGTCCACTTTATTCCTCAAGAATACCTTGGCTATTCTTGGTCCTTCACATTTCCATATAAAATTTTAGAACAAGTTTATTAAATTCCACTAAGTAAGAGAAAGAAAAAAAAGCCTGTTAGAGTTTTTATGAGAATTATATTGAAGCTGGGTGTGGTAGCCTGCGCTTATACTCCTAGCTATTTGGGAGGCTGAGGCAGGAGGATTGCTTGAGCCCAGGAGATTGAGGCTGCAGTGGGCCATGATCATGCTACTGCACTCCAACCTGGGTGATAGGGAGGTCAAGGCTACAGTGAGCTGTGATCGCACCACTGCACTCCAGCCTAGAGTGAGAGCCAGAGTGAGACCCTGTCTCAAAAAACAAATTAAAAAAAGTAAAACAACTAAAAAGAATACAACATCACTTGCATAGTAGTCCTTCCATTTTTGCACAACCTGAGCTTAGTCATGAGGAAACATCAGACAAACAGGAATTGGGAGATATTTACAAAGGAACTGTATTTTTCACAAATGCCCATATGATGAAAGATAAATAAAAGCTGAGGAATTGTGCCATTATAAAGAAGACTAAAGACACATTCAAATAAAATGCATTGAGTGATCCTGGATTGGATTTCATACCAGAAAACATAAAAATTGCTATAGGGGACATTTTTGAGACAATTGGTAAAATCCAAATAGGGTCTATACATTGGATAATAGTGTTGTTTCAATGTTAAATTTCTTGATTTTGGTAACGTACTGTGGTTATACAAATAAATGTCCTTGTTCTTGGGAAATAAACATACCTACTCATTTAGGATTAAGGAACTTGATGTCTGAAATTTAGCCTTAAATGTTCAGAAATATAGAATATGTAATATGAATTACATAAAATAAATATAGATTTATAGATAGATAAAACAAATAAGGCAAATGTTTTTCATAGAGTAGATTGTTTAAAGACACTATACTAGGCTTTAATGTAACATATAAATTAACATTGATTTACACAAAACAAGGCTGTGAAAGCCCACGCAGCTATTCAATGTACCTGGTCTCAGGTATATGAAAGAAAGAAGGCAGACCTCCCTCATTTCCTTTGCAAATCTCCATAGGCCCTTTCTATGGCAGGATACCAACTGCCTTCTTAGACATTCTAGAGGTCCAGAGGTCTCTTCCAATTCATTAGTCTCACTGTGAATTGTAGAAAGCATATTACAGAGGGTCAATAAACTTTGGCCAATTGTAGTGATATTTGTAAGCAATAAAAGAAGGTTGGGTTGATCAGTCCGTTATAGAAATAATATTTGATAACAGTAATCTTGCTTTGTAAATCTGGCTTAATAGTTTCGAGCCACAATTTAAGGCTGTTCATTTATATCATCAGCTGAAGGTTAGAAGATACTATGGCCCACATAAAGGTAATCATTAATATCATCTTCCTGTACTTGTTCTTGTCAGAGCCTGCCACATCCATGTCCCATTTAGCCTTCACACTCACAGATGCAGATTCTCTTTCTCAGCTGAAGCACGAGGAAAAACAGTTCAGAGTTATATTTTAAACTAATGGTCTATTGACTCCTAGTACTAGTTAATAGGCTGGGCTATCTCTACTTTTGCTGGAGAATAAAATAGTATAAAGTTCACTATAATATTTTCTTCTTACAGCAACAACAAAATTCTGTAAGAAAGATCATTCCCACCCAATATGCTGCTCTTTAAATGGTCCACAGCTTAAAATGTATATGAGGTCATATACGCTTATATTTGCCTAAAGAAATTCTGAAGAATAGACCCGAAACTAATAAATAAAAGTAATTCATTACCTGTGAGGGCTGGAGAGATGAAAATTGTAGAAATAAAAGATTTTAAAAAGTATTCCCTGGAAGACATTTTCTATTTTTAAATTCATGAACTATGTGAATGTGTTAACGATTAAGAAAAATCCCCAGCTATCTAGGCAGACTTCCCAAAGAGGCACCTTTGACTTTGGAATGGTTTAGCTGTAGTTTTCTGCCCCTGAAAGCCTCTTTTGTTATCCCCGGTCCATCCTGCGGGTGTGGTTGATAACAGATGGCGAAGGATAGGTGAAAGTTTATGAGGTTAAGTGCAAATAATGAATATGACCCTCTTTGCAGTTCTTCCTCAATCTTCTATTGAAACATAAACTCAGTTCATGAAGAATGAAGTTTGTGGCATTGCTCAAGAAAGGCGGGATTCAATAAAATCTTTTCGGGCCCAAATGGAATTTTTTCAACTTTAATGATTTTTTCTTTAATTATGTGAAAGGAAGCTCCAGAATCTCTTTTTAAAAAGTATTTGTAGCCTGAGCAACATGGCGAAACGCCATCTCTACAAAAAATACAAAAAATTATCCAGGAGTGGTAGCATGCACCTGTAGTCATGCTACTCAGGAGGCCGAGGTGGGAGAATCATCTGAGTCCAGGAGGTCAAGGCTGAAGTGAGCCACTGCACTCCAGTCTGGGTGAGAGCGTGAGACCTATCTCAAAAAAGAAATCAAACTATTTTTTGTTTCGTTTTGCTGATTACAACGGTAAAATATGTTTGTTGTAGAAACTTTGGAATACATAAAAATTAAAGAACATTAATTCATTAATACATAAGTCATAGTTTAACAGGGTCTAAGTTAGCCTTCCATACTTTGAACCCATTTACAAAATAAGAAGGTCAGGAAATTTCAATTCTTTTGTAATGTGATGGTTTATGTTTTCTTTAGATAGGATGTGATGTACCAATCTGAGTGTTGGGAGGAACTACAGCCTCTCTTTTGAAATGGAAGATCCTCGGCCCAAGCTATAAACATGTTAGTCCAAAATTCATCTGGAATTTTGTTGTTTGGGATGCAAAACACAATATTCCCATAGAAACAATATAAAAATTATGGCTAGAGTCTCAGGCAAGGCAACAGGCGTCCATGGAATCCAGTGACTCAGAGCACCAACTGTCCAACTGTGCTGCATTTTCACAGAAGCAGGGAGGCTAGAACATGTTTTTCCCTCAAATAAAGGAAAAACAAAGTTTATGCAAAAAGTATTTTGTTATACTGATATGATAAATATATAATGAGATTAACTTTTATAAATGATTTACCTAAAGTGACTTTATTTCCTATTTACTCCATTACTAGCAGGTTTATAAGCTTTTCCTCTCGCCTTTATTCACAATTTCTATTCTGCCTTTACTATTTTTCATGCTTTCCCCATTCCCCAGTTAACTCCTTGGCAAAGGCAGAGGATGAGTGAAAAACTTGTGGCCTGTAGACTAGATATCAGAATTGATCCACAGGAAAGAACCTCTTTTCAGAAGCCGTGTTTACCTTGGGGTTTGATAAAGAACATAAAAGCCTCGATTGGTGCTATTTAATATTTGTTCCGAGACTGGTATTTGCATTTAGGGTGAAATGACTTGATGCACATTGTTTACAGCTAACTCTGAAGCTCAGGGGAAGGGGAATAAGCCACTGAGTTAGAAGGCAAATATACCAGACTGATCATGAGTAAAACAAAGCCCTGGTGATCAGCTCTTCCTCTTATTCACTAGCTGTATCTAGTGAAAATGGTCGCACATTTTCAAGTGGATTTTTAAAAGCTATTCTCAATGCTTTTAAAGGTTTTACAACCTCAGGGGAACAATGCATGCAATTGAACCACACAATAAACAGTAAACACCAATTGCCCCCCAATGAAAAGCTAACGGTCTTTGAGAATACTCTACAACAGACTCCACTTAGCAGCTAATAGTCTCCTGCTAATGGTCAATTCACTTTCAGCAATAAGAACCCAGGCAAACGGCCTCATAAATTTTAAAGAACAAAGGGGACAATAAATGGACTGCAAATCGCCCCATTCTCTGTAAGCAGCACTCTCAGGAGTGAAATTTCCAATTGCTAATGGCCAGCATATTGGACAAGTGGAGATTTTCCTACTGAGGGACCAGAGAAGATGACAAAAATATAATGGTTTTCACAAAGAGGACTAGAAGCTGGGGAAATTAAGTCCTTGGGTCTGTGGCACAGTTTGAGCTGTGAAAGTCGTTATGACCAGAAGATTGTCTAGCCTTCTCTGCGGTAGCCTGGGAAGCTGCTATTAGATCGCTTGCTGTTTGCTTTAATAGTGTATGGAGACCAGAAGCACACACACTGCTAGAACCACAAATCCTGGACAGATTTAACAAAATCCACCAACCTCTCAGGGAGGATACCTAAAAACACCCTTTTTTGCATTTCGATCTTGTGGGTACTTCAGAAATGCCATTTGATTCATGATGGTAAGTAGCCTAAATGAATGCAATGATATGTGAATTGATTAAATTCTGTATCAAAAGGGATCTCTAAGAGAGGAATAACAAGAACAGGAAAGTAGAAATATTGTGGAAACATTTTTGCAATAGACTCAATATGTTTTCCCAAAATTCTTTTTCTTTCTTTCCTTCTTTCCTTCCTTCTTTCTTTCCTTCCTTCCTTCCTTCCTTCCTTCCTTCCTTCCTTCCTTCCTTCCTTCCTTCCTTCCTTCCTGTCAGGCCTCTGAGCCCAAGCTAAGCCATCGTATCCCCTGTGACCTGCACATACACATCCAGATGGCCTGTTCCTGCCTTAACTGATGACATTCCACCACAAAAGAAGTGAAAATGGCCTGTTCCTGCCTTAACTGATGGCATTATCTTGTGAAATTCCTTCTCCTGGCTCATCCTGGCTCAAAAGCTCCCCTACTGAGCACCTTGTGACCCCCACCCCTGCCCGCCAGAGAACAACCCCCTTTGACTGTAATTTTTCTTTACCTACCCAAATCCTATAAAACGGCCCCACCCCTATCTCCCTTCGCTGACTCTTTTCGGACTCAGCCCATCTGCACCCAGGTGAAATAAACAGCCTTGTTGCTCACACAAAGCCTGTTTGGTGGTCTCTTCAAACGGACGCACGTGAAACTTACTTCTTTCTTTCTTTCTTTCCTTCTTTCTTTCTTTTTTCTTTTCTGTTTTGACAGCGTCTCACTCTGTCGCCCAGGCTGGAGTGCAGTGGCATGACCTTGGCTCACTGCAACCTCCGCCTCCTGAGTTCAAGCAATTCTCGTGCTGCAGCCTTCCTAGTAGCTGGGATTACAGGCACCTGCCACCGGGCCCAGCTAATTTTGTATTTTTAGTAGAGATGGGGTTTTACCATGTTGGCCAGGCTGCTCTCAAACTCCTGATCTCAGGTGATCCACTTGCCTCAGCCTCCGAAAGTGCTGGGATTACAGACCACCTCAGCCAGCCTGCCCCCAAATTCATATGTCGAAATCCTTCCCCCTAAGGTGATAAGATTAGGAGATGGGGCCTTTGGGAAGTGATTAGTTCATGAGGGTAGACCCCTCATGAATAGGATTAGTGCCCCTATTATAAAAGGGATCCCAGAGAACTCTCTTGCTTTCTCTCTACCATACGAAGATATAATGAAAAGACTGCAGTCTGTTACCCAGAAAAGCACTCATCAGAACCCACTCACGCTGGCACCTTGACGTTGAACTTCCAGACTCCAAAACTAAGAGAAATAAATGTCTGGTGTTTATCAACCACCCTGTTTATAGTACTTTGTTATAATAGCCGGAATTGACTAAGACAATTATGGAGCTAGAAAGAACTGTGAGATCCTCTATGGTCAAAGGAGCTGAAACTTAGGCTTTGTCCTGAAATTTCCCTCTTTTTTTTCCCCTGAATCATTAATTATTAATTTTCCCTTTCTTTGATCCTAGGTTAAAAAAAAATCCTCTCTTCACCCTGTATTCTGCTCCAGCTGTGTCTCATTTTTCTGTTGTCCTTTATATCAAAACTCTCCCCAAAGACTTGTTATGCTTTGTCTTGACTTCCTCTCCTTTTATCTCTCTTGAACCTGCTTCACTCAGACATCTGACCCAAAACTCCACCAAAATTGCCCTTGTCAAATCCACTAGGCAATCTTCAGTCTTCATTTTATTGACAAATCAAGAGCATTTCAACCATTGGATCACTGCCTCTTTCCTGAACTGCTTTCTTCACTTGGCTTTCATGATAGCTAATACAGAGTCCAGGTAGATGGCAAGCGCTTTGGTTTGAAAGTGTCCCCTGGAAGATGGAGTGTTGCAAACTTCATTGCCACTGTGGTAGTGTTAAAAGGTGGGGCTTTCTCGAGGTGATTGGGTCATGAGGGTGGAGCCCTCATGGTGGATTAATGCCATTATTGTGGGTGTTTGGCCCCCTTTTCCTTTCTGTCTCTCTCACATTCTACCTCTCTCACTCTCACCCTCCTCACCCTTCCATCTTCTGCCCTGCCAAGGGACAACTCTTCAGATGCCAGCACCACAGTCTTGGACTTACCAGCTTCCAAAACTGTTGGACACAAATTTCTTTTAAAAGTAAATTACCCGGTCTTGAGTATTCTAAGACAACCACCAATGACTCCTGCTTCCTTTTCCATTAAGAAGAGCTCTTTTTGGGGTATAGCAGCAATAGGTCTTGCATTTCCCAAACCTTTTTCTCCCTAGGTAGGGGTAACAGAATTTGAAGTGAGGTGGTTAAGAAGTGCCTTCTTGGCCGGGCGCGGTGGCTCACGCTTGTAATCCCAGCACTTTGGGAGGCCGAGGCGGGCGGATCACGAGGTCAGGAGATCGAGACCATGGTGAAACCCCGTCTCTACTAAAAATACAAAAAATTAGCCGGGCGTGGTGGCGGGCGCCTGTAGTCCCAGCTACTCGGAGAGGCTGAGGCAGGAGAATGGCGTGAACCCGGGAGGCGGAGCTTGCAGTGAGCCGAGATCGCGCCACTGCACTCCAGCCTGGGCGACAGAGCGAGACTCCGTCTCAAAAAAAAAAAAAAAAAAAAAAAAAAAAAGAAGTGCCTTCTTTACTCTTCCCCATCTGGCTCCAAGTGGATGCCCAGGGTGACTTTGGAAGCCTCCGTCGGCCTGGGTACCTGAATAACTGTGTGGAGCAGAGCCCCTTGTGGTGTGTCAGATGAACTTCAGACGTACAGCACAGGATCAGTTTCTCCTTCTGCTCATTGATGAGCATCTGCTTCAGTCTTCCTTATTGGCAAACCAGCTGTCTTTGCTTCTCAGTCCACATAGTAGGCAGCCTACAAGGTAGCTAACTGTAGCACCCAGGGTCACATGTTTCAGCCCCAAAACATTTAATGACCGACTGAATTCCTAATTCTCAGAAAAGAATCTGCTTAGTCCACATAAGGTCAGGTGTCTACCTCTGGTCCAATCAGCTATGACCAGGGAGATGTCCCTGAAATATCTTGGTGGCTGGAGATCTGCTCTGTGACCTTGTGCATCAGAGCATGGGCAGAGGTTTCAGGAGAGTTTCTGTGTGAGTGGGCAAACTATTAAGTTCCTACTCTACATCCCAATATTTCACTGTTTTTCCCTTTCTCTAGCCCCATCTCCCATCCCTCCACGCTCCACCCCATCCACTCTAAATACTCTTTTACTTTTTTGAATCCTCTTGGTATGTCCTGCAACCCCAGTGGTCTTCTCTGGTCAACTTCGCATATTTTCCTATATTCAGTGCCTCAGAGTCAGATCTTGGAATCCTCTGACATCTCCAGACCATTTGTCTTCTGTCCTTATATAAAGTCATCAGCTCCTTTGAGGTCTACATCATTTGGCTATGCTTTTCTCTCTGTTCTCTTTCTGCTATCTAACCACCTCCCAGGTATCCACTTTCATGCATCAAATATTTTACCACCTGTCTCAAAGCTTCCTCTTCAATTTCAGCTCCTGTTCTCTTCTGGGTGACTTCAGCTTTCACATGGCAGGTACATCCCACACCTTGCATTCTCCATGTATTGAACGCCTCTACTTTATGACCTTCTTGTCTTCTCCATTTTAGTCTACCACATCCATGGCCACACTTGAACTTTGTACTCATCTGAAATTGTACCTTGGAAATCTTGAACATCTCAGTCTCTAATGACAGGTTTCTGATTTTGAAATTCTTGCCCTTGGTTCCTCTCTACAGAACTGTTTTCGGTTTTGCTCTGCTCCACTCTTGATTTCTTTCCTTACCCACTTTAGACTCCATGAACCATCATTTCAACCACTCTCTTTTTCGATACCCTCAGCTCCCTTTCCCCTTCTTCTTCCATTTTACCAGCTTTGAAAATCCCCAAGTCTGGATGAATACAAGAAGCTGTCCTCTTCCCACCAACCCAAATATATGACTTTATAGCAGATTTTTTGCCTGCTTAATACCGCACAGAGGCTCTCTAATGCCTCAGGATAATGTTCCAATTCAACATGGCAGCAAAGCTCCTGAAGACCTGGCGTCTATTTATGGCTCCAACTTCGTCCCTCACTTCGTTTTCTCCACTCCAACTATACTGAGCTCTCTCCTGTATCTTCCACACCCAAATCTCTGCACTGGCTTTCATACCTACCTGGAAATCTTTTCTCCCAGCTAATGCTAAGTCTTCATTCAGTTCTTAACATACACATAATTTTCTCCTTAGTCTTTCTCCTGAGGTTTCTATAACTCTTCCTCAAAAATCTGCCTTTACTCTCAGTCCCTGCATCATAGAGCTTGTCACTTTTATGCAATGGTTTGGTTTTTTCATATACTCTTGAGGAACAAAGAGGCACAGTACCTTGTCTGTTCATCACATTCACATTTCCAGCACAGATTCTGGATCAAAGTAATTTTTTTTTTCAGGGTCTCACTCTACCGCCCAGGCTGGAGTGCAGTGGTGTGATCTTAGCTCCCTCTGCCCCCTGGGCTCCACCCCCTGGGCTCAAGCGATTCTCTCTCCTCAGCCTCCTGAGTAGCTGGGATTACAGGCATGCACCACCACACCCAGCTAATTTTTATATTTGTAGTAGAGATGGGGTTTTGCCATGTTGGCCAGATTGGTCTCGAACTCCTGACCTCAAGTGATCCACTCACCTTGGCTCCCAAAGTGCTGGGATTACAGGTGTGAGCCACTGCACCCAGACCAAAGTAAATCTTTTTTTTTGAGATAGAATCTCACTCTGTCCCCCAGGATGGAGTGCAATGGCATGATCTTGGCTCACTGCAACCTCCGCTTCCCGGGTTCAAGCGATTCTCCTGCCTCAGCCTCCTGAGTAGCTGAGATTACAAGCATGCACCACCATGCCTGGTGGCCCTCGTGCTAGGAGGACTGTCTCACCTTCTTAGTACAGACTGTCTACAGCAGCGCTGGGGACAAAATCACACGAAAGTACAAGAAGCAGGGTGGAAATGTGCATTAAAATGATAAACTGGCCGAAGGATCTAGTGAGTCTGCTAGAAGAGCAAGGGTCAAGAAACAGCTTGCAGCCTTGACCATTGTGGGCAAGTCTTTCCAAGTCCTCGCCTGTGAAACGAAAAGTTACACCAGGAGTTCCCAAACATGGCTCTGCCTCTGAATTCCCTGGAGAGAGGAAAAAATATAAGCTTCTCATCCCAACCTGTGCAATTCTGACTTATATCGAAAACTAGACACAATTCTGGAGTCATTTATTCCCCAATGATTCTAGATTATCAAGTTTTTAGCATGTAGGAGGCTCGTAAGAAATATAGAGTTCTGCATTACTGTGAGGTTTGGCTTCATTTCAATTTAAAAGAGCAGGACGTGGTGGCTCACATCTGTAATCCCAACACTTTGGGAGGCCATGGCAGGCAGATCACTTGAGTTCAGGAGTTTGAGACAAACCTGGGCAATATATCATAACCTCACCTCTACTAAAAAAAATTAAAAACTAGCTGAATTTGGTGGCTGACGCTTATGGTCCCAGCTACCTAAGAGACTGAGGTGGAAGGATGGCTTGAGCCTGGGAGGTTGAGGCTGCAATAAGCTGTGATCTCACTACTGCACTCTAACATGGGCAACAGAGCAAGACCCTATCAAAAAAAGAAAAAGAAAAAGAATTCCTACCAAAATGCCAAAAACTCCAATATGTATAGGAGTCGACGTGACAGAGTTGGTTGGGGACAAATAAAAACCTAGATACCCCTCTCTTATAAAATAAATGATTTAAAATTTTATTTTTTGTATTTTTTTGAGACAGATTCTTGCTCTGTCGCCCAGGCTGGAGTGCAGTGGCGGAATCTCAGCTCACTGCAACCTCCACCTCCTGGGTTCCAGTGATTCTCCTGCCTCAGCCTCGCAAGTAGCTGGGATGACAGGCACCTGCCATCCCATCTGGCTAATTTTTTTTGCATTTTTAGTAGAGACAGGGTTTCACCATGTTGGCCAGGCTGGTTTTGAACTCCTGACCTCAGGTGATCTACCTGCCTTGGCTTCCCAAAGTGCTGGGATTACAGGCATGAGCCACTGTGCCTGGCCCTGATTTTAAATTTTCAATGTGAAGGAAAAGCCCTTAGAGCAGACAGGATACCAGACACTGCATCCCCTTCTTTGAACTGCATAACAACTCTGTGTTATGTTCACCCTCTTCCCATTGTAGAGGTGAAAAGTGCAATTTGGAAAAAATGACTATTTGCTAATGATTGCAAAGCTCATAAAGTTCTGTCAGACACTGGATGTATACATTTCCATAAAAGCTATCCATGTGTTCGTTCAGGTATTTGCTTATTTGCAAATAAATAAATATTTGCTTATTCTGCAAATATTTACTGAGTCCTATGCTTTTCTTAACACTGAGAACACAAAAATATACAGACTGCACTATATACAAGTATGAGAATATCACATCTACCCCCAAATATAGACAACTATTATATATCAATTTTAAAAATTTAGGCAGAATAAAATATTCATGCCAAATAATAAGTTTAGCTTCTTTATCCATCCTTCTTTCCTTTTCTTGCTTGCTTTCTTGCTTTCTTTTATTTCTTTTTATTTATTTTTTTATTCTTGAGACAGTCTTGCTCTGTCGCCCAGACTGGAGTGCAGTGGCATGATCTCTGCTCACTGTAACCTCTGCCTCCCAGGTTCAAGCAATTCTCCTGCCTCAGCCTCCCAAGTAGCTGGGACTACAGGTGCCCAACACCATGCTCGGCTAATTTTTGTATTTTTAGTAGAGACGGGGTTTCACTATATTGGCCAGGCTGGTCTTAAACTCCTGACCTTGTGATCCACCCACCTCAGCCTCCCAAAGTGCTGGGATTACATGTGTGAGCCACTGCACTCAGCTTATTTCTTTTTTTTGAGGCAGGATCTCACTCCATTGCCCAGGCTGGAGTGTAGTGGCGCATACTCTGCTCACTGCAACCTCTGCCTCCCAGGCTCACACAATCCTCCCACCTCAGCCTCCTGAGTAGCTGGGACTACAGGCTTGTTCCACCATTCCTGCCTAATTTTTGCATTTTTTGTAGAGACAGGGTTTCTCCAAGTTGGCCAGGCTGGTCTCAAATTATTGGCCTCAAGTGATCCACCTGCCTCAGCTTCCCAAAGTGCTAGGACTACAGGTGTGAGCCACCATGCCTGGCTAGCCTATTTCAAAATATTCCCAGTCTTTCCAAAATTAGGAGGCCCTGAGGGGTATAGAAAAGATCCAAACTCCCCACAAATTAACTTTGATATATCCTTGACTGTCTACTACTAATAATCTTATTTTTGCTAAGAACATCTTTTTTCAGTCCACAACCAGAAAACATTCCTTTGACAACTTTTATGACTATTAATATTGAAGGAAATATTGAAAAAGAGTCCTAGAATAAGTAAAATTCAGTTTTAAGAAAAAGAGAGAGGTGATTATAATGGACATTCATGCTTCATAAAACTTTCCTTTTATTATTATTATTATTATTTTTTGAGACAGAGTCTTGCTCTATCACCCAAGCTGTAATGAAGCATCGCAATCTCAGCTCACTGCGAACTTCACCTGCAGGGTTCAAGTGACTATGGTGCCTCAGCCTCCTAAGTAGCTGGGATTTACAGGTGTGTGCCGCCACGCCAAGCTAATTTTTGTGTTTTTAGTAGAGATGGGGCTTCACTGTGTTGGCCAGGCTGGTCTCGAACTCCTGACCTCAAGTGATCCACCTGCCTCCGCCTGCCAAAGTGCTGGGATTATGGGTGTGAGCCACTGTGCCCAGCCCCAGCACAAAAATTTTTGATAGCTCCATGTTCCTTTATAATCTTGAATGATAATACATAATTTTACAAAAGTGTCATTAGTATGTATAAAATTTGGTGATATTTTAAATGCAACACATTTTCACCAGCAGTTTTCTAAGGTGTGGCAGAATACGCAAGTGTTTTGCTTTTGATACTATACAACGTTGTCGGGCACAATCGCTTAAAAAAAAAATACTGACCCATGAAGTTCAGCTCTTGAAGTTTCCTCAGAGAATATTTGGACCAAATGTACTATTGTGTGCTTGAGGAAGCTGAAGACTAGAACTTGCCCACACCTCTTGTGGGGCTCATTCCCTGCACACTGCTTCTGAAGAGAGCATGACAGCCTGGTGTGTTTGACTTCCCTGAACTGGGCCTGAAGCTAGAGGTATGGTATGGAGACAAGGTAAGGAATTTCGGTGGTGAGAATTCCAGAATCATCCATGCTGTGGCTCTGCAGCTCTTGCTGCAAATTCCCAGTTCATTTAGATAAGAAAACAGGAGTGGAATAGGTGGGATGTCCACACAGGGTCAGGATCCATGGCAGAGGCAGAATATCTGTGCACCTTTTCCTGGGTGCCCTTCAAGGTATGTAACAGTTGTTAGATGAAGGGAGAAGTTCTTCGCTGGTCAGGAACTTCATTCTCTCTAGCCTCAACTGTATCTGAAGACTCGTAACATCATGGAATTGTAGTTGGAGGAGATGTTGGAATCATGGCGGCAGGAGCAGGTAGCTCTGTGGTTTCCAAAAGCCACGGTAGAGGATCAATCAGCAGGTTTGGGGTGGAGCCCCAGAATCTAGAGTCTAACTTTCAAAAGCTCTTTAAGTGATTCTGATGAGAAACTGGTTAGGAAAACAGTGAATTAGACCACCCTCCCACCTAGGCAGGGAGTCACTTCCATTCAGTGGAAAGCCCATGAGGATGTGAGGAGGGCTTAAATATTTCCAATGACAAAGAAGTCAAGTTTCTGAAACTTACTCCCCATGGGAATTACCCCACCCCATATGAAAAAAAGAAGTTTTCCTTTTATTCCAGTTGATCTATGGCCAGTAGTTGTTTGAAAGGAATTTATACCTCTGCAAAGAAGTCACTAAAAACTGTCTTACAAATACTAAAATCTACTCCTTGAATCAATTTAGCAAAATGCCTTAGAAATGCTCATACCCTTTGACCTGATTAACTCCATTTCTGGGATATTATCCTAAGGAAATAATCAGAAATATTTTTAAAAAGAAATCCTTTATGAACAGTTTTGTTTATTGCACCATTATTCATACTAGAGCAAACAACAACAACGACAGCTCAATTAGAGACCTGTTAGGTAATCGGAGAATGGTTAAGTAATATTTGGCATGTCAACTCAATGAAATATTATGTGACCACTTAAAAGGATTTGACAGAGTTTGAAACTATATGAAAAATGGCTTCTGTTACCCTAAGTGAGCCATGATTGCATCACTGCACTCCATCCTGAGTGACAGAGCAAGACCTTATCTCAAAAAATAAATAAAATAAAATAAAATAATTAGAAAGCAAGACATAAATTTGAGACCAGGTCCAGTGGCTCACACCTGTAATCCCAGCACTTTGGGAGCTGAGGTGGGAGGATCACTTGAGGCCAGGAGTTCAAGATCAGCCTGGGAAACATACTAAGACCCCCCCACCATCTTTATTAAAAAAAAAAAAAAAAAAAAAACAGGGTGTGCTGCTTTATGCCTATAGTCCCAGCTACTCAGGAGGCTGAGATGGGAGGATTGCTTGAGCCCAAGAGTTAGAGGTTACAGTGAGCTCTGGTTGCACCACTGCACTCCAGCCTGGGTGACAAAGTGAGACTCTGTCTCATAAAGAAACTTTAAAAATCACCAAGATGATGAGACTTTTTTGAATAGAACTTTAGAGTATTCCATTTAGAAATGATGTCCTAGCTGGGCACAGTGGCTCACGCCTGTAATCCCAGCACTTTGGGAGGCAGGCGGGCAGATCCAGAGGTCAGGAGTTTGATACCAGCCTGGCCAACATGGTGAAACCCTGTCTCTACTAAAAATACAAAAATTAGCAGGGCATGGTGGCACGCGCCTGTAATTCAGCTACTCGGGAGGCTGAGGCAGGAGTATTGCTTGAACCTAGGAGGCAGAGGTTGCAGTGAGCCGAGATCACGCCACTGCAGTCCATCCTGGGCGACACAGTGAGACTCTGTTTCAAAAAAAATCCCCCTACCAGGAGGGAAGGTGGATTTTGCAGGTATAAGCCAAGGTAAGGTGATAGACGCGATGGTAGGGATGGAATGGTTCTTTTTTGACTGTCCACCTTTCTATGATATGTTGGGCAATGCTGTTGGCTGAGATGGGTGGTGGGGGGCAGGTTAGGGTGATAAACATGA
Organism: Symphalangus syndactylus; assembly: GCF_028878055.3. Lineage (NCBI taxonomy): Eukaryota > Metazoa > Chordata > Mammalia > Primates > Hylobatidae > Symphalangus > Symphalangus syndactylus. Next base: position 28,688,250 of record NC_072423.2, on the reverse strand, counting down.
TTAGATTTCATATGTCTTTAAGGAAGTGTGGAATAAGCATCCCAGAAAGTAAGAGGGGAATGTTTTCAGGAATTGTAAGTGGAGTGACAGACATTCCTAGGTACCATGTGAGAGTTGGGTCATAATTTTGAAGTAAACCAAGTTGGCTTGGTTTGTATGATTTTTGAAAAGTATTCATCTGTTTAGGTGTGGGTAGAGTCAAGAAACAGTCGAGCTAGATCAGGGTTTGGTGTTTCCTAGGTGTATCAATTAGGATGTTTTTCATTGTGAGTAACAGAAAACCTCTCTCAAGCCACCTTCAACAATAAGAAAATGAATTATTTAACTTAAAAGGAGGTTCAGACGTAGGTCAAGCTCCAGGGTTGTTGATTCAGTGGCCCCGTGAGTTCATCAAGGACTCAGGTTCTTTTTCCCTCTACTTGGCTGTCTATGGAATTGGCTGCTTCTCATGGCTTGCACTCTGCTGTTGTGATGCAGTGGCTGGGGGCAGTTAGTCTACCTCTACCCGCTTCCTCATTCATGTGGAGCAAAAGAGAGGGAAACCCTCTCACGCTCTCACTAGCCAGGGAAGAGAGGGCATTTCCTTCAGGCATCAACGATTACCATGGGAATGCCATGTGCTGGTGGCTTCAATCTGGTCTCCTGAATCAGTCATTGGCAAGCACCATGGGATTTCTAGGATGGATTTAGACCAGTGGTTCTCAAAGTGTGATTTTTGGACCAGCAGCATCCACCTCACCTGGGAACTTGTTTGTTTAAAATTCAAGTTCTTGGGCCTCACTCTAGATCTATTATATCAGAAATTCTGGGGGGTGGGGCCCTACAGTCAGTATTTTAACAAACCCCCCAGGCAATTCTGATGCACGGCCAAGCTTGAGAGCTAATGGCTTAGGATAAGACAGTGAATGCCATGAACAAAATGAGGGATCTTTGAAGAAGGAGGATATGGCAATAAACATCTACTAGTGCCTACTAGACCAGGTGGGCACCTGAGAGAAGGCCCACAGAGTTCAGGGAGTCTGCGATGCAGACATTCTAGGGAAGGGCTCCAAAACAAGTGTTAGAAGAAAAATGAAGACACAGAGGAACAACGGATCCGGTAAAAGTGGTGAAATTAGTAGACTGGTGATCACAATGAAGCTGGAGAATTGCAATGAGCTAGCAGGATAGAAGACGTGATGGCCACACAGATGAACTCACAGAACTCCAAATGCATGCCTGAACCAAGGTCACACTGACTATTCGCTGCTCTCAGCCAACAAATGAGGGTGGCAAGAATGCTAAGGCCTAACCTCCATTCAGGGCCACACGCCTTCAGATGATTGACTGGCTCAAGGACCACCACCAACTCCCCATCACCTGACTTTGATGAGCCTTCCTTAGACTGCATGTTCTGTTTCTTTGTTTGTTTGTTTTTGGAAACAGAGTCTCACTCTGTCATCCAGACTGAAGTGCACTAGCATGATCTCTGCTCACTACAATCTCTACCTCCCAGCTTCAAGCAATTCTCCTGCCTCAGCCTCCTGCTAAGATTACAGGCATCCTCCACCACACCCAGTTACATTTTGTATTTTTAGTAAAGATGGGGTTTCACCATGTTGGCCAGGCTGGTCTCAAACTCCTGACCTCAGGTGATCTGCCCACTTCAGCCTCCCAAAGTGCTGGATTACAGGTGTGAGCCACCATGCCCAGCCCTGCATGGTGTTCTAAGAATCTTCCATCCAACCTTCTCTCTCATTCTCCTTCACTCATGGTTAGACTTGTATCACAGTTCAACAGCACTGCCATATTTACCCAACTCCCTCCCTAATTTTTTTCTTGCACAGGCACTTCCCCTTTTAATATTTTTGGCATCTGCTTCTTGGGAGAATGTAGACTAATATGGAAGTTTCCCAAGTAGAGTTTGAAAATGAGATTGTGTGTCAGGTACTGTACTATGCATGGAGTATGGTAGGATAGTCTCTGCCTTGCCAGAGCACCACTGAGGAATACAGATGTATAACCAGTCACTGCAGGACCACATGGTAAGGCATCATGGGGCAGTCCCAGCTGCTGGAGTTGACATGGGATGCTTAGGGATGGTGGAAAGATGATGATACTGTTGGTAGGATGGATATCCTGCCAACTGATAACACACCCATTAGTTTAGGGAAAGACCTGGTGTTCTCTTGCTAGCCTCTCAAAGAGTTGTCCCCACAAACACCTGTGTAAGTATAGCTCAATGACTACACTGAATGTCTATAGTCTCAATGAATGTCATTGCTTCCTACAGGCATGATAAGACAATTTCTATCATTATTCCTGATATGGTTTGGCTGTGTCCCCACCCAAATCTCCAACTGTAGCTCCCATAATCCCCACGTGTCACAGGAGGGACCCAGTGGGAGGTAATTGAATCATGAGGGCAGTTCTTTCCTGTGCTGTTCTCATGATAGTGAATAAGTCTCATGAGATCTGATGGTTTTATAAAGGGGAATTTCCCTGCACATGCCCTCTCTCTTGCCTGCCACCGTGTAAGATGTGACTTTGCTCCTCCTTTGCCTTCCACCATGATTGTGAGGTCTCATCAACCACATGGAACTGTGAGTCCATTAAACCTCTTTTTCTTTATAAATTACGCAGTCTCGGGTATATCTTTATTAGCAGCATGAGAACAGACTGATACAATTTCTGATGGCCATGAGAAAATAGATGGATGACTTCATGGATATTGAGGAGAGAGGCAAATACTTTATAACGGTTTGCTTTTTGTGACAAAGTATTTGTTTTCTGCCTGCCTTTCTCTAACATTTCCCCTGGTGGCTGTCAACCCACAATGAATGGTTCTTTCCCTACTGACCTCACTAGGTAGTTGTGAGGGACCATGAGATAAAGCCCTAAGCTCCTTTAACAACAGTAAGCTGCTCTCCCATACAGAGTCCTTATTCCATCTCCACCTCATGCCTGGCTACAGGCACCTGAGGAAAGGAGTGTGCTCCATTCTCCTGGGCTCCACACACACTTCCATTCTGAAAGGAATGTTGGGTCCCTTTTGGATTCTTATCCTGAAATTCAAGATCCATGAATGGATTTGAGGGAGGCTAAATCTCCTGGAATTATGTGTACATTTCTTCACACAATTTTTTGTATACAATTGCACACATTTTGTATACAATTGCACATTTTTGTCATTTTTGTATGTTTATGACATGTTAGGGGCATAAAAAGGGATTGGGTCCATAGTTTTTATTATTTCTCAAGTTTGTGACCTCAAAAAATATTGTCAGTCTTTTTTTTAGATGAGTCTTGCTCTGTTGCCCAGGCTGGAGTACAGTGGTGCAACCTTGGCTCACTGCAGCCTCTGCCCCCTGGGTTCAAGCGATTCTCCTGCCTCAGCCTCCTGAGTACCTGGGAATGCAGGCGCCCGCCACCATGCCTGGCTAATTTTTTTGTATTTTTAGTAGAGACGGGGTTTCACTGTGTTGGCCAGACTGGTTTTGAACTCCCGACCTCAAGTGATCCACCCACCTCGGCCTCCCAAAGTGCTAGGATTACAGATGTGAGCCACCCCACCCGGCCCAGTCACTTTTTTTTTTTTTAAGAGCAAAATATTCAAGCCTTTATAGGGTGTCTAGATGAAAAACTGCTTTTAAAGGGTATCTGTTGTTGTAGTTATCCTTTTTAATTTTAATATTATTATTCTATTTTATATTTTAGTTTAGACAGGGGCTCACTCTGTCACCCAGGCTGGAGTGCAGTGGTGCCATCATGGCTCACTGCAGCCTCAACCTCCCAGGCACAAGTGATCCTCCCATATCAGTCTCCCAAGTAGCTGGGACCACAGGTGTACGCTATCATGCCCAGCTAATTTTTAAATTATTTTCTGTAGAGATGGAATCTCTCTATGTTTCCCAGGCTGGTACTTCTTCATTTTAGATTAAAAGAAAGGTCCCTTTGCCTTTGTGGTGATATAAGAAATACTGTATTATGGAATTTTGTGGGATAATAATAAAAGGGGGCTGATATATGGAACAAAAGGAAATTAATTTTGTACCTTAATAAATCTATGTCATAAGAGAATTTTAACCTCCATGGAACACTGTCTTGGAAACTGAAAACTAAAAAGAAGAAAAGCATCATAATTTTTCTTTTTAAAAAAATTCTCTTTTCTTTCTTTGTTCTTTTTTTCCTTCCTTCCTCACTCTCTCCCTCTCTCTTTCTTTCTGGTTAATCTTAGTCCTAGTTATTTTCAGATTAACAGGCAAAAGTCTTCATTACAGTTATAGTTACAACATGAAAATTACAGGACAAACTTAACTATGTTACAAAAATGCCAAACGCAGATGCAAAGTGTTCAATTCTTGTCTGTCCGAACTTTTCCCCATTCACCACGAGAGGGAGCGCCACACCACACGGACCGCTCCCTTCACTGCCTGCATAGCTGTCTTATTGGTCGGCTATGTCGTGAACATTTTGCAACGTATGCACAGAGGTCAACAAAATCATGGAAGAAAAGGGCCTTGTTGATTGGTATACATGTCATGAGGGGCCCCAGCAGACCTCAGCTCTGTGTTCAGGTCAAGAAGCTGCAGCTGACCCGAGACACAGCAGCCCCTAACCACGCCCTGACGTGCAGCCTGCGTGCTGCTGCGGGGCAGGACCTGAGGCCTCCACCGACTCATCTTTTCTAGACTGACAAAGTGAAACTCAGTTCCTTCCTCTACAGGTGACAAAGCTGGTAGAGCAATCGATGAGCTAATAAGTGAGTAGACATGCTAAAGCATTTATGAGATCTATTATGATCTCCTGTGAATGATAGGAAAGTGATGCTATAGACGAGAAGCTGACATCAGGTTCGTTTATTTTTATTCACAATTTTCTATCACCAGCTCTGTGCTGGTGATTGTATTCGAAGTGTATGGTCTCAGGTATTGATGACAGCTGGAGGGAGATCCTTGGAGGCTGGCCTTCAGGCTCTTTTGATTTTTATTGTTTTTAATTGTGGTCAAATATACATAAAAATAACCCCTCTTAAACGTGCAGCTCTGTGGCATTGTGTACGTTCACGTTATTGTGCAACCATCACTACAAATCCTTTTCATCTTCTCAGATGCAAACTCGGTACCCATAAACCAATAACTTCCCATTCTCCTGTCCTCCCAGTCCTTGTTAACCTCTGTTCTACTTTCTGTCTCTGACTCTATGAATTTACCTTTTCTATTCTAGGCACCTCTTATAAGGGGAATCATACAATATTTGTCTTTTTAAATCTGGGGGATTTCACTCAGTGTGGCTTCAAGATTCATCCACGTGACGTATTTCAAAATGTCACTCCTAAATGTGGTATATATGTAAGGAGTTATTTATATTGTATATATTCCACACAATGGAATATTAGCCATAAAAAAAAGAAATCCTGTCCTTGCAGCCACACTGAAGGAACTGGAGGTCATTATGTCCAGTGAAATAAGCCAAGCACGGAAAAGCAAGTGTGGCATGTTCTTACACACATATGGGAACTAAAAACCTGGATCTCATAAAGACAGAGAGCAGATTGGTGGTTACCAAATGCTGGAAAGAGAAGGAGAAAGATGGAGATGAAGAGAAGTTGATTAATTGGTACAAATATTTAGTTAAATAGAAGAAATAAGGCTTAGTGTTCAATAGAGCAATAGGGTGATGATACTTAACAATAATCTGTTGTATATTTCAAAACAGCTATAAGAGAATAATTCAAATGTTCCTAGTATAAAGAAAAGATAAGGCCTGGCACAGTGGCTCACGCCTGTAATCCCAGCACTGTGGGAGGCCAAGGTGGGCAGATCACGAGGTCAGGAGATTGAGACCATCCTGGCTAACACAGTGAAACCCCGTCTTTACAAAAAATACAAAAAAATTAGCCGGGCGTGGTGGCGGGCGCCTGTAGTCCCAGCTACTCAGGAGGCTGAGGCAGGGGAATGGCGTGAACCCGGGAGGCGGAGCTCGAAGTGGGCTGACAGCGCCACTGCACTCCAGCCTGGGCGATAGACTGAGACTCCATCTCAAAAAAAAAACAAAGAAAAGATAAATATTTAAAGTGGTGGATGTACCAATTACCCTGATTTGATCTTTACACATTATATGACTGCATATAATGTGTGTATATAATATATAATGTATATGGACATGTACTCCAAAGATATGTACATCTATTATGTATCCATAAATTTTTTTAAAAAGTCTGTTGTTTAAGCAAAAAAAAAAATGGTCATTCATTTTTAAGGCTGAATAATATTCCACTGTATGTATGTGTTTAGTGTTGTTATAACAGAATACCTGATTCTGGGTAATTTATTTTAAAAAGAGGTTTATTTAGCTCATAGTTGTACAGATCGGAAGTTCAAGGGCATGGTGCTGATTTTTGGTGATGGCTTCCATGCTGTGTTATAACATGGCAGAAGGTCAAAGGAGGAGCAGGTATGTTCAATATCACAAGAGCAGTGATATCACTTTATAAGAACTCCCAGGCCGGGCATGGGAGTGCTGTAATCTCAGCACTTTGCGAGGCCGAAGCATGAGGTCAGGAGTTCCAGAGCAGCCTGGCCAATATGGTGAAACCCTGTCTCTACTAAAAATACAAAAAAACAAAAATTAGCCAGGCATGCTGGCACACGCCTGTAGTCCCAGCTACTCAGGAGGCTAAGGCAGGAGAATCACTTGAACCCGGGAGGTGGAGGTTGCAGTGAGCCGAGATCACCCCACTGCACTCCAGCCTGGGTGACAGAGCAAGACTCCATCTAAAAAAAAAAAAAAAAAAAGAACTCCCACTTCCAGGAGCTAATCCATTCCTGAGCAGGTGAGAACTCTCTCATACCTGTGAGACAACATTAATCTATTCATGACAATGGGAACCCATGAACCAAACACCTCCCACTAGGCTCCACCTCCCAACACTGCCATATTGGGAATCAAATTTCAACATGAGTTTTAGGTAGGGATAAATCACATCAAAATCATAGCAGTATATACCACATTTTGTTTATCCATTCATTCTTTGATGGACATTTGGGTTGCTTCTGGCTTTTGGCTATTGTGAGTAATGCTGCGATGAATATTAATGTACAAATATCTGTTCCAGTCCCTGCTTTCAATTCTTTTGGGTGTATACCAGAAATACAGCACCTGATAATTCTGTGTTGAATTTTTTGAGAAACTACCATACTGTTTTCCTCAGTGACTGCACCATTCTGCATTCCCACTAGCAATGCACAAGGGTTCCAATTTTTGCACATCCTTGCCAACACTTACTGTTTTCTTATTTTCTTTTTTTCAGAATAGACATCCTACTGGATGTGAAATAGCCATCCTAATGGGTGTGATTTGTCTTGTTCAACAGTTTTATCAATGATTTAGATGGAAACAAAGAAAAGTTGCTTATCTGCTTTGTTGAGCAAAGGAAGGTAGAAGCCGATGTGTTATATGACAGAACTGGGAAGCAAAATAAAGTTGCTCACTTACACAGGGGTTGACAAACTATAGCCTAGGGGAGAGTCTGGCTCGCTGCCTGTTTTTATAAACAAAGTTTTATTGGAACTTGTCTACCTTCATTTGTTCATGGATGTCTATGGCTGCTTTGCGCTATAATGGAAGAATTGATTACTTGCGACAGAGACCGCATGACCTATAAAGCCTAAAATATTTATTATTTGGCGCTTTTCAGAAAAAGTTTGTTGACTTCTGGATTATATGTCTTTTAAAATTCTATTTATTTATTTTTTATCTTATTTAATTTAATTTATTTATTTTGAGATGGGGTCTCACTCTGTTACCCAGCCTGAAGTGCAATGGCATGATCTCAGCTCACTGCCACCTCTGCCTCCCAGGTTCAAGCAATTCTCCTGCCTCAGCCTCCCAAGTAGATGAGACTACAGGTCACCACCACGCCTAGCTAATTTTTGTATTTTTAGTAGAGACGGGGTTTCACTATGTTGGCCAAACTGTCTCTAACTCCTGACCTCAGGTGATCCACCTATCTCAGCCTCCTGAAGTGCTAGAATTACAGGCATGAGCCAACACGCTCAGTCTGGATTATATGAAAGAGACAAATTTAACCAGAAAATATTTAATCCCTATAAGTATAAAATATTTGTATGTAAGTAATTAAAACAATAAAGAATTGGGAACTAGCTGGGCGCGGTGGCTCCTGCCTGTAATCGTAGCATTTTGGAAGGCTGAGGCAGGAGGATTGCTTGCGCTCAGGAGTTTGAGACCAGCCTGGGCAACATAGTGAGACCTCATCTCTAAAAAAACAAAAATTGAGAGTCAATGGCTTTCTACCATGTAAAAAGAGACACAGTGTTTTGTTTCATTTTTTAACAGTAGACTAAATATGACTGAATATTGAGTTTAGTATTGATTGTAATTTTATACCACATTAACAGGAATAAGCATCTATAACAGTGATTCTCAAGTTTGGCTGCACATGGAAATCACCTAGAAGATTTAAAAATATTGATGTCAAATCCCTGGGGAATCTGATGTAAATGGTCTGGGTGTGGCCTGGGCATCGGAGTTTTTAAAGCTCCTCAAGTGATTCAATGTGCAGTTGTGACATTCCCCTCTGCTGGACTCAGGCCCAGTCTCACCTACAGCTTCATTCCATATGTCTCATTTTATTTATTTATTTATTTTTATTTTTTGAGACAGGGTCTCACACTGTTGCCCAGGCTGGAGTGCAGTGGTACAATCATAGCTCACCACAACCTTGACTTCCAGGGCCCCCACCTCAGCCTCCCGAGTAGCTGAGACCACAGGTGTGCGCCACCATGCCTGGCTAATTTTTTTGAATTTTTGTAGAGGTGAGATCTAGCTATGTTGCCCAAGCTGATCTTGAACTCCTGGTCTTAAGCAACCCTCTTGCCTTGGTTTCCGAAAGTGCTGGGATTATAGGCATGAACCACCATGCATGAAATAAAGACAATCTGGTTCCTTTTCAAGGAAGAGGAGTCAGAATTGTTGGGGGGGAAGAAAAAACAGGAATTCATTTTTATAAGAGGAACAACTGCAGAAAGTACAAGTGTGAGGATGCTGGAGAGACAGTGGGATGTTTCTAGCTGGCATTCTGCATTTGAGGGCTGCCTCATAGAAGAGAGGCCTGACTGCTTTTGTATGACATGACCCAAGGATACAAGCTGGGAGCAGGGAGTAGAACTGCCCCGCTATTATTATGACTTTTCTTTGAAAACAGTATGATTCAAAGAGGGATACTGCCAGAGGGCCCACCCATCCCCCAGATCATCAACAGGGGTCCCATGGAGCAGGTCAGGGAGTGGAATGCCTGATAGTAATGGTCAAGATAGCGCAATCCCAATGGTACGTATCTATTGGTGCTTTCTCGTGCCAGGCACCATGTCCAGACACTGCGTTTTCTGACTTGTGAATTCACACCATTTCCATGGGGAGGGGGCTATGATTTTTCCAGGTCATATTTGAGGAAGCAGAGGTTCTGAAGCTTGTCCTGGTTCATGTGTGATGGCAGAGCTAGGACCCGTTTGCAAGAATTAAATCTGTCCACAGAGAATGCATATTGCCAACACTGAGAGATTTATGAAGAAGGAACTTTTGCTTCCAACTTGTTTGATGAATGGTTTTCCAGTCTGGGCTTCTCTGATTCTAGAAAATACAATGTGTAAATAACTGAAAATATGAGGCTGAGTTTTCGCAGAAATAAGGTTGTATTTAAACCAAATCCTCCAGCAGCGACCTATGCAGATGAAAGGTGGGATTCAAAGCAGTCTCCTTAGAAAACTTGATCCTTAGAATCTGGCATGTCAGGGCTCCAAGGAAGGCAAGGGATGATCTAGTCAGCACCCATCTCCCAATTTACAGATGAAGAAACAAGTCCAGAAAGGGTCTGGAGACTTGTTCTGGACTATGTATTTAATATTTAGAAAATGGTGTTCTTCCTTTTGCTGCCTTAATCAAACAGTCCTACCCTTAAACAGTGCTGGGGCTCGGCTCATCTCAGAGTCCATGCGGCAGGCACCGGAGAAAATCAATCCCTTCACTTAGTGATACATTTTGACTTTGATTCAAAACATTACTGAGCACTCTGCACTCTTTTTATATTCCAGACTTAACTCTGAATGACTTGTGACTATCTGCAACAATTAAATTGACCCAGAAAGAATGTAGATTGTCACCATTGAGGGACTGACAAAGAAAGAAATTTTGCTTCCAAATTGCTTGAAAAGTAATTTCCAAAGAAGAGTTGCCAGGAGCTGTTGTGCACATCAGTGTCACGGACAGAGCATTCCCGCCCACCTGCCCAGGGCAACTTCACTGGAGAGTCCAGCAGGCCCTGCTGGGTGCATTCTGGTATGCGTGCCACAAATCAGCCACTGAATAGCTTTCACAGAAGCTGCCCCCAAGAGAGAAGCTCCCTTCTGGGAAGAAGCTGCCGAGCTGGGGTGACATTTCTCAGCATCCCACCCCCATCTACCCACTCAGACCTTGCATCTAGGCCTCCAGCAGTGTAACCAATGAGTAGAAGGGCTGCATATGAGTAGAAGGGCTGCACCTTCTCTTCTCCTGCTCATTTCCCATCAAGGAGCTACATGCAAATACCTCCTATGCCCCAGGGAGTGAGTGCTACAAGAGGGAAAGAACCTGGGTCAGAACCAGTTTTATACTTTAGCTGAACAAGAAATAAACTTTTGTCTGTTAAACCTTTGAACTGTGGAGGTTTTACAGCAGATAGCATAGCCCTAATGTGGCCTCCCAAGTCAGATTTTACCAAAACCTAAACAGAGACACAGAGGCTAACATGGTGCCTGCTACACTAACAGCATTCAATAAATGTGTTGGTGAGTAAATAAATGAATCTAAAGGATGTGATTAATGGTTTATTTAGTCAAAAAGAAGTTAAAGAATGCTAATAAATGACTTTTAGGTTGCAGAGTGTATTTTGCTACATGCTGACCCCTGGTTTTCCCTGCTGCACTCAGGAATAAATGAGGGGAAATGAATTGTAATTTCTATGAAGAGACAGCCACACCCAGGAATGGATTTCTGAATCAAATGAGGTCATTTTAATGCATGGAGAGCTCAGAAAACAGAGTAAGGAGCTCCTCTATTAGGTGAATTCAGGGTTCTTGGGCTGGCTTGTGGGTGTGGACATAGAGCCATGTCCATATACTGTGTCATTGCCTTGAAATGCTGTCTCCTGAACATCAGAGCTGGAAGTGGTCACAGAGCACCTGGCCTGTTCTTCATGTCACAGATGAGGATGCCAAAGCCGGGGAAGTGGACAACTCGCCCAGGGTCCCTTGGTCATCAGCAGGCCCACACTCTAGGCAGGATGGTGTGGATTAAGGGTGGGGACAATGGAACCCAGTTGCTAAGCTGGATTTTTTTCTAGGTCACTTTGCAAGCCAGGGATTTTCAGCCAGTGACACACTACTCAGGCCTCACTCAACCACGCTACCTGCTACAGGAGATGGTCCACCCATTTGGCCCACCTGGGCTGAGTGTGGCTTGCACACTGATTCCCAAGTTCCTGTCCCATGCCCAAGAAGAATGAGGATGAACTGACAATTAAAGAGAGAGCAAAGTGGGGAGTTTTATTGAGTGATGAAACAGCTTTCAGTAGAAAGGGGATGTGGGAGTGGTCCCCCTACCCAAAGGCAGGAGTGTCCCCCCTAATATGACTAAGTCCAGGGCTTTTATGGGCTCAGAATAGGGGAAGGGCAGGCTGTAGGTAGTATTGAAAAAGGCAATATTTGATTGGTTAAAAGGCATCATTCAGAAAGAATAAATTGGGAAAGGGTGGGCAAACGGGAACAGAAGTTCTCACTCTGGGACGTGGGTTTCATCCAGGACCAGCAGTCCGGTCTTTCAGCCTTCAGGCTGTTTTTGGCTTGAAGGTGGGGTTTCACCGGGGACCCTCCCCTATCTGCCAAGGCATTTGGCTGCCTCCTGTCACTATCAGTTGCCTGGAATCAAATCCTGTCTCTGCTTCTTGCAAATTACTTAACTCCCCCATGCTTGTTTCCTTACCTTTAAAATGGGGATAATTGGAATAGCTCCTACTTCATGGCCATGTCATGAAGATTAAATGAGTTAATATATTTAAGGTGCTCAGGATGGGACCTGGTGTGTAATAAGTACCATGTAAGCGTTAGTGGTTGTGGTTACATTATAGTGATTATTATTAATGAACTCAAATTGCCCCTTTCCAGTGTCACTGTTCTTAAGCTTCAGAATAAAGACATTAAACACCATAGAATATGGAAAGCCACAGTGAATCAGAGGATGCCAGGAACTCTTATACCAAGTTCTCAGAACATACAGCCTAAGAAACCAAAATTTGTTATAAAATAAAGCGTGAATTGATATTTGGCACACATGGAGTTATTCAATAAGAGTAGAGAATTCAGGCCTTATTCCTGTCTCAGGAATGGGCTAAGAACAGTATAAGTGCACCATTGTTCTTAACTGTAGAAAGGAAAAGAAAATATGAGTGTAAAATTAATCCTGGACAAGAGAGAGAATGGAATATGAGAAGCAGCCCAGAAAACAAACATGGTCAGACATTGCTTTTCTCTGGTAAGATTCCAAAGACATTGATTGTTGTGGATTTAATATTGCAAAGATGTTTATCAGGTTTGGGGAATCCTAGAATGTCAGGCTTTTAGAGAACTGCCTAGAACTCAAGAGGGCTTCATTGAACCAAGCACATACATCCTCACAAGTTCTCCTGCCCCAACCTTCATTCGACGGCAGATCTCCTTAATATATCCACAGCAGATGGTTGGCCGACTTCTGCTTGGATGCTCTCCTGATGGGAGGCTCAGGGCACCACAGGCCACCCACTGGTTACCAGACAGCTCTAACTGTTAGAGAATTCTTTCCTAGACTGGGCCAGTAATCTGCTTTACTAAATATTACATTTATCTTTCAGTGTAAAAGAAAATAAATCTTGCTTTCTCCTTCTTGATGGTGGAGAGTGACATTAGAGCTTCTAGTAGAATGCTGGTCCTGACATTAACTTAGCTATGAGACCTCAAACAAGTTGCTTAAGCTCTCAGTGCCTTGCCTTGCTTTGCTTTACCTTATTTTCATAAGGGGCTTGTGAATATTCAGGTGAATAAGCATGATGTAGATAAAACACGGAGGAGAAAGCCTGTTACTATTTACCCAATAGATGATAGTTAAAATTATCATTATGTGAATTCAGCTCTTGGGACTCCCAAAGCCTTCTCTAAGCTAAATATCCCATTTCCTCTATGATATGGTTTGGCTGTGTCCCCACCCAAATCTCACTTTGAACTGTAGTTCCCACAATTCCTACATCTCATGGGAGGGACCCAGTGGGAGGTAATTGAATCACGGGGCAGGTCTTTCCCATGCTGTTCTCGTGATAGTGAATAAGTCTCACAAGATCTGATAGTTTTATAAAGAGGAATTCCCCTGCACATGGTCTCTTGCCTGCCACCATGTAAGACATGACCCTGCTCCTCATTCACCTTCCACCATGATTATGAGGACTCCCCAGCCACGTGGAACTGTGAGTCAATTAAACCTCTTTCCTTTATAAATTACCCAGTCTTGGGTATGTCTTTATTGTGAGAACAGACTAATACACTCCAGCTGTTCCTACCTGGCCTGGAGGCCAACCCCCACCCCATTCTGGTTGCTTTCTTGGATTGCTTAATTGAAGGTTTCACTTCTCCCTCCACTTGTCCCATCATCATCAGTCCTTGTCCAATAAAAAGAGACCCTCAATGAAGGGGGACTCAAGTCAGAATGGGTTCAGCTGGCTCCTGAAGAAGGAGTGAAAAGATTCTAACTTTAGGCGCTGAGACATTCTAGTGGGGAAGAGGCCTTTGGGATGCCCCAGGAGGAAGTCAGGTCAAGGCATGAACCCAGAGGTGGCTGCTCCAGGGTTGTGGTGTGTGGGCAGAGAGAAAGCTAAAGGGGACATTTCAGCTTTTCTCCCAGAATGTTCAAGCCATCTCCAAGGAGCAAGAAGCCAGTTAGGATTCAATGAAGATCTGTCCACAAATAAGAAATTATGACATTGGAAGGTACTTGCTTTATCTTGTGACCCTCAAGACCCTGAGCTCAGTTAAAGGGGGCAAGAGGTAGCCTCTTGCTAAATTAGGTTTATTTATCACCCTTGATCTGGGCACTACAATATCACAAAAACTGCCTAAATTCATGCCCCCTTTTTGCAGCCACACATGCTAATGATGTTACTCACCTACTGAGCTTGTGGTCACTAAAACCTTTAGATTTTTTTTTCATGAGAACCACCTGCAAAGTTTTTTCCATGCTGAATGTGTATAGCTGACTTTGGAAATCAAATAGGGAAATTTATAAGCTGCCAACACACTGTCTAGCTTGTTGTAAGCACTGAAAGAATGGTAGCTATTTTATTAGTAGCAGTAGTATTAATATTATCCTTGTTAGGTTTCATTTCCCTGGTTTCAGCAGCTTTGCTCATTGAGAGTATTTTGAGTACCAATTCTGTTTCTCTCTCTCTCCCCACCCCCCTCTCTCCTCCCAGCCTCAAGCTAGGCTCCAGTCTGACCACAGTGCTGAGTCTATCTTGGGGCTTAACTTAATGCTAGAATCTGATACAGCCTGAGACACAGAGCATGCACAATTAGAAGCAGTGCTACCACTTCACTCCTTCTTTTCATCCAGAAACAGATCCCTCATCAATGTCCAAAATTTTGCAATGAGAAAATTTATTCCCCGGCTTTAGCATTGTCCTTCTCTGTATTATTCAAATGTAAAATACAAATGTCTGTGGAGGAACTACTTATTAACCACCTAGGAACTTAGATGGAATTAGTTGATAAATATGAGGATCCTGGGTTATGGAGAGACGGTGGAAGTAGAAGGAGGTGTGACATCATAACAAAATTATATGTATATATATATTTTTTGGTCTCTCTCTCTGGTTCCTGGCATAGAGTTCCTAAAACCTGTAAATTCCTGAGCAGTAGGGGTGCTAGGTATATCTTTTGTTCTACTATTTTTTTTTTTTTTTTGAGACAGAGTTTCGCTTTGTTGCCCAAGCTGGATGGAGTGCAATGGCGTGATCTCAACTCACTGTAACCTCCACCTCACCAGTTCAAGCGATTCTCCTGCCTCAGCCTCCCGAGTAGCTGGGATTACAGGCACCTGCCATCATGCCCCGCTGCTTTTTGTATTTTTGTAGAGACGGGGTTTCACCATGTTGGCCAGGTTGGTCTTGAACTCATGACCTCAGATGATCCTCTAGCCTTGGCCTCCGAAAGTGCTGGAATTACAGGTGTGAGCCACCACGCCCGGCCTACTATTTGGTTTTTAACCCTGTCTCCTGACACAGAGCTTCTAGTGCTTGAGGTTTCCTGGGTGATGAGAGCATCTTTTGTTCTAATGAGGTGACTCCTGGTGGCTCCTGGATGGCATCTGGTCACCAGAAAGACAATACCATGATTAGAAGCATAGAACTTTCAGCCCCATGCCCCCATCCTCTGGGAAGGAGCGAGGGGCTGGAGATGGAGTTGAGTTCATAACTGGTTATGTCTTTGTGAGGAAGCCTCCCTAAAAATCCCTGAACAACACAGTTCAGAGAGCCCCCAGGTTGCTGACCAGGTGGAGGTGCTGGGAGATTGATGCACCCCAGGAGGCATGGAAGCTGCATGCCCCCTTCTCCTTGCTCTAGGTGTCTCTTCTATCTGGCTGTTGCCGAGTTGAGTTGTATACTTTTGTAATAAACTGGTAATCAAGTAACAAAGTGTTTCCCTGAAGTCTGTGAGACAATCTAGAAAATTATCAAACCCAAGGAGGTGGTTGGGTTCAGAAGCACAGGTGACAACTTAGACTTGCCATTGGCGTCTGAAGAGGGGTCTGTTTTGTGGGACTGAGCTCCTAACCTATGGGGTCTGCACTGATTTCAGGCAGATAGTGTCAGAATTGAATTGTAGGACACCCAGCTGGTGTCTGCAGAGAACTGGAAAACCGCCTGGTGTGGGGAAAAACCCATACACATCTGATGCCAAAAGAGATGTTATGAGTGAGTGTAGAAGGAAAAGCAGCGGCTGGGCGCATGGCTCACGCCTGTAATCCCAGCACCGTGGGAGGCTGAGGCGGGTGGATCACGAGGTCAGAAGTTCAAGACCAGCCTGGCCAAGATGGTGAAACTCTGTCTCTACTAAAAATACAAAAATTGGCCAGGCATGGTGATGGGCACCTGTAATCCCAGCTACTTGGGAGGCGGAGGCAGAGAATTGCTTGAACTCGGGAGGCAGAGGTTGCACTGAGCCGAGATCACGCCACTCCACTCCAGCCTGGCCAACAGAGCAAGACTCTGTCTCAAAAAAAAAAAAAAACAAAACAACAGAAGAAGGAAAAGCAGTGAGTTTTCCCATACAGAGTGTAAAAGGAGAAAAACCTGTGAAGAAAGGGATGAACAGGCCAAGCACAGACTTTATTTACATCCCACACTTGTCTTGAGAAGTTTTCATGAAGCTACACACCAAGAGAATGGTAGCTATTTTATTAGTGGTATTATTATCCTTGTTAGGTTTCATTTTCCTGGTTTCGCCAATTTAGTTTGTTGAGGTTATTTTGCCCTTGCAGAGAAGGGCAAAATTTTACACACAGAGATCGTAGTGAGTTGAATGGTGGCACCCACCCCAAAGCATATACCCACATCCTAATCCCTGGAAGCTGTGGGTGGGACCTTATTTGGAAAAAGGATCTTTGTAGATGTAAGTAAATTAAGGATCCTGAAATGAGACCATCCTGGATCATCCAAGTGTGCGTAAATCCAACAACAAGTGTCTTTGTTTTTTTTTTTTTTGAGACAGGGTCTTACCCTGTTGTCCAGGCTGAAGGGCAGTGGCATGATCACAGCTCACTCCAGCCTCGACCTCCTGGGCTCAGGTGATCCTCTACTTCAGCCTGCTGGGTAGCTGGGACTATAGGCCCACACCACCACACCATGGCTAATTTTTGTATTTTTAGTAGAGATGGGGTCTTGCCATGTTGCCCAGGCTGGTCTTGAACTCCTGGGCTCAAGGAATCCTCCCGCCTTGGTCTCCCAAAGTGCTGGGGTTGTAAGCATGATCTGCCCACCCGGCCTTAACAAGTGTCCTTTTAAGAGAAAAGCAGAGGGAGGTTTGAGATGGAGAGGAGAAGCCATGTGAAGATGGAGACGGAGTTTAGGGTGATGCAGGGAGGAAATCCAAGGACTGCCTGGAGCCGCCACCAGAAGCTGGGAGAGGCCAGGAAGGATTCTCCCCTCGCGCTCCCAGAGGATGCAGGGCCTTGCTGACACCTTGATGTGGAACTTCTGGCCTCCAGGGAGAATAAACTTCTTTTAAGTCACCAAATTGGTTTGTGATAATTTGTTACCACAGCCACAGAAACTAACACAGAGGGTATTTTCCTCCTCAGAGTCTGAAGGACCTGCCCAGGGGAAGAAGTAAACCACCTTTTACCTTTCTGACTGTCTCAGAACCACGAGGAAATAGGAAGTGAGGCCTGGTAGGCAGAGGGAAAACTCAAACAGGTGATTAAGGAATTAACCTGTCACTAGTTGGAGGATAATGCCTCAGTGAGCAAGAGGCATCCCAAGTTCATAGCAGACAAGGAGGCCTGACAGCTCTGGTGGTCCCTGACAAGTCTGACACTCACGGAGAAGCCTGAGGGGAGGAAGCTGGCCTGGGTGACAGGCGCCATGTTGGATCCCAGGGAGGCAGGAAGGCACCAGGCAACACCCCTGACTGGGAGTCATCCCAGGCCAGCATCTTCCTATTTGCTCAGGAAGAAACATTCATTTTCTCTGGCCTCAGCCTCCTAAACTGAAAAAAATAATGTTGTTCCACTCTAAGAATACTGCTGTGGGCTAATTTATTCATGGCTGTGACACACATAGCTTTCTTTCTTTCTTTATTTTATTTTTTTGAGATGGAGTCTTGCTCTGTCGCCCAGGCTGGAGTGCAATGGTGCGATCTCCGCTCACTGCAAACTCCGCCTCCTGGGTTCACGCTATTCTCCTGCCTCAGCCTCCCCAGTCGCTGGGACTACAGGAGCCTGCACCACGCCCAGCTAATTTTTTGTATTTTTAGTAGAGACGGGGTTTCACCATGTTAGCCAGGATGGTCTCGATCTCCTGACCTTGTGATCCGCCCACCTCAGCCTCCCAAAGTGCTGGGATTACAGGCGTGAGCCACCGTGCCTGGCCAGCTTTCTTTAAAATAAAGTCCCCGGTGCCATTTTTAATAGGGTCATAAATGCAACTCGAAGAAACTGTCTTTTTGCGTCTACCTGTGATTGTTTCTTTGTATCAGTCAGGGTAGTCTGGGTTATTCTGTGGTAACAGGCAGTGCCCAAATCTCAGTGGTTTAAAACAATGAAGGTTGTTGTAGGCTGAACTATGTCTTCAGATGTGGTCACATTCTGAGGTGCATATGGATTTTTGAGGGGACACAGTTTTTTAAGGGGACATTGGTCATTGAGGGAACACAGATGTTTAAGAGATAATTAAATTCAAATGAGGTCATTAGGGTGGGCTTTTATCCAATATGCCTGGTGTTCTTAGAGGAGAAAATGTGGACACAGACACAGAGGGAAGACGATATGAAGATGAAAGGAGACAATGCCCATCTATAAGTCAAGGAGAGAGGCCTGGAATGGATCCTTCCCTCATAGCCCTCAGAAGGAACTAATGCTATGGACACTTTGATCTTAGACTTCTAATTTCTACAACTGCGAGACAAGCAATTTGTTGCTTAAGCCACCCAATCTGTGGTACTTAGTTACAGAAGCCCTAGCAAACCAGTTGGTTTAGAATGGGTGTATTAATCCATTCTCACACTGCTCTAAAGAAATACCTGAGACTGGGTAATTAATAAGGAAAAGAGGTTTAATTGGCTCATGGTTCTGCAAGCTGTACAGGAAGCATAGCAGCTTCTGCTTCTGTAGAAGCCTCAGGAAGCTTCCAATCATGGCAGAAGGCAAAGGGGAAGCAGGCACTTCACATGGCTGGAGCAGAAAAAAGAGATAGAGAAGGGGGAGGTGATACACACTTTGAAACGACCAGATCTCATGAGAACTCACTATGGCAAGAACAGCACCAAGGGGGAATCTGCCCTCATGATCCAATCACCTCCCACCAGGCCCCACCTCCAACACTGGGGATAGCAATTTGACATGAAATTTGGGCAGCGACACAGATCAAGCCATATCTATGAGGAATAGAGATTTTTGCACTTTTCGGTCATTGCTTTCTCCCTGGTTCCCAGAACAGGATTATGTTCTAGACGCTTAAGAAATATTTGCTAAATTATGTTGAGTTAATCTTATAATAACATAATTAAGGTCAACATTGGCTATCTGTGTGATGTTAGTTTCTTCAAAATAATGTCTTCAAATAATTTCTCTGAAACAATAATTGCTGATGTGGGAGAAGCTCTACTTACTTGTGTCACTGAGTCCTCAGTGCAATTGCCTGGAGCTGAAAGTGGTCCTGGCCCTGGCCCTGTCGTGTAGCAGAAGATCTATGCTCTTGGAGATGCTGTGATATAAATCAACTCAAGCTAATTTAGAGAATGGAAGGATTTCTTTTTCCCCTAAGGAGTTAACAACAAAGTCATGGTAAGGGTAGGGGGTCCTTCTGGGCCACAGAAACAACTAGAAGCAGAGATTTTTATTTTATTTTATTTTATTTTGAGACAGAGTCTTGATCTGCCACCCAGGCTGGAGTGCATTGGCATGATCTCAGCTAACTGCAACCTCTGCCTCCTGGGCTCAAGTGATTCTCCTGCCTCAGCCCCCTGAGTAGCTGAGATTACAGGCATCTGCTATCATGCCCAGCTAATTTTTGTATCTTTAGTAGAAAAGGGGTTTCATTATGTTGGCCAGGCTGGTCTCAAACTCCTGACTTCAAGTGATCTGCCCGCCTCAGCCTCCCAAAGTGCTGGAATTACAGGCGTGAGCCACTGTGTCTGGCCTAGAATCAGGGATTAAAATAGCACCACAAATCTCTCTCTCTCTCTCTCTCTCTCTCTTTATCTATCATCTATCTATCTATCTATCATCTATCTATCTGTGTCTGAATTCTATATGTGCTTCTTTCTTCACAGCAACTTCTTTCTTTCCTACTATGTCGTGCTGCATAGTGGCATCCTCTATATGGCTGGGACCTGGCTATTGGGTGCTACCTGGAGAAACATTTTGATTGGTCTCCCTTGGGATGGGTGCTCTCTCTGGTCCCATCAGCTGTAGCCTGATGACCGTGTACTCTCGCCCAGTGTAGTCAGGTATTTACTCTGGCTCTATTAGCAGTGATCAAGGGGACAGTCTATAGCACAGACATGGCCACCAGGCACCATTGTTTTAATATGCATTGAAAGAAAAACTAGAAACCCATCCCTATTTATGCAGACCCTTCCTTTTTCTTGGGTTCCTGTTCCTGCTTAATAGTTGATTCCTTTGTCACTCATCACAGCCTGCACTCAGGAATTAACCATGTTGTACTTTATATTGATCCCTGTTAAGGAATCTCTCAAACTGTCAGAAATGCCCAATTCTGTGACAAAGCCAGACCACCCTCTACAGGTCGGGGCTTGTGCCCACCACAGGCTAAACAGTCTAGGTTTGGCCAAGAGCAGGGTTTGAAGAAAGAGGCGTATCACAGCTGGGCACTCAGTAGGTGTCAGTACATTGTGTTGAATGAAAGGTTCTGAGCCACAGCCCCGAAGCAGGCACCTGGGCAGCCACGATCACAGGGCTCTCATCTCTCCAGCTGGGACCTGGGCCTGAGCTCTGTCCCCATGATGGCCATTGGTGAACTTTCTCAACATATCCCTTTCTTCTCCTTTGGTGACTTCCCATGGCTGAATTCTACCTTTACTGCATATAGGGTTGCTGTCTATCTCAAGCCCCTCCCTGCCACCTATCATAAGTTCCGTAAGGACAGGCAGTCTTTTTCACACCACATGCCTGTCATCTAGCTCACTGCCTGGCATATAGTAGGTACTTGAATACATGAATATGGTAATGGGTGATCAGGGCCTGGAGGAAGACAGCAGGGGAATCTATACTAGACTCAGAGTCAGGAAAGGCATCCCCAAGAAATGGCATTAAAGCTAGGGCCTGATGCTAGGGTGAGAATAGTCTGGGAGGAGGATAGGCACAGAGCTCCAGGGACTCTCCTCTCTCCTTCTCTGCCCAGGGATCCGCTGCAAGCTGGTAGCAGAGACACGGCCACTGGGGAGCAGCTTGCAGCAGGTCCCTGGACAGGGAAGGAAATTAGTGGCAGAGCCAGGCCTAGACTTTGACTCTCCACACTTGCTGTCACAGCCAGGAGAGTCCCTGGTTTGGTTCCATTCCAGAAGAATTATAGTAGGTTGATGATTTCTTGAACTCCAATGTGGTTAAAATCATCACCAAACACTTGGACCCAATCAGAGGACTCCAACTGTTTGATATTCCATAGACTCTCAAGAGGAAACTGTAATTGCCTATTAGTCATTTTGCAGCTGGTACCAAATTATGAAGGACAGCTCACTCGTGTGTGTGTGTGTGTGTGTGTGTGTGAGAGAGAGAGAGAGAGAGAGTCAAAAAGTGGATACTAAGATAATGCAGAATGGCTTAGAATAGTTGAGAAAATAAACAAGTAAAAAGATTTGTAAATAAGCAAACCATTGAGTCATTTATTTGAATTATATAATTGATTCAGAATAGATTAAACACCACAAATGGATAGAGCTGATGCTCTTAAAACCCAAAAGAAAACACTTTATCCACAGTGTTGGTTCAGTGTTAATCCAAATACGATATGAAGCTACCCAAATTCGAATGAAAGGGTTCTTAGTACAGCAAATGCCAGGAGAGAATAAGGAGAATCCACCATCCACCCAAAGCTAAAAAAATGCTGTGCATGCATGGCTGAAACCCTTCTTTCCCAAGTGGAAACACCAACACATTAACAAATATTTAATGGGACTTACCATGTGCGAGGTACTCAGAGAAGCTTCCAAACTTAGCAACCCATTTTGTGGCTGTCCTGAGAGATCCTTTCACATTTACTAATTGCACCTCAGATCCATTTGTTGATGAAAAGCACCATGCAGATGGAGATCCTTTATCAAGATTTTACATCCCCTCCCTCTTGCTATTTGGCTTTCTTTTCCAACAGCATCCAAATATGGGGCATGAGCTCATGTTCCCCTCTGCTGCCCCTTGTTCCCTTCTTCCCTCTTTCCTGCCACCATTCAAGGGGCAGGTTTAGGTGATCTGGCTACAGATTGTTCAGCCCAGTTGGACCCCTTTAAGAGTTCTCCTCACCCTTTTACACTGTTGGTGGGAAAATAAATTAGTTCAACCATTGTGGAAGACAGTGTGGTGAGTCCTCAAAGACCTAGAACCAGAAATAATACAATTTTACCCGGCAATGCTGTTACCAGGTATATACCAAAAGAAATAGAAATATAAATCATTCTATTACAAAGATACATGCACACATATGTTCATTACAGCACTATTCACAATAGCAAAGACATGGAATCAACCCACATGCCCATCAATGATAGACTGGATAAAGAAAATGTGGTACATATACACCATGAAATACTATGTGGCCATAAAAATGAACAAGATCATGTCCTTTGCAGGGACATGGATGGAGCTGGAAGCCATTATCCTCAGCAAACTAATGCAGGAACAGAAAACCAAACACTGCATGTTGTCACTTATAAGTAGGAGCTGAACAGTGAGAACACATGGACACAGAGACGGGAACAATGCACACTGGGGCCTCTCACCGGGTGGGAGAACATTAGGAAAAATAGCTGATGCATGCTGGACTTAATACCTAGGTAATTGGTTGATAGGTGCATGGCACACATTTACCTATATAACAAGCCTGCACATGGACCCCAGAAATTAAAATAAAAATTAAAAATTAAAAAAAATGTTGTCCTCTGCCTGAGCAACATAGGAGACCCCAT
Organism: Symphalangus syndactylus; assembly: GCF_028878055.3. Lineage (NCBI taxonomy): Eukaryota > Metazoa > Chordata > Mammalia > Primates > Hylobatidae > Symphalangus > Symphalangus syndactylus. Next base: position 28,665,280 of record NC_072423.2, on the reverse strand, counting down.
CTCTAAAACACATTTTAAAAATTAGCTGGGCATGGTGGCACGCGCCTGTAATCTCAGCGACTCAGGAATCTGAGGCAGGAGGATTGCTTAAGCCTTGGAGTTTGAAGTCACAGTGAGCTTTGATTGCACCACTGCATGCCATCCTGGGCAACAGAGTGAGACCCTGTCTCTAAAAAAAAAAAAAAAGTTGTCAAGCTGGGCATGGTGGCTCTCAGCTGTAATCCCAGCACTTTGGGAGGCCAAGGTGGGTGGATCACCTGAGGTCAGGAGTTTGAGACCAGCCTGGCCAACATGGTGAAACCGCATCTCTACTAAAAATACAAAAATTAGCCGGGTGTGGTGGCACGCGCCTGTAATCCCAGCTACTTGGGAGGCTGAGGCAGGAGAATCGCTGGAACCCGGGAAACAGAGGTTACAGTGAGCCAAGATCGTGCCATTGTACTCCAGCCTGGGTGACAGAGCAAGACTCTGTCTCAAAAAAAATAAGTTGTCTTGTGGCCTAGAAAGTTGTCCCTCCACTACACAGAGTCCCTGGAGGACACCTAGGACTCAAGGACTCCCTCACCATAAAATGACACGTCTACACAGAGCAGTAATTTGATGAATGAGTCTCTCTGATTCCCCTGTAGACTCATAGCATTGCTTCCCAGGCCAAGTTCTGGAACACATCATCCTGTTCCCCCATCCATACTGCCCTCTGACAACAAGTATCTGAAATATTTTGGCCTAGATTCCTATCTCAGGCAGACACCTAGAATTTTAGAAGCCATCAAGTTGAGTATTGTTGTTAGAGGTGGCACTAGACATTTAGGAACCCAGAAGCCAAACCCACAAGGGAAAGGTGTGACCAGGGACCACATAGTGGATAAGTTTCAGTGACCGATGGAAAGCTCGTTATAACCAAATGACATCTCTTCACCAGGTGTAGTAGACTGAATAATGGCTTTCAAAGATATCAGGTCCTAATCTCTGAAACCTGTAAATATTACATCATTTGGAAAAAATATCTTTGCAGATGAGATTACATTAATTATCCTGAGATGAGGGAGATTATCTGGATTAGCTGGGCCCTAAATGCAATCACATTTATCCCTAAAAGAGAAGACCAAGGTAGATTTTACACACACACACACACACACACACACACACACACACACAGCAGAGGGTGATATGAAGATGGAGGCAGAGATTAGAATGATGTGTCCACAAGTCAAGGAATGCTTGCAGCTCCTAGAAACCAAAGGAGGCAAGAACAGATTCTCTCTGGAACCTCCGGAGACAGTACGGCCCTGCCAACTCTTGATTATGCCCCGGTGATAATGATTTCAGACTGCTGCCTTCTGGAATCGTAAGGGAATAAATTTCTGTTGTTTTAACTCACCTGGTTTGTGGTGCTTTGTTAGGGCAGGCACAGGAAAGTAACACACCAGGTACAGAACATAAAGAGAGGCGTCATGTGTGAGAGACACACCTTTCTCATTTGGCCTTTCCCAGAATTAGGTGTGGCTGGTAAATCTCAGTGTTTGATGTCAGATATTGATTGCATAAGACACGCGAGAATGACGTGAGAGGCGTTGTAAATCCAATGAGTCAACCAGGGGCGGGCGGTTGGCCGTGGGGACGTCTAGGTAAGCTGCCCGTGACCGTGACCGGGTTAAGCTAACACTTCTGTGAGAACACGTGCTTCATACAAACAGTCCAGACAGACCTAGAAGAGACGATCTCCTAGGTCTACAAACTCCTACAAAGCAGGAGACCACTGAGATATTAGGTTGGTGCAAAAGTGATTACAGTTACTGCCATTTAAAAGTTACGGCAAAATCGCAATTACTTTTGCACCAATCTAATGTAATCACAGAGCTGGAACAGAGGTTAATGTTTACTTCCTTCTGCCCATCTGTGTGAACAAAGTCCCAGGGTTACATAGCCAGCCAGGAGGGAGCCTCCCCTGGCGCCCATAAGGCTTATGACTCCTAGTTCCCTGTTGGTTTTCTTTCTGGCTCTGCCTACCTGCTGTGGACCTGTCATTCATGCAAATTGGGTGCCTCTGTTTCTCGGGAGCCGTGTAGAGCCTAGACAAGTTCAAATCATCCCAAAGGACTTACAGTGGGTCGGAATCAACATAATCAATGCCCCTGACATGGCCCCTCCATATGCTCTACAGGAGTTGGGAGCACGCACTTCCACCCTGTATTGTTGTCTCCAAATTCTCTTCTCGCCTTCCCTGCCCTGAGGTCAGCCTCACATTGTGCACGTCTAGCGAAAGGGTGTCTCACCTCCATCATGAGAAAGAGGAGTCCCAGCTCCAGGAGAAGCAGGAGCAGCCCAGGAGGGGGCTTCTCAGACCCTGAGAACTGAGCCATGGAGTGGCCATGTGCAGTTTTAGAACACAGCTGGCAGGACACCTCAGCTCTTCTTCACCAGAGACTAAAATCAAGAGAAGCATCAGAAGTTTTGGAGTTCTCACTGTTCTTGCCCCAGGGCCACAGAGCTTCAGCTACCTGCTCCTTCCACAAGATCAGATAACCCTCAGCCACCCTGAAGGGGTCTTTATTCTTCTAGGCTCTCAGCCACCTTGAAGGAGTCCTTATTCTTCTAGGCCCTAAGGAGTTCTCAAGCCTAGACACATTAAAAATACCTGAGTATTTTTAAATAATCCCAATGCCTGAGTCCCTCTCCTAGAGACTCTGATTTATTTGGTCTGGAGTGGGGCCCAGGAATCTATATATTTTTGAAAAAATCACTCCAGGATATTCTTTTTTTTTTTTGTACTTTATTTATTTATTTATTTATTTAATTTATTTCCAGAGAGGGTCTCACTCTGTCACCCAGGCTGGAGTGCAGTGGCGTCGGTCTTGGCTCACTACAACCTCCACTTCCCAGGTTCAAGAGATTCTTCTGCCTCAGTCTCCCGAGTGGCTGGGATTACAGGTGCCTGCAACTATGGCCGGCTAATTTTTTTGTATTTTTGGTAGATACGGGGTTTTGCCATGTTGGCCAGGCTGGTCTCGAACTCCTGACCCCAAGTGATCTGTCCACCTCAGCCTCCCAAAGTGCTGGGATTACAGGCCACTCCAGGAGATTCTAATGTGCAACCAAGATTGAGAACTCTTGAGCTGCCTGGCCTTCAGACTTTTTATTTTGCATCCCCTCTCAGCAAATCATGAAAAGCCTTGTCCCCTGGCATCATAGCTTAAATAAGTTAAAGTAGTTGCATGGAATAGTATTTCTGACTGATTATACATAACTATGGACATTTTTAAACAAAGCCGTTTTAAATGTATTAATAAACATATCCAATGATATCTAAACATCATAGTGATTTGATATCTATTATCCATTTGAAAATACATAAACAAGCCAGGTGTGGTGGCTCACGCCTGTACTCCCAGCATTTTGGGAGGCCGAGACAAGCGGATTACTTGAGGTCAGGAGTTCGAGACCAGCCTGGCCAACATGGTGAAACCCCGTCTCTATTAAAAATACAAAAGTTAGCTGGGCTTGGTGGCGGACGCCTGTAATCCCAAATACTTGGGAGGCTGAGGCAGGAGAATCGTTTGAACCCAGGGGACGGAGGTTGGAGTGAGCTGAGATCAGGCCATTTTTACTCCAGCCTGGGTGACAGAGCGAAATTTCATCTCAAAAAAAAAAAAAAAAGAAAAAATACAAAAACAAGCTCCTTTATAGTAGTCTAAAATTTTGCACTACTTTTTTTGCTCCTTGAACTCATATTTTCATTGACTTTCCCTAATGTATTTTTCTAATGTAATACATTTTTATACTCCAATACCTGTTGATCATCCTGTTTTACCTCTCTGCCACAAAAATATCTACATAAATTGAAAATTTTATACATAAGACTTTTATTCTGCATCCTCAAGCCCTAAGTGTTAAAATATTTCTTCTTGGTTATCATGAATGTCACTAGTAGTACCCATTAATCAGCATAACATAAAAATATCACGACTTATTAAACATAAATATAATTTTTAAATAGGAAAAGTAAAATTGCATCTGAAATGAATTTCTCAGTGAGCTAAATGAAAGTATTTGTTCATGTTTTCCAATGAGCTCACATATATGGAAGTGAATGAGACAGAGTTAGCAACAATTTTATTTTTATCCTTAATTTTATAGATTCAGGTGCTGGTAAACATTGGCTTACATAAATAAGTAGGAGGAAAGAGAAAAATTTCTCTTACATTAGTAGCACTCAATTCTCTAAGCTCCTTCTAAGGTATCTGCCAAAAATCATATTTTCCATCTATTAGTTGACAGCTCAATTAAGTACTCCTTCAATTTTGCTCAAGGCAAGGAACTAGAAACCATTTGACTTGCAGAAGGATTTGTTACTCAGTCATTAGAACCACTTATTTCTCTTACTCTCTAGGAAGTACACCAAAAAGCTTTATCAAGATTTACCAAGTGATTCTTAATTATAACAGTTTCTTTGGAAGCATATTTTCATACCTGCTGTATTCAGAAGAGGTTGGATAGCCTGAAATATCATTAATTTCAATTCTTGTTTATAAACGTAATTTAAAAATCTGTAATTTTTTTTTTAAGTACAATTTCCATTTTATTTTTCTCCAGAGAATAGTCTGTCTTCAGTCTTTAAGAACTCAGCTCCTTGAATGGGCTTTGGTGGGGGATGTGGGGCAGCACCCGTAGGTCTAAATCGGGGTGGGGGTGTTCGGTCCTTGCGGGCTTCACAAGATCGATTCCTGACTACTTTGCTGTGAATTGCACAACTCACACAGTAATGTAGCTTCACATACAGCTTGGGAAGCACATAGGCATTGAAGACACTCACTTCAGAAATGTCCCTGACTGCTGCGGCCTCCACTATGTTTCGAATGATGAATTTCTTAATGGCCTTTTCCTTGGGCACGCATCAGGCACAGTTAGTGCAGTGAATAGGCTGCACGTGGCCGTGGCCCTTTTTGGCACGACTGTTGTTCCTTCTTTTCTTTGTCATCTTGGAGGCATGGACCAGAGAGCAAAAATCTATACTTTTTAAACTATGTGCTTGAACATGTGGGCTCTCCCCACCCTGCCCCCCAGTTTCAGTCATTCAACATACAGAAAATGTCTGCCGTGTAATCAAAATAGCAAGGCCAGGTCTCATTGTCAAAACAGACTTACTTTCTGTTAGAAAATGTCCAGCTTTGCCAGGCACAGTGGCTCATGTCTGTAGTCCCAGCACTTTGGGAGATTGAAGTGAGCAGATTGTTTGAGCCCAGGAGTTCGAGCCCAGCCTGGGCAACACAGTAAGACCCGATTTCTTTCTTTCTTTCTTTCTTTTTTTTTTTTGAGACGGAATCTTGCTCTGTCACTCAGGCTGGAGTGCAGTGGCACGATCTTGGCTCACTGCAAGCTCCACTTCCTGGGTTCAAGCAATTCTCCTGCCTCTGCCTCCAGGTAGCTAGGATGACAGGTACCTACCACCACACCCGGCTAATTTTTGTATTTTTAGTAGGGATGGGCTTTCACCATGTTGGCCAGTCTGGTCTCGAACTCCTGACCTCGTGATCTGCCCACCTCGGCCTCCCAATTTCTATAAAAATAACATTTAGCCAGGTGTGGTGGTGTGTGCTTGTAGTCCCAGCTACTCAGGAGGCTGAGGTGGGAGGATCACTTGAGCCCAGGAGGTCAAGGCTGTAGTGAGCTGAGATCTTGCCACTGCACTCCAGCCTGGGTGACAAAGTGAGACCCTGTGTCAAAAAAGAAAAAAAAGTTCAACTTTATTTTTTAATGCAAATCTTTCTGTTGACTTGCATCCTTCATGATGGCAGCCTTGCATTTCTGATTGAGACATGGAGAGCTGGGCCATGGAGCCCCACCACGAATGTCTGGGTGACAATGTAATGGGGTCCAGGTGAAGAAAGGCTCAGCTCTGTCAGGGCATCTGCTTTGTGCCCATGGGCTCCCCTTTAGGAGGGCTGCAGTCTTTGACAGCCAGGGCAGGGGTGGCTTATGGGGGAAGAAGGGACCCGTGTTTGGGTGGGTTCGCCAAGAAACAGACCCATGATGAGCTTACACATGCAGAGACTTGGCATGCAAAGACTTTGTTAGAGGAATCAAGGATGAGAGAAAGCGAAGGTGGGATGGCAGTGCTGAGGAAGGCTGGGACTGGTCAGATGGCAGTGTGAGTGCGAGGCTGCATGAAGGAGAGAGGGTGGAAGCATCCCAGGCTGCCGTGCACCCTTAGGAAGTTTCAGCAAGGCCACCAGGGAATTCGCGAGTCAAGGCTGGCTATCGGAGGAGTCCCGAGTCTACCAGGAGCAGATCTGCCTCAGTTTCCCAGTCACATTCAGCAGTTGGCTGAGAGTAGCTCATGGTGATGGAACCATGCGCATTTGTGCCAATGGATTTCAGAGGGTGGGAACAGGGGCCCCTGAGTCCACTGAGCTACCTGGAGCTGGAGTTCTGTGAGGAGCCTTCTCATGGCCACTCCAGGAAATGTTTGAATGAAACTGGGCATCACTTCTGCCGCCCTGGTCTTTAACAGATGTGAAACAAGAACATGACAACATGGACAAAACACCGTGGTTTGTCCATTAGCCACAATGTACTTAAGATGGAACCAATCACGGGCTCGTAGTATCTTGATTAAAGAAGGCTAATGCCAATGTTTCACACTGTTCTTGTTTGGCACCTGGGATGTTTTCAATACCCCTGGGGCAATGTTCATACTCAGACGCTGGAGAAGTGAAAGGGATCTCTTCATTTTGCACGGTGGGACAGGGGAGATTATAAATGGGCAGAAGGGAAAGGACTCTTTGTACATAAACTAGGACGTCCCTGTGTAGAGGTTCCTGTGGACATCCCAGAGGGGCAGTGTCAGTTTGGGTCAGTCTACTTCTTAAGAAGCAGACACTAAGATGGAATTAGACACGCAAGAGATTGATTGACTGGGGGACACGTCTGTGAAAAGTAAAGAGAACGTCTTCAGAGTACAGCTCAGACCTGATACCTGTGGGAGGAGCAAGGGGAGGAAGGAGGCCTGGGGAGGAGGAATCTCAGGGAAGCCTAGCAGATGGGGATCTTCAAGGCAAAGGAGCATTCACTCTGCTCAGTGATGGGCTGGAAGCAGCTTGAGGAGTGCAGTGGGGGTGCTGGGGGCTCCCTGTGAGGGCTGAAACTGATCAGAATATGCAGAATGCCGTACACCAGTTTCTCTCCATGAGGCAGGTTGTCTTGAAGAGAGATCAGAGCAGCGTACTTTGTGGCTGCACAGTGTTCCCTCTTGGGGACATCTCTTTCCTCCCATTGCCTCCATCTCCCTCTCCCCACACTGTGTAGCTCCTTAGTCTCTTCTCCTTCAGACCTCAGCATCCCCTCTCCCTGGTCTGTCCGACTCTCCCCCACCTCAGTCTCCATTTGTGTCATGAAAATCTATGGGCCCCATCCAGGTGCATAAAAGTCACAGCTAGGCTCTCTCCTGCCCACTCTGCTGTGGAGGTGGAGAGGAGAGCCCTGAGCCCTGAGGATGGAGGCGTGGATAAAAGAAATTGGGATGGTCTTGACTCAAAGCGACAGCTCACTTTTCTTTTCTCTTTCTGATTTTCCTTTGTCAGCCTTGGACATCTGAAAATAAACTGGTCCTCTGGCACCACGAGGGTTAATCTCTGCCATTAACCTCCCCTGGCCTGCAAGAGATGTCCTTCCTGCAGGCACAACAGTGGGACAACATGTTGCTAATAGAGTCAGTAACCTGAATTGCATTACAAAACAGCTCCGGTAAATTAGCCTTGGGAAGTGCCCTGCCCGCTTGCTGGGTATATTTTTCCTTGTATATAGCAGGGGGTGAGGGAAGGGCTGTCCAGCCCCCAAGCAACTCCTGAAACTCTGTCTTCCATTCAGAAGGCTGGACTTTGTATCACTCAACTTTGTTTCTTTTCACACGTTCCCAATTCTAACCCTAAATAGAATTAATACAAAATAAACCCCATCCCAAATTAAAATAGTATATTATTTGTGCTTTACAGGAGTCTCAGAAATCACGTTCAATAATCTCTGTATAAAGTTTTAAAACACTAAACTAGAGTTAAACTTGTGGAAAAGAAAGGAAGAAGTGAAGGGTTAACACCAATTCACAGTATTTTACTTTGTAATAAAACTGCTGAATTTCTTTCTTTACAAAAAAAGCATGCATTTACAATCCTTGATGATCACAACAACCCCTTGATAATAAAATTAAGTTTATGACATGTATGACTGAAAACCTTAAAATGAGGCATCTAGAATCCAGAGTGATTAAGCAACTTACCCAAGGTCACACAGGAAGTGATTAGGAAAGCTGGAACTACAACTCTTTGCCCTTTTGGATCAGACCTCTATGCTGAAAAAGAATCCTGAGTTTCAAGTCTGGAAGATGAGGAAAAAAGCCGTGATGTTTGGGGACAGAGTGTGCCTTCTATAGCTCAAGATAAAATTCTGTTCTAGGAAGCAGCTCAGATTTCTTAAATACTAAGATTTGATCCCAAGTCAATGACCAATAAAAGCTTATTATCTGCAACGATGTCAGACTCTGGCCCAAGAGTTTAATCTTTCTAGTCACATATTCTATACATTATGCAAGAAAGAAAGGTCCAGAAAAGCATCCCTAAAGACTCAAATATTCCAAGGAGCAAAAAATATAGACAAGACAAAGCTCCAAAGACTCCTAACGGTGGAAATAGCTGTCAGATGTTATGGGGAAGGGAGCTGATGGGTTCCCACAGGCTATTAACAAACCATGAAGAAGTCTCTTAGCCTTTGGACCTGGAGTTCTCAACCCTGGCTGCACATTAGAATCACCTGGGAAGCTTCTGAAACTCCCAATGCCCAAGACATACCCCGGACCATTTATATCAGAAGCTTCCAGTGATGGAAGCCTGGTGTTGGGAAGTCTTTAAGGCTCCCCAGCTGACTCCAGTGTGTAGCCAAGGTTAAGAACCATGGCTCTAGGACCTAACACACAAGTTGAATGAATAGATGGATGAATGAATATCAGCAACAGAATTGAAAAAAGAAGAAACAATTAAGAAACTAAATTTGATGTTATTTACTCAGATGGAAGATCCTGAGGTCCTCACTCAAAATGGATATGCTGTTCATGCAGAAGCAGTTCTATGAAGTTTGGATGTCAAGATTCTCAGCTCACAACAGGGATGAGAAGAGAAGATGGGTCTCTGTGGAGCAGAGTCACCAACAATAGCAGGAAGGACAAATGTGACAGCCTGAAAGACAAGTAAGAAATGCAAATCCTACTGCTATGGTTGAATGTGTCCCCCTAAATTCATGTGTTGGCAACTGAATCCCCAGTGCTAGTGTTGAGAGGTGGGTGGTGTTAATCACCTTTAAGAGGTGATTAGGTCATGAGGCTCTGCCCTTATAAATGGATTAATGTCGTTAGGGTGGGAGAGGGTTAGTTATCGCAAGAGTGGGTTCCTGATAAAAAGGATGAATTTGGCATCCTTCCCCTTTCTCTTTCTCACATGTACTCTGTTGTCCTTCCACCTTCCACCATGGGATGACCAGTAAGGCCCTCACCAGATTGTAGCCTCGTTGACCTGGGACTTCCCAGCCTCCAGAATGTAAGAGATAAATCTTTGTTCTTTATAAAGTACCCAGTCTTTGGTATTCTATTATAACAACACAGACTAAGACACCTATAAAGCAGGAGACAGAACTCAACGAAGAGTTGTCTGGGGCCCTTTAATACCAGGGTAAACTGACCTGCCCAGCCCAGTTTCCCTGGAGGCGTCATTGTATTAGCAGAACAGCGCAGTTAATTGGTGTTTGGGTGCCTGAGTCACCCAGCGGAGGCGAAGTTCTGTTCTGTCTACACTGTGTAAGAACTCACAGGAGGATGGGCAGAGCACTCAACTTCCTCAGCACTGGCTATCACAGACTGCCCTTACTAGAACTGCATCTGTTTTTGGAAGCCTGGGTGGGTTTAATAGTTGGTAAAAGCAGCATGTTAAAGTTAGCAGCAGAAACTGCCTCCTAAGAGAATCACTTCCTAAGAGGGGAATATGAAATTTCTCATTGAGGCAGGCTGTCCCCTTCTCTCCCTTTGTCAGGGAAAGCCTCTCTCTGGGGGAAAGCAAAGGTGGAGCTAGGGGTTCATAGACCTCTGTGGAGAGAAAACCTGAATTTGGTAAAGTGGTCCTCTTACAGATTTCTTAGACTGAGGAGTTAAGCTTTTTCTTGGTTTTGCAAATTCAGTGTCTCTTTTGGCAGACATTTGTTATTAGAAGAGATCTGTACTTTCTCAGCAGGGAGTGACATTGCCCTGTGTCCTTAAGATATTGCCTGTTCTGGGGAGTTGGGTATGTTCTTCAACAAGCTGGAGACCTAGATCTGTGTTTCCGTGGGAACAGGAGTCCTCTGTAGACTTGAACTTGACCTCACACTGAAGGAAAGCATGTGCGAAGGAAGAGGACTATCTTAGAGGCAGTCATTTAAGTCTGAGTGCCTCAGAACACAGGGATGTTGGGTGGCTACTTTCCGGTGCTATTTCATTTGTCCCACTCAAGGCTGTAATGCAAGCTTGGGGAGGAGGAAATTCCCTGAGAAAAGAGACCATCCCTGCTGATAATTCCACTAACCTGATTCTAGGTCAGTAAATGAAAACTTGAAAGGTGAATTTCAGACTAGGGAAAGGGACTCATGTCATTTTTTTCTCGGCCCCATGGCAGTGTATGGTAACGTGGGGCTGGCCCTGACATTGGGAAGACAGTTAAGAGCCAAACATGGTGAGGAACTCTGGGGCTGGGTCAAGGCTGGAAGCTCAGAGCCACGTCTATTTGGAAGTATCAGCTGTTCTTTGGGTTGTATTTTCTTTTTTCTGTCCCCTGAACAATATATCAAGGAAGTTTGGCTGCAAGTAACTGCCTGGCCCCTGAGATGCTTTGGGGAGAATGGGGAAGGCAGGTCCTACATTGGAAGGGAGCACCAAAGATGGCGAGAGAGTTGTTATGAGCAGGGGTCACCAGCAGAGGGCAGAGGTGCCCAACGGAGCAGAGAGCGCTCAATGGCCATGGGCGGCAAAGGGTGCAGTGGGGTCGCAGTCAACATGCAGGCTGAGGGGAACCTGGGCATGTGGGCAACGGCATCATGGCGCTCACAGAACTCTTTAGAGGATACACTAAAGGGCACCAATCCCTGACAATTAGCAAGTCAGGATTGAAGCCAACATAATTCGAGTATTTCATGGAAACAATAGCTAACTACAAACAGTTGGGTCTTCAACATGTGGGAAACACTGGGAATTGAAAACTTGTGTTCAGAAATTCTATCCACCAGCTCCCAGCTATGGGACTTCAGACAGTGTACCCGCACCTCCCAGTCTCGGCGCCTCACACGACAAACAGGTGCCTGACATTTACCCTACAGACCTCTTGAGGTTGTTGTTTTAAGTAGCAAAGGCAATAAAGCTCACGTATATTTTGTTAATGGTAAAATACTTTGCAGACTTAACAAATTATTTTATCTTGGAAAGTTTTTCCAACTGAAATGATGAACCAGGTTAAACATTTTGTGGCTTTTACCTGTGACCCTAACAGGCACTCCGGGCGATTCTATCTGGCAAGTGTGGGAAACACAGCTGGCATCTCTCCTGGTCCACTGGCCTCCCATCGGGGGAAGGACAGTCCCTAGGAGGCAGCCCATGGATATAGGGAGGAGTGGGGTGGCACACTCATCTCTGACTTACAGGAAAAACAGAAGCTGTCTCTAAAGCAAATAAAATGCAGAAAATGCAGCTCAGCATATAACCAAGATAACCAAGCAGAGAAAAATATTTTTTAAGTCACAAATTGGCAGTTTAAGGAATATCAACATTCTGAGGGAAAATTCAGGAGACAGTTGATGAATCCACAAGTTCTTACTCAATTAACTTTAATTGGCTAGTATCTGATAGGCAGCTGTTTTAGGCAAGGCACTATGGAAGTTATAATGTTAAACAGAAATAGCTGTCAGCTTTGCCCTTAAGGAACCATATATATATATATATATATATATATTTTTTTTTTTTTTTTTCTTTAGAGACTGGGTCTTGCTCTGTCATCCAGGCTGGAGTGCAATGGCATCATTATAGCTCACTGCAGCCTCGAAGTTGTGGGCTCAAGCAATCTTCCCACCTCAGCCTCCCAAGTAGCTGTGACTACAGGTGTTTTCCATCATGCCCAATTAATTTTTAAAATTTTTGTAGAGACAGAGTCTTGCTATGTTGCCCAGATTGGTCTCGAACTCCTGGCCTCAAATTATCCTCCTGCCTCAGCCTTCCAAAGCACTGGGATTACAGGAGGAGCTGCAAATTTTGAGGGAGAAAAATTCACATGTGCAAGAGCAGCAACAGGCCAAACATGAGCCATGAGATTCTACACCTATACCATCCAACATGGGAGCAGGCCATGAGCCACATGTGGCCAGTGAACTCTAGAAATTCAGGCCACTTTGAGAGGTGCTGCACATGTAAAATACACTCCAGAGTCCAAAAGCTTGGTACAAAAAAGAGAATGTAAAATGTCTCATTAATCAATTTCACACTGATTACGTGTTGGAGTGATATTTTTAGTATATTGGGTTAGATAAAATATATTAGTAAGTTTTTTTTAAAAAATGCTTTTCAATAAACATCAGTTATCTGATAAATTTATGTGGGATCCTCCTACCCAAATAAGCTTTAATTAGATGTTGTTGTGCTCCTGTTAAATTCAATTCTGTGGAGTTTAGCACCATTGCCAAGAGCCTCCTTCTTAGCACGTCTCTTCTTCCTCCTTTAGCGGCAGTTCTCAAAATGTAGTTAGAAGGCCGACTCTGTTTTCACCTGAATTTAATCTAAATCTGATTCCAATCAAGATCCAGATAAAATGCTTGTTACTTATCTCAGCAGCTAGTTTCCCAGATTCAGGGAGTAACATAAAACACCTGCCTAACAATAGCAGAATTCTAATGTTTTGAATGCCCTGGGCCGGGGACACTTTTGTCACTATTCAGTTTCAGCCACCAATGAAAACTCCTTCTCCTTAGCTACCTGGTATGGATGGTTGACTGACTGGTTGAAAAACAGCCTGGTTAGCGTCTTTGACGCTTCCTGAGGCTGTGTACCACTCAGTCATACCTTCACCGCGCTTACAAGAGCGCC